>NC_132891.1:13498448-14698448 GCF_030463535.1 Salminus brasiliensis
ACGATTAAAAACAAAAAAGGCTGCAGGGCCATAAAATACTTTCACCGCCGTCTCAAAACAATTAAGTATAAAATTGAAGATTTCAGTTCACTTTACCATAGTGGTCTTCGTTCTCCTCGCATCAAGTGGTAGCTACACCTCAAAGGGAGGTATGACACTGTGGGTATATTGTTGTACACACTCCAGAAGCTCTGTTTAAAAAGGAGAGAGAAGAAAATGTGTGTTTAAATTGTGGAACAAAAAAAACTTTGAGACATAATAGAGAGAACTGCCGTATATTGAGAACTGGGTGGTTGAGCAGTGAAGTATGTTTGTACTGGTGATGTACTGAATTGGTGTCAACACTGGCCTTAATAAACAAGAGCCCGACCTTTATGGAAAATTATGGTCAGTACAGATTTTAAAAGACTAAAAATAACCAATTATATCAGCCATTATATTACAATATTTAGAATGTAATGTCATTTTCTAATTAGAAACAGGGCTTTCCTGACAGATATTACATTTCCTAAACTGAATTTTTTTTTTATTATTATAATAACACTGGGGGCAGAGTTACCCATAATTCCTTCAAGTTTTGGTTTCTGCTCATTACCATGTACCTTTTATTTTTTGTTTTATGTGGGGAAAAAAACCTCTTTGAACATTTCGCTACTGCTGAGTTGTTCACAAACGATAGGAGGTAGAAACAAAGTTCCAGTTTCTAGTGTTGAAATCATTTACTCATTTACAATTATTATTATTATAAAATCAAAGCATTAATGTAGTGTATTACACGTCCCCCAAACTTACTGTAAATCAATGGCACTTAGTGTTTTTAGCTAGATTAAATCAATTTAAATCCAATCAAATCAAGTTTGTTGTCACATCACATTAACACAGGTGTAAAGGTGAGTAAAAACGTAGGTGTAGAGTCTATCACCATAGTAAAAACACAAATATATACAAAATAAAAATACTAAATATATACATATTATCTGACATATACATTATTGACCCATTTAAAATGTACAGTTTTAATATATATTTTGTGAAATGTTTACATTACTATTTACATTTAGACACTGGATAACGTGAATTGTAGCGTAAGTGGGGAGAGGTCTTTGGTGGGTGCAGTGTGACTGAGCAGTTGGTCACATGTCCAAGTAACTAAGTGCAGGGAGCAGAGTGTGTTTGCATGGGCTGAGAGACTGGAACAGTATGAAGTATATTAAAAGCTCCGCTTTGTGAAGAACGTGAATTTTATAGCACCTACCTGAACCGTCTGCACCGTGTAGATCTTTTTCAGATTTGATTCGCACTCTGCTGCTGTAGTCCCTGGTAATGACCTGGTAATGGGAGATATGCAGAAACACAGAGATGTATAATCATAAGAAGAATTCAGTGTAGCATTGCTGAAGCACGTACAAGAAGACAATTAATCACTCCCTTTAGACTTAAGCTCATACAAGGTATTTCATGACATCACCCCTGCATTAACTGCCATCAACTGGTGTAACCAGATCAGCAGCACAATTTGTCATGACTTGTTTTCATATATGTAACATATAGGTCAACATTTATGACTGCACTGCAAACTGTCCTCAATAAACAAGGATTAAAAGCTGTTCTGTTCAGCACTAAGGGCAGTTCATCCAATAAACAAACAGGACTTCAACCCCTGCCATTTAACAACCTGCCATTTAAAGTAACATGAAGTTAAATGCTCAATCTACGTAATCGGCAGTGTTATGTGGACGTTAGTGCCTTGATTTTACATGTGGTAGATGCAGAAATAGGCAGAACACAACTCAACCTACTTCATCAGCTCTGCTACATACATGGCGTTGAAAAAGGGCACACAATTGAAGATTTCAGAGCAGTGTCCCTGAATTATCATACTGTGGGACTACTATGTTGCAACACAGACTGAATACAGGAACAACGATTAAAATAGACTACAGTCAACTTACAACCCAAAAACGAGTAAACAAGTAAGGGGGAAAGTTTACAGATTTCTTGTTGGATGGGCTTTAACATGATAATGTCATAACGTAGCTGTCTAAACAAAATATATATAATAGGTGCTCATAGGTACTCACCAGTTATGCCTTACCAAGTGCCAGAATGTAAATATCAATGTATAAAATCTATATATATTGAAAGCTGTTGTGTATACACCAATCAGCCATAACATTAATAATTTTGAGTAATATAGCTACAGATCTGACCATTCGAGGCATAGACTCATAAGTTGTGAGGTGGGGATCCATGGATTGCTTCAATAAACCTTAGGTGCCCATGACCCTGTTCCAAGTTCACTGGTTGTCCCTTCCTGGAGCACTTTTGGTAGGTACCGACCACCGCATACCAGGAACAAAAACAAGACCTGCAAGACCTGCTGTTTTGGAGATGCCCTGATCATGTTGTCTAGCCATCACAATTTGGCCCTTGTAAAAGTGGGTCAGATCTATGCTTGCCTGTTTTCCTGCTTTTAACACCTTCATCACCTTCAAGAACTGACAGCTCACTTGCTGCCTAATATATATATCCCATCCCAGGACAGAGGCTGCAGTAGATGAAGAAAATCAAAGTTGGCTGATGGTGGTGATAATGTTATGGCTGATCGAGGTTTCTACTGTGTTTTATTGGGTATGTATTGTGCATTTACGACTGCAAAAGACCTTGCAATCACCTTTACATCCATGTTGATATGAGGTAGTAGTGCTTGGTCACAGCAAAAGCAAAAAAGTGACCTGATCTGATTTGATCTTGCCGTTTATAGCTAGCTACTTTATTAATGCACTTAGCTATTAGCTTTATATGCAAGCCTTCCATCCAGTTCAAGAGAAAGTAATAATACATGCTGGTTAAATAATAAGCTTGGGTTTTCTGTTTCGCTCTGAAGCAAATAAAGAAATAGATCCGCCAGGTTGGCGATTAAGGGTCGAGGTGTTCAGGGGACGCGACTCGACCTACTCCACTAATGTCGCTGCTAGCTAACACGGAGGGCTGCGGGTATTTGACTCGCCACTGAACTCAGTATCTACAAGTTAAACGTTCACGAATTCCGCTGTTTTGCCCTTTCTGCTACACTAACAAACACCAAGCACAGTAAAGCCCTAATAGCTAGAAGTCTAGCCAGCGATCTAGCTAGCTCGCTACCTCCAATGGCTTGGCTAGCCTAGCCTAGCTTAGCTAGAGATAGCTAGCTAAAAACATTGGCTCGCTTTTGAAGCCCCCGGGCCTCCACAGCGAACCTTTGTTAGCAGACCTAGTGGAGAAGAACTAGCGAGCAACTAACTTTGTTTCGCTGCCGAAAGCCCTGAAAAACCCTAAAAGAGTACCGTCAGCCATGAACGACCCCTTACCTATCGAGCCAGAAAGTCCAGGGCGAGTGCAGAGGGAGCGAGGTTCCGTCCTCGACGTGGTTCGTGATGTTCTCCAGCTCCTTCTCGTCGATGTGGATGTTATTTTCGGGGGAGCTGACAGGGCTGCCGCTTTGTCTGCCCGCGTTCAGCTGCAGGTTCGGGGCTGCGGGGACCGCCATATTTCTTGCACTTAGGACCGATCAGCCGTTGGGGATTTCGCCGTGAGACCGACTTTTAATGACCACATCCGAAGCGAGCGACCTTTCAGTGGCGCTGACTCATGCGCCGCTCGGCTGGCCAGTCCAGCGCGTCACCCGCTCAACAACAACAACAACAACAACAAAGGCGCGCTGGATCAGGAGTCAGCGAGAGTCGACTCAGGAAGGAATCGTCACTGAACTGCTTATTTTCTCTGAGTCAACCGAACCGATTCACCCCACTGATTACAGCTTTAATGGCGAATCTACGCACGGTTTATTGACCGGATGACGAGCGCTTGTAATAAAAGTACTGAAACACTACACTGTAAAAAAAAAGAAAAACTGACCCCGTAAAGTCCCATATATTTGTTTTTGAAATTGGCGGTTCGATTCGTTTATATAAAAGATTCGGTTCGAAAAACTGACTCGAATTTCCCGTCAGAGTGAAGCAGGCAGCTGCAGGAATGGAGGCTTTCCAAGGTGACTACCAAAACGGCTTCAAAATATTAGCATGACAAATGGAATATACCCACTTCCAATGATTTTTATATACATTTTTAAATTTATTTGTAATTAATTAACAAATAAAAAACACGAGGGGCCCATGCACCAAATTATTAAAAATGATTCGTTGAAGAACAAGCTGACTTATTATTATATTTATTTTACGAAAGTAACGATAAATGCATAAAGTGGTTCAATTTATTCAAGTAGGCTTGAACAGTTCACTTCTACAATATATGAATAGCCAAATAGACAGTGCAGTCACTACTGTCCTATTCTGTACTATTCTGCCAAAAACAATTTGTACAGTTTGTTTTTATTCAGGGTGTTTGCACAGCATTTTATTTACATAAGCCATCTTTTAGTGTTAAGATGCGCCATCTACAGGCGGCAGAGTGTAACTGCAGCGCCCTTAAAGGTGGGATAAGAAGCTGACAAGCCAACTTCAGCCTCATTGACCAGCTTGAATCAGAAATCGTGTTAACTTTGGCAATTAAGGGAAAAAATATTTAAGGTTTTTCATTTTCTTCTTTTTCATTTTCTTTCAAGTCTTTTTAGAGATATCAGAGTTTTTTTGCGTGGCAGAATCAGTATGCAACAAGGTGCCTGGTTTTGAGGTAAGGCTGGGCAATATGGTAAAAAATACTATATCACGATATTTAAATTCATTTTTCACGATATTTATCACAATAGACTAAATACATCAATAGCAAAAGACCTCTTCTTAACCTCTCAAAAAGCCGTAGCCCGCCGACAGGCCACAAATCAATCACTGTGAATATTATCTGTCAGTGTATCTAAAGCATTACAGGTCCAATATAGGCAGCCAAGGTACCATATTAAAGCTTCAGCAAGCTAAAGAATCCTTTTCATTGATTTTGCCATTTTATCTTTAATTTATTTAAAAAAAATAATAAAACAACTTTTGTGGACATAACTGTAAACGGATCTAACGGGCAGACTCGCAGGATTATGATGATATTGTAATAAACTACTGATTTACGATCAAAAGAAAACGTTTATCCAGTGGAGAGAGATCTTCCTCGCAGAATCCGTCACTCATGCGCAGTGGCCTCTCCCACTCACTGACACGCCTCACACACAAACACTTCATACCACTGCATACCTTATGTTGTCCCCTGCAAAACAACATGTAAGTAATTCTCATTTTTGTGTAAAGAGTAAAGGGAAAAAACATAAAAACAAATGTAAAAACTCTCAGCTTTCCATCAACACGTCATTCAAAGCTGTGCACCAATCAGACGCCAAGCTCCGACGATCTCTGATGAGTCGGACAGCAGTGAGAGCTGAGAAAGATATAATAACAACATCAGACTAAATAAAACAATAAAAAAAAGGTGAAACTAGAACCCCCTGCCTCTTTTCTCTCATTTACTAGTGATTGCTCTTGATTTGGCACTTGAGTGAACAAAAAAAATCTGGATACAACTCAAAAAAGCCCCCCTATCATCCCCCCAATGCCCGCTAGTGATGCTATCGCGGCATCACTACCACAGCATTGGACACAAGCCATGTTCATGAGGTCCTGGGATCTCCACATCTAAAAACCAGTGCCTACATCTTTAGACTCGGAGGGCACGTCTTGAGTCCTTTACTAGACAGGTTAAGATGAAATGGCACATGAAACATAATAGATGTGAATTTATTTATTTAGACCCTTTTTCTAAATAAAGAGCACATATTTTGGTCCCAAACTCTTCTTTGTTGAAATGCCATTGATGCCAGTTCATGGTGTTCCAGCACTGAATTTCAGCTCAATCTGACAAAAGGTGGCTGAGAAACTGTTCTATTTATGGTGCTCCCTACTGACTAATTGGGTAGGCACTTGGTGGGCTACTCCAAAAATGATCACACTAAGTTTGGTGAGAACTGGCCAGAGTAGACTTCTGAGTTCTGCAGCCATAAGCTTCATTGTGCTCATGTTGTTCACAAAAATCTGCTTTTGGATCATGGTTGACCTCCAATCTGTGAACATTTTAACACTAATATTGTGAGGACGTCGATAAAACCCTCAGACTAATTCACTACATTATTTTGTTCTTGAACAAGGGCTTTTATTGCTGTACCATGGTGTTCTTGTATTTTAGTAAGTGGGGCTGAATAAAGTAAATGGGGTGTGATGTGGAACAACAAAATGAATTGGTTTAGGAGCTAAGAACCAAAACATTAAAAATCCACACTATAGCGCCACCATCTGGCCAGTTGATGTCTCTGCTTGTGCTTGCATGACTCTAATGGTGTGACTCCTGTGGTGTTTGGACCCTTAAAATATTGTAACTGGTGTAGAACTGGGTAGTAGGTGTAATAAAAGACTGAGCTTTCTCATATTATTTTTCCAATGTAATGAACCCTCAACGTACTTATAGTGAAGCAATGATTCTCTAACCTCAAGATCCACCTGACAGTCCACCCGTTTGCCATCCCAGTTCCAATAACTCAACCAATTTAATAAGAGCACTGTGTTGGGAACTAGGGCAGAGCAAAAAAAAAAAAAAAAAAAAACAGGTTATCTGGGGCCCTGACTGAGAACTACTGCAGTAGTGCTTGGTTGGTTGTGATTTCCAATGGAATTAAATGCTGTGTCACAGTATTCTCCTGTATTGAGCAGCGATTGGGTTGTAGAAGAGGACAGGAGATTGTATTTGATGTATGCATTTGGCATGATGTTTAGGCCAGTGGGTAATCCAAGTTTCTGACAACCACTTGAGAACAGACTTGGGGTTTGGAGGTAAAACAAATAAAACACACTGGCCCAGGCACAGATCTTCTAGAGAACCAAAACCAAACTGAACAGGCTACCCTCCTAAACACTTCTTTCCCCATGCTGAATTTTTAAGGAACAAATCAAGAGAGAGAATTTGTCAGTAAGATCTGATTTTTGCATCAACATTATTTTTGTATATCTTTAGATTAAATTTTGGAGATGGATGATGAATTATACCTGCAACCTATTGAGGACCTGACTAAAGGAGGTGGGATACACCTTCGTTCGGTCTATAGAACTGTGTGGGCTGGCTTAGGTTGTGGTTGTCTGAGAAAGGCCTAAGTGCTGAAACGTTTGTGTTGTATCTGCAGGTCAAATACATATATTGGATATTATAGGAGTGCTGTCTAACCTCTCTTCCCATTTAGGTCAATGTTTGAGCATGTTGCTTTAGGGTTAAAGATCTATTGCATGTAGAAGGAATCTTAATGACTTGGTGATGTAGGGCTTATTAGCAGAAGTAATGGCGGCATAGTGGTAGTCATAGTGGCCTCTACCTCCCACGATGGCCGGACGAAAGTCTTGGAGACGACGGATCAAAGAAATGTAGTAACTTTATTTGAAATGAAGACTAGGCTACAAGCAGAATTCATCAATACAGACTTCAGTCTGAGGAAATGACCAAGCAGCATTGAGAGAGAAATAGTGCACGTGATAATAGCTATTGTTTTAACACACGATTACTGGGATATGCCAAAGGTACAAGAAAGGAACTGTGTAAAATACAATACACCACAAATGAACAAAGGGATAATCCATATTAAGACAAGTATTCATTATATGTAACCATCTTTACATAGTAAATTAAGGTTACCTATCGTACACAAGAACAGAATCGCTTGCACAAAATAAATACACTAATAAAACATTTCATCTAAAAAGATCACATCAATAGATTTGTGATGCTTTGAGGCAATGATGAAGTGGACGAAGTTTTGATTGTTGCTAATAAAAGTCAAGAGTGTGACCACGTGCCACGTAAAAAGCTCTGCAACAGCCAATAGTTTATCAATAGCATTTGTAAGAATGCTTCCTAATAAACAGACAGTGGGGGTTGATTAGTGATAGATTTACAAAAAAAACATATCACTATAAAAATGGCTTTTGCTGAACATTAGCATTATTTTCAAAACGTTAATTTGATGCAGATGTTCTTAAAGATATACATGCCCATCTGAACCGAAACTGTTAACAACAACCAACACCTTTCCACTTGTTCATGGTTGGCGTTTTCAATTTTTGTAATTACTGTATGACTAACCTGTATGGTATTATTTGTCCTTATTATGGCAGTTCATGTATGCAGGCATTAATAATAATTAAAAAAATAATAAACGCCTGCATCTTGGTGCTACTTATATGGTGCTCTCAACTGTGAAGAGTTCTAACCAACAGATGCAGCGATCAAATATTGTTTGGGTGAGCACAGGGAAAATCACCAGGCAACTTTTCCAGTCGAGAAAAACAATTTGCAAAACTGGAGATCTAAGGCTCAAAACATACAGTGGGGTTCAACTTCTTCCACTCAATAATGCTGACGGCACAACATATGAATCTACAGTTCTTTCAGGGAAAAAAGTCTGTCGTACCACAGATCAGCGTGTGGCGGAATATCGAGATGTAAACAGTCTCCATGCATGACAATGATCCTTCATCCTTTTATGGAAAGTACAAGTTATATGTGTGCACTGTGAAAATGAGCGTGGGGGCCCTGGACCTTCACTAGATCACAGGACCTCATTGTGTCCAGAGGAGAGGTCTCGGCGTGGCGTGGAGGCGCGGGAGGAGCCCTTGTCCGTGCTCTCGGAGCTGGAGCTCATATGCTGCTGTTCGGAACCAGCGCTGGAGGTCACAGTGCAGGAGGAGGTGGACGAGGAGCGAGTCTTCTCCTTAAAGTCTGTGATGATGACAGTTACATTGCCCACTGTTATGGCCAACTGCTGAGCTGAGCTCCGGTCAATGTTCTTCAGCTTAGGCCTGGAAGGCAAGGGAGAAACACACAAAAATGGAAATTACACACAGATATGGCGTTTGACCTACAAACATCAACTTCCATTCTCTGGCCACTTTCGGAGCTACTACTTTATAGGCCCTACATATAAATGTACAATCACAAACTGTAATCCATTTGTTCTTGTGCGCAACCTGTCAGTCACCATCTCCTCATTCATCATTGGCCTCTGACCACAGGACAGATATTATTTGGATGGTGGGCCACTCTCAACACAGCAGCAAGTCAGACATGATGGAGCAGGCATACCTAGTCCTGGTGATCTACAAACTTGCAGAGCTCCAACCATAATAACTGATCAAGGAAATGAAGACCTTGAATGGGCATTTGAACAGTGGAACCAGATGTGTTAGATCTAAACTCTCCAGGGTGGATCTCCAGGGTCTAAACTGGCCACCCGATGATAGAGTGACTACACATGTAGTGTGTGATTCTGGTACCAGTGTCTTGAGCACTGTAATGTAGCAGGAGTTGCTGGCAAACAGTGGTTCACCACCCAAAACATCCAGCCAAAATAAGCTCTGTGGTCAGATGGCAGGGGCTTTTAGCATCGACATCTGTAGAGATGACAACTTCAGCTGCAGGAAGCAGTAAAGCATATTGGCACATGTGCAAAACAGCACTGATTTTTCTTTGTACAATTATCTTCTTAGCATCTTAGCGGTCATCATTACTACACAATGCAAGCCCTTACCGACCGCTGATGATGGGCTAAAGATGAAAAACTGTGTGGCAACTGACAGGTCAACGTCTCTAACTGTACACTGGCAAAGTGGAGCTTGGTAGGTGTTTCCAATACAAACAAGAGTGGCCAGTAGGTGACTTTCATGTGGGTTACTCTGTGTTAAGCAAACTAAAGGTCTGACATTAGACAGCATTAGCATTTGCATGATAATAAAATCATGTAACTGAATAACGCACTACTGTTACAGCAGAACTCTGCATTCTGTTGTGATTATACCTTAGGAGACAAACATACCTTGAAATAAGAGATCTGTTGCTCTTAGTGGTGGATTTGCCAGACTTCATGCTGTTTCTTTCACTAGGAGGACCTTTATGAATGAGCTTGGGCCTGGGAAGAATATGAGAAGCTGAATTAATTCAAGTCAATCAGCAAGGCAACAAAGAGATCAAAAATTTCCATAGACAACACATCTGAACAGTGACACACAGAGGAGTATAATCTCGGTCCACAATATCTGCTGCTGAAGCACATAACTTACTTTATCTTCTTAGCAGTAGGCTTTTTGTTCGGTGCAAGACCCTTTTCTTTCTCCTTCTGTTTGTCCACCATTGTCCTCTCCAGTTTCCCCTTCTTCAGTCCCTCCTTCTCGGCCCGCATCCTTTCGGCCGGCTGCATACCAGCTCCTCCTGTAAGAGCATGGTCCTTGTCCATGAGCGGCCTTTGTGGCTGAAGCTTGTCCATCAGTTCTCTGTGAGGGTTCTCTCTCTGCGCTCCCTCGTGCGGCAGCAGCTCCTGGGTTAGGCCTGCTCTCTCAGGCCTCCTGTCCACGTGGAGCTGCTGATGCTTATCCAGTCCAACACGCTCCTGTCGCCTGTCCTTGTGCATGTGTCCTCTGTCTGACTGGCTGCTCTCCAGGCCCAGCCTGTCTGGCTGGTCAGAGTCAGGGTGGACGCTGCTCAGCCTGTCTGAGTCAGAGTTGTCCATGTCGTAGTGGTCGTCGTCGGGCTGGTCTCGATCGGTTCTGTCCCTCCTCTCTTTCTTGGCTGGGGGAGGAGTGGCGTACTGTTGAGCTACCTGCTGGGCCACGAGTTGAGAGTTTATCCGAGGTTTCCTGAAGGAGTAATTAAAACATATGTTTAAAGAAATTCAGTTTTCCACAGATCATGGAAAACTGAATTTCCTTCGCTTTACTGTAGTAGTAGTAGTATTTAAACATTGATAGTTTCAAAACATAGCATGCATTTTCCAGGCTATCCAGTCCACATCGGGAAACTATTACTATTAAATATTTACAGATCTCAGCCCATTTACACTGCAGTACTCAGGAGCGTTTCGGTGCTGAGTGCTTTTTGATTGAGGTACAATACAAAGTAGCCAATCAGAACAGAGCTCATTTATCTTCTATCTGTCTTAAAGCTGCAGTAACAGCCTGTTCAATTCTATAAAGAGAGGAGGGATAAAGAGCTGTTAGAAAATAGAGTAAAAAAAATATATATTCTGAGCAGTTATCAGTGGTCAGTGGACCTCAAAGAAAAAAGGAAAGGAAAAGGAAATGCACTGTGCGGTCTTAATAAGTAAGCTTGGTGTAGTGTCTATTTACTAGAGGTCTAAATCCCTTGCAGACATTCATTTATCCTTCAGGAAACATTCAAACATCAACAAAATACCTTTTTATTAGATTAAGTTTTTTTCATTAATGAAATAAGCAGGCAATAAGGAAATACTACAAGTGTAGCATATTGCGAACCTTCGTTACCCAGACCACAATAAAAACTATTCATTTTGTGCTACTGACTTGTTCCTGTAGACTAATTATTTCCCACCATTACTCAAATGTCTAAGTAAAAGATACTGAAGGACGAATCAGTCAAAGCAACAAAAAAAAAAATTGTTTCCAGCTCCTGCTGTGATAACTGCAACAGCAAACAGCCTTATTGCCCCCCCCCCCCAAAAAAAAAAAAAAAACAGTTGTGATCTGAATGCAAGGGGAGGAATCTGACTGCTTTGTTTCTGCTTGTTGTATCCAAAAATGTCTGGCTGAGAACACTAAAGCCCTCCTGTTTAGCACCACAGCATATTCACCCTTTTGATCTACTCTACTGAAGAGCCAAGCTATTAAGAAAATATCTGCTTCACAAAGGCAACGCTGAACATCTTGGAAAGTGTACAAAAGAGAACACTGTATGTGCTTCTCATTTCAGAGGCACCCAATAAAAGCTATTTGAACAAAGCCGGCTCAGTAGAACAGCCGATAATACTGCATAAAAATATAGCAACTCTACAAAGACCATACAAATCTACACAGACTCAGCTAGATTTCTTTTTGGAGGCACATTTTTCATTTAAATGCTTGATTGGTTACCAATTGTAAAGCCTTCACTCTTCGCCTTCAGCCACAAGAGCATTACAGAGCCTGATCGAATTACAACGTGAGCATTGCAGAGCCTTACCCAATTACAAAATGACAGTGTTACAGAGCCTTATCAAATTTCTATGTGGGCCATACCGAATTACTACATGAGCCTGATTGAATTACCCAATGTGAGCATCACAGAGCCTTACCAAATTGCCAAGAGCGTTACAGCCTTATCAAATTACCACACAAGCGTTACACAGCCTTACAGAATTACCACACAAGACTTAATGAATCGCCACATGAGCCTTGCGTTCAAACCGGCAGGGACTCTCATGGCCCAGAATACTAGTCGCTCATATCCTCTTAGCTTATGAACTATGGTGATTTTTGCTTGTGGTTTCAGTAACGCCTATAATCATGGGGAGCGATTAGGTAAGGTAGGACGATTCTTAGGTCCTATGACTAACATGGGTTCTAAAAATGTATT
Organism: Salminus brasiliensis; assembly: GCF_030463535.1. NCBI lineage: Eukaryota > Metazoa > Chordata > Actinopteri > Characiformes > Bryconidae > Salminus > Salminus brasiliensis. The sequence goes on from NC_132891.1 coordinate 13,510,827, forward strand.
AATTAAATATTTCAGCATGATTTTTAGAGTTGTGTGGCCCAGCGTAACATCTTTTCATGGGGCCCAAAATCTCTGGCTGTAGTTGCTACAGAGCGTGTACCAAATCAAATCACATACCTTAACACCTGTTTTTCACCCCAAATCAGATCAGTGTTCTCACCAAAAAAAAAAAAATAAAGAAAGAAAATCCTGGAGAAACCCCTGTCTATGAAGTTCATGGCCATTTGTGCAGGCAGTATGAGAAGAAACTGGTGTTTGTTCTGTGATCGCTGCCAGGGGCACCATTTCACAGTGACAGAGATAAAGCAATGTACCACCCAGCTCAGTTCCCACTGGAGAGCGCCACATAGCTTTGCTCCTAATTCGCATGCAGTTAACTATCTGCCCTGTCTTTCGTCACCAGAAATCATCAGAAACCAAAGACTTGCCAGCAGCGCTGTCGCATCACCGACCATTACAGAGCTTCTCTGAATTATCACTTTGCTGACTGATATAGGTGTGAATGATCAAATAGAATTCAGTTCTTTGCTGTAAATCTTCCTAAACATTAAACCCGCAGAAACCAAATTCAGAAGACTGACAGTCCACTAGTTCCAGGCATCAGAGGCATCTGTTAATACATGAAGCAAAAGGTGGGACATTCGCCATTACAACACGCAGAGACCCCTCAACGTCGGCCTGCATCATCAACCAACTGACATTTGTTTTACCTGAATTATTCCAGTCACGAATTGTCAAAATTTGGAATCTGAGTAAAGCAGAGCTAGAGCTTCCCACCGCTACAGCAAACAAGACTACAAGTAAAGAGACAGAGAAACAGCTCTGTGCGTCTGCTCAGGCACCTGAGTGTGTGTTGGTGAGTAATGCCCTGTAAACACTACATAGCAAGCTGATCACAGTGAGGGTCATTCCTCTAGTCTGTAATAGCAGCCATGACAAGTTCATCTTCTAAACAAAGTCTTATCCAGCAACCTGTCTAGCAGACAGCAGCCTGACAGCCTCACTTAATCTTCACCTACTTCTTTATAACGAAGAGCTATGAAGACACTGCTTGAAATCAAGGGGGACAAAGGTTAACAGGTGAAACTGTTTGTCATATTGCAGAACTGTAACAATATTCAACTATATTTTAGCATCAAAGCAACATTAGATTTGCTGTAACTGATTAATCTTCTTAACTACAGGAACATCAGTACTTAGGGGCATTATATAATTTGTATAGTGCATAATGTATATTAAACATATCACTAAAATTATCCCTAAATTTAAAACACTATTGCAATGTGCCATGGGGATAGACAATATGTACTAGCATTGGCAAACATTTTATGGCTGAATAATACTCTAAGCCTCTATCACACATGTAAGGTAATGCAGAACTTTTCCGGAGGAGCTGCATGTGTGAATGCAAATGTCCAAATCATTTGCATCGGACATCACCGAGACTTTGCACTGGTGGGCTGGCAGGATAAACTCTGGGTGATGTCTGAGTGAGCCCACATGCGAATAGAGCAGGTACTATTCTGGAGAATTCACAGCGGGTCATGCTGCACCTCGTGCACACGCTACACAGAAGCCGCCCCTTGCCTAAACCACACGGAAAATTTCCTGCAGTGAGAACGCATCAGACATGGAAAAAGTCTGGATATACACTAGAAGCCTGTTTAGACCTGGCATTAATATGCATTTTGTGTCCGGATAGTATCTAGATATAATTTGACCAGATTCTGTTTAAATGTGTCATTAAAATGCGTCCTCTGTGTGACTTAATGGAATCCGATTTTACCGTCCCATGTAAAACACAAAGCAATGCATACATATGAGATCTGATTGTTTCTCATCTAAAATGTCCTGCTCCTGGAGATTTAACAGTTTACAGGCACGGTAGGGGTTCTACAACAAGGTAGAACAATAAATGGATCTGGTATTCCCATAACGGCTCCATCAAAAATGTGACAGACTGAAACCGCAAGAGAACAAACTCTGTAGTACTGCTCATATTTACTGAGAGAAGCCAAGATCCAGTCATTACTTGTATTAACATTTTTTGAGACAGACCCATTTCCGCTTGCCTGACGGAATTTTGATCACAGAAAACACATTTCATTTACACTTGTATTAAATGTGGATGAGATCCGTTCCTGATCATCTCTGTGGTTTAAGTGATTCGATCGCAATCTGATCACAAATCGTCTTGGAGGTGTTTACACCTGGCTTTTTTCAAGCAGGCAAGTGAAATTCGAACACGATTTGATCACCAAAAACGCTGTCAATGCCAGGTGTAAACAGGCCCTAGATGTGTGAAAAGGCAACTGTGGAAATAGCCTGGACATTATTCTCAGCACATTTTCCAGAGCTCATACGTAAAAACAGCTATAGGGGTCTGCCAACATGCACCATGAAGATGTACACTAGGGGCAATTTCCAGACCAGAATAAACAGAAAAAGAACAAGGGAGTCCTGTATTTCTGTTCTCCCACTCCAAGTACTAATATTTGCTTAAGATTTTAAAGATGGCGTCTATATAAACGTCTACAATGCCATCACCCCCATGAGTTTGTTAGGGTGTCGTTCTCCCCCAAATGGTACCAGATAGCCTACCAGTGTTTGATTGAGGTAAACTCATCAGTGAACCCCATCTCTGCATCACACTGCAGACATGCCAACACACTTCATATATCTAGACAGAAATCTAGCTTTATCAGCAATCTAGGGTTGGTAGCAGGTGTGAGGTACATGTTTCATGATAGTGTTTTGCATCATAAACCCCAAAACTGGCAAAGCTCAAGCAGCACTGCCGCCCCCAGGACAAGTTAAACCTCTGCTTGAACAGTTCGATTGATCTAATCATCATCACAGTTTATACAAAAAGCAGTAATTGCCTGTCCTGTGTAAATCAGTGTAGTCTTTTATACGGCTGTGTGTGAAAAAGCAGTGGGCGCACACTAAGCGTATTGTGTGGCGCTTGCCACATGCATGAAGAATCACAAAGACATTCTGTTTTGCCAGCTGTGGTGTGCTGGGCTGTGCTGGGCTGGCACAGATCATTACGTTGGTTTCTTTGTAGTACACTCGGTTGGACAAAACCGGTTTAAAACTAATGTTGAGCCAGGACCAGGAAAGACGAGACCTAATGTGTCAAACCTAACTTGGAGATCCTGGAATACTAAACTACCTTTGTTAGAGAGGAAGAGCATCGCTGGATCAGGCTGTTTTTTTTTTCTGAGCTAAGAATGTAGTTAGTAATGTACTGATATTTAAGATATTTCTGTAATATGATAAGAAGAAACCAGTGTTGATTTTATTAAAAGCATTAATAGCCCACCCGAGATATTAGGCAACCTAGTTTTGCACCCCGTAATGAAAGCAATCCAGTATACGTGCACACACAAGCAACCTGGACATATATGTGTGTGTGTGTGTGTGTTCTAGGAAGAGGGGAGGGCTGTCGTCGTAATTCTGCCATGGCTTTCTATACACTCTAACAAAATGATTGAGCGTCCACCGAGAGAAAAAAAGGAAAGGAAAAAAAAGAAGAAGAAGAGGGGCATCTGCTAGCTCCCATCCTATTTCTGGAAATGGTGGATAAATAAAGGCCCTGTCCTACAGATCTCAGAGGCACGAGCCTCGTTTCGCCGCAGGTACAGCCTACTTCATGGCTGCCGTCCTTTTGTTTCCTGCAGGACGCCTCCTGTCCGAACTGTCTGAGGAGCAGTGTGGGCTCTTGGCTGGACCTCCTGCGTTTTCAAAAGCTCGTTTGACTTGAACGCAGTCACGTGACCCGAGGAGGCCACTGATCAGAAGGCAGGGAGATATAAATAAATCAACAAGTCAAACCCTTAAAGCTTACAGACGTCCCTGAACGAGCACGATGGCACAGATCCAACATGAGGCTGAGAGGAAACTTTACCTTGTAGATGTGCCTTTGCGCACATCACACATGCTGCATTTGAAAGCCTCGGCGCTGTTTTTGAACGTGCAGACGCTACAGTCCCACAGTCCGTCGTCTGCAGAGGGCTTGCCTTGTCTTTTTGGCCTGTTGGAGGAGGAGGAGGAAGAAGAGGAGGAGGAGGAGGAGGAAGAGGGGGGGGGGGGTCATAAACAGGATTTTCTTTTTAGCTCAACGTGTACTGTAGCACAAAAACACACACACACACACACACACACTTCCCAACCACAGCCCGCAACCTTTCCTCGTTAGTATCTATAACAGTCAAGCAGCGCCCAATCACCCAATCACCTCAGAGAGAAGTATCGTTAGCTAGCTTCAATTAAAGCTCAACTTACGACGTCGTACGACACAACTGTAGCGATGCTAACGGTATAGCGGTGTCTAGACATCACGAATACGAGCAGCCAGTGAGTAAAACACACAAAGGAGAAGCAGAGGCGAGGCGTATCCTGACATTCCTTTGTCTAAAAGTGGGAGCTACTGGGAATAAGGCAAGGCTGTGGGTCCGCCATGGCTGCGCTTTTATATCGCTATTTGAACAAGGACGCCGAAAGCCACGGAGCCTGGACGCCGTCGCGAGCTACGCCTTCCGCTACACGGATTCGGGGGGGAAAAAAAGCCGATGGAGGGGAGTACCTGGATGGGCTTTTCTTGTCGCCCATGCTGGGAAGCGGCGCGGAGCTGCAGAGCGGGTTCACACTGCGGGGTCCACACACACATACACGCACGCACACATTCGTACACGCATACGTACGTACATGCATACACACACGCACGCACGCACACGCACACACACACTACTGCAGAGCTGCTGCCTCTGTTGCTGCCGCTGCCCACCCACGCAGCGCGAGGTCACGTGAGCGACACCGCAGCCAATCGACGCCCGCCGCGCTGCGAAAAGAGCTGACGGCTTCAGGTTCGGGGAGCAGCGATGAGCAGCGATGAGGAATCTAGTTGGTTTACTGAACCAGTTCTTTCGACCTGGCCATTTTAATGAACCGAGCGGTCAACGTTTTTCCAACGTTTAACGTGTGCAACGTAATGTCTACTTGCCGAGCACTGTATCAGGAACGCTGTGCTAACACATCGTGGCATGCATTCCTCAAGATGTTGAAAACATTGCTCTGAGATTCTGGGACGTGTTGAGTTGATTGCATCACGCAAGTCCTGCATATTTGCTGCAAATCTCCCGTTGAAATCATCAAAAAAAGCCTTGCTCAGATTCAGATCCGGGGATGGGAAGACCACTGGAGAACAATGGACCCACTGTAATGCTCATTAAACCAGTCTTGACTTGCTTGGGTTAAATGGCTAGCTTTGTGACATGGTGCATCCATAGCTTGTAGAAGATGGGAGACTTGTGGCCATGAAGGGATGAACATGGTCAACAGCAATACTCAAATAAGCTGTGGCATTCATTCGAGCAATGCCCGATTAATAACAGACTCCCAAGAAGTCATTCCCCACATTAATGCACCGCCTCCATTGGCCCAGACTGTTGACAGAAGGCAAGTTGACTCCATGGATTTCAGCTACAGGTGTCAAATTCTGACCCTCTGACCCCATCAGATTCATCAGATAAATGTTTCCATTTTAAGCTGCACAGTTCTGGAGAGCTTGTGCTCACTGCAAACTCTCAAAGCTGTCTGTTCTTGGCTAACAGAAAAGGTTGTGAGGCTTTGCCATCGGCGGCCAGAATCAGAGAGAGCACAATTGGCTGTGCACTCTCCGGGTGATTAGATGGTGCCGTCTTTTAACGGGACTGTTCGAAGAATTGTTGGCCAGCATCTGTTAGCTGGTGCGATGGCTGGCTTTCGCATGAATGGGGGGAGATATGTGTAAAGTCTTGTTCTAGCCATTCTCCTCACGGTTGGATGTTTTGTGCATTCTGAGATGCTTTTCTGCTGACCACAATTGTACAGAGTCAATTATCGGAGAACTCCAGTTCTGAAAATCCCAGGAGCTCAGCAGTTCTAGAAATACTCAAGCCAGCCCATCTAGCACCAACAATCATGTTACATGAAGCTGCTGGCCCGTATCTGCATGGTTCTGTACACCTTATCATTGGCTCATTAGATAACTGCACGAATAAGTAAGAGTACAGGTGTTCCTAATAGAGTACTCAGTGAGTGTATACCTGTAATGCAATACTATAATAATTGTCATATAAATAATCATAATAATATAATAAATGTAGTGATTCTGTCCTAATTTGTGAGTGTTACTCATGTCAGAAATGTAAGAGGAGAAGCAGTGTAGGCAGTCTGCTTATGACAGCATCTAACATGTTGTGAACTGATCGAATGTCACAGTGATTTGCTCTGTCCTATGTAGGCCTATCAGGAAAAAATCCCAGGCTGAATCTCAGCACTTATCAATAACATAGTTCTCTACAAGCGGACAAGGACAACCTGAGGTAATGTCTTATCTTGTGGCTCCTGAAGCCCACTGCTCAGGGCTTCTGTTAGGAGACTATTAGAGTCTAATGAAGCGAGACAGCCTGTGGGATCAGCCTGAGAGATGTACTCGCCCACAAGAAAATGGCTGAGACACAGTAGGGAGAGGGATAAGGAATACTACAGTAGAACCATAAGGATAAGGAATCCTGCAGAGAGACAGTGCCTTCCCTTTTTTCAGGTTTTTGAAATGACTGGGGCAATTATTGCCTCTAAAACCTCTAAGTCCCCAGTCCCTAGTGCCAAATCTGCGCATCCTTCTTCATCCTTCTCCTCTGACGCCTGACACTGGTCAGCAACAGCTGTGGAGCAAAGCTCATAGCTGTATATTCTCTGTCCCTCTGTCTCCTGTACTACACCAGCGTCTTGTCTTGTTTCTGCTCGGTTGCACCATGCCCAGGGCCCAAGTCCCCCTTTTTGTGCTTCGAAACCCGTGCCTTTATAGGGGCTTGATTGTAGTTTAGCTCATTAGTTGTTGGTATGAAGATTCCTGCTTTGCAATGCCTCTGAGTTTCCTTACCAAAGTTGTGGTATGTGTTGATTTCCAGGCGTTTGTTGGTTTCTGATTATGGATCCTCCTGTTCTGAACTGCTGTAAACCTGATGCACAGCCACACCAGCTTCTGGCAGCAATCTTAGCTCATTCCTCATGATCAATGGCCTCCAGTTCTCTAATATTCTTGGGTTTGCTTGCTGCAACCGCCTTCTTCAAATCTCACCAAAGGTTTTCGATGAGGTTCAAGTCAGGCGACTGGGACGGCAACTCCAGAATCTTCCAGGACATCTTCTGAAGCCAAGCCTTGATGGACTTATCCCCAGAGATGCTTGGGGTCATTGTCTTTGTTGGAAAGTTCAATGACGCCCAAGCTTCAGCTTCTCCTAGGATTTCCTAATACCCGATTCAATCCATCTTGCACAGAACAGAATCCCAAATTTATTTCTATGGTTTTGAGCAGACTGGAGCCATCTGTTTTGGTGCTTTTGGCTCAGTGGAGGTGTACAGGCTTTGAGACCTTTAGCGTTCAGTATGCGCCTTACTGCGCAAACGGAAACCTCAGTGCCTGCTGACACCAACTATTGCTGCATGTCTTTGAACACCTGCCTCTACAGGACACTGGTGGCAGCTGGGGATAGCTGGTCCTCTTTCTGCCACGTCCAGTTAGTGTAGCCAGTGTTCCTGTGACTCTTAACTTGTGAACTCTGCTTTCAGCTGGATCTCTAGGAACCTTCAGTGTCTTTGCTCAGTGTCTTTTTGTATCCTTTACCTTTTTGTGCAAGGAAATGATCTCTTCTCTGAACTTTTTGGACAATTTGACCATATTTCTAACATGCAATCAAACGTCACAGACCAGTCCAGGTATTTGATGTGTCTTATCTCGAACACACCTGATGTGTAATGAAGCCCTTGATTTGCCACCTGATTCGCAAATGTAAGCTCCTATGGGGGATTCTATTCAAGGGGTTGAATAATTCTGAGACTGCAGTCGTCATTAAAAGTGTCATATTGTGTTGAATTGGGAGAAAGCACTTGTTTTATTAGCTGTTGTTAGCTATTTAAACTGTTCTTGATTGATAGGTATATTTTAAACAGCTGTAGGTTTTGCTAATGCTGTACCAACACCATTACAAGTTGCAAGTTACCTTTCTTTATACATTAAAGCTTAAAACGCTGGGTGAGTGACCACTATATGAAAATGAGCTCTGTTCTGGTTGGCTGCCCTGTATTGTCTAAAAAGTCTGGGCTGAATAGGCAGGGCTAAACTGTTGTAGGCTGAATGTGTGGATGTATGTAAATATATTGGGTTTCACAACATTACTGAAAAAACAGGGAATTGAAAAGGGACCGTTTTTTGTTGCAGTCCATGTTTTAATGTGGGTGGGGTTTTTTCCCGTAGAGAAACTAGTTCATCTGACGTGTGTGTTTATGTGGGAGGTAAACAAAACATGCAGGATGTAAACAAAACATGCAGGATGTAAAATGTTTGTTAGTTAGTTAGCTGGCTCCTCATGGTTTGGCCTGTTCCACATGTGCCTTTGAATGCAGATGAAGCAGAAATAAAGTCTGGGTTACTTGTATATGGTCAAAACTCACTTGTCTATACTGTTTATTATATCTGTTCTTTTATATATATATATGTATATATGTATGTATATATATATATATATATATATATATATATATATATATATATATATATATATATGTAACATTAACATATGTAACATGTTCCTGGTTTTCATCATTCAACTGAAGCGTGGTCATATAGCTACTCCTGGACCTCTAAAAAAAAAAGAAGAAAAAAAAGACCACTTGAAAAGCAGCACCGGCATCTTTAAATGGACCACATGGACTGACCAGCTGATCTAAGTCAGTCTTGGTGGACGGTCAAGGTGGTTAAAGCTGGTCATCTCTGTGAAAATATACCCATGGCCTGGCCACGCTGGACCAGCTGGTTGACTAGCCTGGTCTAGTTGCTCCATCAAACTGACACAAAAACAAGAGGCTGAGAGCTAAGCTGGTCATGGTTGGCCTAGTTGGTTTAACAGCAGTTATTAATAAATGGCCATAATATCACAAATCACTAAATACTACATGACCTTCTAATACTTATATACTGCACAGTGTGAGTGATCATGGTAAATATGGCCATTCTGTGAATCACTGCTGTTGCTCATTCGTTTCAGGCGTTACGTTCTCGCTTCTAAAATAATTTTTAGTACAAAAGAGGAGTAGAAATCTTTAATATGTGAAATGTGTTTATTTATATAGGTAATGATGCCTATATTTACCGCTACACTCAACACGAGCGGAGCCTCAGAGGCAGGTTGGTGACGCCACCGGCGCCATATTAGTCGCCGTTGCCGTCGTTGTTTTGCAGCTGGACGGAGGAAGAGCCGGTGAAAACAGACCTCCACCATGGAGATAGACACACTGCTGAGCGCCTTCAGGGGTAAATAACCCAACATTTACCGCGTGGTGCTGGCTTTTGTTCAAATTACTATGCAAACAAGTCTTTATACTTGATATATTTTCTAACTATCCTGAAGGTTAGCTGGCTAACGAGGTTGGAGATGTTAGCTAGCACTAATACACTGTAAGCTAGCTAGCTAACGTAGCTAACGCTAACTAACTAGCTAGCTAGCTAGCTAACGGAGCTAACTGAAGATACCCATGTTTAGCTAGCTAGTTAGCTATCTAGCTAGCGAGCTAGCATAAATAGGTGCTGAGAAGTTGCCAGACGAGCCCTATAGCTCAGTGGTTTAAGCGCAGGCTGAACCGCGGCGCTCATGTTCTCTGTCTCTGTGTTGAACTGGCTGCTTTACTCAGACAGGACCGCTTGAATGTCTCGCTTTTCAGAGCAGAACAGCCTGAGAAAGCCGGCAGCTAATGAAGAAGATGGCCAGGTTAGCTAGTTAGCTAGCTAGCTAACTTTACCCCACAGCGAGCAGTGACTAGCTAGCCAGCATAGAGTTGTCTTAAGGCTGTCTTCTTCTTCTCTTAGCTAGCACCAGCTCGCCTGAATGAGCCGCTTTTCAGACCAGTCCCCAGTGTTAAACAGTGTCCTAGTGTTAACCTTAACTGAGCCTATTGGTAGGTAACCCAAAATGCCCAGAAATGTGGTGCTGTCTGCTGACTGACTGACTGACTGACTGACTTTCGCCTGGTAGCCAGCGAAGGAAGAAGTCCTGTGTGATGATGGACGCTGACGATCCAGTGGATTTGGTTGTTGTAGGAAATGCAGCTCACTGATCACACTGTCTCTGCTTGTTCCAGATTTCGAGAAGAAAGGGAAGAAGGAAACATGCCCTGTTTTGGATCAGTTTTTGTGCCACATCGCCAAAACTGGAGAGACGATGTGAGTTAGTTGTTTGCTCATTTTCAGCAGTGTGATTAGACCAGATCAGTCTATAACTCAATTCAGTGAATGAAATTCGTCAGCACTCAAAACTAAGACAAGTGGTTGGTTTCACTGGTTAAATCTAAGTACTTATCTGCAGTAATAGACTTAGTTCTAACTCTCTTAGTTCATCATTATTTGGTGTGTTCATTACCTTTAGGTTCTTTATTTCATGCTTTTTTTTTTTCATGCTTATGTGTTTACTATCCGGTGTTGACCAGAGAAGGATGGTTCCCATTCTTGAGTCAAATCAAATGATATCAATGTATGTATCACAGACATTGTCCTACGCGGTACAACTAACAGTGAAATGCTTTGACGACTGTCTGGTCACATGAAACAATAAAATGATATAATAAGTAATAATAATAGTAACAAATATAGTGTATTAGACCAAATCAAGTCAGAAAATAAGGAAATATAAGCAGGGAAGGTAATTTACATTCACATTTTTGCAGCGTTTAGCTGACGCTCTTATCCAGAGCGATTTACAAGGTTACTCGTATTACAGAGGTGGGCCAGCGCAGTGTTGGGAGTCTTGCCCAAGGACTCTTATAAACCCCAGTCTCTCACTGGCAGGTAGTGGTGGGTATCTATTGCGCCACACCAACCAAAATCTATACAGAAGGGGAAATGGCTATATAACGATATAGGAGTATGAGAGGATTACTCATTATTAAGCATTATTCCTGAAAAGTACACAGTTCGTCTTGGTTCCTCTCAGGGATTTTTCCCACTTGTTCACTTCGGACTCTCACCCGTTTCTCTGTATAGTTGCATTGTGGAATAGTCTGTTGTTTAAAGTGCTATATAAATAAACTTGAACTTGATAAGTGGAAATTACAGCAGACAGCAGTGTCTACATATCTAAAAAGATATAGAAATACAGATGCTTTATTAAGCCAATGGTAACTGTATGGTGTCAGTGATTCCTTTGCTCTGCTGTTTCTAACAGTTCTTTTTCTGTGCCGTGTTCCCGTAGGATTCAGTGGTCCCAGTTTAAAAGCTACTTTCTCTTCAAGCTGGAGAAAGTCATGGATGACTTTAAAGCCTCGTCTCCAGAACAGCGAGGTCCTGCAAACCCAAACGTTGAATACATTCCTTTTGAAGAGATGAAGGAAAGGATACTTAAAATTGTGGATGGCTACAATGGGTAAGAGATGGGTCTTTTGGGTTATCCTCTTTCTCATTTTCGATACGTAAATATGTTCTTATTGATTTTTACACATATATATTTATATCATTTATTTATTTATTAGATGACCTGCATTCACAACTCGCTGTCTCAGTTTACATGGTACTATCAACCCTGATGATATTGTTTTGTTTAAAGGGTTTATGTAACTGTCTTCTGGATATAAACTTTGTCTAAACGTTTGTTTTTTACTTTGTTTGAATGAAAGTTGAATGTAGTATGTAAACATTACTTAAGTTTTACAGCAGTACTGCTTACTCCAACTGAAAACAGATCATACATGGAAAGTGAGCATTTAAAAACAGCCTATTTTGCGATTTCATTAGAGCTAATGGATTCACATGTGTACAATCGTTTATCACCTCCCAATCATGCTGAAGTTACAAGTGGGTCGGTCTGGACTGTTTTTTGAAAGAAGCACAGTACAGGGCAGCCACTAGGAACCGGGATTGTATATATATATTATTTCCTTATACAGTTATAAAACTGTTTAAGAAAAACGCCGTTTACGTTTTCACACTGGTCCGCACCCAGGAATAATTCTTGGTTCATTGGTGGAGTGCCTCACTATCTCTTTTGCTTTCACTTCATATGAACCGTGGATCAGTTCAGAACATCACATTTCTGCGTGCATTTTTGCAAACTGGTAGGGCCTAGGTTTATCCATTTATCACCCTTTTTGTTTTCTTTTCTTTTTTTTTTGTTGATACAAACACTCAAGCAGTGAGGAACAGGGTTATCTGGGGTCATGGCGTTTCACTGTGAAGGAAAACCTGCAAACAAGGAGCCGTTTTCGCAGGAGACATTTTATATATATTTAAAAGCCGTACAGGTGAAGTCATGTGCCAAAACTGAACCAATCCTACTACGTTGTGAGCCTTTGACACGCGCTGCAGACCAGACCACTGATTTCAGGCGGACCAGGGATCTGTTCTCTGGGCCACTTTCAGGCTCAAACAGCTTTTGCACCTCACTCTTGGAGCAAGTGCTCCTGGGTCCGGGGACAAAAAACGCTAGTTTGAAAACGCCCTGCTTAGTAAACTGGTATCCCTTTTCATGTGAAGCATACAGTGGGGTCCAAAAGTCTGAGATCCGCATTGAATTTTTTTGTTTTTCCCCCCTATTTAAAGCTGGAAAAGAAACAAAGTTTCTTTGACAAAACAAAGAAGTTATGATGAGTAGAATAAAGAAGAAAAATGCAAGATTCTGCACTATGTCTAGGTAAATATTCAAAATACAAATTCGTGACATGTTCACCATGTCATTAATTCATAAAAGGCACACACAAATATTCTGAAGTTCATGTTACAATTTTAATAATTTTTATTTTACTCATACTAGTATCCTGATAATGTGATTTGTAATGACACAAATACCCAATTGAGGCCTTTTCACTCATGCGATTGAGAGTATGAGACCACTGTAGCTCAAAATAGAAAGTAAAGGTTGGAGGCTCTACATTGAAATGCGCGTTTCAGTTTGTGAAATTTGTGGCTTGTCGCTTTGTTCTAGGATCCCTTTCACAATCCAGCGTCTGTGTGAGCTGCTTACTGAGCCGAAGAGAAACTACACAGGAACAGACAAGTTCCTCCGAGGTGTAGAGAAGGTAGGCTGTGTTCCTGAGGCTGATTACCAGCCACCAATTTCACACTGCAAAGGAGCTGAAAGCGTGGCGCAGTGGAACGTATGTACTTTCAACTCTGTCTCTTTCCTCAAAAATCTAACCTAGCTGTTTTGTTTACTGCAGAATGTAATGGTGGTCAGCTGTGTGTATCCTACCTCAGAGTGAGTGATGCTGTCATTTTGCTTTTAATTCATTATTTTACCCGTCAATACAGCAAGTCTCATTAAAAACCAGTTACTAAAATGCCCAGGTTCTTTTGCGTTCTAATGTCTTTGTTGTATTTTGTTTTTTATTTATTGAAGGAAAAATGGATCTACTGTGAACAGGATGAACGGAGTCATGTTCCCTGGAAATGCCTCTGCTTTCTCAGATAGGTAAGAGTTGAGTGTGCAGCGAGTATTTAAAGACTGTATTCACATTACCAGCTTCAAGATGTGTACATCTGGTAATCTGATCTTTTCGAATCAGAACAGACACTCATCCAAATTCTGGCCATATTCAGATTAATGCTGAACTGTGCGGAGAGCTGTTGGTAGCAAATTGAGTTCATGTCAGCTTTTGCTGATACTTAAATAGGCTCTTCACTCACTATGTAGTGTGCCATGTAGGTCATGAAAATCGTGGTTACCTTTTTTTTTATACATTCTGTGGAAACAGATCTCCACTGGACATATAAGGTGTGTCCCAAAGACTACGCCGCAGTCGGCGTAGGGCAGATCTTGCCTGCACTAGCAGCACGTGGAACAGTGTCTCGCCATCCATGGCTGTTTTTATTTATTTATTTTTTTTAATTTATTTTTTATTTTTTGGCAACATGTGAAAGATTGTAAGTTGCTGAAAATCTGTCATCATTTCTCATTCAAAACCAGTATGTATGTATGTATTTCTCTGCTGTTTCAGAAGGAAATGGTTTTCAGCCTAGGCTCTGTGACGTAGCTATAGTGAACTGTCTGGTTGTAGGAGCCATAATTTCCTGATTCACGCGGTGTAGGAGGATGCCATTTGAGATTCAGCCTAATGTTGATGTTCCTGATGCACATAGTTTATTCACTACTATGTTGACTTTTAAATACAGATGGTACTGGTTCACCTACCCACATAAATGTCAGCCATGAAGCCAGAAACATTTACTCTAAGCAAAACAAATGAGTCGACCCATGAGACTTGTAATGTGAACATAGCTGTAGGTGATTGAATCCCTACAGCTATGTAGTACTGTGAGCATTTGTGTTCTGCTCTCTTCCACAGGAATGTGAATGGTCCAGGAACACCCAGGCCGGTAAACAGACCAAAGCTTACTCTGTCCAGCAGTGTAGCTACAAACGGTCTCCCCGACAGCACAGAAAACAAAGAGGATGTTCTTGAGCAGACTGAGAGAACAGTCAGGTAATGTACAAATCCAGTTTTAGCAAACTGATTTATACTTATTGAGAAGTGACGTTACTGATTGACACAATCAGTATACTCTAAGCACTCAAGCATATCTCTAAGTGGTGTTTTACAGTAAGAAGCTGCATGTCTACAGAAAGCAGTGTATCGGACTTTTGTGAGTTTTTAACTTAAAAACAAATATTTAATGTTCTCTTCAGTGACTCTGTATCGTCAGAAGCAGAGGGGTCAAGCAGTGGACCAACAAAGATCAAGCACCGTGATGATGAAGACGCAGAGGACGACATCAGGCATGAAGCGAAGCGGCTCAGGTTTGATAAAGACGAAGAAGATGAAGAGGTCGAAGAGGAAGAGGAGAAAGGCAAAGAGGAAAATGGGAAGGAACTGCCCTGTCCTGCTCCAGCCGAGAGCTCGTCGGATGTGTCAGAGTCTTCATTGAATGTCCGTACAGAGCTGAAGGATACAGATGATGTAGCTGCTGACCAAGACCAAGGTAAGCTTTTGGTACTTTTATTTAGTGCTCATGTTTTCGAACTGTCACGAACGCAACATTATTGGAGGAGAACACTAAGTGCACAACATCAGTTGTTACATCTGCGTTTGTGACTAGCATTGTGCTGACTATTGGTGGGGAAAATGGAGAGAGCTAAACTGATTATGCTTTTTTTTTTTTTTCTTCATGGATGGTCATGGATGGCCTTGACATGATAGGGGATTGGATTGGAGATTTACTGATAATGAGGAATGGCCAATGGCACTCAGGAACACCAATAGTCTATTTATTATTACTATTTATTATTATTATTTAGTTTTTTTTTTTTTTTTTTTTATAAAGATAATTAATCTTAGACAAAAAGATTGGACTCGTAGCGTAGAGGCCCTGATGGACTTGTTTCCAGGTTATCAAAAACAGAGGATTTATGGCTGTTTTTATTTTTGATATAAATTACTTGGTTTGTATATATCATTGTTGGATTAATTTGTAGCCTATATAAAGGGTTTATGACCCAAAGCAGTTGGTAGTTGTTATGAATGTTTATGAATGTTCCTCATTAGGCTGTATGCAAGCAATACCTCAGGAATTTCCTAAAGAAAATTTTCACATGTACTCCTCTCTCCACAGAGCCTTCCAGCACTCAGTCTGAGTCTGTAGATGAAGAAAGCAGCAAATCTGAGAAAGAGGATTCTCCCGGTCCCTCCCAAAGTCAGGAGACTGCTGGTGAACCGGACGCGTCGGAGCAGTATGCTCCGTCAGGGAGGGAAGAATCTGCAGAAGAACAAGATCCTGAAGAGAAGCATGACCCAGTGAGCAGTAGCAGCAGCATAAACATCAGCAATAGTAGCAGCGAGGAGGGAGTGTCCAGCGCTGAGCCTGCATCTGCCTCTGCTTGTCCTAGTAGTTCCACTGAGCCGGCAGCAGAGGGCAGCAGCAGCACAGAGAACAGTTCAGACAGCTCAGAGACTGCAGATGACCCCATGGAGCAAGAGTGAAGATCGGCCCTTTGCCATCTAATTTGTCTTCTGCACCAAACCGGCCCAGAACCACCAGTAGTGTAAAGAGAGCAAACCTCTTTACCTCGCACCAGTAAAGGGCATTCTTGTGGCAACCCAGAGAACCTCAGCCCCCACCCCCTCAGGTCTCTCCACATCTTGTATGCCCTCTTCCTTGTGTTTTTTTTTTTTTTTTTTTGGAGAAATGCTTTTACTACAACTACTTGAGGCTCACCCTTTTCCTCTGTTTTTCAGAAGCTTTTTGAATTCACAAACGCAAACGCTGTCTGGCAGGTTTTGTAATCTTCTATTCATGGTCATCACCACGTCGTACCTCTGTTGGAGTGCTACATTTCATTAAACGTCTCAGTATGGATATGTGTGTGTGTGTATGTGTGTGTGTGTGTGTGTGAGCAAATGAGCAATGTTTTAATCCCATTAGCTTGGCAATAGAGCAGGTAAAGCAGTGAGAACAGCAAGCTTTAACCTACAGATTAGGAGTTAAACATTCCAGGGGCTACCCTCTCAAAATGTTACTAGGTAGGATTAAACTACAGGCTACAGGCTGTGAAGTGTGAGTCAGAGGGAGATGCATATCCTAATTTCACATAACTGTCTGAAGAGAGAATCTTTACACGGCATCACATGATTTTTTTTTTTTTCTTTTTTCTTTTTTTTTTTTGTTAAGGGCAAAATAAGCATTTTCAGCTTTTCTAAGCAACTGACAGCTAATGGTTAATGGACCAATTCCCATATTTCTAAAAATGTGATTCATGTACAGAAATGACTTGGTATGAGCTTTCTTATGCATACTGTTCAGGCTGTTGGAAGCACGTGGACATCATTCAGTTCAGCTTTTCTATAGTATTGCTTTAATTACACAGCCTTGTACATTTGCTTGGTTGTGACACTTGCTAACTCTTTATTCGCTCTTCACATCCGTCTCCTACAAGTGTGAATGTCCTTGGTTGGAGTGGAGATAGGGGTTAAGTGTGCCTTCACTGTTAGTCTCATGCCCTCTGATGGAGTTTATTCAGGTGTCTTTGCAAAAAAATTGGAGTGGTGTCAGGCCATTGCATTCCCTCTTCCCCTTATTCTGAACGTGTTGTAGAACATCATCTGTGAATGGAGGTGGGATCTAGTCTGTGGTAATGTTCAGAGTAGCAACAGGAGATTTCCACTTTTTTTTTATATATATATCTTTGGTTTTCTTATTTCTAGTGTTTTTTGTTTTTATTAAAATTCTAGTGTTTCACGGTGCTGGTGAATGGACTGTAAGCTTCCCTGCATTAGATGACCATGCTTTTGGTTGCAAATGTAGGTAATTAAAATGGTGAAGCATTCTTCTGAATTGTACATGTGTGTTTAACCACTGTTGAGCAAGCAATCCTTATTTTGTTTTGTTTTTTGTATTAAGCTTTTCACAGCTACTTGTTTTTCCGAGCAAAGGCAGTTGTGTTCTTGGTTATGATCCTCTCATTAACACTCCCCCCTCACCCTTTTCTGAGATAACGTTAGGTACAGGCTGACACATCTGTACCTGTTTCCACAGCTCCTTTTTGATATTTAGAGTTTTTCAATTTCTGTAAAGTAGATTTTGTAGATCGTAATGAAGTGTCCACGGCTTTTGTGAAAAGTACAAAATTTTATGATTTCTCTGTGAACTGAATGCCCGGGCTTTCAATACAGTATTCATATAAAGCAATAAATGTTAACATTTTAATGATGATGTTCTGCTTCATTTGTGCCTGGCTACTGCACATCAATTACAGTTCCTGTGTTCCAAAATGTATCAAATCCCTCCAATCTCCAAACCAGAGTTCTCCCAGAAGCTTGCTGACGCCTGCCAAAAGCATCTGGTCAAGGCGCAACACTCGAAAGGACGTTAACCAAATAATGTTGTAGGATGTGCTGTATGTATGCTTTTGGCCCTGTATGTATCATTTTGACCCTGTGTTGATATTATAAAACTTATAAAAAACGTAGTTTAATCCATGGTGATGTTGCAGCCGTCTATGGCCAGGAGTCCTAAACTGGATAATTGGTCTTGCTTTAGGATAGGCCCTCCCTAACATTAGCTGACATAACAGAATTGGACAGTTTCTGTTCTTCCTTCAAGCATGTTCTGCTGTCTGAAGATATTGTGGTAGTTTTAGATGATGTGGTGGTAGTGCTTCATGTGACTTGGAGGATGAACATGCTAGCCTATACCCTTCCAGCTCGATTGCATTGTGGGATACTCCAACCACCCCTGTGTGAAACACATTGCCCCCCCAAATACTCAAATGACTTTTTCTTTTTAGTTTTTTATTTAACAAAATGATAAAAATGACCTTTGTTCATCTCCCACCCATACAATATATTTCAATCAAACCCACAGTTATATACAGCTCAGGATACTTGAAATTTGAATTATGCCAGTCCCAACTTAAGCACAGTAAAGTGAATTGAATTGTTACACCCAGGCTTTAGTACTGCCAGCTTAATTAAATATCACTTCAGCGTGAGAGTAGACTAAGCGGTCTCAATAAGCAGCACACTGTGCTGCAGTCAAGAAATTCTGGAAGAGATGAGAAAATTAGTTATTGAGCTATATCACCCTAAAAAGGACTGCAAAGCCATTTCCAAAGCCATTTCCAAAACCCCTGTTCTGGAACTCCAGTAAACCACAATCAGAAATCCAAGAAAACCTGGAGTAGTGGTTAATCTTCTAAAGCGGTTGGCTTACCAAAATTTCTCAGCGGCGGCTTGTTTAGAAAGTGACTAAAGAAGCCACACAATCATCTAGGGAACTGCAGGCCTTGTTCACCTCAGATCAGCATTTATGATTCCACCATTAGAAAGAGGATAGACAAAATGTTGTCCATGGTAGAGTTGTGAATGTGATAACCACTAAACAGAAGGCTCAGCTCACGTTTGCTAAAAAACGCCATTATGACCCCCAAGCCTTTTGGAATAATGTTTAGTTAAGTCTTGAGTCGAAAGTGGAACTGTGACATAACTTCAGATATGAAAGTAACTGTCAGAATTAAAAAGTAAAAAATATATAAAAGGCCTTATTTGCATATAAAAAGCATTGAATATTCATAAACCCTTGAACTGGAAATACAGGGAAAAACAGCGATGTATTTGTTCAGTGGTAAATTTCATACAGACACCTCTATTTAAAGGGTATTCAAACCCCTGAGTCAAATTATCACTGTAGTTCCATGTAACGTTTTCAGCAACTGTTTAATGACTGTGACTTGCAGGGAAGCTACATAACCAACCCTGACTAGAAACCTGACTATAGTCGTTAAGAGTGAATTAGCTTATCTGCAGGGCGTCTTTTATAAAATACAAAAAACTCCTCTCAGGGACAAAACATCCCTCAGAACAGCAGCAAAATCACTGCAGGACAAACTAGTTTCTAGAGGATTGTTTGTGTCAGACTCCTGTTCACACCTGAAAATGAATATGCATGCGTCTTGAGTGATCACTTGTGATCAGATTTCTTAAAACATTTCCGCCGAAAGACGACTTCAGCGCAAATTTACGAAACCATTCTTAACTGAAATGTCTGGTCTACAAGCCCAGCTTATGAACGGGAAAACAGAAACAATGAAAAACATCCTAATTCATATCTTCTTTTATAACTTCAAGACCCCACAGATTGCTATAGGTGTGCACCAGAAACCACAGTGCCACAATGGGTTGTTCTTGGGTCACATATTTTCGCTTGCAATGGCAATAATGTGGTTGATATGGATAAAACGTCACTACTGTTGACACAGTAGTGAAGATTCTTCAGAGATCACACTACAAATGTCATGAGTTCACATTCCTCAAAAGGTTTAAGTAATCAGATTACAATGTGTCTCCAGTGTGTGCTGTTAACACTTGTATGTAGTGCTGTCCACTATGATCAGATCACCCAGGACACATGTTGATTCTAGATATGAACAGGGCCTTAGAGGCTGTCTGAACCTTGAATCAACTTGTGTTGTCACATAAGTGAATCATGTACAGATTTTATTTGACCACATGAAAGTTCAGGTATAACTACTCCCAGGAAACATAGTGATTGGATTCCAATCTGATTCTTGAAATCCCATCTCAGAAGTGATCAGAGATCACATTCCACATTTAACATGGGTGTAAAAGGAATGCGCTGCACATGAAAGAATGACAGAATGACATACTCAAAGGGAACCTGGTGCAATATTGCCCACCATTCTTGACTTCTCTATAAGTTGTGGTGCTGCAGAATCTGAATCAGAAACTGTCTTTACTTCCGTTGCAATCATGATCAGGTGATCATTAATTCTAGAAAACTAAAAGTCCATGATGTAGATGAAGCTGCCATTAAAGTCACCTTGCTTTTCTAATTTGTTCACCTTTCGACCAACAAGTGAGGTGAATGTCTTGATCCAAATCTTATCTATAACATCTGGGGTAGGTCAGGATGCTCCAAGCGCACGATAAAATAGTTTTGATAAGAGTCTCTGCAAAGACCAGGACTGCATTAACAATGAACAAAACATACACTGTGCAGCTGCAGTACATACCCTTACACTGTGGTTACGGAGAGTAGAGGGTTATACAGTTGTGTTCCATCTGGTGACTTTGCACCATGTGTCAAAAGCTCCTGAATGGTCATCCAGCTGTCTAAGATCTTCTTGTTCCTCTTCTTCATCATCTTTCTGTGGCTCAGCTGAACGATATTATCTGCCCGTCCTTCCTGCTCGTTTGTATAGGTCATGCGGCTCTGCTTCATGAACTCCCTGCGCTGGCGCTGCTCCCTGGCGCGTACAGCGTGTTGCTTGCGTTCCTCCTTGCTCCAATAGCGTCCCATCTTCAGCTCACTTACAGCATCGTCGTCCGTGGTCATCCCACGGCGTTCCTCTCGGATGCGGAGTGCCCGCTCCCTCAGCAGCTGCTCCTTGGCAGGCCGCTTGGTGATGTAACGCGTTCCGTCACTTCGGATTTTCACTTTCCACTCCATTTTTGGCTTGGAGTCAATGGACGAGGTCTGGGGGTTCCGGCACAGGCTGACCAAACTCAGCTCGCTCTGGCCGTACTCCACAGCTGACTTCTGCTGCACCAGCTGCATGTAGCTCTGGTAGTGCTGGGCATGCGCTGGGATGTGGGCAAAGTGTTTGGATGGCGACAGAGAAGAAGCTAGAATTTTCTTTTCTGAGTGACCGTTCCCTTGCTCCTTTCCATTCCCCTGCTTGGTTGCCTCAAGCTTTGTGAAAGTGGATGGATTCTTCATGGGACTGGTCTCCTGTATACGGGACAGCATGGACGATTCTATGACAGGTGTCTGTCTGTATGTGATGGCACCTCTGACACCCGCCTGTGTTCCTTTGCATAGTGCAACGTCTGAGGTAAGCTCAAGAGTAAGAGACGAACTGCAGCAGCTCTCCCCAGTGTTGTAGGCACTGGAGCTGTCTTTGTCCATTTGCTCAAAAATATCAGTGGTGATGCTGTACAGTTTCTGGCCTTCATTTGAGCTGATTTTATTAGTACCGCTCTGTTGTTCCTTAGAATCTCTGCTTGGTTGCTCTCTTTGGATCTCCTGCTGCAACCTGTGTGACCGTATGATGCTTAAGCACTCCAGCTCAATTTTCTTCAGTTCTTCATTGAGCATCTCAATCTCTTGCTCATCACAATCCAAGCTAATTCTTTTCCCAAATGTCCTGGCACTTTCTCCGAACATCATGTAGGGACTGGTTTCATTCACCAAGCACTTCAGGTCAAGCATCTCCCGGAAGTGTTCACACTCCACTTCAGGTATGCTTGAGAACTCTCCACCATCAGCAGAGAGGAAGGACTCCCTGCTTAAGTGCACGTGTCCGCTGCCCAGAATGTCTCGACTGTAGCTAAGCCTCTTGCCGCTACTGGGAAGAGTGTCAGAGGTGGAGGTATGGTCATATCCCAGGTTCTCCTGCTCTGAGCTCTCATCGTTGCGGGTGCTCTCATCTGTACGACCCACTCCGCTGTCCTTCTCATGAGAGTTGGAGAGAACAGTGGCCGTATCTGTAGTACCCTCATCTTCCTCATGTTCTCTCTGGATCGGAAAGAGAAATATATGGCAGTAAATTCCAATCTGACAGTAAAATCAACACAGATGTATTATTTTAGCAGTATTCTTGTTTCACTGAGGGATGCAAAACCCTGATTAAGGAATTGTATCTGCATTGGCTTAAAAAGCATCTGACTGATTGTACTTAAACTGTATTGAAGAGCAAAATGCAAAGGTGACACTGGCATATTTTCTGCATTGTTTTAAACACTCTACAAATACATGTCTCAATAACATCTACATTTTACAAATGTTATGTGTCAATGTGAAAACAGTGTCAGTCAAATGTTTGGACACACTGGTTGAATGTGTGCTGATCATCAAAGATCCAAATGCTAGGGTGACCATATTTTCTAAAAAGGACACTGGGGACACACAGGTATTGCTAAATGAGTAAATGTTTATGTATTAATGTACTTTAACATTCTGTAGTTGCCTGGTTTGAGAGGTATTTCCACCCTCACACATACAGTGTGTGCAGAATTATTAGGCAAGTTGTATTTGAGAGGATTCTTTTTATTATTGAACAACTGTGTTCTCAATCAACCCAAAAGACTCATAAATATCAAAGCTTAATATTTTTGGAAGTTGGAGTGTTTTTTTTTTGATTTGGCTATCTTAGGAGAATATCTGTTTGTGCAGGTAACTATTACTGTGCAGAATTATTAGGCAACTTAATAAACAAATATATACCCATCTCACTTGTTTTTCACCAGGTAAACAAATAACACAATTTAGAAATAAACATTTCTGACATTCAAAAACAAAAACAAAGTGACCAATAAAGCCACCTTTCTTTACGATGACACTCAAAAGCCTTCCATCCATAGATTCTGTCAGTTGCTTGATCTGTTTACGATCAACATTGCGTGCAGCAGACACCACAGCCTCCCAGACACTGTTCAGAGAGGTGTACTGTTTTCCCTCCCTGTAGATCGATTTATGAGGGACCACAGGTTCTCTATGGGGTTCAGATCAGGGGAACAAGGGGGCCATGTCATCATTTTTTCTTCTTTTTACCCTTACTGGCCAGCCACGCTGTGGAGTATTTGGATGCATGTGATGGAGCATTGTCCTGCATGAAAATCATGGTTTTCTTGAACGATACCGACTTCTTTCTGTACCACTGCTTGAAGAAGGTGTCTTCCAGAAACTGGAAGAAGGTCGGGGAGTTGAGCTTCACTCCATCCCCAACCTGAAAAGGTCCCACAAGTTCATTTTTGATTATACCAGCCCATACCAGTACCCCACCTCCACCTTGCTGGCGTCTGAGTCAGAGTGGAGCTTTCTGCCCTTTACTGATCCAGCCTCGGGCCCATCCATCTGGCCCATCAAGAGTCACTCGCATCAGTCCATGAAACCTTAGAAAAATCAGTCTTAAGATATTTCTTGGCCCAGTCTGGACATTTTATCTTATGTTTCTTGTTCAAAGGTGGTCGTTTTTCAGCCTTCCTTACCTTGGCCATGTCCCTGAGTATCACACACCTTGTGCTTTTTGATACTCCAGTAACGTTGCAGCTCTGAAATATGGCAAAACTGGTGGCAAATGGCATCTTGGCAGCTTCACGCTTGATTTTCCTCAATTCATGGGCAGTTATTTTGCGCCTTTTTTTTTCCAACACGTTTCTTGCGACCCTGTTGGCTATTTGCCATGAAACGCTTGATTGTTCAGTGATCACGCTTCAAAAGTTTGGCAATTTCAAGACTGCTGCATCCCTCTGCAAGACATCTCACAATTTTTGACTTTTCAGAGTCCGTCAAATCTCTTTTCTGACCCATTTTGCCAAAGGAAAGGAAGTTGCCTAATAATTAAGCACACCTTATATAGGGTGTTGATGTCATTAGACCACACCCCTTCTCATTACAGAGATGCACATCACCTGATTTACTTGATTGGTAGTTGGCTTTCAAGCCTATAGAGCTTGGAGTAGGACAACATGTATAAAAAGGATGATGTGATCAAAATACTCATTTGCCTAATAATTCTGCACGCAGTGTACACACGGCTAAGGCCACAACATCCTAACTTTGGTGGATACCCATGTACCCAGTGTCCTCTTAAAAAGATTGTTACCTAGAATTTGGGTCAAATGTTTTTAAGATGATGATCAGCACACATTCATCCAGGTGTATACAACCTTTTGACTGGTACTGTGTGTTTATTAAAATCAATATCAATATATCCAAAAATGGCCAAACAGGTCAAGAACAAGTTT
Organism: Salminus brasiliensis; assembly: GCF_030463535.1. NCBI lineage: Eukaryota > Metazoa > Chordata > Actinopteri > Characiformes > Bryconidae > Salminus > Salminus brasiliensis. Next base: position 13,535,115 of record NC_132891.1, read on the forward strand.
GTTTCAGCAAGGAAATTGTGCATGTGTTTTTCCGTACTAACTTGTGTCAAATTTATAGTAAAAGTCTTGCCCAGAAGCTACATTTCACATGGCTTTTTTGCATGACATCCTCTCTGCCTCAGAGACAGATTAGTCTGGAAAGTGACGTCAGTAAAAATAGAACAGAAGCTTAGTTCCTATGCTAGTAGCCACAAGTATTATGTTGCTATTTAAAGCATGCTGGCAGATACCTGTAGTTTTGGCATACCTGGTGAAGCATGCTGGCAGTAAAGTGCATAGCTTGGCAGTGCTGCTGGCCCAGTATACCCATATGTAAGTCTTCAAAGAAGCTATGTTCATCTTCCTCCAACCACTCATCATCCTAAACATACACAAAGGAATGTAATATCATTAAGCTGTTAATCAGTAAAAGTTGGTAATGATGCTTTGGACTCTGTTTACAAACCCTTTTACATCTTGTCATTTCATGTACTGGACTGTATCCTGATTTGATATTAACCACATGTATTTACACCTAATAGTACAAAGTGTCAGTTTACTGGAGGCTGATCAAAGGTGGAAATTGTTTAACTGCATCTTAAGCACATTTACACTTGTACTTTCACAGGGATAGTTCCTGATGTAATCATGATAACCTAGGTGCATAAAGCAGGGTATAAACAGGATCTCAGTGTAGTTAAAGGGCCCTTTTTATAAAAAACAAAATTGATCTCACTCGATACTGTATGTGAACACTGTTGATGTATGTAAACACTGTCCACTTTCCAGTAAATCGCAGTCCATACATACTGTGGACTAAAACAACTCAAACTTCTAAAATTATAAAGTGTTTCAGCCCAGACTACAGGATGGCATTTACAAGGCAGTTTAAATTATGAATGTTATTGGTACATAAACCCACACAAATATTATAGACAGATGTCCAGGAAAGAATAAAATTCAAGAAAAATTAAGGATATGAGCCAGCCAAATGTAAAAATGAGTGTGCAGTAATACATACCTGAATTTCAGGCCGAGCCAAGAGGAGACGCACATTTTTGCAGTTTCCCTTTGACAGCACAGCCACTGCCTCCTCATGGTTCTGTATGTCCACACCATTAATCTTCAAATCAAATACAATGTGCAAAATGTGTTCTGTTACTGTCACACATGTTCCATAATAACCAATAAACATTCAGGAAACAGGAAAGAAATTATACCTGAATAATTTGGTCACCTTCTTTCACCCTGCCATCCTGTGCTGCAATGCTCTCTGGATCAATCTAAGAGAATAACAGCATCTCAACAGGTGGGCAGGTAGGTGATTAACCCTATCAAACCGTCTTGCTGGTAATGCATTCAGTGACATGGCGTTCCTCTTTAATTAATTCAATGGAACTCAGAATACAGTTTGAATCGACTGGATTATTACTGATAGGTTTGATCAGCGTGACAATAAAAGAACCAATTAAAGTGTGAAGTAAATTCCTATTCATGCACTTTCTCACTAAACACTTCAAACCCTTTGAACTCTATATGCAGGCACACACTTAATTAATAACACAGCTTGCATCACTTTCATAGGTCCTAAAATGGAACCCAGTGGCACTCTACAAAAAAGGTGGCAAAAATGTACTAAATATAATGCTAAGAAGTAGCTTTTCCATTGCAATTGCCTTAAAGCAGTAAAATGTTGATTGTTACAGTACTTTTTGATTAACATATGTAAAATCCCATTTTTAATTCTCACCTCGCTCACATAAATACCAGTCTCTTCCTCATCATCAGTCTTGTAGCATAATGTCAGACCAAGCTTGTCCTGAGTGCTCCTTCTCTGTAAATCCACCTCCTGAAAGATAAGGCAGTTGCTTATGAAGGCAATGAAGTCATGTTCTCTAACAATTTGTTAATGGTTTAAACCATATGGCTATTAATCAGATCATAGATATTTCACTGAACCATTTTCTCATTTGCTTGAGTGAAAAGACTAAGATTAAGTGACATTGATTGAGATTTATATTAAATTTGACTCAAAAATGCATGCATGCATGCAAGTTTCCTATGTTCTCTTAATAGTGGACTGTTGAATGTGTTTATGTGCACATGTACAAAAAATACCTCATACTCTAGTTCTCCTCTCCCAGAGTCTTTCGGCATGCCCTCAAAGAAGCCAGTGGGATATAATGAACCATAGCTTACTACTTCACTCCTGAAATCAGAAATACGGATATATTCAGAACTGTGCGAAGCCAATGCTCTACAGTATTTCACTGCTCTAAAATGGATTTTTTTAATGAATACGCATTACTAGAATTCTCAGTCGCTTTGCTATAATGCTGCATTGTTATACATAAAGGACCAAAAAAAAGACACAGGTAAAAAAGAGACTGGTATCCCCCGCAGTTAGGGTGTTGTGGCCGTGGCCATGGTGATGTGTATGTGTGAGGGTGGAAATACCTCTCAAACCATGCAATGAAGGTTGTACATTAATACAGCATTGTAATTAATAATTTAGTGCACTTCAGCATATCAAACAAATCAAATGAAAATATATAAGAATAATGCAAACTATTGTGCAGACTTTCACATTCAAACAAGGTGAAAAAACAACCTTGGATTCCTCAGTTTTAGCAAGCATGTGTTAAACAATTAATCCAGTTAGGCAACAGGTTTGCTAAAGCTTTGGCCCTATATATGGTACAATATCAGCCTCAATTTAGTTGCAACTGTTGTAACTTCAAACAAGCCCAGTCAAATAAGAATACTGACAAAGAATCAAAGTATGACAGAAAACAAGCTTTGCATGTTTTTCTAAAAATATCTGCATCAAATGACGTACGTCCCTGACCTACTTTAAACTGATCATCTGATTAGTTCAAAATATCAAACTCATGCATACTAATTTGTCCTAGTTGCAGAGGAGCACAATGTCTCACCCCATGCTGTCTTATGCCAAGGAATTTCATGAATATTTAAAATCACACCTAATGAAACTGAAAAGCTATACAGTAAAAGCACAAAATAAGTCTGTACTATAAGAACACAGAGAAAAGTCATTAAGTAATTGGACAGTGACACAGTTTTTGTTGTTTGGGTGCTCTGATAAAGGCATGTGCTATCTACTAATTCCTTTGTCTTTGGCTCTTATTATACAGTCTTCCACTTCGAGAACCAAAAGTAATTGGTAATTTGTAGCTTGCTTGTTTCTTGGTCAGTTATGTACCATGGCTAGTCTGTGCACAGTAGTGCAGACGGCAGGGCTGTAGCTTAAAACTGCTGACCTAGCAGATCCATCCTGTCCCGTCTGTATCAGTATTGGAACAGCTTGATGAGTGCATTAGATCTGCCTTTTTAATACTATAAAAAAGTATAAGTAGAAACAGAAAGTGATATTTATTTGAAAAAAATACATAAACATGATTTTATGTTTATGTTAGTCTTTACCAAATACCAAATAAAACATGAGTGTGTTATCTTCTTTTCTCTCAAAAGTATCCAACTTCCAAGTCTTTCAAAATCCATATCAGTCAATCATTTCTTTGGCCATTTTTGTCCAAAGTATTTCATTCTACAATTATGGCAGACTGACTGTCTGACTGATTGAGTCTCTTCTTTCCTGTGGACACAATCAGTATAGTGTCACAAATGATTTCCTGAGAAATGAGTAGATGTCTTACTCGGTAGGCAGGTACTTGTGCTTGTCCATCATTGTCAGGCCTAAAGGTGTAGTAGAAGAGGCTAAGTTCGTCATCACCTCTACGTGTTCCAGTGTTATATCTGTCTGGGTAGTGGTGTCCACCCCTCTGGTGCCTGAGAGCAGAGTGCCAGAGGTCTTAGTAGGGGCAACCCTGCGTAGGACCTCAATCTCAATGGGGTCTCTGGCAATGAGGAAGGCCTCCACTGCGTCATCATGCGTAGCAAAGGAGATGTCCTTGTTATTTACCTGCTCATGGGGTAAGGAATTAGAGACACAGAGAGAGAGAGAGAGATTCATAAAACAGCAGTCTTATGTCAGAAAGACAATGATGAAGAATCACTTTCAAATAAAAAGATAAATCTAATTTTAATGGTACAATCAACATGTCATTTAACAGAACCTACGCCACTCTTAATCAAGCAAGTACATGAATTTGTGCTTCACTTGGCATCCATCAGGCATGTAAAAGCCTTTGAATTCAACACTGAGAAATGGAATCCTGCCAGTGGAGACTAATGAGAGAAGATTTTACTTATCAATTTACTGTGAAATTCAAAACCCAAACCAAATGTCCTCAGGGACTCACTAACTCAATCAGCTCCCTGTGTTGGCAGCTTCATGCCCGCAATTGCAGACAGAAACTCAGCAAGTTCCCAATCTGTGATCAAGGAGAGCTGACAGCCTTCTTCGGATTCACTCACAATTGCTTCTCCTACTGTGCTACGGCTTTTAGTACATAATGTTAGTATCATTTTAACATAGTCCATTTTAACATACAGCCAATTTTAACCAATCCATTGTTATATTACTCAGCTACTTCGTGGTTGGTGTGGCACAACAGATAACACCATTACCTGTCAGCGAGCTACCATACCGTGTGGGAGACTGGGGTTCGATTCCAGGTTTGGGTGACTATCCTGCGCTACACCAATAAGAGTCCTTGGGCAAGACTCCTAACACTACATTGGCCCACCTCTGTAATACGAGTAACCTTGTAAGTCGCTCTGGATAAGAGCGTCAGCTAAATGCCGTGAATGTAAATGTACTTGCCCTATATTTTATATTATGTTGAGAAGAAGTTGGCAAAAGTGAATGCTGGCAAAATGTGAAAGCCCTTAGAAGACAAACAAGGGGTCAAACTGAGGTTAGATTCCAGTGAAAGCCAATTATACAAGGATTGCTAGCAAATTAGCATCTACTGTAACGAGCTAAACCACAAAAACAAACAAAACACACACCAAGTATTTTGTGTGGGTCACAAACATTATCTTCTCTTCCACAGTAATGTGTGACCCTATCATGACCCTGTCAAATGTATACAGCCTCTCAGGCACATTCCTTTCTCACACTGGTTGACGTGATATCTGAAAAATGCAGTCTAAAGTGTAATTATAACAGGAGTCAAAACAAGTAAAGAGTGCTTTACATACATAACTGGAGTACAAAACAACAACATAGTGGCACATATCACATATTCTTTTATGTTCCTCTAAGCTTTGAATGGTGTAAAGACAGTAGCCCATGATGGCAAAACATCTGCGCATATTAGAGCAACTGCATTTGCTTGGCACAAAGAGGCAGAGACTGACAGCAAGCTCAGGATCATTGATGATTCTATCTGCAGGCACTAAAATGCAAGCATGAATACTGATCTGCGTGTGTGTGTGTGTGTGTGTGTGTTTGTGTGAATTCAGGCATGTGAGTGCATGCAAATGAAAAAAAAAAAATCATTACACATTACTCTCAGAAAGCAAACTTTCCTTCTGTTGTCATTCTCCATTCTCTGCCCCATCAAGTTATATTAACTAAATCAAAATCTTCCTCCTGTTTCATGAGCCCCCAAAGAACAGGAAAGACTCACATTAGAAAGTTTTCCAAGGCTAATATACAAGCATACATACACACAAACTGAGGGCACTATTGTTTGTTATTCCACTAGCAGTACTGGACTGTGATCATACACTGCCTGTCAGTCAGCTGCATCTGCTGGCCACTTCTGCAGCATCTTCAGTGATGGAATCTGGCAAGTCAGGACAATTACAGGCTGTTTCTTGAGGTCTCTGGACAGGATCTGTCTTATGATGCTCTTTGAACTCTTCTAATGCATTCACTTCATGCCAGGCTGAATATAACAGCAGTGGCCACTGAGTGTCAATGTTGCATGTACTGTCAGCCATGAAGTCCGTGGCTATGGCTCACATGCACTATATGCCCAAATGTTTGTGGACACCCCTTCTAATTAATGCACTCAGTAACTTTAAATGCACCCTTTGCTGGCACAGATGTGCAAATGCACACACGTAAAGCTCCCCTAGTCCCTGTAGAGACAACAGAATAGTACTTTCTGGAGCACATAAACATGAACCTATTGACACCATGCCTAATGCCAAGAATGGGCTACAGGTGTAGAAAGCCCCCCAGCACCAGAGTTGTGCTTAGTGGAACTGTGTTCTTTGGATTGATTGATTGTGCCCATCCAATACTTTTGGAATGCGTTGGGGAGTTGGGGATAAGGTAGGTTGGTGATCATCCAACATCCTAACCTCACTGTTGCTGAATACAATCAAATTCTTACAGCACTGTTTAAATAAAAGCAGGATAAACTATTTTTTTAAACCCTTGATTTCAGAGGAAACTGTGTTATAGTGCTTCCCTCATTATATGATTATTAATTAAATCAATGAATAGAAATGTGATCAGTTCATCATTGGAAGTACACTGCATGCTGCTATGGATCCACCAATGCTGACAGAAGCACGTCTCATGTGGAAAAGGTGACAATATCTCAAATTCACTGAACAATTTAAGCCTAAAATTAATTCCATTTTCAAGTGCTGATATTTGCTAGTGCTTTTCAGCTTCTGACAGCCATACTGTGAATCCTTTGCTCCAGGGACTTATCTCAACAGTGTGCTTAATGTCTTGCCTTGTTTGCTTCAGTGCTCTATTAACCTAATGAGGATCTCTACTTGTGAGTCATATATCACTGGGCAAACTCCTAGAGGCATTGCTACAGTTTGCTGCAACGTTTGCACGCAATGATAAGAGTCGGGCCAGTTTAAACAAACATTCTTGTCAAATGCACAAGGCATTTGTGGTGCTCAAGCTGGGGGGGGGGTAAGTTTCTTGAACTAAACTGTACTGTCATGAACTTTACCATGCTCCATTTGACATTTAATGAGAAAACAAAATGTTAAAGGAGCTACAATCAAGATCAATTACAATTACTGACGTTCATTACCAGTAAAATACTGAATCTGTTTTCTAGAGGGATCATTGTCAGAACTGGGCATTTCAAAATGAAAGGTTGTAGAAAAATACAATTAAACTGAATGCAATCAAGTCTACTTCAGTTGCTACAAAAATCTTACATAGGTGTTGTGTAAATGAATGCACCCCTTCTTTACTCTTCCATCTAGAACATTAAATCTGTTTATGTAAACTGAGTATTCTCTCTTGCAGCTTCCTTCTAATCGAATGCATTATACTGACTGAATACATAATTGCAAACACCCACACATCATCACCACCAACTCCCAAGCGATGATTGGATCTATCAATTAATTGGTGGGTCAAGAGCAATTTTGAAATTGCCACATGAAATGATCACCCTTCAGCTACTGGTTCACTATACAGCCATGGTACTTAAAACATTCTTTAAAAAACATTTAATAAAAATGTCTGGAATTGATTTTTTTTTGGTTCAAGAGCTATCATAACAAGCTACTGAGGATTCTGCATTATTGCCCACAATCATATTTACAAATATGACGAGTATTGAACCAGTGACACGGCTTCACTAAAGCTACGTGACACCTACACTTTTATGCACTATTTTGTTCAACCCTATTCAAAAGACACAGTGTTGATTTTCTAAGTGAAAATAAGTGAATCAGTGTCTCCAGGCAGGCTTCCGACCCACCACAATGCTTTAAAATGTGTAGAAACATGTTTTCTGTGAACTTATTTACACAGAAAATCACAAAGACTTGCAATCTGACAAGTCTGCTGCATAACACTGTATATAAGCCTTTTATGATAGCTGACATAAGCCTTAATAACATTACATGGCTTATTTTAACAAGTATTTGATGTCAGAAAGGCTGCTTTTGTTAGTTTCGATGTCATTTCAGCAAATATTTTGACAACCAATGATTTTTAAATAGGTAATGCATTTACTCTATTTTATTTGTCAGGAACAGCTCATGTAGGTTTCATGTTTACTTAATTGACTTCACTTAATTGTTACCTGTAAGTCAATTCTATTGACTTACATTAATAGTTCTATTCTGCAGTATAGTATATGTTTTCCTGCAGGGGCGCTAAACATATACTACTAACAATACTTATAAATATACTTCCATCTTCCCTGGCGCCTCCTCTCTGGGAAAAACACAACAATTATCATAATAACATGGCAGCACTGTTATGTGTATGGGATGTTCATTTGGGTTTTCCACGTGCCAGTGCTGTAAACAGTTTTACTATCAGTACACGTAAAGGCATGCCACAACAGAGAAGGGTTGTTGTGTACAGCGGGGACAACTTGTACAAAACATCCACATAAACCCATTGCAGGTTCTAGACCTGTATTTTCTGTGTTTGAGTTTATTAGGCTTTGATGCATGATTGTGGAATGCAACGAAGAATGAGTGTACTGGGATAAAAAAACAAAACAAAAAAAAAAACAGCCTAGGCTTCTTTGCTACAACCCTGCAACATTTGAGAATGAGATCAATGATCCAATCTCATGGCCTGTAGTGTTATTGTGGTTGGCTTATGTGAATCAATTCAATCCTTATCGCCTAGTTTAGGTGTAATTAACTTTTGACTACAGTGAGCAAAAGATTATACCTGGATAAAAGCAATCAGGAAAATATAAGCAACAAATCATGGGGTCCAAGCAGAAATTAGCCCAACGAGGCCAAATATGTTGGTATGGGACAATTCCTGAGACAGAAGACATGGGTAGTTTGTGTATATGCAGCGTGTGTTTTCCAACCTTATAATTAGTGAATGTATGTGGCAGTCTGTACTACTGTGCACTGGAAATGCTATATGTCATATGGGTAGGAAATATGGTTTTGTTAGGATTCAGTGCTTGGACCCTGGAGTTATTTATTTACAAAATATATAGTATATTTAGTATATTTATATAGTATATTTATGAAATATCTATTACCTAATATATGTTTAGCAAAAAACATGTCAGTAAGCTGTTTGCAACTGTAATGTTTTAGGAGCATCTTGTACAAAGAGGAGCTCATGATTAATATATGAAATGACATCATTCTAAACTGTATGGTTATATCAAGCAGATCAAGCAATGCCTTGTGCAGCTCAGCTGAACACAAGTTGGTCATTCTTTTCCAATGAACGCAGCTCTTGCACCAGCCTGTTTTGCTCAGATTCTAACCTTAAGCACTGCATAAGCAACAAAGCAACAGAGGTGGCAAATCAGCATTCGAGGGCAATCAGACACAGATACTGATCGCCATCTGGAAAAAGTCTCTTTAAATTGAGCGGCTACTCTCATCAGCTACCAGCTAGAAAGCCTGAACTTTAATGCAGATACCCATCAGCAGTAAACAGGGAATGAAGCCAACGACAAGTGTGACATCAGACTCTTTGTTGACTGTCCAGTAAAAACCAGTTAATGTCTTCGATGACGTGAGTATGTTTATCTGTGTACCTCTTGCTGCATCATTTTTTCCCCTCTCGAACACAAATGCAAAACTAATCCACATTAGTAGGCTGTCCTGTCTTTAAGAAAAGGAAAGAAACGGATCAAACAGATTAAAGCACTTCAGTACTTAAACATTTATTATAATCACTGTGATTCGAGAGACAAAACAAAATTAAAGCAAGAGCTCATACTAAATGCTTGCTGGTGAAACTTCAGCAGGGTTTGGTTGTAACACAAAAGAAGTACCGGAAAACAGAAATGAAGTATCTGTATTTAGTCCATATTACATTTAGAAAAGGGCAGGATGTATTATTGATTCACTTCGCAGAGGTTAGAACATGATCAGTTAATTATCTCAGTGTTACTGAGTTATACTAAAGCCTGAGTAGACTAATAGATCACTGTGCTGATCAGTTAATTATCTCAGTGTTACTACACAGTGTTTTCTTGCATTGGTCCAGACTCTCAGCTCCGGATTTCACACAATGTTGAAGTGCATCCACAATGAGAAATCATCCAGAAGAATTAACGGAAGACTGTGCTTCAAACAACAAACATATTGCTTATGTCCAACACCGCCACGTTAGACATAGTATTGACTCTGAAGAGTCACATTGATGCTGTCTTTAGTTCTACTATAAGTGCTGCGCAGATGAAATGGCTATTGATTAAGGAGCCCTGTCTCTATATTTGTTAAGCACTGGAAAGGAGCACTGGAGAAGTCTTGTATCCAGTTCTGTTTCAGCTAGGTAGTTTAAAGGGTTAAGCAGCAAAAAAACAAAAAAAAAACAACCAAAAAAAAACAAAAAAAAACGTTATCTATGGGCAGATTGTTGTTTCAGAGCAGTATTTCCCAAATCTGGTCCTAAAGGAGTTCAGCTGAGCCCTCTGTTGTAACACACCTAATTCAAGTCACCAGCTAATTAGTCCCAGTGGTCAAACTGAGTGTGTCAGAGCAGCAGAAGTATGCAGAACTGCAGCTAAGAAACTAGCTTAAAGTAAAAGTAATACAATTCACATTGTTCTGATTCTTTAAACTTTTGCCAAACTACGGTAATTGGCAGAATAAGTATGCATGTATCCAAAGCACTTGTTATTGTAATAATACATTGCAATAATTACATGCTGTATTGGATGTTGTAAACTGCCACTTTAAAAAATCCAGCCAAGGCCACTTCCTGTCATATCTAACAACACAAACCTAAAATCATTGTAATACTTAGCTTGATGTGGCTTACTGCTTTATTGTAAATCTGTTCGACAGCTGAATCAGAGTGAACCTGGTAACTGAAATCACGAATGGTGCTGTGCCTTCACTGTTCAATCAGGCAAATCTTTGCAGCAAAGTCCCTAATTTAGTCTTTCCACAGAAACCAATCTAACATTCACATCATTTTAGGGTGAAGTTCAATAAAGGCTAGTAGTGTGCTTTCATCTTTTCATATGGGATGAAGAGAACAAAAGAATCAGGGACAAAAGCGGCGCAAAGCGCTCTGGCCCTCATCTCCACAAGAGCATGTCTCATGCCAAAAACAGCAATGCCAGACTGCACACTGGGATCTGATTTCACAGGCCAAGTATGGAAGGGAAATGCTGCATCTAGCAGACAGTACGCTGAGTCTGCAGAGGGCTCTCTCTCTCCAGATGAAGTGATGCATAGATGCATAATGCTCTAAATTAATATTGTCCTGCTTGTGCCCTAATGTGTGGAGACACCAGAGCACTAAATTGATTAAGATTTGAAGACTAAACAGAATCAAAGTGCATGGGCTGAGATACCTATGCACAACCGTGTACACATCCCTATTACAGTCTATAAGTACATAGAAAGCGGCACATCTTTGCTTTTTTGGGTCTGTATTCTGGCACTGGGTCTAAAATAAAACAATATGTTTTATTTTAGTAATACGTATTGTTTTATTTTTTAAAGTGACAATATTTAAAACACACTGCACTAATGTTTTAGAGGCCTTTCCCTTCCAAGTAAGTAAAATGCAGGTTGTAAGTACAGTGAAATGTATTCATAAAATCCATTAATAATATGTGCTTCAATATCTCCTATGCAGATATATAAACTTTCAAATTAAATATTTTGCACCTTAGCCAAAACAATTTATTGTCTGTTTAATTATTTTTTAACTTACACTTACACTTCCCTTACACTTACACAGAATTGTATTTTCTTTTATTGCAAGATGCTTCACAGCAAGCCCTCCACATGTCAGTTTTCCTCCACAATTCACATCAGTTACATAACACTAAGTATTCCTGCAACACTTAATACAGCAGCTGTAACAGGCTCTGACAACCAGATTGGATTACACTGAACAATAAAACTAAATACAACATTTATAGAGCATCACGAGAAAGAGGTTAGAGGGGTGTTTTTTTTCCAAGAAAACATGATGCTTTAAGCAGAATAATATATTTTTCAGACTATCACAGGGCTTTCTATACTGCAACAGTACTAGCTGTACCATCTGTATAAGTGAGCAAGAAGGCCGCAACCCTTCTGCCCATGGATTTATTTTAGGTAAAGTCTAAAATAAGCGTCACATGTTTTATTAATACTTAATTACTACTGGGTCTTTATATTTATGTTCATCAAATAGTTGTTTGCAAATGATTGGACACCCACGGCCAAATTACATATGTTGTAAATATTTGAATTGGAATAAAGTCAATACATTGTTTACAGCAAACCATTTTTATGAATGGAAGTGCATAACTACTTTATATATTTTTCTACACTAACTCATTGGGACTGGCTACACAGGTTAAGAATTGTCATTAGTTAGCCAGGTCAAGAATTGTCTGAATAAATGATCTCAATAAATAGCATAACAACTGACCTTTCAGTGGGCTCCTCTGAGTAGCTCGGTGAAGATCTGAAAATGGGTCTGGAAGACCATAAAACCCTCTCAGATAGAACTGCTTGTATGCTGACCAAAAGTGCAAAACAAAACCCCCACATCCCAAAAGGGATCTGTAGAAATGTTTAGCTGATACAGAAGTACACTGTTTGCGTGTGCAGCACTGCATACAAAAAGATGACTTGAATGGAAGAGTCATCAGAATATACCTACAGCCTCATCACCAAAGTCAATGTCTAAAATATGCAAACAATATAAATAAATCAGAATCCAGTTCTGTTGACAGGTGAAGCAAATCTTTTGGGGATGAATAAATTGTGATTTAAGGTTGCTGTTCCTACTTTTTGCTTTACAAAGTGTCCAAAATGTTGGCGTAGTGTATCCAAACCTTTGCATATAACTTTTTAATCGGAAGAGTGAGTAGCTTTCTAATGTTATCTAAGCTGTCTCATAGTTCTATTAGATCAACATGAAGCAAAGATAAAAATATCATACACATTTTGGGCTGTGAGAATGCAAAGCTTATACACAATGATGAAAAGCCCTGTCATCTCTTCAGAATAATTCTGCACTGGTTTGGATGGATTAGCTGGCTAAGCAACACTGCATCATTAGACAATCTCTGGTGTAAAGTGCTTTTTAAGTGGATTTAAAAGGGCAGACTTTACAACACTCTCGTTTATGTGATTTCTCTAACAGTTTCATTGTATAGATGGGTAGGGAGCCTGGGCTTATCTCAGCAAACACAAGAAAAGTGCTGCATGCTCAAATAATCCACTTTAAATTGTAGGCTGTTTTGTTGTTGTGATGTGTGCTAAGCACAGCTGAGCTGAGTTTCTGTTGGAACATTGCGCTGGAAGTCTGTATTCAGCCTTGATAAGTGTGCCAGCTGCAAAACCCACACAGCAGCAGTATCTGCACCCATAAGTTAATAAATTCAATTTACTGACTTAATAAGCATGTTATAAATGTGAATTAACATTCTTGCATATAGATGATAGACTAGGATTGTAAGATAAGAGGGAGCTCAGGCTGAACATTCTTATATATGTTTTAATTTAAGCCTCCCCTTCATGACATGACATTGCTCTGTGTTTTAATAGTGCTTAATGCAATTGACTGTTGGCTTTTAAATTTTTTTTCTTCTCCCGGCTCCAGGATGTTAAACTTCATGCTTAGCTTCCATTCTCTACTTATGACCAGAAAGAAAGAAAGTCTAAAGTAAGAGAGGCTGACAGGGGGTAAGTCAAAGTCCAAAACCAATAATGCCATTAGATAATATTCTGTCTGGATCATCCCTTGGGCTGACTAAGGCTACATTTACATGACAAACCTCATTGTTTAATTGGAGCTTTTTGTTTAGGCCCAATCTTTTTGACTTGATGTTTTACATTTGTGTGGGTAAGTGATCAGTATCTGTCTAACGTGTGCATTTTGGTATTTTCAAAACTGTCATGTAAATGATCCACATGCATCAGAAACATTAAACCAGGGACAAATTGCAAACGCCTCTTGCCTTCCTTGCTCCTTATGTGACTCATGACACTATGGCTGGTAGACTAATAGGAAGGGAGTATGGAAAATGTAGGGATACATGGATACAGGATAATTCTGTAATGCTCACATACGGTACCTCATAACTGAATTTAGATCATGATAATATAATTTATTATGATAACTCTTACAAAGTCAATAATTTAATGCCTTGTTAATGTATCATTGGGTCTTCTTTGAATAAGAAAAATCAGCACACTCTAAAGCTTGCCCCTCAAAGTGTCTCCATCTGGTCTAACAAACCAAAATCTAAAATGCTTAGGTTTTATGTTGACATGTTTTAAATGTCACATTCACCACTCAGGGGAATAGAAAAATGCATGAAGTGATCTACTGGAAATACACTATGTGTATTCTACCTCTGTGGAACTAAACAGGATAAGACATATTGAAACCTAATGTTCCTAATAGCTAAGGTGAATCAATGCTCTTATAGCGCATTAACTGTGTTATCTGAAAGGTGTTTTGAGTATAGCAGGTATATTTTACCTTAACTGCACCAGCTGTACTTAACAAGAGACTCAAGAGGCCAGAATAAACAAATAGCAGATCCTAACACAAGACACAGAGCGCTATAGGCAAAACCATTCATTTTAAAATAACAGCTGAAGTTGTGTTATATAATTTGCATTATGCAACGTTGAAATCATGCAAACAGGCACATAGTCCTGAGGATCCACTGCACAAAGTCTGTGAAACTTCCAGTCCATTTCAAGCCCAATGGCCTGACAGTGGCCCCAATTCTCCCACCTCTAATCTTTTCATTATCCTTTCTGATGTTCCCTCTGTTTCTTTTAATCTGCCCTCCTCACTGAACACTGTGATTATTCTGAGCTGCAGTTTGAGACTTTAAGCCCAAAAAGACAGGGGAGGAAGAAATGGAACAGTGTCACTGGCTTAACTTGCACAAATACAGATCACACAGATCAAAGGAGCCATCAAAACACGTTGTGGGACATGAAAGGATGGAGTGCAAGAAAAAGATCTGGGCTGACCTTTGGATAGTGTGTCTAGGTCATAAGTGAGAATCAGACAAAAAGCTGACAGGGGCATATTATACTGCTCGCATGCCTATTAACCCTCACCAAGTTTCTTAACCCCAGAAATATGAAGATCAGAGAAAAACTCAAGGCTATTGCCGCAATGACTGTCCTTGGGGACTACTGGGTGAACATTCTGTAAGGATATGCTTCAAAGATCCTTTAAAATGTGGTTCTCTGAGGAAACGCTGAGTGTGGGGCACCTGAGATTCAAACACAAGGCCTGTTTTAGGTCCTGCCCCTGTAGCCTGAACAATGCAGGCCACTTGAGTAAGTGTAACTAAGCCAGCGTGTAGACAAGTACAAAGAGGAAGATGTACTCCTAGGAGCATGTCTTTAGGTTGATCATTCATACATTAAATCCAGTCTACCTGACAGAATCTGGCTCTCTTTAACCAATCTAAAGTATCAAAGGCTGTTTCAAAGTTCAGACTGGCTCAGGTCAGTTTTTTAACAGCTTTGTTAATACTGAGATCAACTAGAACGGCTCTTTATAGGTTTCAGCAGATCCAGAGCGCACCAAGAAGAAACACCAGACTAGTGGTCACCAATCCTCATCCTGGAGATTTACTAGCACCAGAGTTTAGGTCCAACCTGCATCTGCAGTCCTCTAAACTGACACTAACACTAATGTAAAATGTACAAAGATTAAAGATTAGAAATCATACATAGAATGGCTTATTTTTACAGTTGTCCAAGAATTTTTCTTTGTTTAGCTTTACTATAAACAAATGGCATTTCATATACAAAAGGAACATCTCATTTGCCCCATTTTATAATCACAAAGTCATGATTGCAGATAATTCCTTTTTCATCCATACATCCATGTGTGACAGCACAGCCAAAATACAAAACATCTGCAAATTTAGCTCTCTAAAACCCCCCCACTTGAACATACAAAGGCAAGCAATCATTCAGAACACTGAAAGTGAAAATATCAGTTATGGCATGTCAAATCTGACCCTTGCAGTTGGTGGTCTTAACCTTCAAGCTGGTAAAATGCTCATAATGAAAACATCACAGTAGGAATGCTTTTCATAACCTTGCCTGCGGGAGGAAAACGCTGATGTTGTAAGTAAGTTGGTGTATATCAGTTCAACACTAGAATAATATATTCTACTGGTTTACTTTTCTCAAAACTACAGATCTACAGTTCCTGAAAGCAGTACTGTATAGTTTGACCTGCTTTTATGAGATATAATAGCATAGAAACAGAGGAAAATTGTTAATGATACCAGTGAATTACCAGTGAATAATAGTGACTAGTGATCCTTTTTAGGCTCTTACCTTTTATGTTTTATACCTATGTTTATTAACATTCAATGAATCTTACATTTACTCAAATATTTTACTCATTCAATTATTATTAATTAATTTGCCTAATATCTGGAACTAATGCTCCTTTCACCATATATGCATGCACTGTTAGCAATTCATAACCTAACAACACTGCACATACATACCACCATGACAAACCTGCAGTGACTTTCCTGGTAAAAAGGTGTGGATCAGATTTTTTTCTCTAATGTATGTTTGTTTGTTCACCCCTGCAGGTTGTCAATTTTTTATTTAAATATATTCAAAAGGCAAACATCACAACTAAACTATATTTATATAGAATTACTTTTTTTTTTCAATGACTTTAAGGCATGAAGGGGACCTACACAATATTATGCAGATGTTATGGCTGTTTGGTGCAGATTGAGAAGAGATATATTCTCCAGTTTATTGAGCTTTCACTGACATCCTGTTTCAAAAGCAAGGATATCACTGCTATTTTGTTATACTGTTTGCACCATATGTTTACTCAAAGGTGAATATTATCTTTACGTAAAGTCATAACACCCTCACAATTCTGGAAATCATATAAAAAAACAAACATATTTCCATTATTTTCAACATTTGTTTTCATCTGTTATCACTGGACTTGTTTTCCCTAGTCATGCTGTAGTCCTTATCTTTTAGTCAAGTGAAAACTTCCTGCCTTTTGTTATGTTGTTTCCTTTTGATATTTATCTCTTTGGGGTTCTATCTGTGTTGCTGCTGTTTTGGAGATTGCAGCTGTGTATACAGGCTTGAGTTCATCCTTACACAAGAATAAAAAGTCTTGTACTTAATGTGAAAATGTGTCATCTGTTGTTTTCTCACTCCCAGAGATAGCAGCCTTTCAACTGGACCATTTTCTTATAAGAGCAGCTTCTCTCGCACTCAAGGGTGTGATTTAAATTCTGATAACTGTCCCATACCTTTATGATCCTATCATGTATCTGCAGGCCTCCTCTGTCTGCTGGTCCACATTCCACTATCTTGGACACATAAATCCCGTCACTCAAATCTCCACTGGCTTCCAATCCCTTCAAAAAGTCATAAAGCATAGCAAAAAAACAATTATTCTAATTTGCATATGAACAATAATTCCTTCCACTATGAATTGAAACCTAATACAAATGGCTAAAGAGGAAGGAATTTACTGGATTTATACTTCAAATTAACATTATATGGACTTCAGACTGCCACTTTGTATGACTGTTCACTAGACACCCAGTCCTGTAATGCTGCTCCAGCAGATCTGAGATGAGAGGAATACATTTCTTGGGCCTGAGCCTGCAGTCTCCGCCAGGGAACTGATTTTACTCCAATGAGCGAGACAGGGCCAAACGAGGGCTTTACACCGCCAAGCCCACAGCTTGCTATCCAAACACATCAAACCCTTTTTGCTTGTACCTCAGTCTATGAGAGGGATTAATAGGTTCTGTGCTTGTGTTTCACATCGTTTACCAAAGAGAGAAGCATGGAAATCACAGTGTGAGGACTGTAATTATCTTGTTTAAGCCTGGCTGTTTTACCAGTTGTATTTTCGCCTCTTATACCACAAGGCTGTTTAGATAGACAGGCCCTGCAGTATGAACGCTTTCAGTGTCTAAAATATCAAAGAGTGCGTGAGGTAAAAACACCACTGGTAACCAACCCAGGCTTAAACAGAATCATTTGTGTCTCATTTTACATAAAATGTTGTCTTTCTGAACCATGTTATTGGTCATTAATAATAGGCGTTTGATGTGGAATTCTTGTGGTATGCTTTGAGCCTACTAAGCATCCAAGGTATTCAAGGCATCTGAACACAATTAAATTTCTTCTGGTTGTCTTCAAAGCATCATGAAGAGCTTGACAGAAAACGAATTCTCCTTGAAGTGTGTTTAGCTGACCTTTGTTGCATGAGCTGTACTTTAAAAAGATATGATGGCCAGCCTAATGTATCTTTGGTACATACATACATACTTGCTTTTACATGTCAGTGTTTGTGGTGGAATACAGTAACAAGAGATTCAGACAGTAATTATACAATATCCCAATGAAAAAAAGGAAATATGCAAGACCATCTGCAGCCCCCTACTGTAGATGTGTTCTTTCACTGTACTCATGCATAACACCGCTCTGAGTCTACTTTGTGGCAGAAGGCAGAAGTATGTGATTATGTCTAATGTAGTTCACATGTTTTGCATAAATTTGCGAATGCAGGCCTACCCCACATGATCTTCCACCAATAATATTGAAGCCGAGTGATCCAGAGGCTCTGTGTAGAGTGACTGTCAGTCTCCGTGTTTCTTCTCTCTGGAAAGGATTTGAGAGAAAGACAAAACTGAATCTTCCTAGCACTTTGGTAACTTCCTAGCTTAACTAATGTCATTTAAAAAATGTAGCCTAGAAAGCTTTTTGAGTGAGCACAACATGTCATCTAGTCAAAAAACAGCAATTTTGCCTCTGTCACTTCAATTGATTTGAAATAAAGCACTTTAGATGTGATTAAAATGTAGACTCACAGTCTTAATTCAAGGGGCTTCCTGAAATTTAGAATTTGTGGACATCACCAAATGCTGAGTGTCCTCCTTTAGGATTGTTTGCTAGACTTTTACTGCAGCTGCCTTTAGTTGCAGCTTGTTTCTGTGCCTTTTTTATTTTTCTCTTGTCAGCTGGGTTGAGGTCAAGTGACCTCAATGACCCTGTCATTTAAGAAAAATCAATTTCTTTGCCTTAAAAGCACTTGGGTTGCTTTTGTGGTATGTTTTGGGTAATTATTGTTATTTAAAAAAGATGGAAAACAGTCTGATCTCCTTTTCTATACATACATATAGACCATTCAGTGCTATTGGCTCCCATAACTTGAAATTATTGGAATCGAATAGCCTTGCACTCTACCTCATGGAATTTAAAACATCTATAGAAGTTGCCTTTATATTACTATGCAACGTGACATGGAGGGGGCAGATAAGGACGGCACATTGTTTGAGTAATTGCCTTTGTCAAATCTTAGCCATGTTCATCTATTAGTACACCTGTGCAGCTGCTATGTGTGTGAAGCATGACAGAGGGTGACATTATCATTGTGATATATTAATTTAGTTTCGTTTGCTGACAAGGTTCATTATGCACTTGACTGACTATGGACTGACTGTGTTACGAGAAGAGGGGCAAGTAAGGATAGAATGTGGTTAGTAGTGGGGAAGGACTCAGCTCACAACAATTGCATGTGAAGCAAGACCGGAGGAATGGCATTATCAATTGTGATACGCTCACTCTCTCTGGTCTGTTGGCAAGGTTCATTAGACGCTTGGCTTGAAAAACATGCATCATGGCATATTCTGTTACAGTGAATTCCATAAGTCTCATCTCTACCACAGATCTGAGCGCTGTCTGATTGACATCTAAATGGCAACACAGACTTCACCCGACCTGCTCTCCCTTAACCCTGTCAGCGGCTGGATCTGATCGGCGGTGATGAACAGGATTTGACAGGGTGGAAAACAGACTTTTCACCCCAGTGAGGATATCAGACCTACGAAGCATCTTGAACCGAAGACGTTACGCATCACAAATTCACAGCAATGGCATGCATGTGGAAACAGCTGCAGGGAGAAGTTTGTCACGTTGAGTAAGGAAAGTGTCATGGGTTCTTGATTAGCGTAGCACGCGTGACTCAACTAGGGGAGGCACTGACACAAGAGGTGATTCTTTTTTTACTTGGAGCCGTGCCCCCTATAGTCTGGATAAGACAGCTGCTTTCATCTTCATTAGACCTGTAGCTCTGCTGCTTGATGGTTCTATAGATGTGCTATCTGTCCCTCACAGAAGCTTCCTTTCACAACAAAGCCAAATAAGAAACTTCAAGCAAATTTCAAACTAATGGGAGGTGTTCCAGTTTTTGTAGACTGTGCTCTATTCTTGACCTATTCCTCCAGCTTGTGAGCGCTTGGCATTTCAGTAGAAAGGAACTTAAAGTGACAAGCGACTCTGGCATTAGCAAAATGCGTAGCCTCCAAGCACCCTCCTTCTCATCTCATTTTGTAGACAAGGAAAATCTGGGTTTGTGCTCTTTCTCCTTCCTGATCTGGGGGAAGTTAATAATAAAATATGGCTATATACATAATAATATTGATAATGCTAAAACAAATGTGATCCCCACATACATTTGAGGTAAAGAAAAAGGTAGCCTCTATTTAAAGCTCCTTAGCAGAGACTATGGTATCTGGTATATCAACAGTTTGCAGAGTCGTGCAATCTAAAAGCACACACAATTAAATCATTGTTACTTCAGTAAGGTACTGACTTAAGGTCTTAAAGTAGCAACCAAAAAAAAATGTACCAGGTCTATTAGTTCTATTAGTACATCTATCAGTGGAGGAACTGAAGTCACTGTCGTTCTCTTTTTAAGATCCTTTTAATCTAAATTAAAATGCTAAAGCTGAAAATGTGAGAGATGTGATAGTCCAGGTACTGAACCAATGCAACAAAGTAAATATAAACACACAAAAAAATGATTTATGGGAATGTAATGTGAATTAATTATATATAAAAAGGCAAAAAGACAAAAGAATACAAATATTCTTTAAAAGTAGATTAAATATAATGAAACTACTACCCTTACTATCCATACATACACCTGAAGTAAATGAGCTACTTACAGTGATATCTAATGGCCCTTCACTGGCTTGGTGTGTGTGTGTGTGTGTGTGTGTGTGTGTGTGTGTTTGTGTGTGTGTTGTATGTGTAAATATTTGCCCTCACTATCACTATAATGAGACAGTAGTCTGCTTTAACTCCACCACCCAGTAAAGGTTTAGAAGAACTCAGCTAATATTAAACATTAAAATTAAATTAAACAGCAATTAAAACTTTTATGATGAATTTGCTTAAAATGTTGTGTCAGGAAATCCCAACTCCCATCATCTCGATGGTTCAATCCCCAGTGATGCCACAGTCATCCATGGTTGGGAGTCCCAGAGAGCATAATTGGCCTCGCTCTCTGGGTATCTTGCTATCTCCCAGCACAGTGCAAGCCAGTGCGGGCGTCTGTTAGCTGACATAACAGAACTGGCAGATACAGTTCTGCTCCAAGTGTGTTCAGCTGTCCAATTATGTTGCGTTAGATGAACTTTGAAAAGATGTATATAACTGCCTGGCTTCATGTAACTTGGAGGAAGCATGTCCCCGCCTTCACCTGGACAGTACTGGTAGCATTATGTGACGTCCTAAAAATGATGTGGGATGTGTTCCAATGAACTGGACTGGGCTGAAAGCCTTTTAGCACACAGATGAGTCCTGAATGGCCCAGCTAGCATTACGATGATGAGAGTAGGTCCCGATTGTGTTCATGTATTACTCAACTGTGTTTATATAGCTATACATCCATCTGAACAAAGCAGAATACAGTCACATGCTGGCAACTTCTAAAAACAAGGAAATACCTTCTTAACTTTCACTGGAAGTCAATGTAGAGATTTTATTTCAAGTCATTTTAGATTTAGATTTGGTCACCATGAAATTCAACAGCAACTGTCAGATTTGGGCCAAAAAGCAAAACCGGCTAAGAAGGAGATGGAGAAGGTTAGCTAGCTAACCTAGCTACACAGAACCTAAAACAACAAGCTCAGGCGGATAGCTAAGTGAAGTAAAGAAAGACAGAAAACATGAAGAGTATATTAATAAAGTAATATGTAAATAGCTAGCTAGCTAGATTATCCCAGGATTTGGAGGTTTACCTAATAGCTACATGGCTACGATGATCCAACACTTAGCTAGCTAGCTAGCTGTAAACAACTTAGGATAGTGCTAGCTACATACTCAGCTAGCTAGTGCTATATGCATCTTTTAGAGGTAGCTAGCTAGCTAGTGCTAGCTAATAGCTAGCTAGCTAGCTAGCTATATTATATATTATATTAATAGCTAGCTATATAGCTTACCTCAATGTTTGACGTTTTTCACACAATAAAAATAGGGTTTGTAGCTACATGACAGCGACGATATGAACACACAGTGAAGTGGTGAAGCAGAGTTTACTGAACTGTTAAACCTGGTCGCCACAGAAAACCGTTAAAACCGTTAAACTTAACCCGGAGTTTAGACTACAGCCTACCCGCCGGCTCTAACCCGTCTAAAAGCGCCACACTTCTCAGACCTGTGAGAAACTCTTCTTCTAAACACAGCACTAACTAACTAACTAACTAACTAACTAACTAGTGCTAACATAACTAGTCGTGCTCACTGTGCTCAGAGGGCTCCATCTGCTGTGGAGCGACTCCATCCTCTTCCTGTGCTCCTCAAACTCCTGCCGGTTCCTCAGCGCCGTCAAGTGAAGCTCGCGGTGGAGCTGCGCGAGCTGCAGCCGCTTCTCGCGGGCGCTCGAGCCCTCCGCGCGCCTCCTCGCATCTCTCTCTCCTCGCACCTCCGCGCCGCCGCTCCTCCGCGCTGCCTCCGAAACTCCCATGAGGTTGACCGTTAAGCCGCGCGCCTCCGCGTCTTTCAAACCGGACTGCATCCCGCGACGGACCGGAGAGAAGCCGCACACCGCCGCGTGTTCCGGGAGCTGCCGGAGCTTCAGCACTCTGCTACAACCGAGCGGGCGGTTGTGGCACCTGACGGCCAATTTGAGGACGAGGTTTTTCAGCGCGAGAACGCGGTTCAGCTCGTCGGCGGATATCTGTCGGCACTTAGCGGGGCAGCTGCTCCACTTGGCGACCCACGGGATCACGCAGCCGGCGCAAAACACATGTCCGCACGGAGTGGTCAGGGGCTCCTCTAGAACTTTACCGCACAGCTTGCAGAGAAACTCCGGGTCCACGGGGCTCTCGAAGTGGTCCAGTTCAAACCCCATTTCCCTCAACACAACTAAAGCCGAGAGTCGTGAGAGACCTGCTGCTCCTCGACGGGCGCTTCCAGCTCATTTGACAGATTTGCCTCAGAACTGTCAGCATCTCTGAGCTCTCTTTAGTAGCGGAGGTGTGCGCAGCCGAGCAGTGGGAGGGCTGGAAAGGGGAGTTGGGAGGGGTAAACGGGGGCGTGGGTAGGGCTGTGGAGCCGTGTTCACGTGTTAGTCCTGGGGCTTCACTACAGACTTAGGCCTGGGAACGTATAGGTGCAGGTAATGTTACCTTCCTTGTTAGCTTAGCTGATACAGGTGATACAGCTGATGTAGGGGCAGTGGTTAGAGCGCTGGGATATCGATAACAGGGTTGTGGGTTCGATTCCCGGGCTTGGCAAGCTGCCACTGTTGGGCCCTTGAGCAAGGCCCTTTACCCTCTCTGCTCCCTGGGCGCTGGAGTTGGCTGCCCACCGCTCTGGGTGTGTGTGTGTGTGTGTGTGTGTACTCACTGCCCCTAGTTCACTAGTGTGTGTGTGTGTTCACTACCATAGATGGGTTAAATGCGGAGGACGCATTTTGCTGTACAGTGACAAATACGTGCACCTTTACAAGCCTACACTCCTCTGGTTAGTCACTGCAGTTTTGGAGAAACATTTAACCCCTTTAAAAAGCCTACTGACCACTGGTGAGCCAAAAGTGTTATTACGACCCTCTATTACCAAAGAATAGCCCCCCAGTTTGGACAGAAGTCCCTGTAGTAACTGAGTAATACGCCGTAGTGTATAATAAGCCAAATGACTTCTATCGATTTTCATTGTTGCAAACAAATTTCCAGTCGGTAAAAAAGAGTCTTGCTGGAAGCGTGCTCCCGTCATCTCATTTTTTTGTGCATTTTTTTTTTCCAAACTTCTGCACACACAAGGGCAGCTGTGGCCAAAAGCTGCTTCTGTTTCTGCTCCATTGTTCAACAGTCTCTGCTCTTGTAAACGTCCACCAGCAGCAGTATGGAAAATAATCTTAAAAGGAGTCTAGCTGCAGTCTTGCAAACAGTCTTTGTCAGTCATAGTCATAGTCTTTTCATACTCTTCTAGTGTGTGGTAAGCATGACTCTCGCTAGTTCACTCTGCTGGATTGTGAATGCTGTGTTTGTGGGCTTGCACATCCTTGGCCTTGGCAAAGCACATTGAATGAATTTGTGGGATCTGAAGAAGCACTGAAGGGAGGGGTGTATTTGTTTTGCAGTTGTGTTCTGGAGAGCTTTGTCATTCTTTAACTAGGAGGTCTGGGAACATGCTTCCCCAGGATAAATGACAGAGCCTCTAAATGCCCTTTTGCCAGGATTTTTGTAGAGTGGAAATATACAAAGACATCTGAGAAATCTGTGAGGTTGATCTGCAGACACAGATCAACCAAAGGTGCCGAAGTTTCTTAGAACGGCTGCTGGTCCTGCAAGGTTACTCAGATACACAGTCTGGCCTCCTTCTTTAACTCTGTCAGTCTCTTTCAGCTTCTTTGTCATTATCTCCTTGCCTGCGTTTAGTTACTCAACTCATTCTTTAAAGCCAGCTGTTCATGCACTCACAGCCACCAAACAACGACCTGAACTCATTCAGCGGTGCAGCATTGACACAATACTTAAAAAAAAGTGGGGGAAATGCCTGCTAACTGCCATGGTTTCAGTAGCCAAAGACCATGAATTTATTATTTATTTAAACTTAAAAAAAAGGTAAAAGGTAAAGGTAAAGGTGCACATATTTGTCACTGTACAGCGAAATGTGTCCTCTGCATTTAACCCATCTGTGGTAGTGACTCTAGTGAGCTAGGGGCAGTGAGTACACACAAACACACAACACACACAACTCACACAACTCCAGCGCCCGGGGAGCAGAGAGGGTAAAGGGCCTTGCTCAAGGGCCCAACAGTGGCAGCTTGCTGAGCCCGGGAATCGAACCCACAACCCTGTTATCAATAGCCCGGCACTCTAACCGCTGAGCCACCACTGCCCCACCACTGTATCACTACTGTACACAATTATGCAGGTTTTGTGTTTAGGCAGTGTGTTAATTCTGCTAAATAACAAACTAGGTATTTGGTACTATAGCAATGCTTTGGAAAAACAGTAAACAACAAAGTGAAAATCCAATCTTAGGATTCAGACCAGAAATGCAATTTTAAACCCATTTTGAACCAAACCTCAGGTAAATAAACCATTACTGGCCGGCACTGTTCACACCTGGCATTATCATGAATCCTGGGTGATCAGATCATACGTGGCCAGCATAAAATACAGATGTAAATGTGATACAATCCCCGGCTGCAAAGCACCGCCCACATCAACCACACTGCCCCAGCTGAAAATTATATAATAATAACTGCATGACCACGCTGTCTCATGGCTGGAAAAGGAAAGCAGGTGCCTGATCTCGATTAATGAAGTATTAATGTACCCCTCTTCCAAAAAATGTGTGAACGGTTTTGTGTTTTGACAGTCATTTATGATCTGATCAACTCAGACACATGTAAATGCCAGATGTGAACAGTGAGTGAGTTCTGTACTTTTGGAGCTTGCAGCTTTTTGGACTTTAGCAGCCACACAGGAGCAGTTGTTCTGCTGCTTGCCTTGAGTGCTATGTCACTGGAATCATACTAAACACTCTCAAGTAACATTTTTCATTCACCAAAAATAATAGGCTTGACTGCAAGAACAGTACTCAACCTTACCAGTAATTTAGTATATCAATTTTGTTTACACATGAGCCCTCCCGGACGTTCTGCAGTGATTGTAGTAGTTCTCATGCAAGTGCATTGCCATATCAATCTTACCAGGCTTGAGTCTAACTCATGATTACACTTAATTCTTTTCAGATGTCAAAGGGGCTTCTGTTTAAATTCGATTAGTGAAAACAGGATTCCAGGTTGGTTCTCTTTTTCTCTGTTTTGGCTTAATAAAAACAATCTGGCCCAATTCCAGTTGAATAGGCAAATACATCCGATTTTCTGCCTTTGTGAACACAGCGTTGGAGTTCTGTGAACTCTGGGTTAAATGAGGGTTTAGGGGGTTGATGCCAGGTCAGACTCTGGCAAGATACGTAATGACACACACAAGCTGAGCAGCCTGACATGGACCATGATAGGCCTGTGAGTATTATGCAACCCATCATACGCTTCAGGAGGCTTGTTAAAATGCACAGATTTGCACACATGGCTCGAACTGACTCCACATAAAGGCTGGATGATGCTTTATAAACACAGCAAGGCCTAAATTCTGTTTATGTAGGACCAAAAAGCTCAAAAGTCTAGTTAAGTATAACAGTATAAAAGTGTAAAAAAGACAATGGCTCAAACCTAAAGACAAAAATAGAAGAAAGCAACATCTTTAAATGAGCCATATTGGGGATGTGGACTGAAGGCATGTGTTTCTCTAAAAGAAATAGTAACAATATTCACCAGAATGTTACAGATGAAACACTCTTTTTAATATTTTAAGCAAGATAAGTGTATTATTTCTGTGTTGTACAATTTTAAAGGGGAAAACACCATTCAGCTTTGGAGATTTGAGCAGTCAGGCAATTGATTAGCTTGTTAAGGACACAACTCCTTCACAAACATTGTTAGGAAAGGTCAGGTGATACCAGTTTCAAAGCTTTATATAAATACTCTTCGTCTTAGGCCTTAGACTCTGGGGTGCTGGTATGCTGTTCTACTGTGCAGGAACGCCTGCACAAATATCAATGAATTAGGTCAAATAAGTCATGAAATAAGTCATGAATTAGTCATCAGAAGAGAATCTTTCCTGCGTTCTCACCACTGAATTCAGCGCCAGGAACAGCTAAACAAGCCTGATGCATTTGGAAACATGTCCTGTGGACTGATGAAGTTAGAGAAAACTTTTTGGTTGCAATGAGTAACAGTGTGTTTGGAGAAACAAGGGTGCAGAATTTCATTAAAAGGACATTTCTCCAGCTGTTAAGCACAGGGGTGAATCGAATGGGCTACAGCCAGTGACACAGGAAACATTTTGGTGGTGGAGGGATAAATGGATATCTAGAATACCAGCAAATTATGGAAGCAAACACCACACTGTCTGTAAAATAAATTGCAGATGAGAAAGGAAGCTTCAACAGAAAGACTATGATCCTAAACACACCTCAAAATCAAAAATGGACTTGGTCTTGGTCTTTATAGTCACTGACTATAAAAGTCAAAGTTAAAGTAAAGAGAAGTCTTCAAAATGTTAAGACATCTGTCCATTTGAACTTTAATGCCTTTTGAAAATCAGGTCATCTTTTACTCGCTTAGCTATTCACAATAGTGTATTTTGACCCAGAGTGCTGAAACTTCTTCATGCCTCTGTATGTGCTGAGTGAAGTGCTCAAGCTAGTTCAAGCAGCTAGCAGCCTTGTCGACTCTACATGCATTGCAGTTGTCATGGGAAAAATAGCTGCAGACAGTGGATAAAAGGGCCATGTCTGGCAGATCAGCATGAAAAGCACAACGACCTAAGCTGGCTATAGCCAACACATCCGATCATTCCAAATATTGTGCTGGCCAACATTTGATGGCTCCAAATGTTGCTTTGGCTTTACAACTAGAAGTAGCAAAAGGCAATTCTGGACATAATCTCAAACAGTGAATATTTCCCCAGTGAAACCATTGAGAATATGAAAGATAAAAATGACACACTTATGGAGTGTCCTTATTGTAGCTAAGAAGATCATGCCTGCTTGTGCTTGGGTTTCTTAAGTCAAAGATGCATCATAGCAATTCACAAATTCACAATTTTCAGTAGTTCAGTACGCAGTTTAGTTTAGTACATAGTACAATACTCTCAGTAATACAGTTCCCTCAGTCTTGGTTTTAGATCAAAGCTGCTGTTATTGCGAATGAGTTGAACCACCTAAATACTGCTTAAGCTGCTTGAAAAGTAACGTAAAAACGGTTTAATTTGGGGTAACAGACACAATGTCAACAGATATGTGACGTGTCAAAGCAGCTAGCAGGTAATTGGCTTAACCAAGCAACCTGGTTTGTCAGCAACTATCTGTCCTACACTGATGACTATCTAACAGACTTGGTGCTATGCTGCAAGAAAAGACCAGGCTTTCCCTCAGAGGTAGACCTATTGTCTTCAAAGTATACAGAGGATATTTTGCTAAATACTTTTATAAGCAGATAACAGCTATGCTACAAATAAAAATGGAAACATTGATCAAAACAAGTTTAATAGTTCCAGTTTTATTTCATCGCTTCAAAGAAGTGCTGGGATTCTGTTCTGTGGAGCGCTGAAACAAAACAGAAATTTTTCGGGGCGATGAATCAGCAGTATGTCTGGAAGAGGAAGAATGTAGCATACGCAGAAAAGAACACCCTGCCTACATTGAAGCATGGTCGTGACTTGGCTCTGCCACTGGAAACCTGCAGAGTGTGGAGGGCAAGATGGATTCAATCAAGTATCAGTAAACCCTAGGAGAAAACATCATGCATCTGAAGCTTGGGCGTCATTGGGCTGTCCAACTGGACAGTGATCCCAAGCATACCTCAAAGTCCAAGACTTGGTTTCAGGAAAAGTGCTGGAATATTCTGGATTGGCCATCACAGTGGCCTGACTTGAACCCCATGGAAAATCTTTGGTGGAATTTGAAGAAGGTAGTTGATGCAGAAGCTGGTGCCTGGCTATTCATCACATCAGCAGGTTCCTACAGCAAAAAGGGTGCTCTACTAAATACAACAGACGCTTGTCATGAAGGGGTTTGAATAATTATGAGACTGTTTGTTCGTTGATTGGTTTATTGCAAACAGATTTTGCTAATAAGCTAATTTGCAAGGAAGGTTGAATAATTTCAATTGCAACTGTACATTGACATCTCTCATTGTTATCATTAGGCACTTTCGTAATGAATATGTAATAAAAATTGTGAATGATCATTAATACAGCATCATAGGACAACATGGATCTTATCAACCTATAAAGAAAACCTTCACCTTCATAGGTGGCCTCATACATTTGTTAAAGGAAGCAGTAGAACTCTATTCATCTCCAGCTAATATGTTTTCAGCTATATTCAGAAATTTCTTTAGTATGTTTTTTTTGCTTTACAATGCTTTAAGAAATCAGCACTGTACTACCAGCGTGTGTGCAAGAACAGCCAAGGGCCCTTAACCTTCAGTATTATGGGTAAAATACCCATATTCAGCAGCACAGAGATGAATAGCACATATAAAGCTGAACCTAAGCCATTCTCAGGAAGGAATGCAGAGGCACTATGTGGCTGCCACTTATCAGGCCAAGATTTACAGTATGTGAGCACGAACCTGTTCCTGCTCAGACATGGGAATCTTTATCTTGTTTCTTTTTCTCCTCTGCACAAAACATGCATTGAAGAGCACAGAGTCAGATGGTAGATTTGCTGTCGTTAGTTGGCTGAAATGAAGAGTGCACTACACTGCTTGAGACTGGAAGGCAGGGTGACAGAGTCTTCCATCACAGCTGGGCTTTTTTCCAGGGGGGCTGGAAAAGGTGATAATTAAACAGTCAATGAGGTGTAGGTTTGGCTACATAACCTCCATGAAGTTGAGAAGGCACCCACTGAAGTAAACTGTGCTATTCGAGATTCAAGGTGACGACAACTGCCTATATTGTTGGGAATGGATGGCAATCCTAAGGGCCTACAGCACTGCAGAGTCAAAGCACTTGCCCCAACTTACCAGAGGTTGAGAGTTCAGAGGTTCTAATGACTTTATTAAGAAAAGCATCTATGAAATGTAGCTTTACAATGAATTGGCAGTGATTAGTTGGAATGTGGTATTATTAAATACTCACGTTGGTATAGTAAGAAAGAGATTGGTAGACACAGATATGTATTTTATATATATGTATACACACAGTATTTTTATTACTATATTACTAGTATTACTACTAGTATTACTATATATATATATATATATATATATATATATATATATATATATATATATTAGTGGACACAGATGTGTATATACATACAGTAAATACGTATCTGTGTCCACCAATCTCTTATTAACTATACCAATGTGAGTCTTTAATAATACCACATTCCAACTAATCACTGCCAATTTATTGTAAAGCTACATTTCATAGATGCTTTTCTTTTCAACTCCTTGAATTTTCAAGTTTCTTATATCCTAAAGACCGATATTGTGCTTCTTTGCTGAGGGTGGAGGCATTTATTATGGTTTATGTAACAAAACCACACAAAACAGTTTTACATGATCTCGATATCTTCTAAAATTAAGCAAATTGTTTCTGTTACTGATTTTTCAAGACTGATATATAGTAAATGGGAATGGCAAATCCATAGTAATTATTGCTCATATTCATGTTTTTCTTTTGTTTTTTCTTTTTGCAGCTTGCCTGACGGAATCGATTCACAGAAAACAGAGATCCATCTCTGATGTGACTTAATTTGAGTGATCAAATTGTAATCTGATTACAATGCGTCCTGGGGGTGTTTACGCCTGGCTTTTCATGCGGAAGAGTAATCCGAATGTGATACGCTCACTAAATGTTAGATGTTAATACCAGGTGTAAATAGACTCTAAATTCTATGTGACAATGCTTTTTTGCAGGAAATGATGTCATTATATAAAGTGTTTTTTCATCGCAATGTATTACTTTGAGGAAAACGAGCTACTGGGTGATGGTTTTTATTTTATTATTTGTACATTGTGGAAACCATCATCAGACACATGGAAAATTGCATTACTTGGGATTTGATTATTTTGCAGCTTATTCTGGACTGTATGGACTGGGGACTAATCAGTATGTCTGGGAACTTTTACAATGTTTGAAATCAGTTTTCCTTTTAATGGGGCTTTAAGTAAAAATAACCTAATTACAACCTCATCAAAATAATTTGTGGTTAATTTCATTGTCTGTTATAATTAACAGTGACAGCACAAGTAGAAACAGGAATGTAGCTCTCAGTCTATCCTTCTCAGTAAACAACTGTGTAGCAACTAGTAATTCTCCTCCAAGTGTATTAGTTGACCTATTGTATTCCTCCAAGTGTATCAAGACACTTGGCATCGTGCTGCAATGGCTGCTGGCTCAAAAAGACATGTTCCAAAGGCACCATGTGCGACCTCTTCCCTCTCAGTCTGGTAGCAGGCTACTGTTTTGCAATGCTGGACGGAAAATGCAAGCACTTGGAATCAGAGACAGCAATGTTTGGCAAAAGCTTTTGGGATTGCGTAGATTTCATTTTTTGAACTGCATTGTTGCATAGTCTGAATAATACTTCACTCTAAACAGACACTTAAGCAAGCACAAACAAAGAAGGCCTGCATCCAGAAGTATGCCCAGATCTTGGGTTTATCACAACAAGCTGCAAGGCACCCAGTTCAGCTTTGTATTTCCAAGTCTAAAACAGCCCTACACAGCGTAAACAGCCCACACATTAAAAAGAGAGGGCAGCTTCACATTGCCTGTCAGGACTCATTGAGGGCATCTTACTGATAAGAAACAGCTGCACAGAGCATATGTACCAGGCCATGGCGAGTGCTGATGTAGAATCAGCTCCTACCCTTCCAGAAAAAAACCTAATCACAAGAAGACGAAAGGGCCAAAACTGATTGTGAACCAGCACTCGGACGCTTCACAAGAGCCACATTTGTGAAAGGCACAAAAATAAAGAAGAACTGAATGTGTTATAAGATGTTGCAGGCACTATATGAATATGCTAAATCTAGAAGGGAAAACAAGCACCAACTTTTCTTTTCTTTTTGCTACAATAGTACTATCCGAAGTCTGAGGTTTATGGTATTACACATTGCCACACAGTGATAGACAGTGGCAAATTATTCACAATATTACACTGAAATCCCATGTCTGTAAAGTTCAAAACTGACAACATATTTCACTGGAAAACAAAATTTACAAAAAAACTACATTTTGGATCTGTTTGTATATTTAACACAAAACATACACATAAGCCTCAATAACCAAAAATAAAAATGTTACCTGTAATTATTAGTGTCCTTCTTTAACTTTATTACTTCTTCCATTTGTGCTAGAAGACATGCTTTAATTTTTTTCTGTAAAAAAGTTTTTTTCCACACCTCCACAGTTCAGCCTTTCCTGCTTCTCACTGTCCAGGTGATCCCGAACACATTCAATGAAGATGACGTCTAGACTCATGCATTGTTCTGATAACGCCAGCAGATTCTTTTTTTGATTCTTCAATGTTTTTCCCTTTTCTCTCTCAGTAGGGCTTCTTGATCACCTCCCTCTACTTTTAGACCAATTGCACTGTCCCTTTTTTATTAATAACAGACTAATAACAATACTATCCAAACTACATAGAAAATACTTGCAAAAAAAACCCTATTATGATTAGTCCAAGATGACATGTCAGTCACTGGAACATTTATTTTTGACCAGGTAGAAGAAATATGAATAAAAACATATTAACACAAGCAAGTACTGCACGTTTATTTTCACATCATTTTACTTTAAAACAACACTATGTAGCATAGTAGCATTTTACTTTAATTTAACAGCTTCAAAAACACTGTGATGCTCCACTGACTTGCAGTAGAGAGAGTAACTTTGGAGAAGTGGACAGGATGACTATAATTTTACTGTACCACTTATTGCACTTTTAGCGATGGTTCTGTAGCTCTCAGCTTGTCCAGAAAACATGTCCTTTAGTGGTGGCTCAAAGTGTGAATTACACTTCCCGACTGTAGGGGGAGCCTAGGAGCAAGAAAGGCCAATTTTTCATAGTGCTGCTATGAAAAAAAAAAAAAGATGCATGTAGCCCCCCAAAGTTGATATAAAATACTGTATGAACTGGCCAATGAACAGTTTTGACCCACAGTGCCATACAAGCACCACGCTTGTTCCTACTTAGAAGTGATTTGGAAACTAGAGAGGACAATGTTTGGGGACTGTGCAGTTCATGCTGTGGGTACGGGACTACAGATCCCTTCAGAGATCAATCAAACCGACAACAGATTACAATTACGAGTTTTATTTGATTTTTGATGAATTTGTACCATAAAAATCCCTTGTTAAAAACGACATAATGCTTAAGAAAAATGACAATTGAATTAATAATTCAACTAATAATTGATTTACTTGTCTCTTTCAAGAGGACTATGCTTCCTTGGTCTCCCCTGCAATTCAAACTCTAACAATCATGATGCATGTAGCACCAAAGGTTATTTTTAACTAGCTACTTCACAATGGCCCAGAATGATTGGGATCACGTCTGAGGTTTGTTTTTCTTACTTTGTTGTGTCTTCGTCATTTATTTTGTTGTGTTTGGCTGCGTACATGGCTAGATGAAGCACAGTTTGGGTGGCTTCGCTCCTGTGACAGAGCCTGTGTGCTCTAGGGCACGTCTGAGATGTCAAGACAAGAGATGTGTTAACATGGCAGCCTGAATAAAAAAACAGTACGTTCCAAACGGGAGCATCACATCTGATTTTCACACTAGAAATATGAATACTGAGTCTGAACTGCATTGGTGTAAATGACAGCAAATAGAACCCATTAAAGTTGAGGGACGTAATACAGATTAAAAGGTGGGAAGGATCCTTTCCACAGTCAATGGTTCCTACATATGACCCCTGGCGAGGAAGTGATAAAAAGCCACAACAGCCGTCATAAGCTGGCTCAAACGGTGATGTATCTGGATGAGTCCTTTTGTATCACGGTATAATTAATACAGTGAACAAGACAGAGAGGAAAGCCAGAGCCAAACGCACAGGGAGAGGTTTAGCCACAGGCTAGTGTTTCATAACCTCTGCGATCTGAAAAAGGAAACAGCTGTTGAGGTACAGCGATCGAGGCCTGAAGATTCACATGCTGCTCATAAAACCTTCAACTGCAGCTACCGCGAGTCAAACATATCAGTGTCTTCAAAAGACCATGATTCACTCTGAACTAGTGGTTATCTCCGCCTGTAACTGGAGAGGAGAGAGTGTGTATGCGGGGAGAAAAGGAAAGTGACAGAAAGGAGAGAATGTGCAGAAATGAACTCTCACTATCTCCTCCTTGTCCCTTTCATACTTCCTCTCCGGTTATCTTAACGCCTTCTCCTTATCCAGCACATTGCTTGATTTAGGGCTTAGAGAGTGGCTCAGTACAATTAGTTCCCTAAAGGCCCATTAGAGTGAGCAAATCATGCCAGGGATTTCGACAACTCCCCAAGCACTCCCTAAATTAACGGGCTTAAATTGGAGGCGGTGGTATTTCCGTCTCTCCACTCAGCCTCTTTTAGACTATTTTTGGTGATGCAGCAATTCTGTCGCCTCAGTTATTGTGGTGTCTTTTTGAAGAACAACATAGAACTGACCTTTGAAAGCTCTTACACACAGTTTGTCAGTGATGTCCAACATAATGTGAACATCAGGCCTCATAGGACCTGTTTTTGCAGATGTTCTGATCACTTTGTTGTTTATTCACTTGATATCATAGTATCACTGCGAAACATGAGCAAACTTCCAATTCCCATGAAAACTATGCTAATTAGCTCTCCCCATGGTGCCATCTCTTGGTAATTGCAATGACAGTTCTGAAAACCTACTCTGGGTGGTGCTGTTTTGCTACAAATGAGGCCAGCTGTAATCGTGAAGTTCCACCTTATTGGGGATCTAACTGAGAGAAAAAGATTTGTCTGGGTGAGAAAGGGAAAGCTTGATGCGTTTCAGGAAACCAATCTGAAAGCCTTCTTGCTGAACTGTTCCCCAGTTTGTAGAAATGTATTTGGTTCAGTGATTGCCTAACCAAAGGTGACAGAATGTTGCTCATATCCAACGGACCGAATATGTTGCAAAAAAAGTGCAAAAATCAAACAGGATTGGATATGAATGTCATGCATCCCACTCAAGTTGCATACGATCTTTAAAAGATGCTCTTAAATAGTTTCTTCCAGTCCTGGTAGACACAAGACATGTAAAGCTTTGAACTTCTGCTAACACAATGTCATTTGCCAGCTCAATTCACTTGAAGAAGAGCACTAATTCTGCCATTTCTGCCAATTCTGTTATGGCAGCTGACAGACCTGTGTTGGCTCGTGCTGAGGAAAGAAGGAAGGTCATCCCACCCACCCTGATAGAGTGAGGACAGTTTTGCTCTCTTGGACGCTCAGCCATGGTTCCAGAGATGAAGCTCACGCCTCTCATTTTTGGCACCTTTATTTTTATGAGAGATGTTGGATTCCAGCCACTGTAAAATACTCCAGTGTCCAGTCTGATTGAGGCCCCGTCCACACTGCCTGACCATGTTTCTGACTGTTTATCTGCATGGATCTCATCATCGTTCTCATGTTTTTGTCTTTTATGGCTTGATGCCACATTTGCCATATTCTCTTGATTCACTCTTTTATTCACTGTACTGTTTTACTGTTGTTTTTATATCTGTTTTGCTTTTATTATGCTATCCTCTGTCGACCAGAGGAGGATGGGTTCCCCTTTTGAGTCTTGGTTCCTCTCAAGGTTTCTTCCTCTTGATCCGAGTGAGTTTTTTCTTGCCACTGTTTCCACTAGCTTGCTTAAAAGAGGCTCGGACCTGGGTCTCTGTTAAGCTGCTTCGTTGTGAAAGACGCTATATAAATACGCATGCCTGTTTGCTATATAGTGAACTACAAAAGTCATTAAACTATGTCTACATGCACATATCACTAGATTTCAGATTTCCACACAGGACTAAATGTAAATACTATTACAAATAATTAACGCTCTATTTAGATTTGGATTCTGTAATTTTAGGACTTGTATAGTGCACTACATAGGGAGCAGTGTATAATTTGGGATTAAACCTGTTTTCTTCCTTCTCTGTGGTGTTCTGATGTCTCTCTTTATGAGGTATTATCATGCATGCTCATACAAGTGCTTTCGTCTCTGTATGAAGTGAAAATATTTTTAAAAAACGGAGGGAGGCAAATCTTCATTTTTTAAAATATCTGGATACGTGTGGACGAGGGCTGGTTCCTAACGAGAGCTTACTCCCTGTCCCATTTAAATCTCACGTAGCCGTGTCACAAAGCATTGACTCAACATATACAGTGGCCTAAAGAGACTTTAAATGCCATGTCAAATGCACTGTGTTCCCTCATTACACAGATGCCTACTCCGTCCAAAGAGTCTGAAGTCCCAACTGCATGGCAGACAGCTAGTCTTGCATCTCATCTCTCATCCTTGCCTCATCGTCTTGGTCGCGCCCTCTGAGCCTGCCCACGACTTCAGGACATGACGGCTGACATTTGTCTGCAGATGTCTCTCTTCATGAGTAATAAATCATAAAGTTGGGGGCCGCTTCATCGCTTAAGTCAGAGCAAATTTCAGAACGGTATTGATTTTCGGCTGCGTCAAAGAACTGTCGTGCTCTTAGCTATGAAAGGCAGGCCTGAAGTGTCAGCATAAGCAGAAAGGCTTCATGGAGACACCATTTCAAAATGAGGCCTTCTGAACCTAGGCCCATCATGGCATATTACTTTCTGAGGAGGGTGATTTGATTTCTTACTGAAAATGGTTAAACGACAATTTCTACAGATTTTTTCATATGTAATCATTCATATGTAAACAAGGTAACAAAGTGCTTTGATAGGATCCAGACCTCTACAAGCTTCCAGTTTAGCCTAAAACATGTCTTTAAAAATACCTTGCATATTATAAAACCACATCATCCTCATTGAAAATATTTTTTCTATCACCAAAATAGAATCGCCATTCAAACTGTTGTGTAATCCAGGACTAGGGTTAATCCCTGTCCAGGAAATCAGCCCTTAGACATTGTGATCCCTGGTTTCTGTCACGACCACTGTTTAGGAATCTGATTGAGTAAGTTTCTCTACAATACAACATTTCACACACATATATATATATATATATATATATATATATAGGGGCAGTGGTGGCTCAGCGGTTAGAGCGCTAACCCTAACACGTGTAAGTGTATGTTCATTACCAGATGGGTTAAATGCGGAGGATGCATTTCGCTGTACAGTGTACACTGTTCAGTGACAAATACGTGCACCTTTACCTTTATATATATATAGAGAGAGAGAGAGTTGACACATATACAATGTATATATCCATTCACAGAGTGTTAAAAAACTAAAATAAAATGCAATTAAAACACATTATACATAAAAAATGAACACACTCAATAAACATGCATCTACCCACTCACTCCTCTGACAACCAAACTCAGCTGGGTATTTTAGACAAACTACACAAGCTTGCCAACGTGCCTTATTTAAAGAGCCAAAAATACAACAATGTTTAATATGCATAAACCTCTTGTAATTGGGTTGATTAATCAGCTCAGGATCAAATTGAGCTTGATTAGAAAGAACTAATCTCCTAATAAACACTTGATTACAAATAAAAAACAAACAAAAAATAATCCAGCGGATCGGAACTGGAGAGGGGGGAGCCTAAACAAAGCAGCAATAATCACAGATCAGATCAGAGAGATATTTAGGAGCTACATGTTTATTTTCAGACCTTTTGTACCTAATATGCCGCCTATTACTTGTACCCTGCTTTCTGACAAGGTGGATGCATACATGAAATTTTCATTTACAAGCATGTCATGAGGGAGCTTTTTGTAGAGTCTGAGACACCACTAGAACAACGTGACACAAGTGCCGTGGTACTAAAGACAGGACCAGGAGGACCAGGAGTGCCAACTAGAACCTCCTGTTCTAAAGTATTGTTTGTTAAAGTAAGTTGTTAAAGTTTGAAGAATCCTAGTAGGCCTAACTTTATAGGTGATGGAGAAATGTCCTGAACTAAGTATCTTTAATGCTTTTGTTTTGCACTGTTTTCTAATTTAATACAGTATTTTCCATTACAATGTCTATTGTAAGCATAACAATTTGAATGAATAGTACAATACTTAAAAGGATTGGATTGGATTTTTTTTAGCATTTGATTTGTCAAATTTATTTTGGTCAAAGGTTTAATCGGTCAATGTCAAAAGCATTGCTTTAATTTAAATATTTACCCAGAACAAAAAAGTCTAAATTCCAAACATTTGTTTCCAGGTGAAAAAAAGTCTGGGCTTCACTTTTTTGGACCCCACAATGCAATGTAATGAGGTTTTATTTCAGGTGATTTTTCAGGACTATGTCTGTTAGACCATTCTTTATGAAATGATCAAACAATTCGAATTAGAAACACTGCTTACAGCTATTCCACCAGACTACAACAAAATTCCACCTCCGCATTGAATCCAACTGTGGCAGTGAACACTCACACATACACTCACTCGCACACTCACTAATGAAAAGGGGCAGTGAGTACACACACCCAGAGCAGTGGACAGATGACAAATAGTGTTTATTGTTTGTATGACAATATCTGTTATACATTAATGGTTACAATATACATTACCTGAACGTCATCCACCACCCACCAGAGAGAGAAAATACTCCCTTGTACTTTAAGTGATTCATATTTTTTTTGGGTAAGATTTCACCTTAAAAGCGCAATTAATATTCATACTTATTTTCTCTTGTTTATTCTCTTTCTAGTTAGGATCCTGAACATTTTTGTTTAAAATCAAATTGTATCAGTCTATCAATAATTATTCATAATACAATGCAGATTCGCAAGTCTGAGTCTCAGTGTGATTAAAATGATTGTATAGAAATCACTTGCTTTCTAACATTTGAAGTGTATTCTATACTTTAAAGTAAATATTTTCTTTATATACTTTAGTATGTTTAAATTTACATATATGTTTAACCTTTTCAGTTTCCCTACATTCTCAGCCTGGTCTCAAGAGGAATTTGTACATATGTGACTAAAAGATTATTTCAAGATTCAAGATCTTGGGATGAACTTCAGTTGTACTTATACAAATTTTATGACATCTTATTGCAATTCTTTCATTTTTAATTAAGTATGATGCAGTACCCATGTTTCTACAGTCCAGTTTATCTGTACCTTTGTACACCCCTTACTACCACACTGGAATGAGTCTTCAACTTTGTCAAATTTGGGGGATCCTGGGTGGTGCAACTGTCTAAGTGTAGGCCCTACATCAATGTTTCTGTTGTCCATTCAATCAGCTCCACAGACCAGTTTGTGTTGGACATCCTCTCATCCCTTATCAGTGGTCACAGGACGGTGCTGGCTAGATATTTCTGGTTGGTGAGCTATTCTCAGTCCAGCATGAAGTCATGCTGAAGTTGGATTTATTACCAGCACAACATACACTCACACGTGCCACCACCATGTCAGTGTAACTGCAGTGCTGAGAATGACCCACCACCCAAATAATACCTGCTCAGTGGTGGTCCTGTGGGGTCCTGACCACTGAATAACAGGGTGAAAGAGGGCTAAAAGAGTATGCAGAGATGTAGAACTGATAAAATGGACAGGTGTGAATGTTACGGCTGATCGGTGCAATCCAATCTCCAGCAATGCCACAGTCATCCAAAGCTGAGATTCCAGTAAAGCGTAGCTGGCCTTGCTTTCCTTGTGGTGGTAGAACAATGCTACCCGTCAGCAAGCTGACATCAGAGCTCAGAGGTCTAGTTAGCAATCTCCTAAAGGTGTATTGAGTGCATTGTCTGAAGACGGTGCATCAAGAGCAGTTCGAAGTGATGTGTTGGTGCTTCATATGTCTCTGTGAAAGGTGCTAGGAACCACTTGAATCCACACTCGCTGAATTGGAAACCATTGCTGCAGAACTCGGTGGTGACTGTAATCAAAGCTAAAAGCTGAAAAAGGTGACATTTCTGTTAACAGATCGACTAAAATTCCAAAAGAAGATGTATAAGGGTGTAAATTAGACACCTTGACAAAGCCACACGGTTTGAACTCGTGAAGTGAAGGTATGAAGGCAGACATCCTTTACGAAAATTGCAGAACAAGAGCTGGAGCATGTCAGACAAAATCATACTTTCAGTATTGCTCAAAACATTCAGTAATGGACTCATTTTCCATAATCCTGAATGTCATGCACACCAGCCAAACGCTCTCTACTGATTATAACTCTATTATGAGGTGAAATTGACATTCTCTAGGGCTAGGGTGTGAATTCTTTTGCAAAATCTTTCCTTGTCTTTGAAAGTCAGAATTTAAAACTACAACAATTGGGCAATATTAATGCCACAGAAGCCTTCAGTGGCTTCTGAGCCAAATGGAAAATATGAAACAGGCCCAGATCATTTGAAACGAATGTTTACACCCATCGACTCGGTGCATATCATCTCTTTTACGTTTCTTACAAAGTCTCTGTCCTTCCTTTCTCCTTCACATAAAACCTTCATTTCCGCCCCAGAGCCTGCAGCACAATCAATTATTCACTCCCCATCACTGCCTTGTTGTCCAAAACTGATCATCACTATTACAGCATGTGCCGAAAAAAATCTCATTATACAGGCTCTTTCATCAGTAGGAACATCATTGTGTCAATCCTGCAGCTGCCTGGTCCGTAGGCCGCAGGAAATTTGACACATAGACACGTTATTTTTTATTTTTTTTATTTATTTTTTTTATCTCTGAACCTGTTTCTCCTCCCGTTACGAATGACAATGTGAGGGAAAATAGACGCTCTAATAAGGCAAAAGAGGTGCTGCCGCTTCGGTAAAACTTTGTTGAAGTACTGTAGAACTTTTTTATGCTGTGATGTTCCTAAGAACCGAGTTGCCAGTCTAGTAGTAGGAATGTAATATGAACCAATGCTGAGAACAACAGCCGTCCAACAGCAGTCCAACAACCGTCCAACAACCCATTGCTGTGCATCTATGTTAATATATATATATATATAAAATATGTGGCTGCCTCGACCACAGATAATGCTAATGCAACACTGGATAATGCTGATCTCAAAAAGGTCCACACACTCTTCATTGAGATTAAACTGAATAGATCTTTATTAAGATCATGACACTCTTGTGGTGTGAAGGACTGCACTCCAAACACACTGCATTTCGAAATCTGTGCATAACACATCACATACCACATTACTCGCAGCAGCTCTTTACTCTAATGTGATGAGCTTGTTGGAGAAACTTCCGTGTGAATGAGGCGTGAATCTGGTGTGAATTTGGACGCGATTTGTCTGGTTGTGGCCCATCTGTTTGCCTGCACGACATTCACCATTCTCATTTGACCCCTCTGATCCACAAGCTGTTTTTGTCCACCAAAAGACTTTTGGAAAAACACAGGAGGATGGCAGTTTAGGAGATTCTTAAACTACATTCCTAGGCAGGACAGTCAGTCATTCTTCCCATTCCAGTGTTCAACTGAGTACTAGCTGATACACACATGACTTATGACTTGTCAAAATGTAAAATGCACCTAATAAACTGATAACTCCAAATCAAGTGTATTAAGCCCTTTGAACTACTATGCATTTAATGGAGGATTGTACAAAATTGCAGAGAACTGTTGGGCAAAAAGCAGGTAGAGAGTTTGGAAATGCAATAGCACTTTCAATTTACTACAG
This sequence comes from Salminus brasiliensis, assembly GCF_030463535.1. Taxonomy (NCBI): domain Eukaryota; kingdom Metazoa; phylum Chordata; class Actinopteri; order Characiformes; family Bryconidae; genus Salminus; species Salminus brasiliensis. Next base: position 13,576,532 of record NC_132891.1, read on the forward strand.
TTTCTCTGCCTCTTAAAACCATAAATCGACAGTAAATTGTCTCAAAGTGTGTCACTGAGAGACTTTCTTTAACAAACAGCTACACAGAGACACAGCCTCATAGATGTGCCAAAATAATCCTTGCCAGCAGAATGACACTAGTTTAGCTCTCAGAACTTCTCCCTTACCTTTCTCCAGACCCCCCCCTAGGTATAAACACCAGGACTTTTCCATACTGAGCATTGCAAATTCAAATCTCGATCCATGTCGCTTTGTCACCAGTGGCCGAAGTCTGAGAGAGCACAATTGGCCATGCTCTCTCCAGTTGGGTAAGATGGCACTCCTTTCCTCCAAGCGCGTTGGCTGTCCGGCAATGCCGCATCTGTGGCAGTTTGAAAAAGAGGAGGTGGCATGACCCTCTTAGTGTGGGGAGCATTGCTAGTCTTAGGGTGAGTTACAAACAGGTGGGTTAATTGGCAATAGTATGAAAATGGGAAAAAATTCTAATAATAAAAAATATATTATTAATTAAATATTCCTAACACCTGTGCAGCTGTCAGTAGGTGCAAACATCAGATAACAACACGTCACCCCTCTTGCTTCTGAAAAAATCCAGTTTCCAAGTTTGACAATAGACTGACCACCCCAAAGTCCAGACCTCAACCTCACTAAATGTGTTTGGCATTACTTGTATGGTGAAAGGCAAATAAATTCTGTCTGAACTTTAGAGACCTTCGTTTTCTGAACTTGCATTGTGATGAAAAGAGCATTTCTTAAATGGAGTGTATGTGTTGTCATTGGATTTTTATATAACGTCAATTCGCAGCACGTTTTGTCTTTTTTACAGATGTGTTTTGTGATTTTATTCTTTTATTTGGCAAAATTTCCCTTTTTCACCCAATTTGGTACTGCCAATTAACCCACCTGTTCATAGCACCACCTAGCATTAGCAATGCCCCTCTGATACAGGAAAAGCCAGCCACTGTCTCTTTTTAAACATGCTCTGAGGAAGGCGCCGGGTGCCCAGCTCTGTTGCTAATAGACACCTGTGCTGGTCAACATTGCTTAAGAGTGATGAAGGGAGAGAGCGCCATCTACACACCTGGAGAGAGCTCTCTTGGACTGCAACACGTTGTTAATTTGCAGTGCTTCAGGCTTTTGCAGACCATTCTTGCAGACACATTTTAAATGGAACTGTAAACTCAGATTCTCTATTCTCATCTCTACCAGGCTGAGGCTACTTCTGTGGCCGTGCTTAAAGAGCATGCTTCTGTGTAAACATGGCACCTTAACTGCGGAGTTGGCTGCCGAAGATCGGACGAGCTTCTCTTGAATTAGAAGAGCAGCACTTCAAGGGCCGTCACTCTGGCGCTTATTAGAGAGGATGTGATCTGACAGGACGTGTCAAAAAACGGGTACTGGACACAAATAAAAGCTGAATGCGCTGCCTCAGCAGCTCTGGTGGTCTCGCTTCTTCTCAGACAGAACAGAGGGCTGGGTCTGAGGAAAGAGTCTACAGAGGATTAAAGGCCCTACATACATCTTCGGGGCAACGGGAAAATAAAAACCAGCAGCCATACACAACTCGCCCATTAACCACAACACGAGGATAAATGGAGTAATTAAGAAAACAGAGATACACTGGAGGCCTGGAGGCTGCCATGAGGAGCTCTGCCTGAAGGCTTTTGTTGGATTTTGGGCAGCCCAAACGGCCTGATGTTGGTTTGAAGTTCCAAATGGATGGTGAGTCAGATTTCTGAGACAGCGAAGACTCCAGTTGCACCATGCGCCCACACACTTGTTAAAAGTCTGTTCAGTTTGGAGGTCTCTGAAGACTATTATTAATTTTTTTTTTTTTTTTTGTTATCAGGAAGATTTTTTTTCTTGAAGAACTTTCTTGACATGTTGTAAGCTTTAACTGGCTGTTTCTGCAACTACCGGAACTGCAAATGAAACTTTTTATGAAAAAAATGTCTCAGTTTTTTTGAGTACAAATGAAAAATAGAATATGCCATATAGCAAAGTCTGTAACATTAGCTTTGGAAGACAACTTAATATTTCGAATTTGAGTGTACATTTTAATATACATTTTTAAACTTTATATTAGATCATTATGTCTGTGTCACAGTAAGGACAGAAATGTGGTACATTTACATTTACATTTATGGCATTTAGCAGACGCTCTTATCCAGGGCGACTTACAAAGGTTGGTCAGTGTAGTGTTAGGAGTCTTGCCCAAGGACTCTTATTCCCAGACCGGGAATCAAACATGGTGTGGTAGCTCAGTGGCAGGTAGTGGTGTTATCTGTTGCGCCACACCAACCACAGACCTATGCTCCGTTCAATGGCAGCTAATGTACTGTTAATAATTTGCACCTAACTAGCAGAGTAGTTAGTGTGCTACTGAAAGAACAATAAGTAGCACTGTTCTATTGCAAGTTAAATGTACATAGATGACAGAAGATAATAATGTGCACAAACAACCATTAACAGCAGCTGCAGGTAAAAATAAAGAACCATGTACCACGCAGTACTGAGTATGTTAAAAGGCTAAAAGGGTCATCTGTTATATAAAGTGACTTCGTGATGTTGTCCATAGCAGTGATATATAGAGTATTAATAATAAAGTGACCGAGTGCAGTGGTGTTGGTGAAAGGTTCACAGCTTATTCAGAAACCTGAACCTGGAAACTTAGGTGTAGCTTACTGATGTCGATGTATCACGCAGCAGCATTAGATTCCATGTAGCAATATTTTTTGAAAACCCCATTTATTTCTGTCAAATAAGGGCATAATGAGGACTTTAGTGATCTATTGCTGCATTCACACGCTATCAGATTTATGGTAAATACCCGAGTTCCCGACTTGGCAAGTGGCATATGCGTAATTTCTAGAGGGAAATTCAGAGATAATTTTGATACTGGAGTTCTCAAGTTGAGGTGATCTTTCCATTTTTATGCCAAATATGGGCATAACAAAATGCCGTTGTCTACAAAAGGATGACGCGACTTCAGTGATCTATATAGCAAAAACATTACATAAACAGCTTATCAACAGAAGTGTGTATTTATATTATTACATTTCAGATTTCTTTTTTCTAGTTTTGTCCCCTTTTTAGTCATTTCCGATTCCCATCAACTTGCTAAATCTTCTCCATCATACAATGCTACCATCCCTGGAAAGGTGAAGGCTAGCAAATGCTCCCTCTCATCGTTTTGACTCATCTATGAACTGCTAACTGTTTGTTTTGTTACATCAGCTAACGGATGTCTGGGCTAGCTAGCATTGCATGATCGATTGATAGGTCAGGGAAGAGTCATTCTACTCACCAAGTGAGGCCAACTGTGGTCTGAGGGAACCCTGGTCATGGATAGGGATGGCTTGGGAGGGGGCAAACAAGACTGCAGTTACTATAGCAATAATCCTAAATCACTACAGTTCCCACGGTACCATGCAAATCCAACAGCTTGCGCACGGCAAGCGCTTGTGAAATTACCGTATTTACTATAATAGCATGTACTGTGTATTCTCTGTGCAACTGGGTGCACAGAACCGTGACCCCCCACTGTGCTGGTTCAGTACGAATGCATATACTGTAACACCCCTAGAACCAACGCTTAGACAGCTGCACCACTCAGGAGCCCCTTAATATGTTTACAATGCAGTTTAAAGAGAAAAAAATAAAAAGTACATTTTAAAAATGTAATACATTTACAGTTCATTTATTTCTTTTGATGCATTTGTAGATTAAATATATTTTCTGTGCTTCATGCCACAAAAAAAATTATATCCAGGAACGGAAACACCCGACTACAGTGAAACCAGAATCGGGTAAACACATAAATCATCTTTTAATAACACCTCTTGCATTAAAATTTGGAGCCCTTGCCTTACATTTATGTACACAACGCTCCATGCTACAGCTAGAAGCCTATTTCAAGAACCCAACAAACCTCTTATAGGCTAATTGCCATGTTAGGACAGTGTTAAGAATCTACTAAGGAGGCAAAAAGACTATCATTTTAAACAGTTACATTCAGACGTCTTTAACTTTGTCAAAGTCTTCAAGTGTTCAAGTGTTTCCAGGCATGTAGCTCATTAAAAGGCAGCTCTGTCTCAAAGCCTCATCACAGCGACCAACCAGTGGCTGAACCTTTGCTGACCTGATGTTTGCTCACCTAACTGCAATAATTTCCACCTTTCAAAGATGCAAGTCAACACAGAAGCATTTCAACAGCATTCCCGAAGCAACAAATAAGGTGGGGTGGTGGGGCTTTTGGAAATGTCTCCCCCGCTGGTGTCCTACTGCTCTCTCTGAAGTGGCTGCCATCTCTGATCGCACAAATTAGCTGCGGCGGCTAAGAACGTGGAACAAACGCTCCACATGTGGTAGACAGGAAGTGATAACGTGATAAAGCGCTGGCGGAACATGGCTGCACTCCTCAGATTTAATCCAGCAGTTGACGAACAGTTGAGAGATTCACACCTCAGAAAGAAAGACAGAGAGTGAGCGAGCGCAAGAGAAAGAGAGCTAGCGCAGGCTAAAAATAGCCTCAGCGCCGTGTCGTAGCCAAACACAGGCTCAGGTGTTGATTTATTAATTTCTTTTTTAATTCAAACATCTGTTCCCTTAATCTCCATCACCAGAGCCCGAGATGAACAGCGAACAACAATCAATAACAATTCGACATGAATAAGAACCAGTTGGCTCAAGAAATCCATGAAAACTAAAAACATGCATCAATGCGCGCTTGTTGATTGCCTGCTATCAGTGGTGTAATTAGGGTCTTATGGGGTCCTGTGTGGACAAATGGTAGCCCCTACACACATTTAATTAAATCACTAATTAATAAGTCATTAAACGTAACGAATGACAATGTAATTTGCTTGTCTCCTCACTATTGTAATGTGTCATTTACGTTGATGCCCTCAAGGAATGCTATTCCACTCACTTGCATCTAATGTTAACCTAAAGTTTTTACTGGGGAACATGGTTGTATTTTTGGATGACAGTATTTATACTATATATTTTAAACACCACAGGCCAAATAAGAAGACTACACAGATTCCATACAATCTTGCTGTGTGGCATATGTACATATTTCAATAAAATACATATTGTGAGTGGAATAATTTTGATCATTCAAGACCAATAAGAAGCCATTTGAAAATAGTTACCATGACTAAGACTCGTTATCGATGATTAAAATGAAAGAAAAAGGGATTAAAATGGAGAAAAATAAACCCTAGTCTGAGATTGCCTTGTGATTGCCCTTGAGCCCTTTCCTATGTCCACAATAATTACGACACTGCTGCTGCTTCTACAAAGTGCTCAGACCAGCCCTAGCATTAGACTGCTTTGACTGTGCCCTTGTGCGCCCTTTTTATGCACTTTAGATGGAGGATGGGGGTTAGCACGGACACTCCAGCAGCCCCATATGCAGCTGGGTGACATGCACTGTGCTGCACTGTGTTGTACTGTGATCCCGTAATTGGTAGGTACCCACCACTCCTGACCAGGAGAACCGCACAAGCCACCCATTTTGGAGATGCTCTGATCACAGTGGTCTGGCCATAACAATGTCGGGCCTTGTCGAATATGCTCACGCCTGCCCATTTCTCCACCATTCCCACGTGTCCGTTATGCAAACTAGCTGTTCGCCTGGCATATAATATATCCAAACCTTGACATGTGCTGTTGTCCCTGCATCTCTGACTGGTTTGTGATTTGACTCATAGGTGTATGTGGGTGTGATTTACTTGGAAATGGATGCCATTCCACAAGAAGAAAGGCCAATACCGTACCAGTGCTTCTAGGGATCCTGGCTATATTGTGTTCCGTGGATGTCATGGCTAGCAGCTTGGTAAAACGGTGTGTTCCTAGCAGCGGGGAAGAGTTAGCGTGCAGCAAGATAACAAGTTCTAACAGTGTGATAAAGCACTGTCTTAACCTTCAAGATGAGACGAGATACATTCATTAGTGGGCGACCTGCGAAGTCCCTTTGTGTGAGCGCGTACCCATGGGCTGCACAGTCTGAATGGCACTCATAGTCTTCTGACAGGTTTTTTGAGCCTGGTCTGTCTTGAGCGCTACAAGCAGTGATGCATGTGAAATTTCATGGCTCACATAAATGACAGAAAGATCAATTTCTCGCCGCCTGCTATGACACGGGCTGGCACCGAAGGAATAATTCAATAATATTATTATGGGACGAGATAGTCACCACATTTAGTAGATGTTTGTTATTTGTCAAGTGTGCCGATTATTCTGAGCACAGGGGGAACAATGAATTTACGTTATGTGAGTTATGTGTTTTGTTCAGTAGCTGAATCAACCCTGTCTCTGAAAGTCTATATAATCTGGATTGGGTGGCAATAGATGTGAGCGTCTGCGTGATTTACAACTTCCACTGCCGCGTTTTCCTCCCCTCAATAAGTCAATAACATTGACTGATGCCACAAAAGATATATCTGATAGTCAGTATCTTGTCTTGAAATAAGGTGGCTGTATATCTTTATCTATTCCTGGTGGCAATTCGGCCTATTCTGGCTCAAAAGATATATTTGGATATTGCTTTTTATGTATCACAGGGATGACAGGGACAGCCCCCCCCCCAAATCATATTATTATTTTAGGGGAAAACACAGTAGTGAGTTATTTGTATTGCTTTCAGATTTGTGTCTGGTCTTTAAAACCCCTCTGACTGCAAACGTGATGTATGGACATCTATGACACGGAGGCTGCAGACTTACGTTTTAAGGCTGGATTCATCAGAAAAGGTCTCCTCATGAAACGAGCTCAGCACAGATGAAAAAAGCACCAATAATCGTATATGCTTTCAAGATGCATCTTCGCAACACAGACGTAATAAATTGCAGCACACAAGGGAAATTCTGAAATCTAAGTAAAACCCTGGCAAAGGAGATTTTTTTTTCCAATCAAGAGTTGAGAAGACGAAGCGCGCGGAGCAGACTTTTTAATATGTCTCTGCATTGATTGGAAAGATAAAGAGCGGCTCTTCATTATGAACACAGGCCCTGAGGGTCTGTGCACTGTTAACTTCAGACAGAGAGAGATATGGATTTCCGCAGCCCGTTCCTGGGCAGGTCACACAGCTCAGATATTTTTCAGGTTTAATGTGTTCAAGGACCTCCGTTAATGACGTGCCCCAATCCCCAACTAATTCATTTCCCTATCTTGCAGCACACCACACCGGGGAGCAGCTCACTCCCAAATAGAAATGCATTAACTGACGTCTCCATGACGGAGCGCTGAAGCTGATAAGGTAGAAAACACTGACAACAAAGCTGATACACACTCAGATCGGGGCTGCTTTGGAACGGAAACAATTTGCAGCAAGTTTTTCCTGAAAACATGACTTTTTTACATCACTTCAGGTCAGTGCTGCAATGTCGGAGCCCAAGCACCGCAAGGGTTTTCGTGCTTATTTTTAATGAGAAAAAGCAAAATTGAAGGGTGACTGAGTGGTGCAAGCACGTAAAGCAAGTAATGTTTGGGGGATTGCAAGTTTGATCCCCAGCAAAGCCACTGCCATCCATGGCTGGGAGTCCAAGCGAGCATAATTGGCCTCACTTTCTCTGGGTGGAAAGGACGGCCCACCATAATGCTAGCCAAAGCCAGTGCTGGCTGACATAGCAGAATTGGCAGTTGGCATTCTCCTCTAAGCTCTAATAGCATTGCGTTAGTGGTGGGGACAGGGGGGGTGGGCTTCACATGTCAGTGGAAGCATGTGCTAGCCTTCACCAGCCTATCATAGTTGCACTGTGTAATGGTGGGAGACCTAGCTGGCGAGTGAGAACTGACCATGACTAAATTGGAAGGAACATCTAAAGCAAAAAAAGAGCAAAGGACGACCAGCTGACAGAGTAAAAAGACGTCTAAGGAAGCCAGCTTGTTCTATGACTGCTTGTTTATCCAACTCACATAACGCAACATTAGCTTCTCGCAATCGCTCCAAGTCTGGAGGTTGTGGAGCGGAGCTTCGATATTTATTGGGGTTTGTTATTGGGAGAAGGTCCACATATGGTGCTTTGTGGTGTGTGGGACGTCGTATATGCTGCTGGAGGCTAACAGGCAGTGAGCTGTCACAACAGCTGTCAGAAAACAGAATCATGAAGACTTCCCCCGGTGCTTAAAGAGCATGGAATACAGGCCCCACTTGTTTCTGATTGAGGCCGGGCATGCATTGATTGCATCGACCCCCCTGGTTTCCACAGCACAGGATTAAGTGAAGCCCAGCATCTTCGAGAGCTGCCTGATGAAAAAATGGGAGGATTTCGACCCCCTCCACATCCTGTTTTGCTGTTTTACTGTGCTAGTCATTACTGCATTAGCAGCAAAGAGGGAGCAGCTATGAATGCATGTCATCCTTTTTTGATGACTTTCGGACCGAAGATTCTCTGCCAAGCGCTGAGCAGGAAGGTTTACAAGACCTCCGATTTATTTCTGCTTTTAGCGTTGCTCACTCTGTATTCATCAAATCATCATTGGCCAGAGACCAGAACCCCACACTGGAAAAAAATTACTACTTTAAAAGAAATGCTCTCTGCACTATATTGATGGCTATTATAGGGAATAGAATGTGGGATCCAAGTAAACACGTTTGCTCGTATCGTAGTGATGCTGGGTATCAATCCCCTGCAATTAACTAATTGATGTCATTATATTACATTATTTAGTTCATTAAAAAATACCCGGTGGTGTGAAATAAAACATTAGGAGCAGTGTTTAGGATTATCTGATTATAGTGGCACCTGTCAGAGAGTAGGATTAGACAGTTCTAGAAGTGGTTGAAGTTGTGTGTTATGTAGAAGTAGTGTGTTGTATGCGGGAATTAGCAATGGCTCGACACCTGGGTCAGAACATCTCCAAAACAGAAGGTGAAGGGTCTAACGCTGAACCAGTGACAAGATCATGGGCACCCAAAGCTCGTTGATGCAATCCTTGGAGGTCCCACCTTGCAACTTAAAGGAACTGAAGAATCTATTTCTAATGACTCGATTCCAGACACCACAGAATACCCTTAGAGGTCTTGTTGGCCCATGCCTTGATGGGCCATAGCTGTTTTGGTGGCACCTACAAGGAGGGCCTGCACAATATTAAGCAGATGGTAAAATTGTTAGGGCTGTGAGTATATTATTGATTTAGCAAGATTCTTTATTATTCTTCAGAATTTTGGTCTGTCACATTCATCCTATCATAAGCAGCATGTTCCTTTATGTAATGCAAGGTGAGTCCTATGTATGAGTAAATGCACCCTTCGGTGCAATTTTCATAACATTATTGGTATTGGTTAAGCTCATATTTAGGTCTTTTTTTTTAAGTCTGAGGTTCTCTCTTCCTGTTTCTATTAAACATTGTGAATCTTGCCAAGAACCTTGACCCTGACATCATAGTATGGAATTAGGTGGTAAAAGGGTTAGCTGTAGTGTAAAAAGGGTCATATTTAGGAAGGAAGAGAGCTCAAAGGCGAGGTAGAGGCTCTGTACTGCACTCCACATACTTGGACACCCTACTAAGTCAGTAATTAGCTACACAGCTTGCAAACACTTTTTGTAGGCAGCTGGGAATTTCCACCCTTCTCCATGTAGACTGTGTCTAGTTCTACCACAAACTTGGGCAGTCTTTAAGATCTACTTACACATTTTCAATGATGTTCAAATCAGAGCAATGCGAGCGCCATTCCACAAAACTTCAGATTGAATTTCTTGAAGTAGTTCATGCTGAATATTGAGATATGTTTCAAGAACTTTCCTGTTGTAGAAATCTTCATTTTCTCAGCTTCAGTTTCCTGACACGCTGGGTCACGTTTGAATTCAGGCTTAGCTGTTATTCTGTGGAATCTATTCTTCCATCTACCCGTGCAGTATTACCAGATGATACCTGTCTGAAGGGGAGGGAAAACATGCTGTGATAATACTGGTTAATTTTCACTTGTTCTTGGCTACATAGCCAAATGTCAAAAGCTTTGTAGAAGCAGGCAAAAGTCACCGCATTTTGACCAAAGACATAAACAACACACAGAAAACCAGAATTATGCATGTCATGACCCAATGTACGGTGTATGTTTATTAATATTAACCAAGTTCAAGAAAAGTGTTAGTTCAGATTGACTTCAAAGAGTCTTCAGCATGTACGTTTAGCTTTGATCTTCTCATATTCCCATAGAAACATCTGTGAACTTGACACCAATATTTCTTTTATTTTAACAACTGTTGTAAAGAAGTAACTGAGGAAGAATTTTAAATGTGTTACTAAATTGTGGATCCAATTAGAGCAAGCCATGCTAAAGTGCAGCCTCATTTAATGTTAACTAGTTTTGTATTGTTTGGTCAAAACCCTAATATAGCTGATTATAATTTCATAATAATACATATATTATCACATATTTTGTGACAGATGTTGCTCATACATTTAACTCATTTAAGGTAAAAAGAGCATCATATTTTGGTTATTATGACCATAACAAATATTCAGATGAAGCATATTGTGACTACTTTGCGTCAAAGTTTAGCAAGAACATTTGTTTTGAAACCATTTTTTTATAGTGGCATATATAACATTGTGTTGCTCATGAAAATTGACTGACATGATTGTATTAGTAAATAAAGGACAAAGGTTCAAAATTGCACTTTTAAAAGTTTGAAGTTCAAATTCAAAGCCATATTACAAAATTGATGTTTAAACACATTAAAGAACAACAGTAACAACTAGAAAACAGCATTTCCTGAAGTAAAGGTGGAATGATGTGCAGCTTAATGGTTCCCACTTCCAGGCAGTGGTAATAGCTATGGAGTTGATCGACATTAGCTATAGTGTCCCAGGTGGTTGCTAAGGTGTGTCAGGTGGTTGCTTAGGTGTTGCTAAGTAGTTACTGTGATACTCCATGTGTTTGGTTAAGTGTTACGGGTGTATTTGCATAATCTGCTCCACACAAAAGGCTGCACTTCGTTTATTTCTATGGGAAGAAAAACTCTGTAATCATCCCGAATTCCACTCACAATTGATCAAAATTAATTTTGTGTGTTTAGATGATGCCTGGTGTGGACAAAGTCTTGGAAGCTTGATTTAGCTAAATTTGATTAAATAAACTACATTTTACATAGAGAAATCTGTCACATTTGACCAGAACACAATGGGATAGTTATAATATAAAAAAAACCCTGAATTTGGCACACAATATATTTTTGGGTTTCTGAGAGGAATCTGGTTTAGATAATCAGGAACCACCCAAAAACCACATGGTGTAGGCCTGGCCTTAACAGGAAGCTGCTGGGACACCAGTGTCACTATCTACATTTACGGGAGGCATCATGGATGGAGAGGCTGTTGTCCAAGAAAGATTCAAAATTTACAGCATAACCCCAAAGCATCAGCTAGTAAAACTGAAACCTGGACACGATGGGGTGTTCTAACAGGAAACTGTGGTAGCTGTGGAATGAGGAAAGCAAGCCAACATTTAGCTTTTAGAATGACCTTCCAAAAATCCCAACAGTAAAAAAAAAACTCAACCCCATTGAAAGCACATGGACTGTGCTTAAAAACTGAATCTGTACCAGAAAGCCAAAAATTGTAATTAAATTTTTGTTTAATTAAAGTTTTTAAAACTTGTACCAATTCTGCCAAAAAAGAATTGTAGCAGAAGCTTCTTGACGATGACCAAAAGCATCTGGTGAAAGTGTAACTTGGTAAGGATATTTAACCAAATAATAGGTGTGTGAAATAGAACTATATATATATATATATTATAACTGAACAATATATATATAACAAAATATATACACAACTAAATATATAACATATAATATAACTAATATAACTTAATAATTATATAACTATAATATATATAACTAAAGAAAGAAGAAACTCTTATTTTACATTGACTTCCTTTCAAAGTTCAGAACATTTTTGCTTTCTATATTTTGGAGATGTTTTTTTCGGATAAATAATAGGTGTGCGAAATATAACTATATATATATATATATATATATATATACATACAACTAAATATATACACAACTAAACATATAACATATAATATAACTAAATAATTATATAACTAAAACTATAATATAACTAAAACATGCACTAAATTCTTTTTTTATTAGGATGTATGTTGTCACATCGAAGATCAGCATTTTGCTACTTTCCAATAATTTTTTTTCCATTTTTTCAGTTTTCATTTTTTTCAATGGTTTGAACCCATAGCTGCTCTGTATACTGTGAATAATTCTGGATGAATGGACCAAAAGAAAATCTCTAAATGACTTAGAACTCTTATTTTACATTGACCTTCTTTTAAAGTCAATGTAAAATATATTTTGGAGATGTTTTTTCGGAGAAAGGTTGAATTTTTTATTATTATTATTTATTCACAGATATATCAGAAACACGCTGTCACGCACTGTCATCTGAAATTGTACATAAATCAGATTTCGGTTTCATTGTGGTTTTATTGGCTGTTCTACATTGTGGTCTAAAATCACATTTGCCACATTTGATACAACCTCTTCACTAATACTGTTCATTTCCATGCTGATTTACATTTACATTTAAGCCATTAAGCACACACTCTTATCCAGAGCGACTTACAAAAGGGCTTTACTCTTTACTCAGAAAATACCTTTAGCTAATTTGTATAGATTAGGATACCTCCAAAAGATACCTCTAAGCTTATATACTACTAAACACAAAAGCCAGTAAGGAGACCACAACACTCGACACTACACTTCGTCCAAGTACTCTTGGAAGAGATGGGTCTTCATTCTGTGTTTGAAGACAACGAGCGACTCTGCCCCTCGGACACCCAGGGGAATATGGTTCTTTATGCATTTAACATGCTATTTATATTGAATAAATTATATTTTGCATTAGTGCATAGACTAAAGGGATATCTGTAATAGTCTACTACAGTTAACCCTGCTTATGGGGTGAGTTTGCACTCCTGCCACTTTCGGTTCAATGGTGCATAAAGAATGTAAATGTGCTGGAAACTATGCTTTTCTTTTCATAGCAGAGATGTGCAAGCTTGCTGTAGAAGTAATTTAATCAAAAACAAAATATATTAGGTTGTGGGTACATGTGCCCCTCCGCAGCGAGTATCGTTTTAGACCTAGCTTGTGCTGCAGAGTCAGACTATATTCAACATCTGAAAAGTCTCTTTACTCTTTAGGAAACATTCCTGCACAGTTATGCACAGTGTTTGACTGAGAATAGCTTAAAAAAAATAGGAGACCTAAAAACCAAACTTACATAGCAATATAGGCAAAGGGCTCATGCATTTTTAATATGGCTATTATACCCCTGCACATCACATATGCATCTAAGCCATTCTCTGCCTCTGGCCCCCCAACCCGGAGATCACACAGTCTCGGTTCTGCTCCACATGCTGAAAAACAAGGTGAAACTTTAGGCCTGCGGCGTCATTAACAACACATCTACGACATATCCAATTAACACGCAGCACATGCTTAGGTGTCTAATGCATCTCTTTAAAAGACACGACTGGCTCCGGTGCTCTGATAAGCCACAGTACGGTAAACAGGTCCTCTGCTAAAAAAGTAAAAAAATAAATAAAAATGGGCACGGCGGGTTCATTTGAACTGTTCCTTATATTTAACCTTCGAAAATTCCTGCCGCACATAGCAACTGTTGCTATGCAAAGCTGCAAAGCTGCAAAGCTTTTAGCAACACCAAAGGAAAAAAAAGGGAAAGAGAGAAGCCTATAGGAGCACATTTTATTCCTCTTTGCTGATGATTTATATTCAACTCATGCATGCTTGACCTTGCTTAGAGAACCACTACACAAAAACAAATATTTGACACTTTCCCCCTCCTCTTCAAACCATATCTGACATTAAAAGTGTGCATTTGTATTTGGCTCTCAGCATCTTCTCCATTCTGAGTAGGACAGCGGAGATAAAGATTGCACTTGGCTTGTGTGTTTATTCAAAGATCCCGGGTGATATGATTATTAAACCCCAACCGAAAGGCATGATATATAGTAGAAGAGAAACAGCAGGGTGAAAAGAAAAGATCACTGCGAAGCGCGGCCCAGTGTGCAGCGTTTCAGCTAGGATTTTGCCTCTGACTCATTTCGCGCTTGCAAGTCTTGAATATAGAGAAAAATGTTTTCTAATGGCCCTGTGCGCTTTGAGACTAACCCACTATTTTACACAATGATACTTCAATATGTCATAAGACTTCTGAGTGCAATAGCTGCAGTGCAATTTCACTTGAGGAAGGAGGAGGTTCAAGCTGATAAAAAGGTAATAACGATGTTCTTGAAGCAAATTCCTAAAAGATTCAGAGAAATGAAGCCTTCATCAAATGCCAAATCTGGCATAAATGTATCATGTCTGTCATTGTTCCTTCTTGGATTTATTTTCTATATTTCCTACAGATGCGGTTTAACTCCTTAAACCCTGTACATAGGCCCACACTGCAGTTTTTCACCCTCGTAACTGCAATGCTCTCATAATTAAAATCAATTTCATAGACCCTAAAATAGAACCCTGTGGGACTCCACAAAGTATACTGAACCAAATAATTAATAGTGGTTTCTGCACTAAGATGAATAACAGAATTGGGTCATTTCAAATGATGGCAATTACAATTAGAAATAAATGATTAAAAATAGAATTTACCACATTGGACACTGACCTCTTTATTTTAGATTCATCTGGTTTAACTAAGCAGAATCATATTGAATACATTGTGTTTCGCATTATTTCAAAAAGACCCATTAGTTTCATAGACCCTAAAACAGAACCATGTGGGAGTCCACAGAATGTGCTGAACCCCAAAACATCATAGTAGTTTCTGCATTACAATTAATAACAGAATTGGGTAATTGGCCTTCTGAATATTTGATAGAAATTGGGTACAATTGGAAAAACCATTATGACAAAAATAGAATTTGCCACATATGACACAACCTCTTCACTAATTATATATCTTTTGATGTTGATTTTTAAGCATTTAACTTGCCCATCTGTTCAAACTCAACAGTATAAAATTTATTAAATTGTATTTAAATCAGTGCAAAAAGACCCAGTACTTTCATTACTTAGACCCTAAAATAGAATTAATTAATATCAGTTTCTGCATTATGATTAATAACAGAATGATAAAACTAAGGTTCAAGAGGTTAAAAACTGATACTTGGTACTTATTACAATTGGATGATCTTAAATAAAAGATGGACTGCAATATTAAACTTGCAAAGATCACCAGGTGTTCTGAGGACCACAAGATAAGTGTCTGGCTAAGAAACAATGAGTTTCTAACAGCGGGGAACAGTCAGTGTGCTGCCAGATAACAAGCTCTATCAGTGTGATAAAGCACCATCTTAGCCTTCAAGATGAGACAAGATACATTCATTAATGACCGACCTGCAAAATCCCTTTGTGTCACTTTTCTCTTAGATCCAAATCAGACTTTATTGAATTCCACTTCAGAATTGAAGTGCCACCTCTGCCAGTGTGGCTGGGGTAGCTGATGCTGGTCACTTTATTAGAAACACCCACCTTCCACTTCCATTCACTGGCAACTTCATTTGAAACACCTACCTTATAGGTCACTATAAGGGTGTACAATTACACACTGTATCCTGTGTGCCCCTGCTGTTATGCACAATTTGTCATTGGCAAGATATAATTTGGGTAGTGGGCCATTCTCAACACAGCAGGGATACTGACATGGTAGTGGTATGGTAGTTGGTAAGGTTTTTTCCCCCCCCACACTTCAGGGTCACAGCGAGGTTAAGAGCGATCCACTGTTCAAAAGCAAGAGCAGTTCTGCGGTCAGAAACTGGACTAGAGGATGGCAAACACAAATCACGCAGGCTACTGTCTCTACCAACAAGCTTGTTTTACAAGGCAGATGTTTCTAGTAAAGTGTCCAGTATTGTGCAATAGTCTTAGGCTAAGTTGTTTATCTCAGCTGTAACAAACAATCCATTGTGCTTCTAGCTGAACCATTTCCAGAACTCTCTTCAAGGTAAAGCCTAGTATATACGTAGCCTAGTATATAATATATAACACCTAGCTTATCTCATCTGACCCTTATTAAAGTAAATGAGGTGTGCTGCTGGGGGTCTTGAACTGACCCATATCCGTAGTGACTGGAGTTCCCAGAAAGGAAAAGTCTATTCTGACTACTTTTATATGTATGTATATTCATTCTATAGTTATTTGGAGCCAGTTTCTCATACAGTAGATTAAACCAAGTCTTGGATGAAGCCTTGTCTCCATTGAGAGGAAAATGTAGGCCAGAACTAGGCTTAATCCACACCAGAGAAACCAATCAATAGTGTTTGACAGGCAAAAACACACTTACTGCTGAAAATACAAACAACAATTTTCTTGATTGCATTCTGTAACTGGGCATTCTGGGGAAAGGGATTGCTTTATTTCTCTTTTTAGATTTAAAGCAATATTCTATTTTTCTCCTACAGTCAGGAAGTGTAAATTGTGCTTTGAGCCACCCCTAAAGGACACACTTTTATGGATAAGCTAAGTAAAGTAATATTACCAGATTTACACAGATATGATTCGCATTATGCAGCATTACACAGTCATCTTGCCCCCTTCCTGAAAGTTACATATGACAGTTAGCAGCAGGCCAAGCCTGGTGTAGCAACGCCAGCCACAGTATTCTCCCTATTACAATGACTCCATCCCAATGACTTTGAAGCTGTTTTCTTAGAGTGAAAATGCTACATAGTGCTGTTTTATTTAGAAACTGTTCTAACATTCTAAAGTTTAGTTAATATTTCTAAGTAATATCAGCTAGAAATATCATCACACTTTGCAGAGGGACAAGGAGGTGAGGCTGGTGTAAATGCAAGTAACCATGACTTTTATTTAATCAAAACAAGCATGGAGGTGCAAGAAGGGTGAGAAGAATCCACTGAACATAAGCAGTATGCCAGCCTGTAAATAGTTAAGGTATGTTACATAAGCAATACTTACACATACATACAATCTAACAACCACACAAAAGAAAAGAGAAAGGGGAAGCAAGACAAAGTGACAATACATAACTGGAGAGAATGAGAAACCCAGGACAGGATTACAGAGGGATGAGGTTAGAAATAAGGAACAGTATTGCAGGACCAAGGCTGAGACTCAGGACCCATCCTCACATTCTTAGATATTTTTGAAGATTTTTCTCTCTGTTGAGAACACAAAAGCAGGCCTAACATCTCACAGAGTTTCATTCTTCTTGAGGAAGCAGCGTAATGACCAAAAGCGACCTAAATACAGTGCGAAGTTGAAGCACATTTTCTACAGACAAATGGTGTGTTGTTCAAGCAGCAGATCTCACACACAGAATCAGAGCCTGATTTGTGCCAGGAAAAGCTTAAACTTGGGGAAAATAATCTACTTTTACTTTTTTTTTAATTGCCATGGTGACACCCCAAACACTTCTGATATTTTGTTTATTCAAATTTGAGCTTAGTACCACCTGTCACAGTGTAATGAAAAAGAAAACTGGGCAACCACCATGCACGGGTTAACATTGTGATGTCAGCATTTTTAAAAAGCTGTGCTTTCCCCATCCACACAAAAACACTAAAAACAGAGTTCTCAAAACTTCCGCCATGAACATGGATGGCTACATCCCAATTGTCTAATACTTGTCTAATAGACACTAATACTTTAAATACTCTTAAAAGTGCACATTTGGCGGGTTAGCATACAAAATACTGTAGTACCCTGTTTTGTACTAAGAAGAAGTGATAAAGCGTTGTTATGGCAGCATAGGTCCTGCTGTCCCGCTGCATCCATTTTTTCCTGACGAGAGCAGCTCCCCCTTTTACATTTCGCATTGCATTGTGGGATACCGGTGTCCATTGTAACCACACTCAAAAAACGACCGGAGTATGCAGTGCATCGTGGATGGTGAAGTAAATACAAACAGAAAGGGAAGAAGAAAGAGAACATGACTACGTAACCAAGGAAAGGGAAGCCTGGCACACATTTGCCATTTATTTAAGTGTTTTTTCAGAAAAAAAAATATATTACTAATATATTAAAAATGAAACTTTGTATTATAGTAAATGATAGTATAAGGGCTGCAAAAAAAAAAAAAAAAAAAAAAGTCATAAACAAAAAAGGAACAGCATTTGAAATAGAAATTATCCAATGAGCTTATGTAGAAGCCTTAAATCCTAAGCTTAGCCAATTATCACTTTCTCAACCAACATTTTCTCACATTGATGTGAGCGTGCAATCAGGAGATATTGTTCCCAGTTGGCCCTCAGTCTTTAAATATCCTCTCTATTAGAAGCCTGGACGCTCAGATCGAAAGGTGAGCTGCACACACTGCTGCACAGACGGCATGGATGGATAGAAACCTGAGCGAATGACAGGAGAACGCAGTTAACCCCCATCGCACATTAAGGTGACAAACCAGCTCTGGAATGTGAAAATCTCAATCTCCATTCAAATCCCATTTTGTAGTGCCTGGATAGGTCCTATAAGATCCTATAAAAGAGCAGAATATCTCCCCTCATTGGACAGGAAGAGAGGCAGAGAACAGACGGAGGAGGGAGGTGGGGGGAGGAGAAAAGAAGGTGTAATTCTTCTCGACACCTTCGCTCATTTTCACCTTGTTGAGAGCCTGTGTTTGTAGTTCACACCAGCTAATGAGGCAAGTCCTCCAACTTTTTACATATAGACTTGTAAAGGTAATAATAATAATAGTAATAACAGTGATAATAAAAAGCGCAGTCTAGGAGAGAGTATCTGTAGAGGGAACACTCTGATTCTTCTCATTCTATCACATTCGGCTTTGACAGATGTATCATAGTGGCAGGTGGCCATCTCTCAAGGGGACGGGCACGAGCGGCGCGTACGAACTACCAGCCGTTTTCATAGATTCAGATTGGATATTGGCTGCACTAAGTGAGCCGGGGCGGCTTGTGAATGACAAAAGTCTGCTTTGACCTCGGAGAACGAGAACCGTTATAAAGGTACAGAGATATGATTATTTTCCAGCCAGACCATTTATTTGAAGCCTTCAGCAGAGGCCGTGCTGACTGAAAATGGGGCCGTTCTCCACTGAGGACGACCAAATTGACTCTCCTCTATTTTTCTTCCTTCTTTTCTTCTTTTCTTTGCTCTGGAAATTCAGAAAGGGAACTGTAATGAAAGCAAAAAAGCTTCATAATGAAGCAGAAGGGGGAAACCCCCCCCCCAAAAAACCCCAAAACAAAACAAGGAGGAAAGCCCTTGAGGTCGAACACACGTCGGTGTATACACCCACAGGCACACACCTACGTCTTCTCTAATACATAACACACACATAATTAGACCCAACCCCCCACCACACACATACACTTTTTTCTGTGATCTCAGCAGCCCTCGTTAGAGCTGATCACTGCACACTGCATCCTGATGTAGACAGAAGAACACAGCGACCATCAGGCGTTCGTCAGAGATAACGTGGAAGAAGAAGAAGGCGAAGAAAAGGCTGCATGAGGTAAAATATGCATGGCAGCGTTCATATTAAAGTTCAGGGCCATGTAGTTCAGGGCTTGGGAGACAGTTTTAATTGACAAATTCCATCTAATCGGCTCGCGCAGACGGCTTCCTTCTTTTCCTTTAAATCACCTCCACCTGTGCCAAGAGGTTGTAAAAAACTCAGAGAAGATATTGATCTACAAGATTTACTTAAATGCCAGCCGGCTCTAGCAGTCGCTGTCATTGTTTAATTTAAAGGGGCTCTTCAATAGACCCTCCAGGCAGTGTCTTTTTTATTTTTTCCTTCATCGAGCTCTTTTTTTTTTAATTAACCGGATGAAAAGCTCAGAAAAATACCCCTTTTTCAATATTCCTACTGCGAATGATGTGTCATATCTAGCATGAACTCCTACTAAGGCCTTAAAGAGCGAGTAAACTCCAAATATTGCTTTTTCTCAACTAACATTTGTACGTAAGTACGCCTTGTGGCATTTTGTGAAAACAAGGAATTTGTCCAACAATAGTCATTATATGTTGATAAACTACACTTCTGCTGTTTCCACCTTGACCGATGACGATATAGAGATGAATAATACATAGAAATGGGCGGTAACCTTCCAAATGTTGACATACAGAGAAAATGGTCTCTCATTGGTGCCGTTCTACCCTCCTTGCTCCTCCTTAAGTACGCCTCTTACAAGCACGCTTGTTATCGATCCCCTAATGTGCATTTGTCAAATGTGCTGAGAGGGCGGGAAACCTGCTGATTTGGAAGGTGGACATAGTCTTTAAGGGGGAATTCCACAGATTTCATCAAACCATTACAATGGTAAGATGTAAACAAAGCAGTGCAGTGAAAGTTACAGCATTAATAATCCACACGTGTAGCACGAGTGGCCAGTTGCAGCTGTTCACAGTATTGAACTGGGACCTGTAACTGTAGATCTCTCATTTCATTATTTCCAGCTACAGTCTGTGAGTCTGTTCAGAACTGAAGTTCATCAGGTCTGAAGCATCATTTACCAGCAAAACACACAGCGGATGCTGACGATGCCAGTAATACAGACAAAGTTAACACTGGAACAGCAACCCCTTAGCAAAACCATAGCAACCACCAAGCAACAATATAGCAACCATCTAGGAACCACTTAGCAGCACCATAGCACCCAACTGGGATACCAAAGCAACCACCTAGAAAACTGTTTCTTAACCCTGGTCCTGTGTTAAAGCAGGGAAACCACTTTCATGCACAGGGCAGGGTACCTCCAGGACCAGGGTTCAGAAATACTGACCTAGAATACCATTGTAACCAGTTATCAACATCATAGCAACCACCTGGGAAACAATAGCAACCACTTAGCAAAACTATTGCAACCACATAGGAACCACTTAGCAATCACCTGGGATACCACTTAAGCTGCACAGCCATTCAGTGCTTCCTCCAGGAAATGCTCTTTTCCTATTCTTCTTGAGAGCCTCTGTTGTAGAAAGAATCCACAAGCTGTATGAATGAGAAAGATGGGCTACAATCATGAAAAGTAGTTTTAAAAGCACAGTGTGGCGATGTGATACACTGCTGTGCCAAAACATTGTTTTGTTGGAAGTGGCGTTCATCCTAAAGTTTAACCATCATAACATATTCAGCAACCATTCTGAAAACATAACACAAGTTTTGTAGTTATGAAAGTGAGTAACTGATGTGCGAGCCCACACAGAGGGCAGGGTTGATAAATAACAAAACTCAGCAGTAACCACATTACACCACGCAAAATGCAGCACAGCAATGAAAGTGCTATTCTTATAGATGTCCCTGGTAAAAGCCAATCACAATGGACATGTTAATGAGCTAATGCTCACTGCCTGTTCAGAGGTCAGATCTTTGCTGTTAAATCTGATGATGCGTTTATGAGTCTGGCTCATGGTCTCTTGCAGCTTAAAAGGGTTAAAAGGTAGCTAATGTCGTGGTGCCAGAGAACATAGGACACCTTCAAAGGTCTTGTGGGGTCAGCTGAACACGATTTAACCTGTTTTGTCCTCACTTAGGGGCCCTGCAACAGATTAAGCAGGTGGTCCTAAAGTTTTAGCTGTGTGTATAATGTATGCTTACTAACACAACACCACGGCAACACAAAGGATCCACCAGCAACCACTTAGCAACATCATATATTCCACCTAGGATACCATAGCAAGCACTTAGCAAACCCATAGCAACCACCTAGCACCATATCAATCACCTAGGATACCCTAGCACTCACCTGGGATACCACAGCAACCACCTACAGTCCCTGGTGTTTACTCAAAATGGCTTAATAAAGAAAAAATGTCCAAAGAGTTGCAGTTCTGCTGATGGAAGTGTCTTGTTGATAAGAGAGGGTAATGGAGAATTGCTAAACTTGGTTTTAGAAATTTAGATACATTTACAGAGAATTGCTCACAGTGGTGGTGACATCATCGAAAGCTGTTGCATAAAATGGTTAGGAAGTGTGTAACGCAACAACAACTTAGCAAAACCATAGCAACCATCTAGCAACCACTTAGCAGCACTACAAGTATAGCAACCACCTGGAAAACCACATCAACCACTTATCACCATCATAGCAACCACACAGGAACCACTTAGCAACACCATATAAACCATCTGGGATATCATAGCAACCACTTAGCAACAACATAGCAACCACCTTGAAACCACTTAGCAACCACCTAGCAACACCAAAGCAACACCATATCAATCACCTAGGATGCCCAAGCAAAGCACAGAAATATGCCTTGTTGATTAGAGAGGGTAATGGAGAATGGCCAAACTTAGATTTGGATTTGCTCGCAGTGAAAGCTATTCCATAAAATAGTTAGGAAATGTGTAACGCAACATCAACTTAAGAAAACCATAGCAATCACCTAGCAACACCAAAGCCAACATCATATAAATTACCTGGGATACCATAGCAACCACCTAGAGTTTCTAGAGTTTCCTCACAATGGTTTAATAAAGATCAAATGTCCAAAGAAGTGCAGTGGTGCAGACAGAGATTTGACTTCTTGATTACAGAGGGTAGGGGAGAATTGCCAAACTTAGATTTAAACATATAGATAAGTTTACAGAGAATTGCTCACAGAGGTGGTGACATCACACAAAGCTATTTTATAAAATGGTTAGGCAGCCTCAGACAGTGTTTTACTGCAGTCATGAGAGGTCTTGGCTTTAAACATATATATGTGTGTGTGTGTAAACATATATGTATGAATTACATAGAAACCAGAAGACACTGCTGTTTTTAAATAGTAAAAATGACTATATATGTGTTGCAGACATCCCAACCCCTGCTTCCTATTAGTGTAACTGTAAAACTCACTTCAGAGTCTGTATGTTTCTCTAGAATGATCCACACAGTGGAGATCCTCTTTAAACAGCAAGCTTAAGAACAGATTGGCTGAAATGGCCAAGCATGTTTTTGGCTGACACAGTTGCTCACCACGGCTGATGTCCGTGTTTGTTTGTTTGTTTGTTTTTTGTCCTCCCATGATGCCCACGTCGGTCCGGACCATGCCGCGACAAATTTATGAGCTTGCCATGGACGGTTCATCATACACATACAGAGCACAGAGAGTAGAGAATTTATCACCCAGCCAGCCAGGCCACAGCAGAGAGAGCAATTCTGAAGCTAACAGTTCGCTAGACGCACCATGAATCACAGACATGGTCAATCTCAATCTTACGACATGAGCAAGAAAAAAAAGACTAAACAAAAATGTAGCTCACCCAGAAATACATAAACTGGCCTTTTGTAGCTCTACAGTCTGGACACTGATGAAGTGTTCTACTGGAGTACAGCACCTGGGTAACTCTGGAGCTTCTGGGTTCATCTTCACACAGGGCAAACTTTTTAGATCTGCTGTGTCTGCAAAAAACTTGTTTGCTTTGAACCCAACCTGCAGTCCAAAAGTCTGAGACCATATAATTAATCTGCTATTTTTATGAAAACTTTTAAATGAATCTATTGAAAATAAATGAAATATTCCACATTTTTTTTAAAACAAGTGTCTCATAAATTAAAATACCAATATTTATCTATCTATATTGCAATATATATAAAGATATATGGTACATAGTATACATAATTTAAACACAGCCCAATCCTGCTTCTGTATACTGGTGTAGTATGCAGTATACAGGAAATACTGGTACAGTATACACCATGCAGAAAACACTACACTATACATTATAGTATACATTATAAACTATCACAGTATATAGTACATATTATAAACTAGTACAGTATACAGTCTATATTGCACACTGATGCAGTATACAGTGCAGACCAGTGCAGTATACTGTATACAGTACACACTGGTGCAATATACAGTATACATTACACACCGGTGCAGTATACAGTATACATTATAAACTAGTGCAGAACCCAGTATATATTATAAACAAGTGCAGTGTACAGTATATATTGCACACTGATGCAGTATATAGTATATATTATAAACTAATGCAATATACAGTATACAGTACACACTGGTACAAAGTGAAGATAGCTAGCTGTCATCTAGTCTAAAAAGTTGTCTACTTATCCAGCTATTTAATGCAGTGCAGTTTTAAGCTAACGGTAGTCAGCCAGACAGTGTAAATTAGATTTTGCTAGAGTCTGTGGCCTCATTTACACCTGTTCGTTTCACGTGACCAGTATTTAAATAGTTTTCTGATAAGATTTTATCCATTTGCATTTACAAATAGTCAAATACATCTCTGGTTAGTTGTAGTAGGAGGGTTTTTTGTTGTTTTGGTTGTTGCGCCGTAACATGTGGCACAGATGCGTCATAGACCACCTAGAAGAAGAATGATCAGTGATCAGATTTGTATCTGGTGTAAATGAGTCCTGGGTGTGTTTACTCTCATTTTAGCAAAACTCATTTTAGAAAAGGCATTTTCATGCCTTGTTTAGATTTAATCCAGATACTCGAGATGCGTGAAGTGACCAGGGCTAAACAGGGTCTAAGTCAACAACAAATAGCACCTGAAATTTATTTAACAGCCCTTTCTCTCACACCTCTACATAGGGTCAGGTGCTTATGAGTTCTTTGCCAGCACAATAAACCCATACTCAAGTAACTGAGTATTCTACTACTGCTACGCAACGCTTCTTGAACTGTAATAAAAACATCAAGCACCGATCAGCTGTGTGTTTGGTGATACCTGGTGTTTTTAACCCTCTTTACACCTGGTCACTTTATGTGTACTGAGTATCAGGATTATGGATAAGGCACATAAACCACACCCAGGATGCATTTAAACCAGATACAATACAATCTAATCACTCAAACCTCTTCAAGAGGTGGTCTGAGACACATTTGAGCCACATGTGATAAAAGCATAGACGCATTTGTTATGGTTGCATTCAACAACCAAAACCCCTCTCAGTACAATTGGAACACCTCCCCGTGTGAAATTGTGAATTTCTTAGGAGCTAAGGGGGGAGGCTGAATGGATAAACAACTGAGTGCGGTGTACTGAGCAGATTTGCACATTCTGTCCCACACAGCGATCAGATTTCAGTCTGACAAACCCAAGACGCATTTGACTCCCAGGTTAAAATACATGTGGCTAGAATCTTATCAGGATACAATCAAGAAACCAATAACTTGAAGTGACCAGGTGTAAAGAGGATCTTCGATGCAGTCTTTGTTCACAATAAAATAAGCCCTCGCCTGTATAACGTTATGATATAAGAGATAGCAATATCAGTAACTTAGGTGAAAGTTTGTTTAAGGTTTTGTTAATAAACCTTATTTGCTTATTTGGGGGTTGAGTAATTTCAATTGCCACTGTATGTGTTCAACAGTGGCCATGTAGTCAGAAACTGATCAGCAATGAATATAACAGAGGGAGACTGATGAGGTACAGTGTTTACAGCTGAGAGCCATGTCAGTAATATAGCATTTACGAAATAAGTGTGCATGGACACACCACAAACTTGTATTTACCAGTGGGAAACATAGCTTGGTTTGATGAGCCTGACTTTTAGAGTCTGGGTTGTGTCAATCAAAACTGCTGATAACTGAATTATATCGGTTGTATGTTTTTTAGCAGAAACACAAACACTGTAGTCTATTATTTCAATGCTCTCTCCCACACGTGGGAAGACCAGATGTGCTGGTACTTCATACTGGATAAAAATACTTTGCTCTTTGTTTGTGTGTTTTGTTGGCAGTAATTATAAATATACCTGCTCTCCGTTAGCAACAGATGGAAACACCAAAAAAAAAAAAAAAGACATTTTTCTGAGGGTGTTTGAGTTGTTTAAGATCTAAATCTCTTAAACATGAATCACGTTGTACTTACGAGCTCCAAAGTCCTAAGTACGGACCTTCAAGATGGACATGAAGGCAGCACAAGCCTGTTTAAGTTCATATATTGCACTTCATAAAATGACACTAGTTTTTAAACAAAAATAAGAATTGAATTAGTAAGAATTAATTTTAGAATTAAAGAATTAATAAAGAATGAATAAGTCCAACAGGGATGAACAGATCAACAGCTGTTGGGCCTCAACCCATTCCTTGAATGTACAAGGAATACTGTTCAACATACATTAAACCCTAAATGTGCACATAATAAATAATCTAGATCCATGTCTTTTATAGTGAGATTGTGCTACAGGAGGCTACAGGAACCACGCTTGATCGAGATTAAACAAGTTGGCTAAGCTTGTCAGAATGATAGCATAATAAAGACCCTTTTCACTTCATTGTTTATTGGGTATGCTGGGTGGGTGTCTGGCCCTGGAAGAGTATTCACTTTGTGAGAATTCTGCCCCAGGTAAAAAACGTTTGATGGCCTCTGACCTATAAGGTAGGTGTAGCTCATAAAGTGGCCGGTGAGTAGAAGCACAGGCTAGGCGTATGTAATAAAGTGGATAGTGAGGCTGGATGGAAAGAAACCCTGGGAGCAGGGATAGTATATCTGAAATGTTTAAAGAGTAAAGTGAAACTCCTTATCCTTAATCAGTTTTGCTTTTCATGTCATATTGGTACAATTATACGCTGCTTGTAGATCAGTCTGAGATGTTTTACACCAGGCTCCTCAAAACTGAAAACCCAGAGGGCCACAGTGCTGCATAATTTAGGGTTTTCCCCTCTCTGAAATACAGGACTGATCTTAATGCAATCTTAATTGTGCAGTAGGTTACATCAGGTGCTCTAGGTTAGGGAAAACTCTAAACGCTGTATGATCTATGGATCTAAGAGCTGTTTTTTATGTTCTGTGCTTGAAAGGTTGAGCTATAAAACACATTAAAAGCCATTTTCATCAATGATGAAATCATCGTAAGGTTTTGGGCGTAGTCTTCACACACACACACACACACACACACACACACACACACACACACACAGGTCAGCTATAGCTTTACAACCACCTGGCTAATATGCTCCACTTGGCTGCCAAAACAACTTCGATTCAGAGGCATGGACTCTACAAGACATCTGAAGGTGTCCTGTGGCACCAAGATGTCAGCAGCAGATCCTTAAAAAAAGTCCTTTATCGTGAGATGGAGCTGCTGTGGACTTCTTGTTCCATTCTATAGATCAGGGGTGGGCAGTTCCGGAGCAGTTTTGCCCTTTTTCTGGTTAAGCACACCTGAGTCTGCTTACCTGTTAATTGCCAGGTTTTGTAGATCTTTCTGTATACTATGTACCAAATCAGTAGATTGAGGCCTGGAACATTTAAAGGCCCACTATCACCTTAAACACTGCCATGTTCCTCATGTCATTCCTGGACAATATGGGTTGGGAAGCAGAGCCTGTTGAAAGAGGCCACTGCCGCTGGGGAATAATATTGCTGTCTACTCGGAATGCCTGGACCCAGAGTTTCCCTGTAGACCGCTGCCCAAAGCATCACACCCCCTCCACCCACCAGCTTGTCTTCCTCCCACAGTGCATCCTGGTGCAGTCACATCACCGGGTAAAAGTTGCACACGCACCCAGTCTGCATCATTGTGTAAAAGAGAACCAGGGGTTCTTCTTCTATTACTACAAGGTCCAGTTCCAACACTCGCATGCCCAGGCAGCCCCACAGCATACACAGCAGGGCATTGCTGTTTATTCCTTCTGTAGCCTTCATTAGATATTTCTGTGACTTCTGTGCTACAGTAGGTTTTCTGTCGGTTCTGTCATGCAGGATTGCATTTATTGCCCATCCTCGGCCCACTCTCAACAGGTTCTCACCACGGACTGGGTGCATCCCCCTTGCTCCTAACCCAGTCATGTACCCTCAACAATTTTCCAGTGTCAAAGTCTCTCTGGTCTTCATGCCTGACCATTTTTCCTGTATTTAACATGTTGACTATGACAACCTACAGTTCAGTGACTATTTAGTATATCTCAGACCTTTACATGTGTAATTGTCATGAGATAATCATTGTTATGTACTTCTTCTGTGAGTCGGGCATGCCTAGACTACGCAGAAACCTGGGCTCAACCATCCACCAATGTCAACATAGTCGAATCTCCTCTGCTTGTAGTGTAACCAGCAAGATAATAGTTTTTTTTTTTTTTTTTTTTTTTGATGAAGGGCGGGACTTTATCCATAAACAGATCGGCTCTTTTTGTTAAAAACACCATGGTGAGTGTTACAAGAACTCCTATTTATATTTCAACCAGAGGCTCGTCTCCTCATTTATAACGTCTCTGAAAAGACCCGGGGTCTAGGCACGCCACTGCTGTGGTCATGATGCTCTGGCTCGTCAGTGAATTTCAGTCCTGCATCGTGACTGCTTCTGCTTTTATTGGAGGAAAAAAATGTTTCATTTTTCTCAATATTTTTATTACAGTTTATGTGCAATAACCCATAAGCCAAATTGTTGGACATAGATATGCTATCCACGGTTTTCATATGGTCCTAAAAAAAGTACTGCCTGGGGTCATATCCAAAGCTTATCTTTAGACATATTCAGTTTGAAAAGGAAGCCAGTCTACTGGGAATAGAGTGTTATTGACAATCACTCCCTGAAACACCCAAACAAATTTTATATTCATGTAAATCTAAACAGAAACTCCACCCTTGGCAGGATTAGAGATAACATCATCATCTACTCTCCGGCAGAAAATGCACAGTGCCAAGGTGCAAACGTAAACTCGTTTGTGCCAGCTTCAATAAGATATTTTAAATGGCTCTCTTTAGGGAAGTGTCAGGAATAGTATCTGTGCCCTGCAATACGTTTGGTCCATTTATCATGAATGGACCATTTCCATACAATGCAAAGAATAACAGGCAGAATCAGAGATACAAGGTTTTTGAATGACAGCGATGATATGTTGGAATATGTTGTCTATGCTGTATATGTGCCCAAGAACAATCTGGAGGACAATAAAGAATCTCCTCTTATCTGTAAACATGTACTATGTGATTAAGACCACATTTTATACCCTACACATTTAACCCATCCAATCCAGTAAACACACACACACACACACACACTCACACTAGTGATTAGGGCAGTGAGCACATACACTCCGTGTGCAGTCACCTCAGCACCCAGGGAGAACAAATCCTTCACTCCCCTTGCTTTCCTCTTCCTGTCAGTCCAGAGGATTGAAGCGACTACCTTTTGGTCCCAAGCCTGCTTCTCTAACCTTTAGGCCATGTCTGCCTGACACTGTAATTCAGCCAGACGTTTTCCAGGCTGTATTATAGAGGTATGTACAAAGACAAACACGTGAAACAATTAGAAACATGCTTTACTGTACAGGATGAAAGATTTGCTTTTCAATATGAAAACAGCTTTTTGATCAAACATCTCATCTCACAGAGATTAAAAACATTGCAGTAGTACAGCAGTATCAGAGTCAGTCAAATGTTTAGACGTATGAGGAAAGGTGCAACTATTTGACTGTAACGGACAAAAACGCACATGCTAACGTCATTTTAAAGGCAAAAAAATAAAAATAAAACAAAAATAAAACAATGGACAAAAGCATTTTAAAATTTAGAACATTCTTAAATGTCTTAATGAATGTGGTCTTGATAGTCATTTTTGCAATCTTTTAAAAATGACCTGTTTTTTTTTACTACAAACATTTGACCTTTGAAATAGCAATGGGTCTGTGAACCATACCAGACTGATATAGTCATTAAATCTCCAAAACAAGAATGAACAGAACAACACAACAGTACTTTTACAACACAAAAGAGCCATAATCCCCTCCCCGCGACTGCAGGTTTCCCATTTCCCCTACTCTAACAGACTGTTCAGTGTGTGAAAAGCTTGATCATTAGTTGGTTAATGATTACCATCAGTTGTGTCAGAGCAGGAAAAAAATAAAGATATGGGAAACACTGGTCTGATTTCAGTCCAACTGAATGTGGTCTTTAGCTCAACACTGGATTAGACTGTATTCAGTACTGGTGACTGTGCTGTGTTTGTGTGTGTCAAACACCCCAACCCATGTAATTGTACATCACAAATACAGGTCTTTTGGACTGGAAGTGCATCCAGGTACAAGATGATCTACTAAAAAAAAACAACAACAAACAAATAAAAGAAAGAAAACATCCACTAGTAAACTCAGAACTGCTAGCACAGAACAGCAGTCACTTATAATGTCAACAGGCATGATCAGAAGCAGAATCCAAACCACGCAGCTGTTCTAAATTCCAGATATGACTGTTTCTGACAGCCTTGACGGGAAACGTTGTGACATCTACATTGTACGGCAAAGTCGGTAAAAACAGCGTGTTTCTTTTCCGCTTAGGTAAAAAAAGGTTAAAGAAGAGGGCACATTCACCTGCTTTCCTTTTGTACTGATTTTCATTGGACTTTGAAATTGGAAAATCAAGGCCGAAAATGGCTGCGGCACCTTTGCGTGACCTGGAACCTTAGCAAGCGCTAAAATATTCGTTTTCTAACAAAGGCGCTGAAGAAAAGGCCATCTCTTCCCATGGTCTCGTCGAGAGGACACCTGGCATGGCAGTGGGTTGAGAGGAATAAAAAAAAAAAAAACATGGGAAAGGGTGGATGGAAAAAAAAAGCCCAAATATCTCTTTCATCAGCTCTGTCTGGACTTTTCTGATATAGCTGGGTATGCTGCTCATCTCACATCCATCTTTCCTCCACGGCCCCGATAACCATTATTCCGTCGCCCTGTTCAGTCAAAAGCTCCCGGTGGGGTGTGCTGTAATATATTAGGATGTTTTAATGGCCTCGGAATCGCGGCACGGATCAGACACCGCATTTATCACAAGATAACAGAAGAGACCTCTCGGTTTATGCGCTTCCAGGTCATCTGCTCTTTGTGTTCCGCCAGCTAAATGTTAGGCTGGATGCGTGTAATCTTTATCTCCTATTATGATGAAAGAGCTGGCGGGGTTGCAGTTTTTAAACCACAGGGATGGAACCCTCTGTTATTATGTCTACGGTTTAAACCTCAGCGGCAGTCTGGCCCTGAGACAGTCGTTTCTGAGCAAGTAAGCAGGATTTCCTTCCTCCGAAAACCTCCCAATTCCACCGGCCAAGGTGAGCAGGGTGTCTCCAGCGCAGAGGAGGTGAAAGTTTCAGAGGTAAAAATGCTCACTGATGTTCACAAACAAATGGACTTTCTCCAGAGACTTGCACAACAAGGCAAGTGCTCTTGGAAAACTAGCTTAGCAGTGAGTCGTCCCTCGTGAAGGACACCTTCTGAACAGTTTCCTCTCAGGAAGACTGAAAAACGGTAGACTAAAACTGTTCTATAACTATTTATATATATAAAAAAACCTTATTTTCAGCCCATAATGTTGCTTCAATGCGATCAAAAGAAGGGACACCCTATAAGCTAATAACAAACTGTCAGCCAGTGTAACAATGTTACACTTACATGTGTTGATGAAACCCAATGACATAGTTCACAATGCATAACCATAACCCTCACAGCTGCTAACCCAGCTGCATAATTCACACCACTGTTGCCTCTACAGATTCTCTCCGATATCAATGAAAGGCTCTGGCCAATTTGAATACTAAAGGCTTCATAATGAAAGATAAATCAAATCGATATGTAGCTACTGTATCGAAGGCACAGCGACAAATCATCTTCCATTAATGAGTACGCTGAGGCTGCCGAACATCAATGATATGTAATAATACTCTACAAAAACACTGAATAACATCAAGATTTCATATCAAAAAGGAATAAAAAGCAGACGTTTGGACAAACGGTAGCTTAGCAACAAGAAGAGAGAAGCACATAAGAAGGACATCTACTACTTTGGCATGTACATGGAAGTAAGGCATTTTCGTTCTCCTCAAGGGTCACGGGGACCTGTGGGGAAAAGTAGTGCACACAAAGTCATGACATCCCCCGTACAATATGAAAAAGGACAACCCGAACCTGTGCTGTCTCTTTGTCCCTTGCTGTGAGACAATGATACACTGTACATAACATGCACACAAAATCCAATTACTCGGAGCTTGTCGTCCTCCTGTCAGCATCGTCCAACACACTTCTCGACTGGATGGTTGGGAACAACAATCTTGCGTCAAAGAAATAAAAACCAAAAAAACGTCCCGATGCACGTCTTCCCGCGGTGTTAAAGGAAGGAAGAGCACAGACGATGAGACAAAGAGAAGCGCAGCCAGTCCTACTGAACGCTTTCACAAAGACGGCCTCATGGCGGTTAACGCGATGATAAAAAGCACGGAGAGTGGAATGGAGGCTGGTCGCCACGCTCTTGACCCACGTACGCTCATACCTGCAACACAGTGAAGGATCATGACAGCATCAGTTCTTCCAAAACCAACACAAATGCACTTCACATGGATGCCGCGAGCATTTAACACCTGATAGACACGCCACATTTTAGGCAAATCCTTGGATCTTGCTTATCTTGACAACAGAAGATGACTTTTAAGCAGCAAAGCCCTTTGCAGACATGCACAGTGAATGAGTGTTTACCAGTAATCAGAAAGGACGTAAAGTGTGAACACAAACCAGAGTCAAAAGCCTGGTAGAGGCAATTTACCTGCCAGAGAACTAGAACATTTCCTAGGATGTTACCTGGAGGCTCATGTATGAAAATAAGCTAATATGCTACCAGGAAACAGTGCTTTCTAGATAGCAGCTGGGAAGCTGATGCTTCTGTGGTGATTGTATTTAATGGTTGAGTTTCTAATAGTTTAGCTGTTTATAGTTTGGGTGGGTATTTTGCACATGATTCTAGACAGAAATACAGGGCTAGTTGGTGCTAAGAACATGCAGTGGTATACTCTAAGTACCTGATCAACCAAACACATGACTGATTTGTAACCTTCTTCTCTCTCTTTCACAGTCTGCTGTATCAAACTTTGTTTGATCGTTTACTTATTAATAAAGCTTGAGCTGTTATCCTAATAATAGACATGCATTTTTTTACAATACATGATGTTGTTTATTTATTTTGCATTCTATGCTGTACCTTAAAAAAAACAAAAAAAAAAAACATGTAATAAAACACTGTTTATCTAGTTTTTTGACTGGCACTTGGGAAATATAACAATTATTATTCTGATACATCATGATATAAACATCCAATATACAGTTGCAATCAAAATATGCGTGATATAAAATAAATAAGGATTATTGGTAAAACTTAAAAACTTTCAGCTTATCAACTAATCAAACCAGACCAATTTAAACATCTTAACACAACTAATTTAACAAGCAGTTTCTCCAAATTCAACACAAAATACCATACCACTTACGTTTTTTTACACATACTTTTACTACTGTAGTCTCAGAATCATTTAACTCCCTGAACAGAATCCCTCAAAAGATCACACATTTGCAAATCAGGTGGCAAATCAAGGGCTAAATTAGTTGAATCAGGTGTTCCTGGGATAAAACACATCAACTGGACTGGCTATGGGTTTGCTGACTGTGATGTTTCATTGCATGTTAGAAATATGGCCAAGGCAGTTGTCCTTGCAGAAGAGATACAGTTGGAAGCAGAGTTAGCAAGTTCTGAGTTAAGGGAACACTGGCTATATTACCTGGACATGTCAGAAAGAGCCACAGGTGGCCAAATGTCCTCGAGTGACTGCAAAAGACTTGCAACAAGATTTGGTGGCAGCAGGCACTGAGGTTTCGGTTTGCACAGTAAGATGCATACTAAAAGCTGAAGGTCTCGCTGCCAGAACTGTAAGATGTACTTCTCTACTGACCCACCAAGTCCATCAAGGCTTGGCTTCAGAAGAAGTCCTGGGAGATTCAGGAGTGGCCATCACAGTCGCCTGACTTGAATCTCATAGAAAATCTTTGGTGGGATTTGAAGAAGGCGGTTGCTGCAGCAAACCCAAGAATATTAGAGAACTGGAGGCCATTCCTCGGGAACGCTGCCAGAAGTTGGTGTCTTACTATGAGTCATGCTCACAGCAGGTCATAAGAGCAAAAAGGAAGCTCTACTAAGAACTAAGTACTAAAGACGAAGATAAAGATAAATTCTAGGAGTGCAGTCGTCATTAAATATGACATTTTGTGTTGATTTTGTTGAAAGCACTTGTCACATTAGTTGTGTTGAGTCTTATTTGATGTACTATTTGCCATATTGCTCACCTTTATAAACTCTAGAAGGTAATATGATGCAGATGGTGGGTGGTGTGACACATGTTGTGAAAATGGTGCTTATAGAATAAAATATATAAAAATAATAAATATAATATTTGTCAGGAATGGCTTAGATATTTACAACCTACAGTATAACCTTGCTACCTACTGACAGGGCCATGCTGAAGCAGCTGTTTAAAAGTAAAGCCTTTCTAGATGCTGACACAAAGAAGTTCATACCATAGCAACCAGAGCAAAGTCTTGCATAGCAAAGTTAACAACTTATGGTGGCTTAAAAACGAGGAAAAAAGAAAAGTCTAGCTTTCAACCTATTATGACCAGATGGGCAGAGTTAATTAGCTGGGTGATATTATAAAAAAGAAAGAATAAAGGTGTCAAGAAGAAACAAGTACAAAAGCAAGCACGACCATGATAAAAGGTACAGAAACTTTTCCACACAACAAGGTTCTCTGCTCAAATTGAGAATAAAGAAAAGACACAACAGTGCCAAAAAAAAAACCCACAACATAATGTGAGAAATGTGGAGTCGGGGCTTGGGATTTTGTGTTGTAGCGATAGTTTTCTACACTAATTAAATACCAAAAACAAAAAGGGAAGCAACAAATCATTTTTTCTGGAATGCAACAATGCTAGACAGTGATGGAATACCTTGCCAAGACAACCTAGCAGTTGGTCACAGGGAAAAAGTGAACTGTTTTGGAATGGTCAAGAAAATCTCTCATTAAAAATTAAAACAAGCAACTATTGCTGAAGTCAGGAGCCATCTCAAAACAAACTGCTAAACGTTGCTGTGGCAAATGCTTGGCAAAGCAAGGTGGTAATAAGACTGCTGTCAGAAGGACGCTCTCTCAGTGCAGTTACTGTGTCCAGTTGGCTAAACACTTCTACAGTATGCTAATTCACTCTAAAATTCGCCCCTCTAAAACAGGAGCTCATCTTTATATACATTCATTTAATAAATATACAGTTATAATACAGCATATATTATAATATACAGTGAAAATGCATTGTGTCTTATAAGGCTTGCCATATATACTGAACAAGAAAGTGGAAACACAATGAAAAGGGATTCATTTTTTGGGGTTTGATCAGGGAAGCTTCAGTCACAACGCTCACTTAACTGACTAGTGTTTCAATAACAGGGACTAGTGACATATGCATTCAGATCTGTGAGAAATACATCAGTAAACAAATAGGAAATTGTGGAAAGTGTCATTATTCATTCATTAGCCTTCATTAGTGCAAAATGTGAGGAAAAACAGAAGAACAGCTGTTCCTCAGGTGACTGAAACTCTCAGCAAGCACAGTCCGTCCCCAACTACATAGGGAGGGATATTCTAGCAGGGCTGCGGTGCATAAACCCTTCATTATAAAGACAGATGCACATTTAAGAGTCCGGCGAAAAACACAAGCACTGCTCAAAGATGTGGATAACAGTGATCTGCTCAGATCAGTCATCCTTCTTCTCCACAAGTGGGCGAGTGCATGTGCAGCAACATCACGAGAACAGTGCAGGTCTGAATGCTTCATCCCTACAGGTTGGGGGTGTAGTGGCTGTTATAGACCACTCTGTAGTTCTATTAGGAACATCTGGATTTCTGAATGGCAGAAATGAGCTGCTATCGTGTCAAACATGTTCCAAATGCCATACATTTTGTCTTGTGTACATTTGTACTCCTCTGAATTACAATATTGTTAACAAGTCGAAATGTGAATGTTGCTACATGTGAGCTTACACTACTGCCCAATGAACTGACATCAAAAGGCAACCTCACCAAAATACCTCAAACACGCAAGCAAAGCTTTGTCAAATGAGGTAAGCTGCATTTGGTAGTAGTAAAGCACAGTTTGAGTAGCTGATGTTGAAATATCACTGTCACGCATAAACCTGATGTCTCCAAAATGGCAACTTTACAGGAAAAGAAAAACAAAAAACCTTCTTAAGTTTCAGTGGAAGTAAATTTTAGGCATTTTTATTGGTCTATTTATCATGAATTGACAAAGCATAAAAAACTGCATCACAGAGTTTTTCTGTGATGCAATTTAATAGTTGACTTTAATGTGCCATCATTTCAATGCACAGGAGTGTCAGCCTGCACTGGTCATGGGACAGCACTAATCTCCACAGAGCTATGGCCGAGAAGGAAACCAATTTGACATGCATGCCTTCGAGAGAAGGGCCACTGCAAATCAATACAAAGTTACTGTAGCGGATGACCTTGGTCCTACGATTCAACATTTCTATCCTACAGGGAGTGGTCTCTTCCAGGATGACAATGTCCCCATCCACAGGGCATGAGGGGTCACTGAACAATTATAAAACAGAGTATTGAGTAGAGTATAAAAATTCTGTATAACCATGTAACCATGTAAGCTATGGTCATACGCACAATATATGGTTGGTGCTGAGAGTATAACTAAAAAAAATAGTTGTAAAAAAAAAAGGTACAAATAAAGATAGAAATAAAAGAAACCTAACAACCAAAGTATGACTAATTATTTTTTTGCATTGTTGATCTTTTGATTTCCCAATACAAATGTGTGATATTTCTCACATAGACCTTTAACTGCAGGATGTAGACGTATCCATGAAAGAAGAACAGCGTAGATCTGCTCATATCAGCTTAACTGCTTCTAGTTGAAATACAGTGTTACATCCACTAGCCTTACATCCACTCCAGCACAGCTCGACAGCCAGGAGCAGAGTTCAACTTTAAGTTAGCTTAAAATGCTAACCACCCCACCTCACCCTCAACTCCCCAACTCCCAATCCCAAAAGTACTGGAGGGAGCACCATTATTCCAGAGAATACAGTTCCTTTAACTCACAGCTCAATGCTCGGGGGGTTATATCCCTTTAGCCCATGCCTGGCATTAGGCATGGTGCCAATGGGTTCATGATAATCTACAAAGATAAAGTAAGACAGTGGTTTGTGCTACTGCTTTGCAGCATGGTTTTATAAGTCGTGGCATGTCTCCCACCCTCCCACACCTACTTGTACCCCCCACCCCTACCGGTACCTCCCACCACAAATCCACAGATCTCCTACTCAAAATACCTTCCCACGATTATAGATAAGGTGTCCCCAGTCCCCAGATCTTGAACCAACTGGAGCATTTGGGCTGATTTGTTAGCACTATCCACCACTCTCATGAAAACACTAATTGAGGAAATATATATAAATATATTACTTGCAGAATCTATACCTAGATGCATTGAAGCTTGCTGTGGCCCAATATCATACTTTATGTTGATTTCTGTCTCTAATTTATCACTCATGTGTATTTATTTAAAGTCTAACTCTTTTTTATGCATCTGCCAGCTAACCTGCCAAGCGAAATGCTTTTAGTACTGTCCAACTCCAAAACACTTTCTTGGACCTTGAACTGCTAAATGACAAAAACACAAGTATATATACACACACTGTATATTCACCTAGTTCCGCATTACCAACACGGAAGGCTTTTATAGTAATTGCTTAAGTAGAAGATAAATTTAGAGTGTCTCAGCAAAGAGCTAGCTATGAATCAATGAATTTATGAAAACATATGGTGCATAAAAGCTATGTGAATCCAACTTAACGGGATAAAAAACTGAGATGCAAAATGACATTAGTCAAGTTTTACAAGTAAGAACATTTCCATCAATTTTGGGCAATACATTAACAAATCTGGGCAATACATTTACAAACAGTGATGGCTTTTATAACCATCACTGCCAACTCTTTAATAGGGTTCACTGTTTCTCCTTCTCACACAGGAAATGAGAGCACTGCTGTCTTTTTAATTTCCCAAAAGCAATTGTACAATATTTACCCCCATACCTTACCTCGCTGCTTGTGAGATCTCATTAACACTACAGCTTTCATTACCGCATGTTCCTTTCCAGAAATGAGATTGGAATTCAGGAAATGTTCTCTTTAAGTCTGTGCCTTTTGGTTGCTGAAATTGTGTGTCACAGATTTGCTTAATCAGTACAGAGCAAAAAGTTACTGAGGTTTAACTTGTTTTAATCCTTGTTTTAATCAAGTATCAATTCTTAAGATGACCAAAACTTGATTAGCTGTTCCTCTTTACGTGAATCTCTGATCACATACATATAACTTTGAAGTACCTGAGGACACTTCCAATCTAAAAATCAGATAAATGTAGACAATTATTGATACCACAGTTTTCACACAATATAACATTCTCCTTCATGTGAGGTGTCCTTGAAAGCCTTGAGGTTCTAGCTTCTGCAGCCTACATTAGAATAATTAGCTATAAATAGCCTCAACCAACAGTGATAAACAAAAGCAACATGTTATTAGACCAGCTACAAAGAAGTACACTGTTGAAAGCAGAAGATCATTGAGGTTCTTCAGTTTGAAATTGTGAAGGAACTTTTTAAGTTACTTTGAGGAACCTTCAAGAAAATATTTTTACAAGAAAAAGGTTCCTTGAAGGTTCCCCAAAGCAAAGTTCCACAAAAAGGTTCGTCCACAGTTTCAAATTGAAGAACCTCTATCCAAAGTTCCTTAAGGATCTTATTCTTTTAACAGTGTGAGGATGTTGTGATACCAGACATTTGGTAGAATTTTGGGACCTGTACCACTGAAAGTTTACGATTCTCTGTGATTATATAAATAGTTTATCATCTATTTATACTGTACTATGACTTTTGGACTATTAATAACATCTTATTTCAAAGATACTCAACATGCTTTTGATGCATGAATATCTTTTTAATAAGCTCATTCATCACAGTCATGCAGTCATAGCTTGGCTTACACAGCTATAGAAAACCTTATTTTTAAATGTTCTAAGTTTTTTCTTCTAAATATTGTCATGCCAACCAACAGCAACGAGTAATCATTGCTGACTATTTATATTATATACAAACCTAATTACAACTATTTTTATTAGAAATGTAATCAGTTTGCTGTTGCAACTCTACAGTTAAACACAAGTCCTTTTGCTTAACTGAAAACTCAACAAAATCAGCCATAATACACATCCACAGTATAGGTCCCCCAATGAAAGGAATAAAAAATACAACAGTAAGGTCTAACTGTTTAAATCAGTTCTTCAATATGCAGCTTAACGTCGAAAAATAACCTAAAATGTTTCTGGGAGCGCTCGCTCCCATCTGAGCAGCATCTCAAATACTCCATAGCGTCTGAAACCCCCTTTTAACACTGCTGATAATATTCTTTGCCAACAGCACTGAAAAAAAAACCCCACAGATTTACTTTTTCATGAAAAGTGGACGTGGCAGTCTAAGAGGATGAAAAATGTGAATAATCCACCGTGCAGAGTCGTTCTCCCCTGCAGTTTCGTCTGCCTGTACTGCTATATTCAGGAGGGAGCTGAGATGAACAGGCAGAGATAGATGGCGAGAGCTAAGGATAGTTAATAAAGATCACACTGCTTAGCCCAGTGGAGGATACAAGGTGTACACTGCAGGCTCTGAGGAGAACATCTCAAATCGGTGAGCGCTCATTTAGAGCGCTGCATTACGTGCTGAGGGCCGCAGTTTTTCTGAGAATGGATTTGCTGGAATTTCGCACCTGCTCTTATTACTCAGGGGACAAGGAAAATCCCATTATGAGGTTAATCTGACTTTGTTTACTTTAGATGTAGCTGGTATTTATGTTTAATATTTCTTTTGGTGCCATGCATCTTTTATATTATACGCTACAGTGCAGCTGGAGAAAAAGTATAGGTGAATGTTTGCTCTTCTGAAGCATGGGCATGTTTTAAAAGATTTAAGTAACTCATAAAGGGAACAGCAGATTAGGTGTGTACTTCAGATACAGGAGATGAAAAAAACACATGCTACTTTATGGTCAGGGAGGAATTACACATGTTAACACTGCATTTCTATCCTGCTTTTTTCATCAAACTTTGTGGAAGATTTAATATAGCACTTAATTGAAATATTTTACACTGCATTCCCCTACACACATGGAGCCAGCCCTTCAAGTGCTATACAGAAGAGTTAGTCATGACTGGTGATAATCTCAGCTCATTCTAGATTAGAAAAGAGTATATTAATGAATTAGGTGATCTTACTTAGTTTATGAATGTTGATGGGCTCAGTGGGGATGCCTTCTCCACCATCACTCAGAGCACAGATCTGGATGATATAATCATCATCAGCAGGCAGGATAATCTCCACTGATGTCAGGTTAGTGGTCACGGTGTTTATCTCTCTGTGTCTGTTTCTCCTGTAAGACACCTGGACAGTGGGACAGCAGGAATGGAGGAGGTTAGCATTCTGATTGTGTTCTCTCACAGGAAGCAGTATTCCAGTGATTCAAGCATGGATAATAATTCTGAACTAGCGTATTCTAGGAGCTGTTGGGCAGAACTGTGCTAATAAAGATTTAAAATAATGACTATACTGTATAATGCAATTCTAAAATTACAACCGTTATTCTTCCAGGGCTAATGAGTAAGGCTGTTTTAAAAAGTCCTGTCTAAATTTAGAACAGATGAGCAACAGAGTAAAAAAAAATATTTTCTGGTATCCATGCATGATCAGGCAGGAAGCTGTGGAACTAGTTCGATCGCTGGAAGAATGAATTATTCAGATTTACAGCTTAATTTTAAAGAACCCACAGAACTACTCTGCAAAAATGTACTTTACATAAATGTTTACTGAATATGGATCTCAGCAAGTGCCCACAGGTTCCTATTAGAAGTGAGTTCTGAGTCTCTGTTTGTCCTCTGAGCAGAGGGAAACACAGAGAAATGAATGTCTATCGTCATCAACCATACACTAGACTTGTGGCAGACATTAGATTAAAAAACACTGGAGTATTTATGTAATCAGCCAATCAGATCTGTTGCTCTTTAATTACAACTATGATTTGGAGATGTAGATTTTTTAAACAAGTATGACATATACTCAGGAATGTCACAGAACAGAAAGGAGTCCAAGTCTAAAGGTGTACATGCTATACATACAACCCACTCCTTAAATAATCCCTGTCCTTGAGCTTGATTATGTTGTACAGACAATCCATGAACTTACCTGATACCCGGTGACCTCAGACTCCATCTCCATGGTGACGACTGGGTCCCAGTGGACAGTCAGCTTTGAGCCAATGAGGTTCCACTCCACATTCAGAGGTGGCTGTCCTGGTGCTGAGGGAGGAAGACCAAACAAATCTTCCATATATGGCTATGGACAATACCAAGGACAGTGGAAAACACCCTATCCATGTCTCAAGCCCTACTCATACAATATTATGGGCTGATAATATCCAGTAATTAACCCTTTTACCTTGTAGCTGATAGTGATACCAAAAACCAAAATCATTTACTAATTATTGAGATAAGGTGACACCTGTAAAGGAGTGGGAAACATTAGGCAGCAAGTGAACAGTCAGTTCTTGAAGGTGATGAGGTGTTAAAAGCAGGCAACCATAAGAATCTGGGCCACTTTGAGAAGAGCCAAATTGTGATGGCTAGACGACTGGGTCAGAGCATCTCTAAAACTTTAGGCAGGTCTTGTGGGGTGTTAACAGTATGCAGTGAGCAGAATCTACCAAAAGTGGTTCATGCAGGGACAACCAGTAAATCAGCAACAGGGTCTTAGGCACCCCATCTCACTGCTGCAATCCATGGAGGCCTCACCTCACAACTTACAGCAACCAAAGAAACCCGCTGCTAACGTCTTGGTGCCAGATACCAAAGGACCCGTTCAGGTCTTGTGGAGTCCATGCTTTGATGGGTCAGAGCTGTTTTAAGCAGCATGAGGGGGACATACACAATATGGGCAAGTGGTTTTAATGTTATGGCTGATCATCATTTGTCTGTCAGTGCACAAGCATACACAGAATGGCAATTGTAGTTTAATAGGTTTTTATAGTTTTTCTGTACATCAGACCTATAATAACAAGTAATTATTCACCAAAATGGTGGTTTGAGCCATACCAGAATTTGGACTGATTTGACTAACTGTAAAACCTCAATATTGACACCAAACCGATAGCTTAGGCAACAAATGAACAGCCTGACGTGACAGATAAAATCATTTGCTTCTCAAGCATTTTTATTAACGGCATAATATTTAACAATTTCCTAAAATATGACACCAGAACAGTGTGTTTCTCATGAATTTTCATGGGTTTCAACATTATGAATAAAACCTCTTTTCAGTATTCAGTACTCGTTGTTTTCCTTTTGTAGTGTATCACGGGACTGCGTTCGATCGTGACAAGTGCCAATGCTATGAAACACAGATTTTATGCTTTCCAGGGCTGTGAAGTGACAATTTTAGTATATTATATTATAGTATATTTAGTATATTATATTTAGTATATTATACTAAATATAAAGAACATTATACTTTAACAAAATACAAGTGCCCTATCATGAGAGTGTTACCATGGACTTGTTGTTAAGGACCCCACTAAGGGAGGAATGTGGCTTGCTAATGTAGCTGGCATAAACCAAAACCAAAACAATGAAAACATATTTCAGTGTTACCTTAAGCGGCTAATTTGCATATATTCACATTAACCCTCTGGAGTACTGTTTTAAGGGCATTTTCATATTAGATAATGCCCACAAGTTTTCAAACTGTTCAGAGCCATTTCAGTTCTCTCTATAATGAGACCTCATGTGACCTAGAGCACTGTAGGAAAAGATATTCTGACCTTAAACCTAAAAAATTTAAGTCAGATTTGAGAATTTTTTGATAATTCTTGTGAAAACATACCTTTACTCATGCGTCCGAATTGTTTTGGTGCTTAAAATCAGTTTATGAGTCTTAGGTTCTGAAGTAGTGGAATGTATTAGTAAAATTAAACAATTAAATTAAATAATTAGCGAGAGGTAGAAAACAAGTTTCTGAGTGTTAATAGGTCAGTTTCACACAAAACTATAGATGGATACACAAATCCACCAATTACAGATGAGAGGCAGAAGACACACGAATGCACCGGTTAGACATGGCGAGAGGCAGAGATGAGTATGTCGACCTGTCTTT
Source organism: Salminus brasiliensis (assembly GCF_030463535.1). Classification (NCBI taxonomy): domain Eukaryota; kingdom Metazoa; phylum Chordata; class Actinopteri; order Characiformes; family Bryconidae; genus Salminus; species Salminus brasiliensis. The sequence continues at coordinate 13,619,560 of NC_132891.1, forward strand.
ATAGCCTCGTAACTCCAGATGTAAGTCATGTACAATGGAAAATGTGGGCTCTACAGATTCAGAAAATATGTGAATCGTATCTCTGCACTTGATTATTGCAAAGATATTTCTAGAAATGTTGAAAAACATTGAATTGCGCCATGCAGACTCCCGAGGGTTACTATGTCCTATTATCCACAGGGTATAGAAATGAGAAGACAGGTTCTCATCAGCATCCAACACTGCGCTGAATTATTTAGTGTCAATAACTTAGAAATGTTATCTCATTTGGTCATCGTAGGCAATCCCAGTTTTTCAGTGAATCCAGCACCCCCAGCAACCTTAATCTGATCATTTAAACAGGCAGACAAAACACAGTTACAGACTCATTTGCTTAATGTCTTTGATTTCTACTTACGAGATTTTCTGGTGGTGACGTTAATAGTGGGGGTACGTGGCCCAGTGCCTGCCGTGTTGAAAGCGCTCACTGTTAAGAAATACTGAGTGTATCCCTTCAGGCCGTTGATGTTCACTGTGTACTGATTCGCAGACACACGCACCTTCCCCATGGTCTCCGGCTTCGTATCATCCTCCCAGTACACCACCTGTATACAGACAGCGAAGCAGAGAGTGCAATCTGACTCAAAAAGCCTGTAGGAATATCCCTGCAGTGCCAATCAATGTGCTGTCCCAAGAACCTTCAGTGTAATAAGCAGCTTTTTTATTGCACTTGGAGCGAAGTGAATGGATAGTATCTGTAGTATGATCTTCATGGCTTTTACACAGCTACAGTTGTTTCCATTGCTTTGCGGAAAGCATTCCATGCGTACCTTAAAACATGAGCAACCTCATTCTTATTTGTGTTTCCATGTGCAGAGAGTGAGAAAGAAAGAGAGAGAGAGAGAGAGAGAGAGTGAGAGAGAAAGAGAGAGAGAACAGGTGCAATGTGGGAGATGACAGGCACTGGCGGTACCCATGGTGCATTTCAAAACAGGAGGCCGAGTCATTTCCATTTAGTAGTGTAGACAGACGCACCTCGTAGCCCAAAACTCTTTCAGGAGAGTCAGTGAGTGTCTGCCAGCTCACTTCAAATTCAGAGGCAGAAATACTCTGAGCCCACACGCCCCCCGGCACTCCACTGGGCTCTGAGAGCAGAGGGAAGAAAAGAGAAGCAGAGGAGAGGAGAGGTGGAGAGAGTTAAAGAGAAAGGAAAGGGAGGGAAAAATAGCAGAAAGGTTGGGGAAAAAAAGAAGAGAAGACCAGAAAATAACAATCAGTGACGCAGACAGTGATTCTTACAAAAACACAATACCTTGCTGACAAGCTGGAGTGGGACCGATATAAAATCGTTTCACCCAAAACTATAAATGACTGTCCTTTAGCTTAATACGAGAGCTGATTGGCACAAAGGAATATTATCAGTACAGGAATTCAATTAATGCCGCAGCTTGGTGACAGGCCAATGTCTGCCTGTCACTTCTCACCAGAATTACTGCTATCGAACTGACTATTAACAAAATCTATCTTAAGCCACTGCACTCTCCTCAATTACTCAAGCACCTTTGCGTTAAATGCTTCATGCCTTACCTGCTCAACACATAGAAACCACCTTCTTCTAGAAATACTGACGGTAAAATGTTAATGGTAACCAGCATACCATTTGGGGGCAGCTGTGGAATTAAGGTTAGAGAAGAAGGTTTGCAGCCGGAAGGTTTTTGGTTTGATCCCAAAGACTTGCATCTACAGGTGAGGTGCCACTGAGCAAGGCACTTACACTCTTAAAAACAAAGATGCTTCAAAAGGTTCCAGGTTTGCTTGCTCTCCCTTTTAATAGATCTCAGGATGTGGCAAAACTTGCTACTAGGGTGGGCTTGTTTTTATCCCACTGGTTTTCAGAATGTGACACTACCAGCTCCCACATCGCCCCCCATCCTGTGACTCTCTTATATGCAGATGAATGAATGAACTATTTTGGCCATGTACTAGATAGACACAGAACAGAAATTTGACACTTTAGACACGTCATAATTAGATCATAATTTTAAGACTCAACATTTTGAAATACAGCGGTATAGTGTATTACTGTTATACCACCTACCTGCTTAAAACAGATGCAATTCATGCATAATTATTATCTTATGTTGTAGTTTTCCAAGGAAACCAGGCCAACAATAATGAAAAAATCAAAAGTGAACAATACACGGAAATAAAGATGCAGCTCAATCATGCAAATATGTTTCTATTTTTTCCCATTCAAATAAAGCATAGCTGGGATAAAAGTGTTCATCAAACAACTCCACAAGCAAAGCTGATTCTACCCGACTGCCAGCTTTAGTATCAGCCCACCCCCACTCCTCCTAAGTCTGTGTGAATAATGCAGCTCACGCACTCACCCTCCTCTGCAGAAAACACTGTGGTAACAGGGCTGAAGGGCCCCTGGCCTTTCGCATTATAGGCGCCCACTTTCACGTTAAATGGAGAGAAGGGCGGGATGCTCTCGTTCCGGTAGACGTAGCGACCCGGCGCCGAAGTCACAGCATGGGTCCACGTGAGCTCTCCCAGTGGGCGTAGGGCGATGATGTAGCCGAAGCCGTCTCCGTTCTGCAGTTCCTCGGGCACGGGCTGGGAGGGAAACACAAAACTATAGTGATATTAAAACGCATACACACCCGGTTCAGCGTCCGGTTCGCACCCTGCGCCAATCTAGAGCTCATTACGGCTTGCGGAGAAAACGCAGTTCCCCCGGGAACCCGAATGAACCTGTTTGTAATAAGAAGCCGCCGCAGAAATGAATGGCATTATAGGACCCAAGAGCCCAGCTGGAGAATGGGTTTGGTTTTGACTGGGGTAATAAACACTCCCATTCAATTCCATTCAATTAAGCAAAACCATTACCTCACACAGAGGGCGCAGTAATATAGACAGATGACTTACCTCCCATGTTATTACCAACTCCGATTTGGAGCCTCCCCCACCTCCTACATTAGCCGGCGCTGTATCGGGAACTGCATTTGAGAAAACAGAGGGAAGAGGGAGGGGGGGAGCTCTATTGAGTTCAACAGACTTGTAGATGCGCAACCTGCCCGTCTTTGCTGCGTGCATTACTTGTCCTAGTCTGACTTTCCTTCCTTTATTTTAGGCCTCATTATCAACTTCAAAAACAAAGCTCTGGTCCCATAGCAACTGCTTTAAAAAGCCTTGTTTTAAAGGCTTTTGTTAGCAGCCTCTGAATAAACTGATGCCAGTAAAGTTCACCAACAGCCAACATCTCCATGATAATGCACCAGCTCTTTACTCTGTAACCCAAGAAAACACAACAGCATCATGCAAATGTCGAATGTGCAGCAAAGCACATCAATACACCAAGGAACAACTGCAGAACTCGTAGACAGCTTACACCTTCGGGTTACTGCCACATACTCTTGGAACTAGAAGGTCAGTACTCACCAGCATCCTCAGTTCGGGTCTTGAGAGAGGCTGGGCTTGGCTCCCCTACGCCAACGCTGTTTCTGGCCAGCACACGGAACTCATACTCCACCCACGCGTTCAGGTCCACCACCGTGGCTGTCAACGTGTTCCCGTCAATCACCTCAGGGACTGAGAACAAACACACAAGACTTGGATTAGTCATACAAACCAGGATTACCCACCCCTGCAAAGGCAATGGCAGGCTCATATTCCTAAAGCTGGTGTTTACGGTAAGCCTGAGATGTCAAGCAATACACAATCTCTCTCTATTAATCGAATAACATTTTTTACAGGAATTTAAAAAGAACACAAGCTGGCAAACTCCAGATGAAGTCATTATGCGTTACCACTAAGAGGTCCTTATATCCACTCAATGCAAGCATAAGCCGTTTTTTAAAAGCAGATGAAACCGTCTGCGGCAATTTTCTGCCCCTTGCTGAATTGGCGCTTCGCTTGAGTAGCTGCGGCTAATCCTGCATTGTTACCCGTGTTCACCGCCTGCCAGCCCACGGTGAAAGCTGTCTTGGTCTGGATGATGTAGCTGATGATGGGGCTGCCGTTGTCCTGGCCTGGCCTCCAGGAGAGCTGCGCTGTGCTGTCCGTGATTTCCTCCACAGTTACGCCATCTGGAGCTCCGGGGGGACCTGACTCAATCCGACAATTAGCAAAGTTAGCTTCTTTCACGTCTGATCTTGCCAAACCCCGGGAGCGGGAGCATTTGCCCTATCATGGCCCTGTGGCTCTGAGAAACAACGCCAGTCTCACAGGCTATTATAACATCTTAAGCTGCTTTATGCGAGGGGAGGCTGTATCCCCTACAGAATGATAGTAAAGCTGACTTTTCTCAGGGTAGTTTGTTTGGGCCTGCTTCCAAAATAGCTAAAAGCTTCCTTTGCCTTACTCTCCGTCTCTTTCCAAAATAAATAAATAAATAGATGAATATAAAGCACCAGTTAAGCCATGTCTCAGTATTTGACGCCCTTAAACGCTTTAGTTTGTAAACATGCTAATAAATAAACCAGCAGGCCTATTTCATAATGTTTTAAAGTCACAGACTCTTCAGGTAGGCTCTGAAGAAGGCTTTACAAGCCTTCTCTAAACTACAGTCAGATATGTTTAGCATGCCCAGCTAATCTTAATTGAAAGCTATTGATCCTCTAAAACTCATTAGTGCTCTCTGATAAACAGCTTTGATATGTTACTCTAATTAACTCATACTAATGGAACATAAAATCATGGATCAATTCATTATTCAATTATTTTCCCTCAGAGCACAAGGACAAACATGCAGACCTGATCTCAAAGAAGTGAACATGGCCAATTATGCTTTCTCTCAAGATCTCCCATTCTCCACAGCGTAAGATGGACATTGTGCGCTGGTGGTAATGGATTTTTACGAAAGGGGATTACACAGCCATTAAAATAAAGTGCTAAGTGATGAGTTTGCACATTAACACATTACAGCATTAAAGTACTATTGGAAACAGCATCACACATTATTACTGGCATCTCAAAAACACAGTTCAACGCTTACACAATGAACTTTTGTCTGCTTTATCTCGATTCAGATGAATTTACTGACACCATTTTGCAAGAATGGGTTGTCTACTTAACACAGATCAATCCTCAACATCTTTTATCTTAGAAACAAACTTTAAACCAGTTTCCCAGACCCAGATTCAGTCTCAACTAAAATTTGCTAGGAATTAGTAATCAGAGCCGGTACAGTTACAGGTTCAAATCCCAGGACTGCACCAAGAGCAAGGCACCTGACCCCAAACTGCCCTAGACAGTGCTGCTGCAATGTGCTGACTGGGCATAGTTAGGCAGAACAATGACCATTTTTCTTTGTAAGTGGATCAATAAAGTATAATGTAACTGGAGTTCAGAATTAGGTCTGCCACATCCACAAAACCAGCCCTCTATGATACGTTTGGTACGGTTAGTTTCTCTTCTGAGATCCAGGTCAAGCTCTAGCACATCATACACAGATAATGGAACGTATTCTACTCTTTTTTTTTTTTACATAAAAAATGACATAAATTATAGACTTGTTTACGAATCATCCCACTGAATAAACAAAGTTTCTTTACCTTTTACAATCAAAATGGCAGCCACAGACAGACTCTCCACATCAGTGTCGACGACGCAGACATATTTCCCGGCATGCTTCAGCTGAATGTTTCGTATCATTAAATCTCCAGCTGCACTCTGCACATACACACACACACACATTGCCACCTGCTGAACCCCACAGATTTGGAACACACTCCATATCTGTTACCTCCATATGTGTAATCTAACACAGTACATTTAATGAGTAGACCTAGCAAAAACATTCGAAGACAGACATTTTGCAGAACATGTGCACACGTTTGGCTTTACAATAAAGTCTGACCACCACAAATAGCTGTAAATTCCCACAAGGGTTTGCAGGGAGAATGTAGTTGAGCCTCATGGCTAATGGATGTGTTTTGCCAAAGTCTGTTTACTACACTGTTTGAAACGTCCGTCCTGGATAAACATTCCCCGTGGCCATTTCTGCAGCTTCTTAACATTGGCATAGGCTCCAGCTAATGAACCTAGTGGCTAATGGGCTCTAATTAGAACTTAATCACATTAAAGAGGGCCTGTGATTGGATTCGGTTTGCGATACGCAACAGCGCATGGGATGAATACTAAATCAACGTGGTGCAATTAAACGCACTTGTTAATCTAATAATGACCAAAGAATGCGCTGCTTATGGAGCAGGGCTAACATTAAAAAGCCCTGCAATTAAAACACGAGCCATGTACATACACCTGACGATCATATGTGATTAGAGTCCTTAATCATTAAATCATTAATGAATGTGGCACTTGACATTAGCCTTTGCTGCTAGGTGTCTTGTGTACTGCTAGGCACAACAGCAATATCTTTAGTTGTTATTACTGTAAAACGTACAGTAATTGTAGACTACATGCAATGACTCTTAAATAAGTAGAGACACAGCGCTCTCCGGTAAGGGTGCAACAGTACATGTATTCGTACCAAATTGTCACAGTACGGACATCACGGTTGAGTGCGCGCAGTGAATACACAGTGCGCAGTAAGAGGTAAGACGAAGCATCCCCGCAGTGAATGAAGACTGACAAACGTAATGCGGAAGCACATTTCACGAGGATCTGCATGGTATTGTGGGAATTGAGTAAAGACTGTGGTCTTGTTTACTCTCCCCCTCCCCCTCTGTCTATCTGTGTTTTTTTGTTGTTTGTACTGAACTCAATCCAAACCGTAGTGACTTCTGTGTACAACTGTGACTTTTGTGTACTCTTATACCTCTATTCTCCAGAATTATTAGGACCTGTTATCTCCAAAATGGCAACTTTACAGGAAGAGGAAAAATTTACATGGATGTCAATGCAAAAAGATTTCATTTGGAGCATTTGTACTAGTTCATTTGAAACACTGTGAAGGACAACTGCTAATTCATGTCCAAAAATTAAGATACAGGGTTTTTGTGTCAGCGACGATATTGTCAAAGGTTACTAATTCACAGTTGCACCGTTGTTGCATTCCCTAACATTGTGAACACATTAACATAAACTGTAAGCTCTAAAGGGAGTCAACAGATCTTTACAAATTCAATTGAACCGTTGTCTAAAGCATTTAGCGACTAACATTAAGAGTCGAGTCTTTAGTGGATACAAAAAGACTTTATAGAGTCGAATGGCAGAGAATGAGACCAGGTCCAGCGAACAAGGAGTTAATGTGCATTTTTCTGTCCTAAGTAAGTTAGCCAGCAGATTTGGTTTCATTATGCAAATGAAGTCATCTAAGCTGTGAACTTCAGAGTGATAATCCCACTAGACGAGTGACATTACGGAATTTATGAAAAACGGAATCTCATTACAGATAAGAATCACTGTTAAAGCTTAGATTTGGCAGTGACGTGTGTGTGTGTGTGTGTGTGTGTGAGTATGTGAGTATCTGCCTAAAGGTTGAAAGATTTATCCCATTTAGTTCTGTTTGATCAGTAAATTTAATTATGCAATCGAGCAAAAAATGCTGTATTTATCATTCCCAGCCTGTTATGATTTATATCCACATTTACTTTCACAATGCATCAGGAAGCACATAATTCAACCCCTATCTAATTTCTGTATTTCATCGTTATGTAAATCGGATTTAAAACTGAGGCACTCTTTCACAGGCTCGGGAACATGACATAAATGAATCTGTTTTAAGACCAATCAAAGTAATCGCGCAGATCCAATATTGATGGGACATGTCCGTTACGAACCACTAGGGCATTTTTCCCCTCTCTTTCCTGACACTAATTAATCTTTTCAGTAAAGCGTCATTACATCATCGAAACATTTCAGATTTATCCAGTGCAGACTTCGCAGGTCAGTAAGCCTCTGTGGGCTGAGAATCCTGACGCAGATTCATACAAGGGCAAAGCACAGAGGATCTTTCAAGGTACGCTTTGTGGGCTAATTATTTTCTGATGGAAATAACACAGAACAGAAGCACCACAGGGCTGTGCAAACGAGCCAAGGCAGCAAAGGCATCGGCCAAAAGCTCGAAACAGAGAACAATCAGTGGAGACGTGCCAGTCCTTTTAGTTTAAACCAGAGATCCATCAGTAAGCAACAGATGATGGTTAAGCACTGATATAAGGTACAGTTTTCTTAAACTGAGAAACTTTGATAAAACAAGAAATAAGGCTTTCTGAGCTAACCTGGTTAGGGCATTTTCTTATTTTCCTAATAAAAAATAACTCCTAAGCTAGTGGTTCCCAACCCTGGTCTTGGAGGACCTCCCTGCCCTGTACATTTTAGTGTTTACCCTGCTCCCAACACAGCGTATTTAGCTAATCAGCTAATTTACAAGCCCTTCCTGAGCCCTTTCTTTAAAATGAGCAGAGCAGGTGGTCTTCCATGACCACGGTTTGCAACCACAATTAGAACTGTCAGTATTTACCGGTTATTAGTTTAAGCCACTCTTAGTTTGACCTCCGTCTGTGATCTTACAATGTGGTTAATGTTATAAGAAAACCTCAGTGAGTGCTTCTGTGTCAGGAACACATAATATCACAAAGAGCATAAGGTGATTCAGCCAAAGTCTTGTCTTACCCCACCAACATGCTCATAGTGTGGGTCCAGTTTGTTGAGGAGCTGGCCGTTGAATGCCCAGGAGAAGGACACATCCAGAGCTGGATCGCATGCGATCTGGCAAGGCAGCACAATGCTCTCCCCAACTATGATCTCCATGTCCACCGGGCCCTGGGTGATCCGTGTGGGATCTGCACAAAACATCACACATAAAAGCTCTTTGAAGAAATAAGCTGGGGAACAGTGATATACAAGTTTCCCCTTCCCCTAAACTCGATCCGCCATGACATGCTTGATGTCTGAAGTTCACTTCATTAGGTTTGTAATGATGCTAAAAGGCTAATGTAGCTAACACATAATGGACCTTAGCACTGCAAAAGCTATATGCCCTAAATCATCACACACCTCAAACTGCATTACCTCATTGCACCTTAGGCTCATTATACAGTTGTTAAACTTAACCCGTTTTCATTAATAATATATTATTATAATTGTTATTATACAGTGGCATGCAAACAGTTTGGGCACCCCTCGCCAAAATAGCTGTTACTGTGAATAGCAAGGCAAGTAGAAGATGAGCTGCTTTTCAAAAAAACTCAACATTTAGGATGACATGATATTTAATATTTTAAACATTACTTTTTCATTTCCATCTTTTTCCGTTTCAAAATAACATGAAAGGAAAGGGGCCTGAAGCAAAAGTTTGGGCGCTCTGCCTAGCCAGTTCTTAGTAACACCCCCACGGGTAAGTATCACAGCTTGTAAATGCTTTCTGTAGCCAGCTAGCTAGTCTTTCAGTTCCTGTCTGAAGGATTTTCGCCCATTCTTCCTCGCAAAAGGCTTCTGGGTTTGTTGGCTTCTTGGGCCGCCTTGCAGACACTGATCTTTTGAGGTCTATTCACAGATTTTCTATCATATTTAGGTAGAGGAACTGCGAGACCCATGGTAAAATCTTCAGCTTGCTTCACTTGAGGGTGTCAATTGTGTACTGTGAGTCGTGAATCATTATCCTGCTGTAGAAGTCATCCTCTTTTCATCTTCACCTTGTATTTTTTACAGACTATGTGATGTTAGCTTCCAGAATTTGCAGGTATTTCATTGAATGCATTCTTCCCTCCACAGGGAAATGTTCTCCGTGCCAATTACAGGCTGCAATAGTAGGGGAAAGCATAATCGATCCCTCGTGCTTAACACTTGTAGAAACATTCTCTTCATGGCTTCCTTTTACTCATTGCATTACTTCATCAGTTCATAAGACTTAAAAAAAATTAGGATTAGATTGTCCTTTTGATGATGGAAACTTTTGATGTTTTGAGTTTCCTGCTGAGGCAGGAAAGCTTTTCTTCTGTTGACTCTTCTGTGAATGTCCTGTTTGTGCAGCGCAGAAGAACAGTGCACCAGCACTCCAGAGTCAGCTAGAACATCTCTTGCAGTTCAATGGGAATTCTGATTTGCCTTTCTAGCAATGCTATAAGCAGTTTTCTTTAACCTTTTACTTGGTCTTTCAGACCTCAACTTGGCCTCCACTATTACTGTTAACTGCTAGTGTTATGTAGCTGCTTATAGGAGCCAATACTTGGCTTGGTTTTAGGAGTAGTTATAAAGCTACAAGCTAAGCTAATTAAACTTGATACCTTGGTAAAGGTTATCTTAGATAACTCCTGTAGATCAGTCCATCTTCTACTCACATATATTCACATTAATAGACATTTTATACACAGATGCCCCAAACTCTTGCACATTACTAATTATTCTGCAACCACTAGTAAACTTTCAAACCGTGAGTAGTTTTTATGTAGAGTTTAAGTAATCCCTAGCTTCTTTCATTTATTTGCTTATTTAGTCATATGCAATCCCTGGGCAGGCTGATGTTCTGAGTAAAAAGTAACATATTGGTTAACTCTACATATGGATAAAGAACACCAAATAACCAAAACATTAAAACCGCCTGCCTAATATCATGAGGGTCCCCCTTGTGCTGCCAAACCCATTTGACCTGTTAAGGTATAAACTCCACAGGACCTCTGAGGGTGTCCTGCAGTATCTTGCTCAATGTTGCTAGAAGTAGATCCTTTAAGTCCTAGCCAGACGCGCTAGCCTTCATTCCCCACATGCATCAGTGAGCCCTCCTCTCATGACCCTGTCGCCGGTTTACCAGTTGTCCTTCCTTAGACCACTTTTGTTCGGGTCTAACTACGGGGACACCCCACAAGACCTGTTGCTTTAGAGATGCTCTGAGCCAGTCGTCTAGCCAACACAACTTGAAGTCTTTACTTTCATTTATAGAAGAAATAGTGTTACACCGTGTGAGGCAGGTCTGATGCCTTGGCACAGACATTAAATTTGTGTTTTCCTCTTGTTTGTCAAATATTCAAATATATGCAAATTTGAAATACATAATTTTTTCCAGAAGATAACATAACTGCAGTAAACAGCATTTTTCAAAGACAGTGTTATGTGTCCTAATTCCATAAGTGGGCGCTAATAAATATTAAGCAGCACCAAAATTCACGGTGTTATCAATTTGTTCTTCTCAGCCTGGAGGCGTGATACAATTCTTTTAAAAGGCACATAGCTTTATTTCTGCATATTTTTGAGAGACACATTTACACACACCCTCCCGAGTCAGTGATATCACATTCCAGGCCAATGGAACTGCAGATGGCTGTGTGTAATGACAGCGTGTAGGCGTCAAGCCATATAAAAGCCTGTAACTAGTGCAGGTGGCTGAAGTCTATAGCTCTGCTTAGCCAAACTAGCAAACATGCTTGTCTAAACAAACTATGCAATGCAAATGTTTTGAAACACAAACGCCAGTATGGAGACCACAACACTCGACTCTACACTTCACCCAAGTACTCTAGGAAGAGGTGGGTCTTTAGACTGCGTTTGAAGACAGCGAGTCTGCTGCTGTTTGGACACCCAGGGGAAGTTCGTTCCACCGCTTCAGTGCCAGGACAGAAAGATGTGAAGTCTGAATGCTTGTCTTCTTGTGGATCTTAAAGGATGGTGGGTTAAGCCGAGCTCAAAGGGCTCTTGGTACTGATCGGGTTTTGTCCACTGTCATCGCGTACGGAGGGGCTGGTCCATTCTTGGTCCATATATATACATGTGTGTGTGTGAACTGATTCACTTCCCCCAATATCAAGCAAATCGCCAACTTCTACATCTTTTTACTGACTGCTCACAGATGTTCTGCTGTATGTATGCTGCTGGCGCTGGCTGATGACAACAGCAGTAAGTGCATGCCTATAAGCAAAAAGACTGAAATCCGATCTGACCGTTCACACTCGTCACGTTCACACTAATAGGATATGTGTCTGATATAGAACCACATGTGAAGAAAAAGACTCAAATCTGATTTAAAAACATCAGCTTTGACATTTCCACACAGCCCTGAAATCAGATCTGTGTCACATTAAGCCAAAAAAAATCTGAATCAGATTTGAGTCACTTCAGCCTGGTAATGTGAACGTAGCCTTTAGGTAAAGGGGAAATTGTGGATTTTTTTTTTTTTTTTTTTTTTTTTTTTGCTCAAATATTTCTTAAAGGCCTAATTCAAGAACGTGATTCAGACACAGAGCCATTAATATTCAACCCAGCGTACAGGATAATATAACAGCTTTTGTGCTGTTCTGTTCTGTTGCCAAAAATATGTGCTTGCTTCCACCTATACAGAGCTGACTTCAACATTCTAGTTATTATCTCCAGTTATTATGGTTTTTGACTTGTATTGACAAGTGGCTGTGCGGAGGAAATAGGTGTGCACCTTTTAATTATTTCTTTTTTTTTTTTTACAAATAAAAGCTGACACTTATTACGATACATCCAGTTAGACTCATTTCTGCATAGTTGGGGGGAAAGAAATGAACTCCTGCAATGCAATTTATTTTTAATCTGAACTGTACATACACTGCACCGCAACCACAGCGCTCTGAACCCACGCACAGAATTAAACCTTGACTGTAATCCTGGGTAATTGCGAGGCCATAAGTGAAGCGTGAAAATGAGTAATTACAACAACACACCGAAAAAAGGGCCCCTGCATCCTATCCCTGTTGAGAAGAGCTGACAAACTGAACTTGGCAGCTGGAGCAGTGCATTGTTTTAAAACTCTGCATAAGGCTGCGTTGTGTGGAAAGTCGGAAATACGACTAGAGAGCTTTCCTCTCCAAATACATGCACTGGAAAAAAAACACAAGATCTTGCAACACCTTTTGCGGTTTCTCTCCAGGGGGCGAGCGCTTGTCTGAATCTATGTTGTGCTGGCAATCCGAGGCCGCGCAGAGGTCAAGTAGCTGCACTGACCGTATCGTGATGCATAATTCACACCACTTTGCAACTTTCCTGAGAGTGAAAACTTCTCAATAGTTTTAAAACCACCTTAGAAAAGTCTCCAGCCTCAAGGTTGTCTGCGTACCCTTCATCTTTGAGCTTCTGTAGCAAATATATCAACCTGAAGCCTGAATTCTGTTTGTAGTTTAGTCCATCTTTATAGATAACAGTATGTCATACAGGGACAGAAACCACACAAACAAGTCTGTTTGAGACTTACTTTGTGGTTTTAATGCAGGAATAGTTAGGAGAAAAATCAAGTAAACATGATTTATCACTGACCCCAGATGCAGTCAATCAGCCAACACACGTTTGGCATCTGAAGTTTGCTTCTTTTGTTGAGGTGCTAGCGTAATACACACTGTACTTAGTTATCAATCTTGTGTCCATTAATACCAGCCCAAAAGCATCTCTCAACCTGGTCAAATTGCATAAACATGTCGTTGCTGTCCAAAAAAAAACATGTTTTTCCAACATGGTGACTTTACAGAAAAAGGAATGGAGATTCATGTAAAATAAAGAGAGAACATCTGTATTGGTCTATTCATTCATTAACACAGTGTACAGAGCAGCTACAGGGTTCAAATGATGGAGAAAACTAAAAACGGACAAAATTGAAGATAAATGTTTTTAATTGGACAGCAATTAAGCAGGCTGTTTTTGATACTGTGCCTTTACAGATGTCCTCAAAGAAAAGAAAATTTGAACAATTTCCATAATGGGCACCCTTTAATATATCATACAGCCTTTCTTATTCTCCATAATGTCTTTAAAATGTGACAACACTTAGCTAACTCTGACAGACTGAAAAAACTCAAAACACCTAATTAACTCTGACCTAGTTAACTGTGACAACGAAAATCTACCTAGATAACTGACGATCTGAAAACACCTAGATAACTGACAACCTGAAAACACCTATGTAACCAATAACATCTCTTTAACTTTAAAAATCCAAAAACACCTGGTTAACTCTGATAATTAGAAAATATCTAGTTAACTTTAAAAATCTAGTGAACTAAAAAAACCTTTATGTACAATTCCATGTTTGTGTGAACTCTGTAAACTCTTCTACAGTTCATGAAATCCGCAGAGCCCTTGCACTGAACTGTGCATCAGTCACGTTTACCTGTGACCAGCAGTCTTCCAGTGGTGCTCGCTGTCCCAAACTGGTTTCTGGCCAAGCAGGTGTAGATGCCCCCATCCGTCTTGGTCACATTTATGACTCGTAGTGTTCCATCAGGGAGAAGACTTACTCTGCAAGAGAGAAGCAAGGCGTCATGCAAAATCAAATCTGCATCTCACCTACATCCCAATAACGGAGTGCGATTTGGATTACAGAGAAGTTTCATCTTAGTTTTTTCGGACCGTGGAAAAAAGGGTCCGCGTAAGTGTGTTTCAGTGGAACGGGCCATAAATCATCTCTTGCGGTGGCGCAGTGCTCGCAGCTGGCTGGCGTGTCTCTGTGGCGGTGGTGCGATACGTGTTTATGACTCACAGTAAACATTCCTTCAAATGCAGAGGCTGATGAGGCCTGTAATGGAGCGCCGCATTTCCAGCCGCATCATCCTCCTATTACTCAAAGGGCCTTCTGGACTGCGGTGCCATCATAACACTCTCACCAGGCACTCTCAGCTGCAAATTCTGTAACATCTACCTAACGTCTCAGCTAAGTGGTGCCAAATGTATCAAGAAAAACTGTTCCATTTAACAGCGCTTTTTTAACATGTACTGATCTGTGATCCCACTTTTTTTACAGTCAGAATGATGTGGTAATAACTGGGGGCGAAACAACACATGGAGATCATGTGAAAGAGTACACTGTGGTCTTCTGCTCAAACATTCAACATCACACAACACACTCTCAAGTCAACCCACACCAGACCCTTCAACATCACACAACACACTTTCAACTCAACCCACACCAGACCCTTCAACATCACACAGCACACTCTCAACTCAACCCACACCAGACCCTTCAACATCACACAACACACTCTCAAGTCAACCCACACCAGACCCTTCAACATCACACAGCACACTCTCAACTCAACTCACACCAGACCCTTCAACATCACACAACACACTTTCAACTCAACCCACACCAGACCCTTCAACATCACACAGCACACTCTCAAGTCAACCCACACCAGACCCTTCAACATCACACAACACACTCTCAACTCAACCCACACCAGACCCTTCAACATCACACAACACACTCTCAACTCAACTCACACCAGCTCAGACCTCCAGCCTCATTAGCAGATTACACAAAACCACAGAGACAGCAATAGAGACAAGTATTGCGAGTCATGAGCTGAGTGTATCACAATACCTCTGTGAATAACTTACAAGTCCTTTGTTTTTCCTTTTTCCCAAGTTCCAAGTTCCCTTGTTACAATACAAAACTGTACTTCCAGGAACATGTTGGTAGTTCTACTGCTTTCACACAGACAGCTCTGTGAAATGAGATTTCTAACGCTATAAACTCTATACTGGAATGTTATTATACTGTTAGCTCCACTTTTACCCGCCTCTTCCCCAATGCGCTTACAGTTAAATTGGACTGGGGATGTCTCACTGAGTGCTCTCCAAACAAATGCGCTGTGGCATAATGCAAATCCCTTTGTTCTATCCGCAATTTCCTCGACAGAATAATCCCCAAACTACTTAATCCAACTTCATTAGAAAACTTGAAAAAAAAAAACACACACACCCGACCAAACAGTGGAGCTAAAGGCTCTGTTGTGCCTGCTCAAGTGGCCTCCTACCACGAATCATTTCATACCTCACAGACTTGGCCCAAAATGCAGCGCTACCCCCCACTAGGTCGATCTAATACGCTCCTTCATAATTCATGAGTGTTATGGTCAGTGGGCCACCACAACTGCTGGTTGCTCTGTCCCTTTTGATAGCGGTTGAAATGCAGTGAGCCCACAGTGATGTCTAACAGTGAGAGGGAAGAACAGGATGTGAAATAGAAAGAGAGGGGATGAGCCACGAGAGGTACAAGCATCTTACGTGTGTGTGTGTGTGTTTGTGTGTAAAATGAGACACAACAGGAGAACTGCATCTGAGAAAAACAGAGAAGGGAGAGGTAAACATCCGTACCTCTCGCTGCTCTGCAGCAGCTCATTGCCTTTCCTCCAGGTGCTGATGGCAGCGGGATAAGCCTGGGGTTTGCACGCCATGCTCACTGTGCTGCCCGTCTTAGCTTTAAGCAGCCCTCGCAGTGGGTTCCTGGAAAAGTCTGGTGGTGAAGCTGTGGGGGGAGAAATAGAGGGGTTCATGAAATAGTGAGGGAAAGCAGCAGTGGTCAATCATACTACATCTATGAGGTCAGCTTGCTAGCCTCCAGATGCTGGGCTGAACGACACCATGTTGCCTCACAGTGGACATAAACACAGATATGTGTGGGTCAATTTAACAGGTGTGAATGCACCACCAAGGGCCATTTGTGGCCACTCAGCAGTCATTTTACAGCTTTGCGGTACATGGTTATGGATGTCCTAGTCTCAGCCATAGACATGTAAAACAAACCATCTGATGTCTACTGGGATTTAAAAAAAAAAAAGCATCAACTTTTAGTGAAAGGTTTACATGAGAATATTCGTGGCAGACATATTTAGTGCATGTTTAGATCCCACTGTTCTGACTGTATAAAAACTATACTTTACACCCTTTACACTATGTCAGATTTTCCAAAATTAAAAATAAATAAATAAATAAATAAACAAACTTAACATATGGACCGATACATATTTTATGTATCTGTACTTGTACTGAACCATCACAGTATTGATGTTGTATACAGAATGCACGGTATGCTGTAAATTATCGAGAAAGCATCCACACAGTAGAAGTTTTCATAAGCGTTTAAGTTCCACCCAAAAACCTTAACTCGTAAGCCGTCACCAAGTAAAATTAGGATTTGCATGGTATTATGGGAATTGTAGTGGATTTAGTATTGCAATGGTAACTGTAGTCTTGTTGTCTCACCAATCCCCTTCTCTCTGTATTTAGTGTTGTACCACCCTTGTACCAAACATCTAGACCTAGCATCATGATAGCTGTGGCTATTGCTATTCAATGCATAGTGTTCTTTAGTAAGGCTCAGCTACAATGGCTATAACATATATTGACTACTACTAGCTTATATCTTATGTTAAGGAGTAAATGGTTTGAGATATGCCAAACTGAAGATATAACACATACAACTTAGTCTTGCAAAGAAATTTGCGATATGATATTGCGCAGTGTTGTATTGAGCTAACGTTAGCATCCAATTCTGTTTAACCTGGGCAACCTAGGTGTAGTTTGAAGTAAAGGTCTAAATGCCACTTTAATGTTTTTTTCTTAGCTTTCAGACCGATAGCCTTATAGGATACTGCCACCAGGGGAATAACTGGCACTACATACTCTATTCAATGAGAGGAAATAGCCAAAGATGGGTTTCGCTTAGTTTTTATTACAGCAATTTGATCCTGAACAAAGGTCTACCAAGCGGTTACAATGCCTGTTAAAGGGTTAAAATAGCTGTTAGCCTGGCATCTCTCAGCCCTACCCAAATGGAACTGTTTTCACAAACGTTTTAATCGCCAGATGCTCAATATTAAATGACCCAGGGCAAACTCAATTCAAACAAGACACTCCTAGCATTGGATAGTTTCAGTCCCAGCACTAAAGGACATCCCACTGCCTCACAGCAGACATAACCACTGCCTTACACAGGTCAATATAATGGGTGTGAATGTGCTACTGAGTGAACATTAGTCTGCAGTCTCAGAGTCCTCGGGAATACTTTGTTGTTTGCTGGCCGGCCACTGTGTTGGGGGACAGCATTGCCATTACCTAATTAGCCCATGGGGGTCGGCTGGCCCCTGCGTAAACATTCGTGAGCTACTGCTTCGGTTGCAGTATTCAACACTGCAATCGCTTCTGGCCTTATAAAACTGTGGTGTTTCAACACCCCTCCCCCGGCTCATTTTTTCTCGTCTCCCTTTCCCTCCCTCTTCCTCTCTTGTTCTTTCTGGGCTGATGACAGAAGGACGAACGTGGCCTGTGTCACTGTTTGCTCTCAGCTTTTTTTCCTCCAGCGAGCGCATCTGCTGCCATGCCATCAGAGACACCATCTCTCTCTCTTCTCTCTCCAGACGATCAATACTGGATTAACATGACTGACTCGCAGCTCTCTGCTACCCCTGCTCTTAATGTGGCAAAATCAATGTGCAGATAGGAAATTCAGAAAACAGAAGAGGACTTTTGGAGACTGCTCTCCATTTATTTGTTTTATTTTAGTTAAGATCAGAGGGCAAGGACTCTTTCTGCAAGGCAAGTGAGTGGCCATGTACACTGAAAGCAGTAATACATTGACCTTACTTCATTTAAATGCGCATCTGAATAATTAAATATATCATATACACAATTCTGTTTTTATTTATTTCATTTGATGAATTATTATTACTAGTAGTATTTTTGTGTGTGAAAATTATCCACGTTTGAATCAGAATTCAATACATGTTTAACATCTTTTTTTTTATTGTTGATTATATGCAAAACTGAGCAATTTAAACAGTATACTAATCCTGGGTAGAATTTTGTTGTAGCATGGAAATAGTTCTTTGACAATCTTGTCCATGTTGTCCATCTTGACTGCATTACACAGTTCCTGCTTTATTCCCCTCAGGAACACTGCAAACCTCACATTCCACCACATCCCAAAGGTGTGCTATTGGATTCAGATCTGCTGACAGTAAAAAAACAATAAAGAACTCTGAACTTATCGTCATGTTTAAACCAGTTTAAGACAACTTATGTTTTGTGACATAATCTTTCTGGATGTAGCAAATAGAAGATGGAGATTTGTCCGTATTGGTGAGCCTGTGCGCACTGCAGCCTCAGCTTTCTGTTTGTGACTGACAGAAGTGCACCCCGACACGGCCTTCCTTTGTTGTTGTCTGCTCACCACAACCGTACAAAGTGGTTATCAAGAAGTCATTTCCATCTCCAGAGCTGCTGCTCACTGGATCTTTTTCTTTATTGCACCGTTCACTTTATACTTTAAAGGCCGTTGTGCTAAAAAATACCAGGAGATCAGCAGTTCTAAAAATACTCCAATCAGCTCGTCTGGCACAAACAAACATGTCACACTGAAAATCACTGAAATCACATTTTCCTTACACTGATGGTTGATGTGAACATTACTTTAAGCTGCATCTGCATTATTCTATGCACTGCTGCCAAACGACTGGCTGATTAGAAAATGCACTTGCATGAACAAGTGGGTGTACAGGTCATCCTAGTAAATAGCATGGTCAATGTACCCTAAAAGAAGATTTTACAGTTTATTACATTTATTATTGCGCTTTTTAAAAGGCAATTATGAAAATGATAAACCTATAAAATGGGTGTGATGGGTCTATCATTTAGTCAATTTTTGGGGGGGTGATTTGGTATATAAAAGATTACTTGGGGTGCGGCTTGGAGTGTGGGTAGAGGGCTCAAAATGCTGGAATGCTGGCACCTAGTTGTATTTTGATTTTTTTTTCTATGCCTTACCTTTTATCTGTGTAAAATGCTGAAATTATTCACGCTTTAATGAGTTTGCTGATGTTTGACAGTGTTGTGTTTCTACCGGAGTGCTACTAACTGTGCCAACTATGAGAACTTTTACTCTACTACTCTACTGCTGCTCAGGACAATTCATTTACAAAACACAAATAAAAGCATCTGACCACACACCTTACTCTTTTTTCTTTTGTTCCCAATTTGTTTACAAGACGGTTTACAGATTTCGCCACAACAGAGGTGTGTTGTGTTAGCCTGGAAATAAGCATTTGCCTGTTTTGTTAGCATCAAAGTAAAATGGATTCTGGCATTTTATAGCAGCTCTCTAAATGAACTGCACACATTTTTGTTGATAACAGACATTTAAGCAATGCATTATTTACTTTTGGAGTGTAGATGTTGACACATTCAATAAAGATATGAACTCAAAGCTTGTCTCTAAATATTAGTGGAGCCTGTTACCTTGGCTAAATGCCCAACTAGTGAGAACAGAATATAGTCCAATTCACCCACAGAGAGCCTCATAACTTTAGTGGAAAAAGAGTCTGTGGAATCCAACAGCAGATTTACCAGAAATATGGCAATACATTATGTGCTACTCTGTCCTGTTCATTCCAGATCATATTGAATTGAGTTATGAATGTTTTTACATGTTTCTTTAAAGTGAAACACACCCAAAATGTCCCAAAATACCAGCTTGTTTAATTGGTCTACATATTCTTTCAAATAAGCAAGAAAGACCTTTCAAAACATTACAGTTGCATTAGAACATGCTGGTAATAAAAATGCTCTGCAGCTTTCCATAACAATAGTCATATCTACTTAAGTGAACAGAGTGCAGCAAAACCACATGTTCTTTACACACAAAGCAGCAGGGACTGTAAAGAAAATGTGAGCTAGAGAAGACGAGCTGAACAGCAGGAGAGGAGGCTTTGAAGATGTCTTACCCAGCACTACCAGCTCTGCGCTAAAATAAATGATGCCATGCTTGTTCTCAGCCACACACTGATACATGCCAGCATCGGACAGGTTGACCGAGGCTATGGTAAGAGCGCCGTTCTCTATCTGAATCCTGTCCTGCAAAAGACAGACAGACAGACAGAAAAAAGAGGACACCTTCAAGGTATGCAGTGGTTGTGAGTAGCTCTATATACACACATCTGGAAAAAGTACTGGGACACATACTAATTCAATGTCCCCCTTTTGTTGGAGTAACTGCCTCTACTGTCCAGGAAAGGCTTTCTACTACAGTCTGGAGCATTGCTGTGAATATGTCACTGCATTCAGCCATAAGAGCATTAGTGAGGTCAGGATGTGGGATGATCACCACCCCACCTCATTCCTAACCCCCCAACTCATGCCAAAAAAAATGAGATGGAGCAGAACACAGTTCTACTGCTCCACAGCTCAATGCCTTAGAGGACTTTAGCCCACACGTGGCATTAGGCATGGTGCCAATAGGTTCATGTTTATCTGCTCCAGAGAGTCCTACTCTATTGAAGTTCTATTCCATATGTCTGTATAGGAGCTAGACACGTTGTGTGTGTGCATCTGTACACCTGTGTCAGCAATGGGTGAAACTTAATTGGGTGCAAGTAGCTGATTGCATTCATTCCACACACATTTGGACATATAGTGTATGAATAACAGTCTTTGTGGATTGTCAGGCAAAACTACACTCACCATAGACAATTTAACAATTATAAGTAATATCATAGTAAGACTGAAAAGAAAGGTGTGTTTACTGTATTAAGTAAGGACATTCTTGGCGTGAATAAAAAACAGGACTATGTTTGCTTTATCCAGGGATGACCCGATCTATTGTATCGGGGTTGGGACGATCCAAGTATATTTTATTGGTTTGAGTATCGGCTATATTAATCCGGATCCAGTTCAGTTCCAGGTCTTTGTTTTAAACATAGTGTTCAGAGCCACATCTTTAAAGTGCCGGTAGTGGACATTATTGCTCAGCCATCAGCAGTGCGGACGTTCTCAGAAGGTAAAACAAACAAACAAAAAAAACCTAAAAATATGCTAAAAATAAAAATGCTACTAAAAATAAAGGAATTTTATTTTACAGTATTAATCAGCAACACATCTTATCTAAACTGTGCGGCTCTATTATTTATACAAACACATAGATCAGATCGGATCAGTACTGGCTGATACTCATAAAAGACTCAGATCGGATCGGGACGAAAAATAACAACCTTTTCAAGGGATCCCTAGTTTGAACATTTCACTCGTAACTGACGCTCAGATCCTCAGTCAGGCATATGACTCATAATTAAACCAATCAGTCTGAAAAAAAAAACAGACCTCAAATAAGGGTTGTTTTTATTCCTCTGACTGTGAAAGATGCAGATGTTAGGTGTCTCTATTTTCATACAACATTAGGGGTAGATAATACATTCTATCAAGGATAGCCTGAATGTGAGAAACAGATGTGGATTTATAAGCTGGTGAAAGTCAAACAGTGTAGGTAACAAAGCATTTGTATCCCTGCCAAATTTCTAGCCAATCAAGGAACACAATGAACATCCGTGTGTATTGTTTGGTACTTCAGCACTTCAGCAATTGCAGCCTGAAATCAGCCAAATCAAATGAAAAAAATACAATGTCTAAAAAAAAAATAACACACAAACAAACACTGACTTAAGAAAACATACTAGATATGAAAACAGCTTTTGACACATTATGCTGGGCTATGGTGTGCATGTGAACGCAGTTATTCTTCATTTATTCTGACATGTATAAACCAGTCTTCTCTGTTTACAGTACAGTACATGACTCTCAAACATCAGAATAAACTGTAACTAAACTGCAGCTGTTGTTAATTTACACTATTGTTTCAAAACAACAAAATCCCCAAGTTCATCACATGGCCCCCAGCTTAATGGTGTTTCTTTACCTCTGTGGTGAGTAGCTCTCCGTTCCTGAGCCAACTGTACGAGGGTTTGGGCTTTCCATTGGCTTTACATTCCCAAAACAGCCTCTCCTCGATCGACAAGGCACTGTCCTTCATGGTCTGCACCCACTGAGGTTTGGCTGGGACCCAAATGAACATAGTTATTATGATGATATTGATTCTCAAAAACACAGCATGGATTTTTATGTATTAATTTACTTTGGTGTCAGAAAGTGGTTCATTTTGTGTTGTGTGTAACCCCTTAAACAGGCTATTAGCTAAGTGTTATTACAAGCTTCTTTTACCAAAGGATAGCCCCACCAGTTAGTACAGAAGTCCCTGTAGTTAGTGAATAATACACCTTAGTGTATAATAAGCCTTGCTGCGTTAAGTGGTTAAACCCTGACTGCTAAATAGCAGTGTTGCACTCTGTCTTCAGATCCCACAGTTCTTAATCGATACATTTGTTTTTATACTATTACAATTTTCAAAACGTAAAAAACAAACGCCATATATTCCAAAAAATATGCAATATATTGCCTTGATTACAATATCTCAACATATTATTACATATTGTATATACATATATACAACATTGCAACATACTGAATCGTACCCCTGTACCATGACACGTCAGGTTTTGGTGAATGTAAGAGAAAGAAATGATAAACTTATAAACCTTGCATTCTGCCCTCCAGCTCTGTCTAACCCCCACCTCAAAAAGGTATACAGAATGGCCCAAAGGGGAGGTGTTCATCAGTGGGGGGTTGCAACATTGTGGGCACTTTGGATTGGCTAATGTGTAAGAGATAACTGGTCAATGAGGTCAGAAAGTCAGATTCTCGGGGTAAGAACTCAAATAGAGGATCCCTGGGTGTGAGATTGCACTGGGCTCCTTAGAAGCACCCAGGCTATCTCTCCATTGTTCTCTTCCTCTCTTTCTCAATATCTCTCTTCCTCTTTTTTGCTATACTCCTTTTATACTCTACAGATAGTATTGTTCATAGGTGTTATTCATATATAGTATTTGCCTCTTGTATCTATGCTATAGCTTCATGACTTTCTTAATTGTCTAACTGTATGATGTAAATCAGGTTACTGTGTACTATTAATAAATCCATCTGTGTGACTTTAAACCAACAGGACGTTTAGCATATAGGTTTGCATAGTTTTTTTTCTAACCTGTAGTTAAGAGCATAATGCTGCTTTCACTTTTAATAATGTTCTTTAGGTATTCAGGTTTGAAGCTGAAGTTAAAATAATAACTTTAATAAAAACCCTACATCAATACATACAATATCCCTAATATTTTGTATATCATTTTTTTTTACTGTGTATTAGCATATTGACAAATCACAGTTCCAGTTTACTTTCATGGATGTTTTTCAACAGATTTTTTGACATAACTGTATTACCAAACATGTTTTAACATATTACAAACACAATATATAGCAAAACTATTCCAATATATGTCCATATTGTCCAGCTCCAGCATTCATGCTCAGGCTGCCAGCTCTGTGTTCTGGCTAAAACTCATTTACTGTGCTTATTAGCTAGAGGAGAGCTGTGAAATGTATTGTACACAGAAAAGTGACAAGTCCCAAGCAATTATGCCTAATAGATTCCTCCATGCAAATGTTCACTGCAGCAATTGGTAGTCTTTTCTGAATGCGGTGCTATTGCCAAACACCTCCGGCGATATCAGCAGCTACCCCCCCTTCCTGAATCTATTGTATCACATATCTTGAAACTGCTGCTAATCCAAACAGTAATGTTCTAGGAGGCACACAAGATGATTTGCCATGATCAATATCCAGTCAGCTAAACAAAAGGTCTTGAGCTGCAATCTCAGGGCTTCATTGTGTGTGCATGTTTTTGTGGCAACTAAGCACTTAAATGATTGATCGGTTTAGGCCACTGATAGATCTGTCAAGGCAATTGAACTGCTTTTAACCTGGATTCCAAGGCCTTGTGCAGAAGCCACATATACAATTACTGAAAAAAGGGCAAAATCTGGTCTTAAACCTATTTCTCATATTTGTGGAGATCATTTTCCTTTAAAGCAATGCTCTGGATATATCAATAATCATATTTACTACTTGCAACCTGAAAATAAGCAAACCTGTCAAGTGGAGGCTCCATGCCATATTGATTCCTCACAGGAGCCTACAGTCAGTATTGATCTTTTAAGGAAAGCTACAACAAGTATGGGCGAGTAATAGCTGCTACTAGTTTTATGTCTGGGGACACATGAGTGATGTGCCAGGATAAATAATAGAGAGCTCAAGGGCCCATCTTGGGTTCCACATCTCAAAGACAATACTGCTGACCTGTGAAGGCCATTTAAGTGGCAGTAGTGGACGGCATTCAAAATGGAAAAAAGAAAAAGAAAAAAAGGGTAAGTGGTCAATATCTATGGCTTGGTCAATACCCATATCTCTAAGGACATCCTCTAGCCTTAGAGATGGGTAATGAATTGAAGGGCAATACGGTGACCACATGAAGCCTAGCGACCAAATTCCCTCCCTCCCTACTAGAAAAGGTCAGGGCCAATCGGTAAGGGGATCACTGCTGCTGGCACAGTTAATGGGCTATGCATCTAAATGCTCAAATGATGACATGCTAAGATGTGGAAGAGGTGAAAAGGTAATGGCACCGCTTGGTGTCTTGGAGAAAGCACACACTAGGGTTGAACGATTTGGTGAAATGATCTAATTGCAGGCATATTATTATGCACTTATTCTTACGTGAAAATATCTGAAGTTATAAGTTTTAGGTTTAAACATTACCAACAATGAATAACAAGATATGTAATGCAAGATAAATGATCACATAAGCCGAGAAGTAACATTAATAATAACGTGCCTTTGCAAGCTTTCGAACGCCTGTGTCACAGAAGTTTGCCTGGACGCCACGTTAGGAAATTGCGACTAAGGGGGCTTGTGACCGGACCTCTTAGACATGCACTAATGCAAACATTATATAGATGTCTGTGATGCTTCTTCAAATGTTGATATAGAGGATTGTGGTGTTGCCTCGTGAGGTTAGCACCAATGCTCGACAGGTGTTCCACAGTACCTATTTTTGATGCATGTCAGTTTTCCTCAACCAAAATACTCCTCCACACACACAATGTGCTGTTTTCCTTTGGTAGCAACTCGTCCACTGGACCCTGCGACTTCTCAGTAAGGAAAGTAGCTATTGGCTGTCTTAAAACCCGCTACATTGCTAAATGACATCATCGTCTAGTCTGCATAATTGTTCATTTGCTTGTATTTGAAGCTGTAGAATAAGGAATAGCTTTATGGGAGTAAAAAACACTCTAATATGTTAGAGCTACAAATGAATTCTGAATAAATTAACTTCTTCTGGTGATTCTTTTTTTCCCCCTTTGAAATAAGCCATCACTTCTCAAAATAACTTCATGACTTTAATGCTTTGTCTAGACCCACATTACATAAATCATTTTTACGTAAATTACATAAATCAATTTTGTCCTGTGTTGTTAAATGTATCAAATTTAATCAAAAGACTTAGTTCAACCTCCCTCCTTTATCTGGGCTTGAGATCGGCAACGTGGCCTTAAAAGAGACACACTGGCAGAGTTACTTCGTTTTCTTCTTTTTTAGTTTTGAGGTGAGTGAGTGACTGAGACTGTGAAAGTTAAGTGCAGTGGTTTATTTTCGAGTCACCAGTCAACAGTTGTAATATTTTTGTCAACTCCCTGATAATAAAGCTTAAAATCACATAATTCATATCTATCACATATTAATTGTTACTTTTCAAATCTATTAAGGTGGTATATTATAAAAAAACTTATGGACCTGACTATATATCACAATCTGGTCCAAAATTACGAATAGATCTTATAGATCCACAAACCATTCCTAGCAAGCTGACATACATTGACAGCAGCAGATCTGCCCTTCATAAACTCAATTCCATTAGCAACACCTACGCTTTCCCATACAGCCTCACATCAGCAAAACTATACTACTTCTTATTTTCCTTCGCTTGTGACCTCAAGCCCAGAGCGGTAGTAGCCTTTGGCCTGCTTTGACACAGAGCTGGCATACAGCAGCATCCAGGAAAGCTTGCTTCTCTATGTCAGTGCTGAGCAGAGACTGCATTCAGGAGCAGGGCCTTTTCCCATGCAAGGCTGCTTTGGCATATGTTCTGCTAACCTTTCCAATAAGTCGCACGAAAGCCCGTAGGAAAACTTTAAAAAAGCCGGATTCTGCCCCGTGCCTGAACGCAACTGGAGGAGTGCTGTGAATTACAAATCTTTGGACCAACATGTGAACAATAGCAACCCCGAGCCCTCTGGTGTAGCCAATCACAAAACAGCAAATCATAACTGAAGGAGCTCCAGACCCTGGCTCCAATGATTATTCTGGAATCGGCCCCGTTTGGAATGGATTTTGGCAGCAGCCTTGGAACATGCACTTCATCTCCTGAAACCGGGCTACATTAATGCAGAATTTGGACTGTAATCAAGGAAAATAACTGACAGTGATTAAACTGACATGTCAGAGACACTAGACAAATGCTTGAAGCTAAGAATAAAAAAGCCCTTGTACTGGAGGAGGTATACTGATATTGATTAACAGCGACAAGGAAAGGGGAAGCAAAGTGTTAATCATCTGAGGGATATATTGTCACCATTGGTACATAGCTATGAAGAATATCAGTTAAGAGAACTGTAGTTCTTGGAATTATTCTCAGAACACAGACGTACAATATGCTACCAGCAAATATCTCACTATTAGGTTCCCACTCACCCTGTCTATTATGTAACCTGACAACACAGCATACTGTTTGGCTACTGTAACCAACTGTATAGACCAAACAGTGTGGGACTCACTCTGAAATAGTTGGCTGGTAATAAGATCCTGTAGATGATGAGGCAAGGCGCGGTACAGTACACTGTCTGAATCAGCCCCCCAGCCAGAACACAGTGCTTACTACACCCGAGCCTGTATCACATTATGATAAATTATGTTTTTATGATCCTTGATGCATACCACGACAGATACAATGCACCTGTAAAACAGTACTGTCCTGTTTGATGTATGCTATCAAAAATATGCTGAGAGCAAGAACGCTTCACAAACTCCACATCACTACACTACATTAAGCTGAGCCAATTACATCCGGCAGTGTCCGGGATCTCCAGACATCAGGGCAATCTCTTAGACAGTTATGCCACCTGGAAGCCTTTTCTAAGCCTCTCTTTAATGGAATATGCAGTTGGTCAGTATCCACAATATACTCAGAAAGAGAGCAGCACAATGTGTCTCAAGGATCTCAATTAAATTATCAGAGGTTAAGAGACAGTTTATGAAATCAACTTACGTCATCACATGATCACATTCACAACAGCTGCGATCAAAGGGTCAAAGAGCCACTGGTTCCAACAGCAACCTGATTTCATTTTCACTTCAGAAAGTTTTTGTTTAGTGGTTTGGAAAGTGTTTAATATCCACCAATATCCACCTTGGAGACTAAATACGGAACACAGTAGCCAACAGCCTTTTTTCCCCCCAATGTGAGGCAACATCTGCCTGGAACAACACAGAGATGTGAATCTGGACAGGACTAAAATTATCAGACGAGTTCAGTGGTCATTGCCTGTAATTTAGAGGACACAGGAGAAAAAACCCAGGACCCCATGTAAATTAATCCCATCCGAATAGGTCTAAAGATGCTACCCTCTGTCAAAAAGTATCCAGTGTTTTTTTTTAAGTTGCATTGGAGTATTTCTTTATAGAGTTGACAATATATTTCTGTATAGAGTAACAGCGTCTACTCTTCGAGTAGATGTTCAGTTGGAACATTGTGATTGTGACTGTATTATATTAATATTGTTATATTCCCAGAACATTGTTTCCACTGTCCGGGTTCCTTAATTAGGTCAATTAGGGTTTTTAAATCAGCAGCAGCGGTTTCCGGTCAGTTCCTGTAGAGACCTACCCACCTCTGCATTCTGCCAGAAGAGCTTTAGTCAGATACAGATGTTGGAAGATCAGCTCAGAATCACAAACACCACTCATAATTATCCCACAGGGGCTTCATACACCTCTACCCTACTCTCAGCATTGGACATGGGGATCTTAGGCTCATGTGCAGCTGCTCCAGAGTGTCCCATTCTATTGTATTCTACACTATTGAGATGCAGCAGATTTGAGCACAGACATCACCGCACATCCTCATCAGGAACTCTACAAGTGTCCTCATTTTTACAGTGCATACTAAAACGAAAGGAAAAAGTGAGGTTTTCGCATCGTGATGCTAATCAGTTCAGAAGTAATTAATTTGACTCTCCGCAAAGAAACTGCTTCTATTCACCACCTTATTTTGAATTCCTAAATAAGCTAAATGGTGTTTCCATCAACATTTAACACCACTGACACTTGTTAATGCACACAACACTGTGCTGCCAACACCAATTATATGAAGCTTGTTTTTTTTCTATTTTTTTCCCCTTTTGTTCTGAGCCATGTGGTCATGGAAACCATATGAGAGTCAAGACAGAGTGGAAAAGCGCTGAAAAGAAAATAATTGACTGAAAAAGCTCCCATGAAATGGCACAAACTGGCAGGGTTTCGTTCTATAAAATACTGGCAGGAATTAGACATGACAGAGTGACAATACATAGTTATCTTGCTTTGGAGTCCAAAGCTCAATATACCAACAAACGGACGACTGGCTCTGCAAGTCAATGTGAATGTGTTTGGGGAAAAATCTCAGTGAACCAATTAATGTTACATAGAGGAAAAAAAGAAACAAAGACACACAGACAAAGACATATGCAAACCGCAAACATACCATGGAAGGAAAGTCTTCCTTTCACTGTGTTCTTGCCCATCTTGTTCTCTGCCACACACTCATAGCCCCCTGCATCCTCTTGCTGAAAACTGGGAATCTCCAGAACAACATTGGAGTTTTTCATCTTCACTTTGCTGGGAAACGGAACTCCATTAGCCCTTCTCCATGTTATCTCAGGAACTGGACTGAAACAGTGGAAGAACGTGAGAAATGTGATGTATGCTTCTAACAAGGCAATGGTAATTAGGAATGCTAATACAGCTATGCTGTTAACATAGTAACTGACCCTTTGTCTACTGAAAAACAACAATTTCTGCTTTTAATCTACTCTTCTCTGGGGTTTGCAGTAGTGAAAAACCATGTATAGGTCATCCACTAATGGGATCAAGAGAATCAGTCGAATTGCTTATGAGAAAAATAAATAAATAAATAAATAAACACACAAAAAAGCCACTGTTATTTATCAATATCTGAGAATTAGTTTTTTTAAAGCAGTATGAGGAGAATTTACAGGCTCAGCTGGCTCTACTCATTTATTCATCTGACATTTTTTTTAACACAGCACAGCATCCTTATTCACTGAAGGAAATTAAGAAAACGTGTCTAGCTCATCCACTAATGGGATCAAGTGAGCCAGCAGAATTGCTCAGGGCGAAAATAATATATAAATCCATAAATAAATAATAAAAAATGGTTGCCGTTATATGATGATCCCTAAACAGACTTTGACAAGCATGATTTAAAAGGTGGTGAGAGGAAGCAACAAAAGCGAGTCTGCCCTAAAAAGTCAGGATCCCCATAAAATTTTTTTTATATAATTATATAAATAAATAAATACATAAATAAATAAAAAAAAAAGAGGAAGAAGGAACCGGCGACCATTGATTGAAAAAGCTGTGGAACTCTACTTACTTCCCCAGAGCAAAACACTCCAGCGTCACGACGGATCCTTTGGCAGCTGGAACCGTGTCAGGGAAATGAACTTCTATTTTGGGCTCGTATTCACCCATTGCTCCTATTGGCATGTGAAAGTGGAAAGGAAAAAAAACACTTTGTTTATCCATTTATTATTCATATTCATCTCCAGACATGTGCATAGCAATGAGCACAAACTTTAAAACCTCGTGCGCATACGCTTTGTGGGACAGAAGTGCTATCTTCAACCTGAGCTCTTGAGAATGAGATATAACAAAGGCCACAAATAATTCACGCCAATCTGGAGGCTGATGCAGTGTGGTGAGGCGTGGCGTTTGTGGCTGCTTTTGCACTGTTGGTGAATATTTCATTCAGCCATTGGCAAGGTTTGTTTTATGAGAAAGCAACAGCAAAACGGCGGAGAAATTTCCTAGAGAGCAATCTGGGAGGCTTACCAGGAAACTACAGGCCTGACTGCTACAAAGAGTACTGCAGCTGTAAGATAAAGGGTGAAGGAACCTGTATGGGACAGGACTATACCACTAACACAAGTAACACAAGTTTCAGACACTGATATTTACAGGAAGAGTATGTGTTCATCTTGAGAGTCTTGGTTCTTCTCATGCTCTGCTACCACTTCCCTACTGGTATTAGAGATCTAAGCCTGCATTTCTGTCAATCTGCTTTTACTCCATAAATCCAAACAGAACTAGCTCCAACTAGCTCTCTACTCTTGTTCGAGTTAATGACCTGTCCAGCCTAGATAGAGGACTTACCGTTGGAGGCTTATTGTAGGGGGTCTACTGTTACTACCTACCCTGGACCAGTTGCCTAACCTCAGTTCCTGGAATCTGCTACATTTCAAACCTTCTGTCTACACCTCTGTGTCAGTCTGACCTACCAACACTTGAAAATATGATGACTAATTAAGCAGAAACCCATTACTAAATGCACAGACTCAATGATTACATAAATAATAATGGGTTTATGTGGTGCTAAGGTGACTTAATACCATTTATTAGTCATTTATAAGTGGGTTTGACCAGAAGAGGATGTAGTGCTGAGAATGACCCACCACCCAAATACTACCTGCTCTGTGGTGGTCCTGTGGGGTGCTGATCATTGAAGAAAAGAGTGAAAAGAAGCTAAAAGCTATGTGGAAAACAGATGGACTACAGACTGTAATTATAGAACTACAGCATGCTCCTATATGGTAGGTGGAGCTGATATAATTGGACATAATGTAACTGAATCAGAGCTCATTCCAAACCAGGGATGCTTATAATATTCTGAATTGATTGTGTAGATATGTTTAAATTCCAGAAAGAGAGTCTAGCTGTATATGAGGCGATGCGTGTGTGGTTTTTCCAAATGATGTTTACAACGGAAAATTCATTAAATATGGCAATGCTATGAGAACTGCTTCGAGGCATCTTTAATGATCCTCAAACAATCCATATAGCATCAATTTATGGTGGTTAACACCGACTGGCGCAGATGCCACATAACCCAACGTAGAACTCTTTCCCATTAGATTATGATCATGAACCCTCCTTACCGTCTGTTCTGAGCACCAGGGGGGTGGGAAAGCTGAGCACTTTGCCTTTTGTGATGCGGTTCACCACCACACAGGTGTAGTTCCCCACATCTGATGGCTCCACTTTTGCAATGTAAAGGTTCCCAGTCTCCTGAGAGACAAAACGTCTGCTGTCTTGCTGGACAAAGTATGGGTACTCATTGAACACCCAGGCGAAGGACAGGTCTACAAAAGAAAGGAGCGGCAACAAGCAAAACAATATGTTGTGTTTATGTTTTACTTGCCTGTAGTGTATATTTACATCACACACTCTTAAACGTAGGTGCTACAAGGAGTTGCCATGGAAGAACCATTTTTGGCTCAATGAAGAACATTTTCTGTTGTAGAGAGGTGAACCATTTAAAGGCTTAAAAAAGGAGATATAAAGGTTCTTTACCAGTTCAAGTTCTATTTTACGTAACAGTTATTAAAGGAAACAGAAACGTTTACTTTGTGGCATTGTTTAAAGAATCCTCTGTAGCACCTTCACTTTTAAGAGTGTCCAGTACTGTAAACCTGGGCTGTCATTTACTTTTAGGTCCATACATACAGCCTTAACATAACTCACATATACATAAATACACTGACAAATGTTTATGTAGACAACTGAAGGCAGTCTAGACATAAATGCCTTTATTGGACTTGTGCGCAAGTAATGTATATGGCATTAATATTTTATTTAAGGACTTTAATATAAAGTGTAAACCCAATCTATTATTCACAAATCCCTAGAGCATAAAAAAAGCAATTCATATCGAGACGTGAACTGTGAAAATGGTGTGTTTCAGTCTAAACATTGCACTAAATGCTAATTTATCAAAGGTCTAGCTCTGCAGAAGTTACAATTAAGTTGAGCCTTGAATAATTTATGAATAAAACATTTTGAACGACTGAAAGAACAGTCTGAATAGTCTGAACAGACCATGTTCCCTGGACTCACCTCCTGCATACGTAGGCGTACCACATAGTAAAACGACTCCTTGGCCTTCGCGCACTGACACAGCACTTCTTGTCTGAGTTTTGAAATTCAAGTCTGTGATGTACAGGTGGAAAAAATCTTTGTGAGTATACATACATACATACATACATACATATATACACACATACACAGACACTCTATGGACAAGTATTGGGACATCTACACATTACATCTAAACAGGTTTTTATAAAATCCCTTTGCAGCTCTAACAGCAGGTTTGGTATAGTGTGCTCTTTGGAACCACTACAAATGTTTTAAAGGCAGATTGCATGGCTAGTCGCTTGATTTTATACACATGGCAATAGGACTGAAAGATGTGTGCCAAGACTTTTGTCCATATAGTGTATTTTATATTAGTCACAAATACTGATTATCTTCATCTACAGTGGCATCTGTCAAATGGTGGAATATATTAGGCAGCATGTGAACAGTCAATTCTTGAAGTTGATGTGTTGAACACAGTAAAAAATGATCAAGCAGATGATCAAGGACCAAATTATAATGGGTGGTAATGAGGACTGGGTCAGAGCATCTCCAAAACCTCAGGCAGGTCTTGTGGGGTGTTAACAGTATGCAGTGGTCAATACCTACCAAAAGTGGTTCAAGAAAGGACAAGCGGTGAACCAGCGACAGGATCATAGGCACCTATGGCTCACTGCCATATGACTCACCTATTTAATATTAGGCAGGTGGTATTAATGCTATGGCTGATATATATATATATATATATATATATATATATATATATATATATATATATATATATATATATATATATATAGAATATAAAGGACTGGAAGGACAGCAAGGGCTGAAATTCATTAACTGAACGATGAATATAAAACATTTAGTCCTAGCCTGCTCTGTAAGAAAGTGCACATTTCTGATTAAATTGCTGATTCTAATTAAAAAGCTGATAACAAGCCTGGGCAATAAAATATTATCAGCAATTATCTAAAATGGAACCCCCATGATAACAATCATTTGTTCAGGAAGGTCATTTCCTAATGGCGTTTCAGCAATTCATATTCCATCTAGGCACTCAATAGTACAAGAGGTGAAGCTTGTAACAATGACAGCGTTAACATTTTTATGGTGGGGAAAAAATGGATACTCGTTTGTAGCCAATCAGGCTGTTTGCATGCCGGTTGTTTACTGTTCTGGCAGTGCTGCCTTAACAATCATGCATCAGAAACTGAAACAGTAAAAGCCACAGTCATAGGACAAAGAAATTATTGATGAAATTGAGTCAGACAAAGTGGATCTGCAGCGAAAAGGAAAAGAGGGAGTTTGTGGCAAGATTTGTTGAGCAACTGCAACCATATTACATCGCTAGCTTACAAAGCGGTTTTCTCCGTTTAGAAAAGATGCCTTGTGTAATGTTTTGGGAATTGTGAGCAGAAGTTGCTTTTTTAAGCTTTCGGGAGACGTGGCCAATATGGGCAGAATGGACAAAAATAAAGTGCAGAAGGCTATCACAGGAAAATCCCTGATCAGCAAACACCAAACGTCCAGGCAAAGGTCATATTTTGAAGTACAAGAACAAGAAACAACAAAAACCTGTTAAGAGGCTCTGTAATATTAAAACGTTCTGGCAAGACTGCAAACGACATAAGACGGATACATATGTGTGATTAATCTGTCCTTGTACTGGAAACAGGTGGAGGTGAGCTGGGAGAAGCAACAGAGCTGATTTCTGGCACAACCTATCAGCTTTAGTTTCACTAGTTCATCTAACCTGCTTCCTTCAGCATACAGCAGTCTCTACAACACTGCTGAAACACAGCAAGTCCGCCGGTCACCACTTTATAAAAACTGAAACGGCTAGAATAATAATAATAATAATACGACAGGATAAAATATTAAACGTGTCTCAAGTTCAAGTGATCCCAATTATCAATTACATTTGGTTCACTGATTGATTAAGCCACTAATGGGGCATTTTCACACATTGGTGCTGGATAATCGTTTTCCTTCAATAAATGAAATATCACTGAAACGCTGTATTTTATGTTTACTCAGGCTGTTTATGATCTGAAACCATTAAGTGCGACAAATATGCAGAAATAATAGAAATCAGGAGAGGGCCAATTATGTTCTTGTGGCACTATATTGTGAATATTTTCTATACTTAAACAACACTGACCAATTGAATATTTAATTAAAAAGAGGTTTAAAAGGGGCTCCCAAGTGGTTTAGCGGTCTAATGTTTTGCCTTGTTGCCAGGGGACTGAAAGTTCGGATCTTGACCATGAATCCTGTTTAATTGGAAGCGGTGATGTGCAGTATGTGAAACGTTGCAATAAAAAATATTACTGCTCTTTGAGTCATCACTTTGTTCTCATAGTTCTGCTGTTTGGCTGGTGTCTACTTAATTAATCAAACAATATGCGTTGGAAAAATGCTTTCAGTTACCCTGGTACAGCTGTGAAAATAAGTTGACATACACTGATCATGGACATAAATGGCTTGGCAACATTGGGCTTTTTGACATTTCTCTGAATGGTTCTTCTTCTGTGGATGAACAACACACATCTTTAGGAGAAAAGGCTTCTGAAATTACAACAGGATCACATTTATACATACATGGTCAAAACTATTTGGCTAAAGGCCCCTGAGTAAGAATTCTGGTCGGATATTTGATTACCCTTACTGGCATAATTGATGGAATTCAATTAAATTTGGTTTTAAGCACAGTCTACATCTTATAGCTAGGGTTGATGACAAAACTTTGGGAAAACCCTTCCAAAAGCTTTGCTGTATGTTTGGGGTCACAGTCCTGTTGGAACACCCAACTCTGTCCAAGTTTCCACTGTGTAGCTGATGGTTTAGGGCAGTGTTTCTCAACCCTGGTCCTGGAGGCACCTTGTCCTGCACATTTTAGTGGATTCCCTGCTTTAACCCACCCCATCAACTCTGAAAGGGCTTATTAATGGGCTGATTACTTGAATAAGGTGTGTTTGGAGCGCTAAGCACTAAAAATGTACAGGGCAGGGTGCCTCCAGAACCAGGGTTAAAATTCACAGATTCAGACTTCCAGGCAAATAAATTTCACCTGAAAACATTTGCGTCCAGCTCTGTCTAAGCCAACATGGAGGAAGCACTGATTGTTGAGGTTTCAAAACAGGGGAAATTAATTTTTTTTCGTGCAAAATACAAAAACAACACAAGGATAATGATCTTTTTTCAGGGGTTTTCAGTAGAATATGAGCTGGTCTGTTAACTGCTGATCCTCCTCTTAATTTTTTCCATTCAGTTATGCAATGTACAAGTTTCACAGGTAACAAAACAGAGCATGATGCTACCACCACTATGCTTAACAATTGTTACAGTGTTTTTGGGATTGAATGCCTCATCTGTTTAACACCACTGATGAGTGCTGTTAAACAAACCCTTTTATTGTACACTCCTACTGTGCCAAAAACAGGTCATAAAGTAATCGAAAAACTTCAACAGCAACTGGATGTGTTTGCTATGTTGCCACCTCTAGTCCACGGTTAGTTACAAACGTCTTTCTCTGATCTTTAACAGGACAATGTTCAGGGCAACCAATCCTAACAGCGGTTAGCTCTCACCAGGCCAGGAGAATGCTGTGGCGTATATACAGTGGGTGACTCACATGCGAACTGGAGGCTGGCTCTCCTGCTGAGGATGGCTCCCAGAGGGTTGAAGGCAGTGCACTGGTAGATTCCTGCGTCCTGGGCCCGATCCAGACTCCTAATGACCAGGTTTCCCCCAGACAGCCGACGGCGAGGGTCGGCCCGAAGATCAATCAGTGTGCCGTTCAGCGACCACCTGAAGAGACACAAATAATCACACACTGCACAATCCTCAGCGGGCATCCACAGACTTGAGCCTAGAGCTGATTTAGAAATGACTTTGGTTGTGGCAGTCCACAAATAAAACACACTACAGATATTTGAGTATGCTGTCACAGGTAATGGAGCTTTCACTCACAGAAAGGGAACATTTAGTCATGGTTATTGTTGTTATTTGGCAATAACATATGGTGACCCCTGTGCTATATCCTTTACATAATTACATAATTGCATGCCTACCTAATGTACCACATATTGGCAGGTTTGAGGCTGCACTTCTGTTGTTTCCACTTATTTTGATAACAAAACATGGTAAAAAAAATGTGGTAAGAGCAGAGGACAATCTAACGCAAGGTAAAATAGAACAAGCGAGTCAGAGAGCAGGGTCAGGGCTGTGATGCTACTGGAGCATAGAGGGTTAAGAGCCTTGATCAAGGGCCCAGCAGTGGCAGCTTAGTAGACCTGGGCAGCAAACCCACAACCCTGTGATCAAAAACCCAGCACTCAACCACTGAGTGATCACTGCTCACATAATAGTTGTTATCATCTGCTAGAACTGCATCTTTTAAGGGTTAAATTCCTTCAAAATCATGCTATCCAGCCTGACAGCTGTGGTATCAGGTGTTTGTGAGAGTCGGTTCTGCAGAGTCGGTTTTCTGTGCTGATTTAGGTCACTGGCTTTTAAACTGTGGGGTTGGTATTTTGCAGCTCTTTTCAGTTCATTCCCTTTATTGGCCTTTAATTACAACTAGAGAGGGTCATCAATCCTGCTTGCTCACACTTCAGCTGCCTCAGTCACCAGAGCCCTGGATCATGGCCCACCAGAGGTCATGCCAGCTAGCGTGCCATTCAGAAGCTAAGCTAGTCCAGGAGGAATGCAGTCAAAGCGCAAGGGAGATCGTTTATGAAGCCTGGTCCTTGCCAGTCTTTTACTTTGACAGGGTATCAGTATTACTCCCATGCCTTAGGTTGTGTGCAGGAACTGGTGCAGAAAGAAGAGGAATCTGGCACCACATGCTAATTTCACGAAAGCATGAAAATAGCGCCCCGAGAAGGGGGTGGGGGTGTCTTATGAAGGCACCGAATCCTACAACGCCTGGAGGATTATGTGACACCCAAATCCCCATGACGACAGTATTACCCACACCTCCTGGTGTGTTTATCAGGTCGATGTGTGAGGTGTTTTGCACATTCGCTATCAAAAATTCTCAGCTCTCAGATAAGGCAGGACATTGGCTGGATAGCTGCCGCCCACATGTCAGAATTCACACATTTATTCCTAAGCACTACTCGCTTTTTCTCGACAGCTGTCTCTGGCGGTGCCACAGGTTAACGGTGCCATTCGTCGGCGGGATGCGATTTTGCATGTAACCCTTGTCCTACAGGCCGCTGTGTGTTTTCCTTTGTGTATTTTTATTCCTCGCCCCTGGAATGTAATGCCTGGGCCCTTTCACAATCGTTATCTGTATGAGCAGATGTACAGAGTGCAAACACGAAGCGGATCAGGGGGTAAGACCCTGCTTTTAACATCTCCGCATTAGAAGCAATCACGCCCGCATTCTGGCCAAATCACCAACTGCTTCTAATGCGGCCCCCCCTTTCTATGCGACATGCAAATGGCAGCGGCAAGCGGCATCAATAGGCTGGTTTCAGTTCTGCGATCACGGTTAAAAATAGCCGCCGAGACAGAACCAGGCCTGATGAAGGCCACTTGACACGCGGCCACAAATAGGTGCCACATCCGAACGGAGCAAGGGAGCGAGAGTGGCAGAGTGAGGCTCACAGGGAGTGGAGGAGGTGTGAAGTGAGGTTACATCCACCTCAGGGCTTTTCTGGAAAGCACTGGTGTCTCGTGTGTCACCCTGGCTGAACTCTAGTCAACCCTGCTGTTCATATCAATTTAGTATGGAAGGGGAAAGAAAGGCTTGGCTGATGATGAGACTGGCGCTCTGGGCTCTGGAGCTGCAGGCTCATCTGCTCAATCTCCTCACTTTCGCTCCCTCTCTCTGCACTCATCTTCTGGAGCTCAGACGCCCCGCACCTGTAGACTCGCCCTGGAGGGAAAGCCATGGCAGCCGACGAGTGATCCGGCCAAGAAAGAAATCTCTCCCAAACACATACGCACACGCCAGCATGAGCCAGCCACTCTCAGCTGGCTAGTAAAGCTTGGCTTCTGCTAACAGACACACACACAGGCATGAACACACACACTCACAAATAGCAATCAAAGCGGGAGATACATTACAGAGCTGTCTGTTTTAAAAGCCGAAGCAAGGTTTGACACTTTGCTGCGCAGTCTAGCAGAAATAAACTGCAGCTTAGTCTTCAGTATGGGGCTGCATTAGCGGCTAACACCTAGGAAGAAAGCTAATTCATCACGCAAGACCCAACAGGGCAGTCGATGGCAAATGGTTTGATTCTGACACGCATTCTTAAATGATCGTTCCCTAATTCACAGGATTCTTCCTCATGAGCATAAGAGACATTTCCGTCTCCAATCATGGAAGTTTACTGAAGGCTCTCTGTGGATTAAATCAGATCTTCTCGGCAGTTTGCTCTTGATTCATCACGCCTCAACTCAGCATGGGGATTTGACAGAGTTGTCCAATGTTTATGCTTTGATGTTTATCCATCAAAAAAATATTCTGGCAGAAAAGAAGAAGGGCTGCTGAGCCATGAACGCGATATGGTCAAAGAGCAGGCGGCATCATTTTAGTTTAGGTTTGACTGACAACATGACTGCCTTGATTCCTCTGAACATCTGCTGGAACTCATCTGGAATGTGTGAGAACTGCTCCACTACAGCTCTACACAGAGATGGCATAATGGTACAGATGGGTATGGGTATTGGGCTGATATAAGCGATAACACT
This sequence comes from Salminus brasiliensis, assembly GCF_030463535.1. NCBI lineage: Eukaryota > Metazoa > Chordata > Actinopteri > Characiformes > Bryconidae > Salminus > Salminus brasiliensis. The sequence goes on from NC_132891.1 coordinate 13,658,905, forward strand.
GGTGGGATATCAGAGGGGTAAAGAGAAGATCCAAGCCAGATAAACCAAACCTGTAAAACTTTACATTATACGTCCAAATGTTTTTGGACACTCCTTGAAATTAATGCTTTCAGCATTGCACTAATGCATGTACACACACAGCTTGTCTGGTACATGTAGAGAGGCATTGACAATAGAATAGGACTCTCCAGAGTAGATAAACATGAACCTATTGGCACCACGCCTAATGCCAGGCGTGGGCTAGAAAGGTATAAAGGCCCCCGTCATTGAGCTGTAGGGCAGTGCAACTGTGTTCTCTGGAATGATAGTCGGTGCTCCATTCAATACTTTTGGGATGAGCTGGGTAGTTGAGGATGAGGTAACCTCACTAACACTTTTGTAGCTGAATGCAATCAAATCATCACAGCAATGATCCATAATCTAGTAGAATGCCTTCAGCAAAAAAAAGGATCTCTTTTTTAATGCACTGGAAGAATTTCGGAAGAAACAATGACGGCGCAGGTGTCCCAATACTTTTGTCCATATAGCGTGTATTGGTCCTAGTAATTGCAACTCCAATTCCAAATAATATGTTAACTTATTTTTATGTTGAAAACCAACGAACACATGAAGTTCAATCAAATCAGCGCAAACGTTTGCATTTGACTTCGTATTAGCAATTCAAATTAGCTGGCAAGTCACAGTAGGTTAGTCACAAAGCTACATCGTCAGTGCTTCTAGATCACTGAACAACCGTTCATTCCAAATAGAGCATAATTAGTCAAGGGTTATTGGATTTAGGGCAGTGCCGTGTGTGAAATGTTGAATGCAAATCATTTGTACTCCTAGTTTTTCATACAATTTTTCTTAGATGTGCCACCACTGGGTTTTTATGTCCTAACTGTTTAAACATCAGGAAAAAATACGCATCACACATCGTAAAATTGCGAATTTATTGTGATATTATATTAATGCCATATCGCCCACCCATACGTCTCTGAGCAATTTCTTATTTAGGTTTCGCAAAAGCCTTGGTGACTTCACTGCAACAAAGGCCAATACTGAGATAAAGATTAAAATAGTCAATATATTGTGTTAAACCTTTATCTACCTTTGGGTTTTATAACCCTCATGACCTTACTGGGGTAATTTATTCCGTGGGCTGACAACTCAGATTCTCTGCACTGTGCGCCAGCCAAGGATGAGAGAAAAAAGGGCTCGGACCCATTTGCACATCAAGAAAGATGCCTGGGCGAAGGCTGCGGTATTGGGAATGCATAAAGCCAATGCACGGCCAGGAGAGAGGGAAAGGTACAGAACGTACAGCAAAGCCAAACACCCACTGTTCATCTATAAGTGGAGGAAAGACATGGGCTTTCGACACAGAAGGGGGAACAACAGTAAGCCAGGGAAGTGATTAAAGATTCATTTCCTTAAGACCGGCCTCTCCAATCATCCTCTCCCAAGACAATGAACGACATGCTGCTGTAGCTGACTGACTGCGCTAAGATTAGGTGTCTATATAGCTACATAAGGGAGAGCTTATTTATGTGCCTGGATAAAAGTATGTGGACACAAGGGGATCAAAAAATTGTAGTTCAGGGCTAATTCATTTCAAAACAGCCTGCAAATGTCCATATGACTGATTCTAGTTGCTTACAAAACCAAATTTCTTTGGGTCAATTTGGTCTACATAAGCACATGCAAAACACCAGCATCTTTCCAATGCATCCTAAGTCATATTATTTACTCATTATTGGTCCAAACTAACCAAATTAGGTAACTAGTTACCACCGTTACCACCATTAATCATCATTTCTCTCATTACTCTTACCATATCACTACTATGATTATACTATTCGTTATACTAGATTATGATGAGTATGATTATTATCGAATGCTATTATGTGTTAGCTGTGACGTTTATCAATAATTTTGAAATATTTCTGATCAGAGGAGGATGGGTCCCCCTTTTGAGTCTTGGCTCCTCACAAGGTTTCTTCCTCCAGCTCTGAGGGAGGTTTTCCTTGCCACTGTCTCCTTTCACTCCTTGCTCACTGTCATGTCTTGTTGATCTCTTGGCCTCTTATTGTTTACTGATTCTTTAAAGCTGCTTTGTGACAATGGCAGTTGTAAAAAGCACTATAGAAATAAATTAGATTTTATGTGATTAAATTAAATAATGTATGCAGCAACTCTAACACAAAAAATATCTGCTAACCCAAATGAAATGAAAAACATGATGAAAAACATGGCCTAGTCACATTTAACCCTTTATCCAAACCACCCTAAGTAGCTGCCATTTTTGCTGTTAAATCTACTCCTCTGCATGAATATCATGCCCCACTGATGTTGAATTCCTTTGCATTGTAATGAACGTGATCTAAAATGCGAATGATTGTCACACCCACCCATACATAACCTGTTTAATAAAACATTTTTAGTAAAGATTTTAACACTCAGGATCTGGCGTGGTGAGCATCCAATGATGCAGAGCACTGACGGGGTCCATGTTTAATTGATGTAGTTGTTTTAATTCATTCATTAAGTGTGACTGCCCCAGCTGCTGCAACTGGAGGTAAACATTGCAGTTTGTTGGGGATAGATCCTGTAGGTGCAGCCTTGAGACACCAAATCCATAATTCATTAGACACCAATAGAAAGCGGTAACTGACCACAGCACAGATAATGCTGATCTTAACGGAGGCTATTTGTCAGCCTGGGCTTTATATCCAACACACCAAAGCCAACTCTATTTCTTCAGGCACACAATTAGAGCATATAAAAGCAGTAGCAGGCAGATATCAAGTGTACCGTCTAGAACTGCAGCAGTGGATCTATCAAGCCTCTAGTTTCTTGTGATTCAACATAAACCATTATGAGCTAAGAAACATGTCACAGCATAGCTGATCTCTGGTTCAGAGGGTACACAGAGGTCAAGAGAGGTGAGCAGAAAGTGGAAGACCAGTACAGTACCTGTACTGAGGAGCAGGAAGACCCTTAGCATCACAGGTGAGTGTGGCCTCTTCTTCAGGTAAACCCACCGGCACCATCAAATCGCTGGGCTCCATCCGCCACTTAGGCCCAAGGAACGATTTGTAATCCAAACATTCTACGAGAAAAAAAGGAATCTTGTCATTACTGCTTAAACAAGACATGTTTAACAGTGCTTCCCACACATGGGCTCTACTTTAGGGTGAAGGTATTTCAGTATTTGCCCCCTCCTGAGTTCCTGTGTTCCTGAGTGAACACTAAATAAGGTTTTTATTAATGAGCATTTACTGAGGGAAAAGGTTGTCATACACTAAACGGTCCTTAGTAACTGCCTCCTTAGTTTTTCATTCAGCCAACTAACTGTAGTTTGTAACTGGGTTCAGTAAAACTGGGCACACATTAGTACTTATTGGCTATTGGATTACTACCAGCCCAGTTTTAACAGTATTTAACCATTTAAAACCTAAAATGCTCAACAACTTTTACTGAACAATGTACAGTATTTACTGAATAATCAGTGGGTTATAAATTATGGTCATATGGTATATATATATATATATATATATATATATATATATATATATAACTCAGTAGGTTATATGTTACTTTCATATTGGTCACTGAACAATTTATGGTATTTACTGAATAATTATATATATATATATATATATATATATATATATATATATATATATATATATATATATATATATATATACAGGTCTTAAAATGAAAACTCATATTACTTTATGTAGTACTGTATTGATTTTCAAAAACACAGTATTGATTTTTAATTAATAGTTTACATGCACTAGATAGCACCATTAACCCACTGGTGTTGTACACCATTAAAAGTGTAAGATCATTGAGAAACCTTTAAAAGTGCTTTGAGGAACCTTCAAAGAACATTTGTCCTATAAAAACCTGTTCTTAAAGGTTCCTTAAAGCACCTTAAGAGGTTCCTCCACAGTTTCAAACTAAAGAATAATAATAATAAATATATAATATATAATAATATATTTTTTACAATTTATTATTTCTTATTAATTTATTTAATAATATATTAATAATTATTATTTAATAATATATGCAACATGTCGTCTTGCTTTCAGTATCTCAATATATCACAATGCCCCCTGTATTCATGACCCCTGTATCATGATGCGGATCACATCACCAGGTTCTTGCTTATACACAGCTCTATTATCAATGTTTAATAGAGCACTGTACTGTGGCGCCTTCTATGAACTGAAATTCATTCATTACTTTGTGTGAAAGTGTGGGCGTGAATGAAATGAGTATTTCTTGCTAACTGTGGTTAAAGCATGTATGATGGTTGTTAGCTCTGTATTTTCTGTGTAAGTAAGTTTCGCTTTCACAGATGGAGTTTAGTTTTTGGTTGAAGTGAGTTAGTTTGCAGCCTACTGTGATTAACACATGTTTGTACAGCTGCTTCATGTTGCAGTGATGGTAAATGATTAGTGGATAATGTTACTCTGCTACATGGTGTCTATGGTACACGATTTGAAAAATGTACTTGTTTACTCTGAATGAACCAGCCCCAAACTGTAAATACATCCCATCATCAGAGTAAACCATACCTACAGTTTTTAGAAGCTACCTTAACATTACGTGTTTATCGGATGTATTTATGGGTTAAAATTCCTATATAGTTTATTCCACACATTATATACATTTATTACAGTTTAAACAGTTAGAAACACTGACCAAAAACATCTGTTTCATATATACATTTTCTAAGATATGACAAAAGTTTAAACACAAGTTTTTCCCTTTCTTCTATTTTTTTTGTTTACCGTTTTCCACATTTAAGAACTGCATCAATTTAAAAGTAACAAAATAACATTAATGGAATTAGACACTGACACTAAAAAGTATTCAGGACATCAAAACTATCCTCTGTTTTATTTTTACCTAACTTCAAAGCACCCCCACATAGCCTTGATGCCGTTTCACACACTCTTGGCATTCTCTCAAGCAGCTTCATGAGGAGCCACCTGGGAGCCCCACATATGCTGAGAACTTACACCACTGAAAATCACTTTTTCAAATGAGTTCATACACAGATGTGCAAATTCACACACACACAGCTTGTCTAGCCCCTATAGAGAATAGGACTCCTATATGAATCTACTGCATATACATATATTACTGGGACACAATAGTAAATAGATTATGGAGTGAGGATCTGATTGCATTCACTGACAGGAGTGTTAATGAAGTCAGGATGTTGGATGCTTACCACCCCACCTCATCCCAAACGTATTGGATGGAGCACCAACAATCAGTTCAGAGAATGCACCTCCACTGCTCCATAGCTCAATGCTGGGGGGCTTTATTACCCCTCTAGCCCACGTTTGGCACTAGCCATGGTGCCAACAGGTTCATGTTTATCTCCTCCAGAGAGTCATATTCTATTGGGAGTACATCTCTCTACAGGGACTAGAGAAGCTGTGTGTGTGAACCCCAGACAAGGGTTCAACCAAAAGTAACTGAATGGATTCATTAGAAGTGGAGTCCACAAACATTTGGACATCTCAACATTTCAAGCCAGGGTAAGCTTAGGGTAAGGAGATGGAAAAGAATTGTATAATATATAGCTGGAATGACGGAAAAGCAGGTATTGGATAAACTAAAACCTATCCGAGCATGTTTTCAGATAGCTTATAAAGTTTAATGTGGTCAATCTAGGGTCTTTGATTTGTTTCCCACATTCTTTGCACGTTGCCACTCTTTTGTATATCCCACGATTCTGTACTCCCTGTGTCTGAAGGCTAGCACGTGTGCTGATCCAGCCGAAGACATGCTACGCTGCTTTGTTTACATTTGATGCCACTCACCAATATCCTACGTTTATTGTTTGTGTGTTATTTAGAATGGTTCTGAGTCCAGAGTCATTAGGGATGAGTTACGTCAAGTTAAGTCAAGTTTGTTCATAAAAGTATGAAAGTATGAAAGTATGAAAAGTATGAAATTGTCCACTGGCTTCTACACAGAGCATTTGAAAGACACACAGAGCTTGATAAGAATGGAAAGTGTGCTGTGTATCAGTTTCGACTGGTACATATAGTCCAGATGCAGTGAGCTTCCTCAAGACGCTGTTCTGCCTAAGCGTTTCATTCTTGCCTTGTTATTGAGTGAACTGACAGGATTTTCCAAAAAAAAAAAAAAAAAACCTGCTTAAAAACCAGAGGTAAAGGCACGAATGCACCAAATGAATCATAGTTCTAAAAATTTGCATTTGCTCTGCACACTGTGACTTTTAAAACAGTAGAGCTGTCTCACTGATTTTCCACTCCTGGCTGCACTCGGTGATGCTTTGTGTTGATTTAAGGAATGACAGATCTACAGGAACGTCACAATACTGCATTATCTTACACGGATACAGTTTCAGAAAAAAAAATCCATTCCTGCATCTTGAGGGAGTCAGACTATTAAAGTGTGACATGCTATTTCTATTTCCTAAGAGAGTGTATTGGGGAGTCCCAATCCTTCCGCCAAACAATGCTATTCATTTTCAAAATGACTGCACAGCTTAATTGCATCTACAGGCAAGACAAAAATAACTCCCGATCTTGTTAGCTCTGGTGTGTTTTCAGTTATGACTGCCAATCTGCAGAGTTTTCTATCAAATGGACTTATTCCTTGCAACATACTGCGAGCTCTCTTGCTGTACACCATTTGAACAGAAGATGATACCTTAAGACTGGACACCCAAATAATGCTTTAACAGGACCGACTATAAGTGTTTTGTGCCTGCGGCGCTACCTTCAGGTCTTGTGTAAAAGAAGTCTGCCCTGAGTTGAGCTCAGACTCATGCACTGTTGCATCATAGCACAAAACCCCACCAAGTCAGCCAAATCTAGACAAGCGCCTAGGAATTTCTCTTAAACACACTCAATTTCTCTTAAAAAAAAAAAAAACTCAGTGTACTTAATAAGGTTTTAAAGATGCAATTTCTAATATCTGTCAAATTTAACTGGGAAAATACACATTTGAAGAAAGACCATGTCCATTTACATATTTAAAGCAACACTATGCAGCATTTTTACCTTAAAATAACAGCTTCAAAATTACTGACCTGTAATAGGGAGAACAGCATCGCTATCCTCTATCCTTGCTACTCTGGGCCTGCACAGTGTAACTTTGGTGAAACGGGCAGGATAATGCATGTGAGAACTGCATAACTCTGTGTAACCCGAGTCATATTTGTGTGAAATTCTCTACCGTGCATCAGTATCAGTGCACATGTTTCTTTACACTTTCAGTGATAGTTCTGAATCTCTCAGCTTGTCCAGAAATGGATGTGTAAAGTGTAAATGTTCTGTAGGGGTGACACAAAGCACAGACTACACTCCCTGACTGTAGGGGGAGCCATAAATGTAAATTCTTGCATAATGCTACTGCTGCAGGCAATTCTAGAATGATTCACCCCAGTTAGTCATACACAACAGCTCCAAGCACATGAAAGAAAATGTAATTACTGACCAAGCCTAAAACAAAACAATGGACTTTGCTGTTAATTAGATGTTTTAATGTATAGTAATACTTTCAAACATCAGATAGCTCTTTAGCAGCTCAGCCACTCGAGTAAAGCAATATGTTTATTTTTAACACTAATCGGCAGAGACTTTCTCACCTTCGCTCTACAGTCTGCTCGAGATGGCTGACTCTGACAAGCCAGCTCTCCAAATGTGGGTGCTCTGTCGTGCAGTAAGCCAATAATCATGTAATGCTAGCACACATACTGCATAAGCAGGTTTGTCTGTTTGGCTAAGCAGTGCTACAGAGACTTCCCTTTGCCTCGACTCGACTATCGTTCACACAGCTGTTTCGCTGTCTCTGCAGGTTTTACAGTCTTTACTGCAGTTGTTATTTTCTTAAAATAATAAAAGTAATTCAAACATGAGGGGAACATTTGATTTATATATAAATATACAAATGGCATAATACTGCAACAGCCTATATGCTGCCATGGGTACTTCTGTGTTCACTATGACCCTGTTTACACCTGGTCACTTCCTACGTCTTAAGTACCAGGATTATATATGGATAAGGCCAAGCCACACTGAAATGCAAGTGTAAACACACTCAGGATGCATTTAAACCAGATGCAAAACCGATGACTCGAACCTCTTCAGGAGGTGGTCTGAGACGCATTTGAGCCACATGTTAGGAGTGTCAACACATTCGTCTCTCCAAGACACATTTCACAACCAAAACCCCTCCCAGTACAACCGAAACTCCTCCCAGTACGTCACTGGGCACGTGATCCATGTCTATAAGGAAGATAATCTTGGAGGACGACCGGATGGAGAATTGCGAATTCCGAGACAGCAACCACCTTTAGCCCAGCACAAGAAGAGGCTGAAGCAATTGACCAGATGTAAAGGGGGGACTACTTGTTCCCTCTGCCTAACTGTCTATCGTTACACTTTTATGCTGAATTTTGATAATAGTCATAGTCATAGTTGGAAATTCAGTGCAGATGCAGCACAGGAGAAAATTACCAATTCATTTTACCTGTAAGATACTCCATGATTGATAGCAGCAAAAACTGTTTCCATAGTAACCTCATCTTCAGCTGCCAGAGGCGAACGAGACTTCCAGCATCCAGTAGGTCGTAAATGAACAGATGCTTGCGGAGAAAAAAAAGCTCGACCTGCAAGACCAAGATTTTAAGAAACATTAGTTATAATATAATGGCAGCTACAAACAATGGCTTTTATTTTGGTATGTTTCCCTTAATGTTAAGTATATGTAATAACAGAAAACGGAAAAAGGCCTGTTATGTATGACTGAATGAAGTCCTGAAGTATTCTGAAACACTGCAATAACAGGTAAGGTAATGGGAAACCTGTTACATAACTCTTGTCATTTCTAATGGCTTTCCAATGTAACAACGAGAGAGAAACATAGAAGCGCAAGAGATGTTCACTGAAAAAAGATCAAATTCCTTATTCCCTCATAAGCAAGCTCTACCAGCTGATAACAGATTTGATACAGTTGATTGACAGTGGACAACTGCCAGAAAACCATAACTTCACAGATGTAACAGTAGTGTTTAAGAAGTTAACCTGAAATGTGTGCTGTTGAAAATAGAGGAAAAAAAGAGGAACCAGTTTATTCAAGCGAATCATATTTCTGACACCTCCTAATAATGATTTTAGCAAGACGGTATTCAATCACATGAGAAAAAAATGACATCATCACCAAGTTAACCTTCCACATATTACACACAGTTTAGCATTAACGGAAATGAAACTATAAGATTCAGACGATGGCAGCAAACGAGCAGGACATGACGAAACAGAGCTGGTCTATCCTACAATATTCTGAAGAGAAGAGCTTCATAGGTCACCATACAGTCCCGAATCACCTCCTCATCAATTAGGAAACAGGTGGAGAACTGGCAAGGCCTGTATCAGCGTCCCATAGCCTATTAGATGCATCAGAGACCACACACATTAAGAAGGCGACGGTTCAGTGAGCCCGCGCTTTCCATCTTTTGATTTTATTAAGAGACGGCAGGGCCCTTTTAAAGCCAGTGGGCTTGATTTGGAAAAAAATGTGGATGGCGTTTAATCAATTAGTTTATCCTGCAAGGAAGACATATAGAATGGATTTAGGAAAGCCGATAGAATAGGGGTGGCTAGACAGTGGAGAGAGAGAGAGAGAGAGAGAGAGAGAGAGAGAGAGAGAGAGAGAGAGAGAGAGAGAGAGAGATGATGGAATTGAAAAGCGAGGGAACTGGGAGGTTCTAGAATCTCATAATTAGGCCTGCCACTATCAATTATATTAATAATCGAGCAATCTACAGACTGTTTTGATGATTAATCGGGTAATCAAAGCATTTAGGAAGGCCAGACAGAACCGACCTACAAACAACAATGCAAAAAACAATGCACTGCTCATCACCATAGTTAAACAACAAAGCCTTGCAGGAAGCACCATTAACAAAGTATAGATATATAACAATAATATGTAATAGATAATATAGGGATGAAATGCATATACATGTAAATGTGACAATCAGGTTGTGTTCAGAGATGGAAGGATCTTATATATATCTATCGGGTGATTTTCCACAAGAGAGACTTGTAGAAGACCCAGTACTCAGAAAATACTCAGTACTCATGCAAATTGTTTTCTCAGAGATGGTAAATTGTCATTAATGTCTATTACAAAAAAAGTAATGCTGTAATTTGTATATAGTTGCAGTCATGCAAAAACCTTGCATCTTCATTCTGGATGAAAAAAATTAATTTTGATTTTAAAGTTTTTGAAACAATCTGAACCTGGCTGTTTATCTTTACACTGTATCAAATTTCATGATGAATCGACCAATAGAAATGCTCCAAAATGACTTCAGTACATACAGCCCCCACACAGCAACTAAGGGCGTTTCACACTAGCTATTTTTTCCAGATCTGGGAACACTGGCTCTGAGAGTTTGGTACATTTGAACCAGTGTGAAAGCTGCTATCGAGATTGGGAGCGGTCCAGAGATCCCTGGTCCCCAAACAAGCCTAGAATTGGTCTTGGGTGCAGACTCCTGTATTCGGGTGTGTGAAAACAGCTTAAGCCATGATTACAGTTTGTTTTTTTCCCCATGATGCCACAAAATCTAACACATTTACATGCATCTGTCTATTTAGCCTACAGCAGTTTAGCACCGCCCACTGACAGTGAAGTTAAAAGGAGTGTTTCAGCCCGGACTGATTTTTGAAAAGCACAACGCAGGGAAGCCAATCATCTCATTTACATACGTCTATCTTAAAGGCACACCCCTAGTTTTAATACCAGTTCGCCCTCATTCACATGAACTCGCCATGTCCCCTCTGGGGAATCCCAGACATCAGCTTGAGGGCTGTTCCATTACTTTATTAGCTCAATTGAAGTTGATTATATGAGTTTGAAGGGGTGAGGGATCGAGTGAACATAAGTGTCGACTAGCAGTGGAACAAGTGCAGAAATGCCTGTTCCACTTGAAATCTACTCTCCTCATTCTTCCCTCCTCCTCTTCTGCCCAGAGTAGCCACTTGTGTAACGTAGTTATGACACACGTCCGAGGGGTAAGCTGAATTAGGCGACAGGATATTAAAACAGTATTAAAATATCATGTACAGATAAAGATCATGAACCCACACAAATGCTTTAAGTGTACCACAAGGGGAAAATACAGCAGAGGAAAAATGCAAGGTATGAGCTTTAACCTAGAACTAGTCCTTCTTGTGCAGTCATGCCAAAAAATTGGGACACCCCATTAAAATTACATTAAGTCATGTTTAAACATGTTCAAAAAGACAAAAGATTGTCATGGTGTGTGCTAATTTGTTCATGAGTGTAATTCATACTGGACCTACCAGATCTCATAAGGGATCTAGTCCATCATTTTTCTTCAACATTACAAAAGCGTATTCCACACACACACACACATACACACACACACACACATACACACAGCTCTAATGTGCATAATCTGCAGGCCAGTTCAGGCTTAGGAGGGTACGTCTTGAAGGGAAATTATCGTCAACTTGTGTAATTGCAGGAATAGTGGCTCTCAGGAAGGATTTGCTTAGCCTTTTAAGTTTTAGGATGCTTTAAGCAAGAGCAAGTCTGTAAAAAATGGATTTACATGCTTGGAGTCTTCTCTAAAACAAGCCTCTATGTCATGTTTCTTCTAAAGCAGTCAAGCTCACAGCTACCGGGAGACTGGAGACTCACATGGCAATGTCAGCAAAATGCCCTCTCTTTTGGTAGAGGACATGACATGCAATTAGGCATTCTGCAGCTAGTGGACTAACACGCTCAAGCTCATGCTGATCAATCTGCCTAAAGCCCTTACAAAGTAACACCTTGTACATGCAATACAACACTAAAAGTCCCAAACAGGACATCATTCCAACACTTTCTGCAAACAGGAACAGAATGAAACCAAGGAAAATGACATGACTAAAAACCAAGAATGGCTCCTTAAATGGCAGTTAAATGCAATGACTCCACAATGCACTCTTTTTCACTACTTGTAGCTTCAACACTATTTGTTTCCAAGGCCAATAATGCAAAAAGTTAAAAAGTTACATACAGGTGAACCTTGGCCTTTCCATTTTGCCACAAAAAAAACCCTGCAGAAAAGTGACGTTTGGAATTGCGTCCCATGGTTTGAATGGAAGTCCAAATAGTCTAAATGTGTTATTTTTAATTAAATTTAAGGTTGAATAGTATTATTATCAACATTCTGTACAGCTTGTCCAACCTCATCACAGTAGCTTTGGAAGAATGCATCTGTGGCTGGAGCATAGATAAATCATTTGGGGTTTAGATATCCAAACTACCAAAAAACATTTAACCTATATCTGGGGAAAGCAGTATTAGGCCTGAAGTCAGGATTGTCCAATAGGGGACATAGAGGTTGGTTATTTTTAGCAAACTGTGTGTGAGAGATCTTCCTTTGAAAACTCCTGTTTTTGCACTTATTTTCCACTGACGGTTCCTTCCTTATCTTCTATCTTCTATCTAATCTCCTCAAAAATATCTTATTGCACAAACTTGAAAATAAAGTCCTCATTAACCTGCCATTAAAGAAATAAAGGGCAGTCTCTAGTTCTACGTAACATCTACTTCACATATTTTGAATACAGCATGCCACTTCATCCGCTGTAGATGCCAGAACTACACTGCAATGCTTTCATGGGGAGCTACTCTGGGGAATATAATCATAACCTTTTCATCTTGCACATTGATGCTGTTCTGACTGTAAGGAAAGTGCTTGACATTAAAGAAAAAAAAACCTTAAATAAACAATACAGTGCTTTTGTACGCATGTATAAAGAAATCTTGCACTACTTTGCCCTAGTAGGACGAAGAAGTCAAGCTGTCATAAAACACAGCTCTGAAATACTGCGTTGACCTTAAATTGCAAGGTCCCTTTTTAAAATTCTCCTGAACCGCTACAGGCTGAACAATTACGGATCCTGGTTCTGCTGAATTTCAGCCTATGGATGAGAAATGAATCTGGTCATCGTCTAGATCTTCAGTCAAATATTCCTAACTAATCCCTTCATTATACAGCATTATTGATCTAACACGGTTTCGTTCTGTATAATTCACAAGCTTTATCCAGGCCGGCGCTTATATAGAGGCACATCTTTGCGTGGTGGTCAGACTGAGTGATTTTCTCAATTACTAAATTGTCTAGTGCAATTTGGTGAGGACAGATGTTATGTTTGTATTCATTTATTTCATTATTGCACTTGGTGGATGACACATGAAATGAAACTAGAAAAAAATCCCCATAAATATCTATTACGTCCATTTAATGCAGCAACAAATGGTGCTCGAGGGCCATTTCACAACATATCAACCTGTGTCAACTGCCAGTGCCAAGTAGACAATTGCCACATGCATTCAGCAGCAACGCTAGACAAAGCTGACCCCATCTATAACAGAGGGCCTCGTTCAAAGAGCTATATGCCGATGACCGCTGCGTGACTATGAATAATTGTTATGGCGGGCGTAACAGAATAAATCCCAGGTAGTGATGAGTGAGTGTTTCAGCCCTGCTATGACACAAAGCCATTAATAACAGCCTATCAGCCTCTCTCTCTCATACCAAAGAGCGGCCTCTGTGGATGCTGGAGCACACCACCGAAATAGCAAATGAAAGAGGCAGCAGCGGGGGAAGAATACACAAAGCCGAGAGATCCGCGCTAATCACCCCTTTGCTCTCTTCCTCGCTCCTCGCCCGCAGGCATTTTACATCAAAACAGATGACAATTGGATCCAATAGTGACACATTGGTTTAGGCCCAAACACATGGAAGACGGCTTATTCGCCAGCACTCCTGACAGGTGCAGTGCCTACAAGCACCAGCATGTCAAATGCTAAAGGTGTGAAAACAATCAGACGAAGGTTTTGTCCACTCGTCAGAATCAGTCCACTGAAATGAATCTGTTCCAATAAGAGAGCTGAAATTTTAAAGTAGAATAAAAAACCAATGATCTCATTTTCTCTTTTCTCTTTTCACAGTGATTAAGTATCACATTGACCCCCAATACGTTAATCACACAACTATTTGAACCATGCAAAATGGAAAATGCATGCAGAAAAAAAAAGAGAAGCCACTTGCGGACGGCAAATTTGATTTTCAACAGCTTCAATGTGTATCGTCTGCTGCTGACTGAACAAAAACAAAAACGCTGCACTATAATGGCTTGCAAATTCAATATGACAAAGAGCAGAGTGACACTGTAATCTGCCCACTGGAATCCCTCGCATTTCATATTCCACTGACAAGAAACACAAATAGGTGCGTCAAACAGATGGAATATGTTTTTCAAATCAAGATTCTTCAAAAAAGTCACTGCTTTGATCCATTTATTCATTCTGAGCAGTACAGCAGACATGTGGCCTTGCTTCAGGAACAACAATACACTTCACTCCAGGCCCATTTAGCATCCTTTCACCAACAAACCCATCTGGCACCTGGAATGCTAGCCCAAGTTAGCTTTCCCAACCAAACAAACAGGACGCTGGGCTTGGAGTGTGTGCAGCAGCCGTGCCATCATTGGACCAAAGCTTACAGTTCTTACGCTGTTTGCATATAGTAGACTATATGCTACTGTTAGTGTAGCCTACTCTTGTTATTATGGTGGGCTACACGCAATTTTCATTTGGATCCCCAGGGAAACACACTGCATTTGTGGGAAAAAAGCAGCTGGTTTTATCTTTTAGCAACCACAGCAACAGACTTCTGCCTGACGCTGCTTTAGAACGTTCTGAAGCCAGACAAGATATCAGGACTGATGTGTGACATGGATAACGGGGAAAAAGCACAGATTTTTAAAGCACATACGCTTTCCTATTGTGAATCTTTTTACCATGGAAGGCAAGGTTAGTGACATTTTAAATGACCCATCTGATGACCATGGTAATGCATGAAAACTATCAGCAAATTCTGATAGTACTGTTAATCAAGGTCAATAGTGACTTTCGAAACAACTTAGCCAAAACTGATCATAAATTTATTCAAAATAATTGTAAAGTCCTTTAAAGGTAATATAGAACATTTTTATTCAGAACATTAATTATCAGTTATCTGATGTCTATATAGGTAAAATAGGGTTTAGCTATTTACAACCCTATGTTTTTTGCTCTAGAATGATACAGATCTTTCCTTTTATGGTGGGCTCATGAATAATTTGATACGCTCTTTTTGATTGGCCTGTTTACAGGGAGGCACTGCAAGATTCCCACAGAATCAACATGTCTACAGATATCCATTATGATTATCGGACAGTACTGTAATCATAGTGCTGCTCTCCTGTAGGCGAGCTGAATGGCCTCATCTGGAATGCTGCCAGTCTAGTGTTAGCTTTTAGCGTAGTATGGATACACACTTGCTCGCCCCTTTTGACTTCCTTCCCCGGTTACTGAGATCAGGGAAATCAGCTTTTTTTTAAATTATATCTAGCAGATTCTGACGGTGCTGGGTCGGGCTTGATCCCAATCGACTGGATCGGATCAGGAAATCTCTAGTAAATACAATTTACCATTTTACCATACATTTTGTGGCACATTTCAATATTTTTAATGCTGCTTTTAAGTGGTCTTTCTTTAATTTGTTTAATTATGTGGTATGTTTCCCACCACATGAACACGCTTCGAAGTCTGGACGCCGTGTAAGTAATCAAATAGGCTAATAATGTACAAACGCAATAGATGGTAACAGTAAAGTATCTGCCTTCAGACTTAGCTCCAACCACAATCCACCACATCTGGTCTATCTAATTGCTGGGGTAATTATTTGGGTTGGAAGTGAAACCTGCGGGAGGTAGACATCCAGGGGGAGGACTGGTAGCCACTGAGTTACTTCATGGCATGCTACAAAAGATCAAGGTGTGTGGAAATACCATTTTAGTTGAATGTAGTCACAAAGCTTCTGGCCGCCCAGCGCATTACACAGATGGAGAACGTCAAAACTCTTCTCACACTAAGGATTTTATGGTTGTCACAAGTTCATCTGAACTAAGCGATCAAGCCACTAGGCTAAGCACTACATGGTAATTACAAGGGATCCCTTCGTTAAACATGCTCCCTTAAGCCAAAGACACTCATTAGGATGGAAAAAAAGGAAACGGTTTCAATTCTACACCATCAGTCAAGTAATAAGTCCCCTCAAGATTCCACTCCCATGGCCTGTAACCGACATCGTTCAACAGCTTTGTTGCTTGTGTGCCATTTGAATCTTGCATATTGAAGTGAAACGATTTCATGTCATTTTGGTATTTGGATAGTCTATGAATATATTAGCATATTCAAATAGACACCCCTTGAACATGCAGGACTACAGATGAGACAACAGAAAACGTATATTAATATTCCATAAGGCAAATACTTCACATCCGTATTTACTAGACAAGCCCAAAACCTTGATGAGAATTCAATTACACGTGTGCAAAAAAAACAAAAAAAAACAAACAAACCACAGCATCCTTTCCACAACGGAATAAACTGTTACAAAAAATATGCATGATGCTACTATATCATGTATGCTCAGGTCCATAAGTATTAGGACAGTGACAGACCTTGAGCTTCATCTCAGGATTTTTACAAAGGCATGTATTCTTAACCATTTAGGAACTGCAGCCATTTTTCCCTTTGTTTTACAGGCTCAAAAGTAATTGGCTGACAATTGGCTGATAAGCAATTTCATGATCAGATGTGACCTCTCCCTCATCATTTCCTGACAAATTATAAGGATAAAAAGACTGGAGTTGATTCCAAGTGCTGAATTTGTATTTGGTAGGTTTTCAGGGAAACTCTCAACATAAAGATGTAGATGCATGTGAAGGAGGCCATCCTTTAGCTAAAAAACAAAACAAACCATTTCAAGTGACAGCAGAAATGTTAGGGGTGCCCAAAACATTACTTTGGTCCATTCTTAAAAAGAATGAATGTACTAGCAAGCTCAGCAGCATCAAAAGGCCTAGCAAACCATGCAAGACAACTGCAATAGATAATCGCAGAAATCGTTCATTAGTAAAGAAAACCCCCTATGCAGAACAAAGAGGCGATGATGCAAGTGAAGGAGGCCATCATTAGGCTTGAAGGGCAAAATAATAAATATGGAAGACCGCAGAAACAACTATAGTAGTCTTCTATAGTTATAGTGTCTGTGATCTTCCAGGTCTTTTGGTGTTGCCTAATGCTTGGCTTTCTTCACTTGCATCATCGCCTCTCTGGTCTGCATAGGGGGTTTTCTTGACCAATGAAAGAATTCAATACTTTGTGAAGAAAAAACGATTCTAATCAACATCTAGTCAATTTGAGAACACTCTTTGAGGAGGCGAGCAGATGATTGTCAAAAGTCAATCAGGAGACACCTTCATGAATTTAAACCCAGAGGGTTTTACTTAAAGATGCAAACCAATCGTAACATACAAGAACAAAAAGGCCATATTACACTCCAAGAAACCTCCACAGTTTTGAAAAAAAGATTCTTTAGACAGATGAAACCAAGATTAACTTGAGTATGGAGAAGAAAATGAAGGGTTCATGATCTGAAGCATACCACATCATCTGTCAAATGCGATGTGGGCACTGTTATGACATGGGTAAGTAGTGCTGCCAATGGAACTGGGTCACTGGTGTTTACTGGTGATGATACCCTGCTACTTCTGTCAGCACTGGTAATGTCTCTGGATCTCAGGCTTCAGGTAATGAGTGAATGCATTAGTTTGGACAATTACTTCTGAGCCTGTGAAAATAGTAAATGCAAAATATTTCATAAACATCATGAACTAAAGTTTAAAGTCACTTCAATCACATCTTGACTGTTTCTTTTCAATTCCAAAACAAAAATTCTGTCTGAACCTAACTGTGCATTCTTCCAGCTTAACCCACTTTCTGCAAAGGACAGTGATCTATCATAAATATAATTTAATAATACTTCACATGTCCGGAGCTGCCCCCTGCTGTCTGCTCACTGCTGGTGCAAATCCATTTGTGGTTGGGTGCCAATACCTGCCTACCCTCTGGTCCAGGCTCTCCTGCTTTGAAAGCTCACCATTTTTTTTCATGATCCCCCCTTTGTTTTGTCTGTCATTTCTATCCTGTTCCTACTGTTCTGCACCAGGTTACCTGACCTGGCTATCCACTTCAATGCGGTCATACTCTGGATCCTCACATTGCCTCATTGCATTCATGCCTAACTGCATAGCTGTGTTTAACCTGCATGGACTTTCCCATTAACTCTGAGCATTAGTCACACTCACATTCTCATAACTCACAAAACATTTTTTTATAGCTTTCTCACTATTTTCAAGTATTTTTGTCTGTTATTTGTTGTGGAATCCTTTGTCGACCAGAGAAGGATGGGTTCAGCTTTTGAGTCTTGGGTTTTCTCAAAGTTCATTCCTATCGTTCTGAGTTACTT
Organism: Salminus brasiliensis; assembly: GCF_030463535.1. Taxonomy (NCBI): domain Eukaryota; kingdom Metazoa; phylum Chordata; class Actinopteri; order Characiformes; family Bryconidae; genus Salminus; species Salminus brasiliensis. Next base: position 13,677,338 of record NC_132891.1, read on the forward strand.
TTTCCTTGCCACTGTCGTTCCTGGCTTGCTATAAAGAGGGTTGATACCCGGATTTTGCAAAGCTGCTTTGTGACAACTGTCTTTGTGAAAAGTGCTATATACATACACCTGAATTAAACTGAATAGGCACCAAATATGGGGCCAATGTGTTGGGCTCCCCCTCCAAAATTAAAGGGGGGGGGGATTAACTTCCTGGAGAAAAGTAATGCTTGTGAAACTGCTGGAACAGTCTGCAAAGTTAAACTGTTTGTGAAATTGTATGAAACAGAATTTTACGGCTAGCAGAAACACTGCACTGCAAGTTGTGCAAGCATCATGCACATCTTTCACTTGCTGTGTTTTCCCCTGCAGGGTTGGCAGATTTATAATTTTCCAGCCAAAGGAAACATGCTTTCTAAGTTACTTTCTAAATGTACCATGAAACCAAAAAGAAATGATACTTTGATTTCAGACAGTAAAGAATAAAAACGAATGGTCTTCTGAGTGCATGCTGATTCTGGTGTTGAATAACTGGCAACCCAAGGACAGATAAATGCAGTGACAGAAAGAGCAGAATAGAAGTTTTAAAGGCATGTTGTTGATAGACAGCTTAATATCACATACTGACTATCTCAAAATAAAAATCTTACTACTGAAAAACTAACTATATTTTGAGTCTGAAGACAGCAAGCAACTCTGCCATTCAGACATCCAGTGGAAGTTCGTTCCACCACTTCGGTGCCAAGACAGTAATAAGCCAAGCCATTCTTCGTGTTTTCGTGACCATTGCCATCGCGTACGGAGGGTCTGGTCCATTCTTGGCTTTGTAGGACAGCATCAGGGTTTTGAATCTGATGCAGTCAGCTACAGGAAGCCAGTGGAGAGAATAGTAGACGGGTTACATGGCTGAACGTAGAAACACTGAAAACAACTCGTGCCGCCGCATTCTGGATTAGTTGCAGGGGCCTGATGGTGAGACCAGCCAGAAGGGAGTTGCAGTAACCAAGTCCTAAAGTGACAAGGGTCTGCAAAATGATATGGTTTGTGAAATTGTACGAAACCGCTGGAAAACAGAATGTTACGGCAACCAGAAACACTGCACTGTCACCAAGTTATAAAGTGACAAGAGACTGAATGAGCACCTGGGTGGTCTCTCTAGAGAGGAAGGGTCGAATTCTCCGGATGTTGAAAAGGAGAAATCTCATGGAGGAACAATAACTGGTCCTCCATGACTACACCAAGGTGACCAGTGAGTTCTCAAAGTAAATGTATGATAAACCTATCACACACTGAGCTGAACTAAATCTAACTGACCAGGACCAATGATATGCTGTATATGAAGTTGCATTAATGAATTATGCATTAATGATTAATGAATGTTAAATGGTTATGTTAATATGGATTTTAAGTCCCTTTGGAGCATTTCTATGGGTCAATTCATCATTTATGTTTTAGCATTTTGTGGTGTAACGTAATGTCTCATAATAATATATAATTCTATATTAATATATAATTATTATGAAATTACTAACTAAGCTAGCTTATTAGAATATTACTAGAATATTACTGAATAACGTATAACAAGAACTACTTCATCACAGACGGCATGCAACCCCGTTAACATCCAGTTGTTCTCTGGATTCCTTTGGTTGGAAGCCAAAATACTGCTAAACTGGTGCATTGGCACCCTCCATCTGAAGAAGTCCAAGCCCAATTCACTCTTCACATGTTCATAAGTTGATTTAACCAAAGGAATAGTTAAACAAAAGCCAAGCAATAAATACGATGAATATGACATAAACAGTGATAATCTGCCAAAACATTAGGACATTAGGACAGGATGGAAATTATTCCAATACACAACCTAATCCGAGCGATAAGAAAATTCTGTACGTCTGTAGCAACTCCGAGACCGTTGCACAAATTACTGGTAGGTATAACATCTATGGACAGGCATCCAAGTCTTGGCCACTTGACTACATCCCAAATGTGGCCAAGGTCGAACCGAGACACACTTCTTGACTTTTTGTTGACTTTAACATGAGCTTCCCATAGGTAACAAATTCTTCAGATGAATAATTCAGACGTGAAATCAGAAACCATCCGTAAACATTAAATATTCAGCAGCATATTACAAGCAGCATTTCTGGAGGAAGTGGTCAGGCCCCTCTTGGCCAGCTGGAGAAAATATGATCTGGGAAGAATTGCGAAGAGAGAGTCAGCATCAGCATCAGCATCAGCATCAAATACAGGGAGAAGTTCCTCTGGCTCCTCTTTAGAGAGCCAGCACTGAGGTGTTCCACCCCACCCCCCTCAAGTTTGGCTTAAATAGAGGGGGGGGGGTCATACCTGTGTGTTTGTGCAGCATCTGCGCAGTAGGGCTACCTGAACTTCTCTGCAGTGGTGCCAATGCCAAGCTGTGCTGAGAGAGAGAAAAAAAAGACCTGCAACTCTCCACCTCCACCTCCATCCACATTGACTCAAATCACTGCACCTCGGGGCCCCTCATTAACACAAGCCTTGCAACCCGTCCATGTCGACACAGCACATTATAGGCAGTACTACTCACGCATCCACGCACAAAACAGGTGAGCCTAAAATCGCCTAAAGCCTTGTTAGGAGCGGTGCTTGTGAATGAAGTCCTTGGTGTGAAAGACGAGGCTGAAGTTCGCATCTTTTTCCAATTCTCCGTTCCACCTTAAATGGTGCAGCAGTTGTGCAGGCGCCCGTGCACGGGCGCCTGCACAACTGCTGCACCATTTAAGGTGGAACGGAGAATTGGAGAAGGTTGCTGGCGAATAACAAGCCAACTTCAGCTTCGTGTGTGAGAGGACGAATATTCGCCTTAAAGCTAACATTTGAGGAGAGGAAATGAGGAGAAAATTGCACTTCACCTAACTAACGCTGTCTCTTCGTCTCTCTTCCACCGTCCGAATTCAGTCTTCAGTCTGTGCTCCACAGGCGAGAGAGGACGCTGAGTGAGGCTGACATGGTAGTCACTGGTGTATAGTCACAAGCATCTCCCCGAGGCTCCTGAGAGTGAGGGAGCCTGGAAAACGACAGCGAGGAGGGCAACAAGAATGTCTGAGGCAAGTAGCTATAGATGTGAAGTCTCCCTGTCTTCCCTGTCCTCTGGGCTCCTCTCCGCCTCTAAATGCTCCACAGCTCCAATGTCGAAGGCAGGTAGCGGGTACCCCAATACGGAGGCTGCGGTCACCGCTGAGGCAAACGGACACAACCTCCCCCCCCCTCCTCCTGTGTCACCGAGCTGTCGTCGCTGGAGTCTTGGCCATAGAGACAGAAAGAGACGTTGTGTGCGCCTGGATTTACATTCTGGGGGTCGAGTCAACCTGGAGACGAGCAAGAGGGGGAAAGACTGGAGAGAGAGAGAGAGAGAGAGAGAGAGAGAGAGAGAGAGAGAGAGAGATGGAGAGGAGAAACGACGAGCAACGGCGCCACCAGCTGACCAGAAGGCTGAAGAAGGTGGGCTGCCTCCTAAGTCATCATATGAAGTTCAGACTTACGAGATTGGAGGTTGTAGGTACGACGTGCCTGGAGTCCAAATGCTGGGACACAAACTGGACTAAAGCCAGAGGTAGGGGGACCATATTTTGAGAGGACACTGGGGACACACAGGCGTCCTTCGTGGTTAGGATGCTGTGGCTGTGTGCTGGGGGGGCTTTAAGTAAGTCTAAGTTGTAGGATCGTGGCAGTGTGTGTGTGTGTGTGTATATATATATAGGGTAGGGGTTGTTATATATTTTAGAAATCATACAACTGTGTTAATCACCACCAAAATGAATAAATAGCTCTACTAATGTACTGTTAATGATGGTGGGCCTTTTCTGAAATAGGACTGCTACTCAGGATATGGTAGATTTTTAGGTTTGAGACACAGCCTCAGATTTTGTCAAATTGGTGGCCTGTCAATAACAGGAATGTCAGTGCCATTAGACTCACACATTTAGGTCTAATCTCATACCACATGTTTTATCTTTCCCCCCCAGGTCCCAAATGGTGACCTTAAGCCCTGTGGTCCGCACTCAGGTGACGTCCGCAAAATACATCTTTGAGGGAGCCAAGTTTAAAACAATTATTGTCATTAATAATGGGTATTTTAGAACACGTATCTCTGCTGAATTGTTCAAGAAATGTTTTTAACTCACACTATATATTGAAAATTGAATATTTTCAATGCGGAACATTTTCTTCTCTGCCTTGATGCTCACAGTTCGGAAAGAATCCATGTGCTTGGATTGGTCACAGCTGCTGATAAAAGGGAATTTTTATAGCAGCCCTCGCTGAAGGGCTTAGTAAGGGCGAATAGTGAATGCTTGAGAACACCCTTTAGATTGACAGAATGAGAAATGGGACACCCTACAGCCTCATGGTCCTCGCAGGCATGCACACATGGGGAGTATATGACTTTTTGTTTTTGTTTCCCTACAAAACATCTTCTGGATAAATTTGACGCAAATACTAACGTTTCCTACAGCTGCCGCTCTGGATTTCACTGATAAACACGCACTAGACAACCTTAGCCAGCCGTTTAGATGGAGTTAAGAAGAGTGTGACAGTTAGGTAGTCGGTAACAGCCGGTCCACATCCACTCTTTGAAGTTGCTACAAAAGGTACAAACAAACACTTTGGGTTCCATAAAGATCTATGTTTGTAAAAGAGACTTGAGAGCATGAAGGACCTTTTCAAAGCTTTATGGAATTGTTACTTAATGTAAAGGTTCTTCACACTCACAGATCTCTATATGGACCCAAAAGTTGTTCTTCTATGACTTTGCTTAAAGAACCTGTTGTAGCACTTTTATTTTTGTAAGTGTGAATAAGTTCAGTATTTTAGTAATACTGTGGGGTAAAGAGCTTTCTCTTACAAAGTTCCCCAACTTTCCTGTTAGTGTTTGAGACTCTTCTCTTCTTATAAGCTTCTGGTTAATCCTTCATTACAATCTACTGTTTTTGTCGCCGTTGCTCAGAACTACTCTCATTGACAGGTTTTTAATCATTATTGTTGTAGTCTTTCTAAACTACTTTCTTTACAGGTCCTACACCAGGCTATATATATTCCAAAATCTCTTCTCCCATATCTCCTTTCTTCTCTCTCTCCCATGTCCTGGGCTGCTCCCAGCTGTCTGCTTGATACTGGTGCAAGTTCAATTATGTTTGGGTGCTGCTGCCTGCCTACCCCCTGGTCCAGGTTCTCTTGCTGTGTTAACTCGCTGATATTTGTCACAATCCTCCAAACCCCTTTGTTTTCCTTCCTTTCAGTTTTCTTTCTACATCTTTTCCATGTATTGAGATGCCCTGTTCCCATTGTTCTGTCCTGGTACTGCTCGACCCAGCTTTCCACCACCCTGCTGCCCTCTGTGATTCTATCATGCTTTGGATCCTCACATTCACTTGTTTTTCTTTGCCACTATCACCTTTGGCTTGCTCAAAAGAGGCTTGGACCAGATCTCTGTAAAGATCCTTTGTGACAACTTTCATTGAGAATAAATTGTAATCGAATTGAATTAATACTAATACTGACACAATAAACATAAAAGCCCAATCCCAATAGCAAGCCTGGACTGGACCAATCTGGATTTCACTTCAAGAACGTAATAATAGTTGGCAGCCCTGCAACAATAATAGTCTATATTAGAAACTCAATGTCTAATGCTCAGGTTGTGTCATCACACCAAAAATATTTGTTTGATGAGCCCCAACTTTCCTAACTGGGGGTCTGTCAAAAAAAGTGATGATTGTTTTTTATACTGGGTGTATTTTAATTTTTTATAGCAGCAACTTGTGCAACTGATTTATATATTTTTTTAATTTTTGCTGTTATCCACATTCAAAACATGTACATGCTACTGATGCTTCGTACTGGATAAAAAACATTGCTCACCTAATTCTCATACTCCTGTCTTTGTTTTATTGCTGTAATATCAAATATACTTTGTCTCCTATGCCTACAGAACAACAGAGGTAAACAAAGTAAAACCATCTTTCCCAGGGTGTTTCTGTTGTTTCCAACCAAAACCACTTGAACATGAATCATGTCCTTATGAGTTCCAAAGGAGCACATGAAGGCAGTATAAGCTGGATTTCTGTATGCCAGAAATGAATTGGATTTTCGAATATCCCCTCTGTTGTGCCCTGTGCTAAACAAAAAGGTCTCAAACTCGATAGATTTTTCTTGTGTACATATTTTCTCCTAAAGCCACTGGATCCTCTAAACCACAAGGTCATTAATGAGTCGATGAATTTGCAACCTAACACTGCTAACACGCACTGAACTGACATCTGAGGTTGTTTGTAAATTTGTTGTTGTGGTGGCGTTCATGTGCACTTGTCTCATGAATGTGAATGATGCCGTTACTGTGAGCTCATCTCGTTTCCGGCATAGCTTAAGGCAGTACATTTTACACAAAACTCACACACAACATCAAAACAGTCATTAAGTATTTTAGTAGTAATTACTAAGTATAGTGTGCTTTTTTCATATATATATATATATATATATATATATATATTATAGTCCACTTGCATAAAAAAGTCAGAAAAATACTAAATATAAGTATATAAATTTATATAAGTTATATAAATATAACTAAATATAACTATACTTAACAGAACTGTAGTTCAAAAATAATCAAAAGGTACAAAAAGGAGACTCCTAACAACCGTGTAAGATCTAGTAGACCACCAACTAAACAATCTAAGAAAAAGGAGCAGAAGAACGTCTGCAAATTACATCCTTCCCACCTCTCCCGCAACTCACAGGATTCTCCTGCATACTGATAGCAGCTCCTTCACACCCAAAAATTACATGCAAAATCCGGAAATCGGAATTCTATAAATCGGAAACAAGTGAGTGAGACAGATTGAGTGAGTAAGTGAGTGAGTGACAGGCGTAGCGAAAGAGAGAGAGTGACAGAGAGCATCCTGAGAGCAACCTGGTCTTTCTTTTTGCTCAGTAGACCAGATCAGTGTTATCTGATTTATAGTCGACCACTCTCATTCGTTGTCCATCAGTTCAGTTTAGTGTCCTGCAGCTCTGCGACAGAGTGTTCACAATGTTAAATAACGCACTACCCCTGCATAGGGGGTCAAAATAATGAGAGTATTGCTGCTCTGTTCATGACAGTGACTGTTCTATTGACCATGAGCGGTAAATGACTGTAAATGACAAGCTGTCATTCTTTTATTAGCATGGCTAATGTTATATACTTACTAGCTAGCTGTGCTGCTCCATTGATGTCTTTCATAATGAGTGTGATTAACTCCATGTAATCTTTCTTATAGTTATAATAGAATACACATAACATTTCACAAATGTAATAATTGAAGTACATATGTTAATGACAACCTTTCAACACAATTGCTATCTTTACGTTCACTAGTTTTTGACAGAAATCATGTACATTCTGTGTGTGCTGGACCTCTGGTGTTCTGATAACAATAAATTGACTAGCCCCCGAGTCCAGTCCTCAACATCATTGTGTGTGTAAAATTTCGCTCACTGTTACATCTAAGTTTTGAAGGTGTTGAAAAATCTCATGCAGATTTCTTTGTAAAAATGAGAGCAAGTCTCTTGAAAAGAATGGAAGCTGTAATGGAGACAAAGGGTGGACATACTAAACACAGAAAGCCTTGGCATGATATTGAGGTGTTGAGTCTTCTTCTGTGTAAGGTTCTGTGTACTGTGTTTTCTGCTATTTCATAAAGACCATATGAAAGGTGATCTCTGCCACAGTACTGCATATGCACTTAAATGCTGTCTTCAGGAGGATTTCTTATGCTTAAACTCTGTGAAATGCACTTTAGGTCTAGCTTTAGTAGACCTCATCTGCTGTGCCTTTTTTTCCTCAACATTCTATAGGCAAATGTGCTCAGACTCCATATAATGCATGAGGTTTTTTTATAATGATAATTTTTCAGGTTTTCTCTGAATCTACACACTAACTCAACTCATCGGGTGATTACTAAGCCTTTCATGAGCGAAGTCAGCTGTATAGCAGCAGGGAGACTACAGAAATTGGCTGTATATGAGGTCTCCATAAATGGGATTGAGAACCACAGCTGCAAACCCAGTAGTGTGTTTTTTATCCCTTTGCATAGCCTCCAGTGTGCATGCTGTAATATTGCAGTAATATAATATTTAATCCGTAATCTGCTTATTTACATGTATTACAAAATAAAGGATTTACTTTGGAAAATCCATCATTATCTAATGCTTTTTTTCCTAGACATTCCCAATATCGCTCCTGTATAACTGTTGTTCACAATAAATCTCCTAACCGAAATGGAAGATTAGACCTTTACAAAGGTCGAACTCCAGTCCTCCTGGGTGTTGAGATCGGGTCAATTCCAGAGGCAGAGCCCGGTGAAATAAGCTCTCTTTATTAAAGCCGGCGTATTCTTCCCCTCCGCCATTAAACCCACATTAATCATGCTCACTCCGGCCCAGGATACTTTAACACAACCCAGCCATCATTAATAACGCTCCATCCAGCCCTGCGTTGACATTTCCTTTAATTATCTCTGTAATTTATTCATGTACTGTATTGGTGGAGCTTGTTGTGGGAAGCCGCCTGCAAGGAACATTTTTACTCGGGCTCCTTGAAGACGTGGGATTAACTGTGTTAATGGTGAGGCTGCGAGGCACGGCTGCTGTTGGTGTGCGTTAAGCTCGAAAAGCCATTAGGCCTGGCATTCTAATACACTAACTGGAAAGGCGGTGAATTCGTTAGTGAGTCATCCGTACAGAACTACTTGAGGAAATTAAGCACATTTATACGCTTGTGAAGAGACTCCCGGTGATTCAAGTCACAGTGATGCTTTCTGTTAAATCCTTAATGCACCTGTATTAACAGTTGTGCTTGTTTGTGTCTGCTGTAAGAGGTATGTGAGAGGAATCTGTCACATGACACTAATTTAATGTGTAAATGCATTGTTTTCTCGAAGAGTAGGCAGGAGTTGCTGAACAGCTTATCCACAAATGCATTCTGCCTCTATCGTTCTCTATTGTTACAAATCATTACATTTGTGGCCAGATTTAACATATAAAAACAATCTCAATTAACTAACTGGAGGGGACACAGTCCTCCCTACCCCTCAAAAAGACAAATACCCAGTGTTGAACAGACACTTCTTAACTGCTTTCTCTCACTGGGTTCCTGTAGCTGCCTGCACAGATTTAATACCCTGACACTGGCCTACAAAGCCAAAAATGGACCAGCCCCTCCCAGCCTGATGGAACTGGTCAAAGCTAGAGCTGTATCAAGAGCCATTTGTGCTACCATTCTTCAAGACTCATGGAAGACCAGCATCTAGACTTTTCTCTGTCCTGGCAGCAAGGTGGAGGAAAGAACATGTTTTAGTGTCTGAACAGCTGAACACCTGTGAACGTTCTGTCAAAATTTCAGATGTTAGTGAATAGCTTATCCACATCCAAGTTGAACAGGCCACATTTAAAGCAGCAGTGTGTAGCATTTGTTCCTTAAAATAATAACAGCTAGAAAAGCATTGTGATGCTCTACTTACCTGTAAGAAGGAGAATAGGGTCTCGCTTATTGCCTCTCCGGGCTCGGCATTCTGCTAACTGCACTATATAACTTTGGTGAAGTTGGCAAGACAGCACTTGCGAGAACTCCATAATGCTGAGTCATATTCATGTAAAATCCTGTAATATTAGTCTACAGCATCAGTCTACATTCTTCTTTTATTTCCTGAGACAGTTCTGTCTTCCAGCTTGTACATAGAAATGCATGTGTAAAAAGTTTGAATGATGGGTTGCTCAAGAAGGTAATTCCTCTTTCTGACTGTCCAAGAGCAAGAAATACTAATTTATGCATAATATTTTGTAAATTATTTTATTAGAAGAAAGTATAGCTTGTCTTAAGCTTCTATGCTCTATTGTTCACAGAATTTAACATGTAAAAACTGTCACAACACACTGATTTACTGGAGGGGACACCTAACCTAAAGAATATGCCTATAGTTTAAAATCTACAGAGCAGATCTCCAGTGTTAAACAGACACTTCATAGCTGCTTTCTCTTCACTGGGTTCCTCTGGAGCGACCAGGTCTACAAAGCCAAAAATGGAGTCTCAAAGCCCGATCTGTACCAAAAGCCCTTGGTACAGATCCCTCAGCTTGACCCACTATTCTTCAAGACTCATCAAAGACCAACATTAATATTTTTCTCTGTCCTGGCACCAAGGTGGTGGAACGAATATGCCCTAGTTATCTGAATGGCTGAACAGCCAAGTCGCTCACTGTCTTTTAACACAGACTAAAGGCCTTCTCTCTCAAGATCACTTAATTCAACACTAATCTTACACTTATTAAAGCCTGTGATTGTACCTCACCCTTTCGCAAAGAAGTTCTGGCTAGCTGTTATGGTCTACCCAGAGTGAGCTCTTTTAGCATAAGCGCTGCTGCAGTTTTGAAGCATTCTGTAACTTGGGGCATAACAGTAAACTGAGTTTTAGGGATGCACTGTATGTTGTGGGAAGTCTAACCAGTGGGTGAATTTAATTCATCAGTAGAATCAAAGCTGTTGTATCATGTTGAAGCTGAAAAATCGAATTCCATGGGTGGGACCATACTTGCAAAACGGTCTTACTTTGATTTTGTTAACATTCAGGCATAGTGTAGTGTGTAGCTGTTGAGTAATCTGCACCTTGTGTATCTAGCTATTCATACTGACTCTTGTATCTGGCAGTATCTAAGTAGCTTAGAGGTTTCTTTGCATTGTGGCCTATTCACACTAGCTAGTGATATTTTCAGAGGGGACAGCTAAGTACTTATGTAAGAGTGTCTGCTAAATGCTAGGAATGTAACTCTGTTGAAATCAGTCCTATAGTGTTGATTTAAGTGTAGCTGGACTCAGATATCCACTGTAGGAGTGAACTCAATAGTAGGGATTTTGCTGAAAAGGATGGTTTTAAAGATCATTTAGATCTGATCTTCAACAGCTCTATTTAAATACACCTGTCAGAAGTGTAAAAGATCATACACCTACATACTTTTGACAGAACATGCATGCCAAATACAAAGCATGTATTAAATGCACTGCTTTTTCTACTGTAATCCTCTCTATGCACATGCTGAGTGTTTTGGCCATGACACAGACAACCATGTCTGTTGTATAATGAAGGAATTTAGTTTAAAGATAGCTTTTGAGATTTGTTAATCTCAAAAACCCACTCCATATTTGCACATAGAAAATTCTGAGTGTCAAGCGAAGTTCACTCTGGTTCAAGAAACTTAGTGGAAAACAATTTATGACAGAAATCTGCAATTACAGGGCTTTTGTGTACCAACCGTCATAACGACTAGAAAAAACAAGCTCTATCTATGTGTAATTACTTTCTATTGCCTTTAGCTTAAGTTTATTTAAGCATCGTCTGGGGGTGAGATCTCTGTGGAGGCATGATCAGGTCTTGGCAGGGCTGTCAAACCATCTGGAGGAGAAGCTAGGACGATAAAAATAAATGCAGATAAGGGCTTGGCCTTCATCCAGATTGGCAGGGATCAATTGAAACCTTCACATGGCAAATAAAACTTAGTCAACATCAGTAGGGGAATGGGAATATGAAGTACCATCAGGTCCATAAGTATTTGGACAGTGACATGATTTTTTGACTGAAGTGTGTAGATTCTCAGCATTAATTCAAGGAGCTTTACAAAAAATTTTGCATTTACTGTTTAGAAATGACCTTTTACCACAGCCACTTTCAGTTGCTGTTTTGTTTGTGGGATTTTAATACTTTCAGTTTGTCTTACGTAAGCAAAAACCTGCTCAATTGGGTTGAGGTCAGATGACTATTTCTTTACCTTTACCTTTACCTTTCATCATACTCTGAAGCACAATGCAATTAGATGTGCAGCATCTAGATATAGATAAGCAGAGACTATAACTCTATACACTTCAGAATTCATCCTGTTACCTCTATCAACAGTCATATCAACAATAATCACCAATCAAAATCATTTTTTCTTCACAAAGTAAATAATTCTGTATTCATCTACTTTATTTGTTTCCAGTTTTTTTGGTTTTGCTGAGCTCACAAGTACATTTTTTTTTTTAAAGAATGGGCCAAATTCTTGCTTTGACCACTCCCAATATTTGTGCTATCACTCTGACAGGCTTATTTGAACTCCTTTACTCGCTCCATCACCTCTTTGGTCTCCATAGAAAGTTAACAAATTCAAATTCAACACTTAGAATCAGTTCCATACATTTTATCTCATAGAACAATGAGGTAACAGCAAAATACATTTAGTCCTCATCACAAAGCAATCATTAAACAATGCCTCAGTATTAATAACTAATATCATATAGTAACTTTCTAAGTCTACTATCATCAGTTTACTATCATCTTCACTGGGGAAAATTCAGAAAAGCGTTGAGAATTGATCCAGTTTTCTGGATAAATTGATTATCTACCACCAGTCTCATAAAAACAGTAGATAAATGGAGGCAGCTGCAATGAGCATGCCGTTTTAAAGACAACAGGGGTTCTTGGTGGCAGATGGATGGCTTCTAGAATATTCTAGAAAATATTTAGTAGATTTTTTCATGAGATTTACATGTAAAAACTGACAAACAAGCAATGGTAGATAATGGTAGATAAAACAGGTAGATAAGTACATCCAGACAGATGATACTGGTGGTGGGGTCAACCACTAAAAGAAAACCAGAAGAGCTTCTTCCATGGCATTCCTCCAAAAACCCTCAGTATACTTCAACCATGTTTGTGAGAATCATGCAGTCCTACCCTTCCCCCCAAGGCCCAATGTGTGACTATGTTGTCCCACAGATGTTCCCATAAGTTCACAGTGCTGCTCAAAATATCATCATAAAATAATCTTGGTGCTGCTTTGTGCTTTTGGAAATGCAAGACCATGTCAGTTTTCCCAAGCATACCGCCCACAGGAAAAGAAGGACAGGAATGCGTTTCTATGGGAAAATAACTGGCATTGGGCCTGCAAAATGAGTTGTCACCCTCAGCGTCATCGCAAGACATTGAGAGGCACAGGGAGAATCACTGTTGCTTATGCAAGTGGTGGAGTATGGCAGTGACAAATGAACTCTCCTCAATGTGTGCTTCTTTTGCGTCACTGCGAAGGCAAGCCGAGGCTGCTTTGACGATGCTTCCTTTAAAAATAAGCTCAAAGGACCAACTGTATGATCCATGAGATATGTGTTTTCAGTGAAGTGAGAGGAGTTGCTCAGTGGAACAAAAATCATTACTCTTATTAAACTTCTGGCTCTCTGTCCTTCCTCTTTTCCTTAAGGGACATCAATCTTTATACACCAGGGAGAAGACTCTGAAAGTATGCACATGACAACAGACACAGATGACTTAATTTACACTCAGCACAGTGACATCTACCTACCTACCTAAATTCCTAAATGTTCTACGAGGAATCCTTGAATTGGTATAGAATCTTAACAGTATTCAGTATATGTCATCATGAACCTTTAAATGTACCCTTTAAATAAAGGGTTCATGATCTGAAGCAATACCACATAATCTGTCAAACATGGTGGAGGCACTGCTATTGCATGAGCATGTGCGGCTGACGATGGAGCTGAGTCACTGCTGTTTACTGATGATGTGACCGCTGATTGAAGTAGCAGGATAAATTTGAAGAGGATATAGCTTCACAGTACAGATAGATAATGACCCAAAACATAGAGTGAAAGCAACCCTAAGAGCTTTTTAAAGCAAAGAAATGGAATGTTCCTAAATGGCAGAATCAGTCACCTAACCACATCCCAGTTGAGCAGCTTTTCGGTTAATGAAGACGGAACTGAAGGCAGAAGGATGCACAAACAAGCAGCAACTGAAAGCAGCTGCAGTAAAGGTCTGGCAAGGAATCTCAAGGGAGGAAACTGGTTCTGTGGGTTCCAGACTTCAGGCAGTCACTGACTGCAAATGATTTGTGTTCCAACTATTAAAAATACTCATATTGTTATGATTATATGAATATATTAACATTAATAATGGATATAATTCCATCCAAAAAAAAGTTTTGTTCAAATCTCGATGTGGTTTGTTTGGCAAAATAAAAAAAATAAAAACATTATAGAAATTGTGTCACTATCCAAATACTTAGGCCCCGCCCATGTAAAAATGCTGTTTTGGTCACTGGAAACTAAGCTTTTTTAAAAATGCTCTCCTAGGTGAACATTTTTGAAAATGGAAACTTTATACTCCCTATATAGTGAACTATGTAAGTCAGGAGGCACTACATTTCATTTTAATTTTGACATATAAATAAATGTAATCACTGTTCCATTACAAATATTTAGTGCTCTACTTAGATTTAGGATCTGTACACTAAATAGGGGGTAGTGTGTAATGTGGGATGAAACCGCTGTGTTTTCTTCCTTCTTCTCACTGTTTTGCTATCTCTCTTTATGAGGTACTGTCACCCCACACAGGGCTAGCATGCTAATGCAAGCTTTCTCGCCTCTGTGTGGATGGAAATATTAAAAAAAAAAAAAACAGAGGGAGGGAAATCTCAATTTTGTACAAATAACTAGGGCCTTAAAGACTTGTAAGCCTTGTTGTTTTGGTTTTGGCCTTGGTCTAGGCCTCATCTTTTTTTTTTTTTTACTTGCACCAGCTGTTTTGATTCTGAATGTTGGATTGCCCCACAGAAAGTAACACACAACAGCAGCCTGCCTTATGTTATACTACTGTATAAAGTAAACTTACACAAACAGTATAAGTGGGCCTCAGGGATTAACATAAAAGACAAGAAAATGCAGCATACGGGCCAGACGAAAAGTGGCACAACTCAAATCCACACTCTCTATCCGTCTATCTAGCTACACACCTGTCAGTCCATCTGTCTGTGTTTCAGTTTATCTAAAGTGAGTTCAGTCAAACCAAGGTTAGAAGGTCCAGCAGTTGAACATGTATATAGTACATTAACAACTCATCTTTAGGTCTCTCTCTCGCCCCCTCTCTCTCCTCCTCGCAATTGACACTGCTGTGTTTTTTTTATTTGCCTCCTTGTCAGTTCGAAAGCTTTACTTCTTGCTGTTTGTCTCTCATGGTGAATTTACCTCCGCTGAAGGAACCTTATTTCCTCTGGGTGCTCTAACCGTCTCCTTAGTTCATTATCCCGGCCGCTGCTGGTCGACCTGCGTAAGACTAATGGCTCTGTGCACCTTTTATTGCTCGCCGCAGCGCTATGGCAGAGGGCTCCATTACGCCCGACCAGCCCGAATTTACCTCCTCCGCTCTGCGAAAGCCCGTCGCTGGCTGTAATGAGTGGAGAGCTTCGGTTAGGGCATAAATCGTTTTCGGGCTGGATGACAGAGCTTTCTGGTTGCAAGGAGACAGTTAAAGGCAGACTTTGCGGAGCCCTCTACATGGCTCCTGACCGCACGGCTGGCAATAACTTATTCCGCAGCTCTGTTATGGGCGAGAAGAATAAGAGGGGAGCAGGTGGCGCCTCAGAATGCATCCCAATGTCAATCTGGCCCCGGGATTCGTGGTGCGACACAAGTGGAAGTGAGACAAAGCTTTACTGACTTGGCCTAATTGTGATTTAATCAAAGCGCTCTTAATTGAAATCTCTCTTTGGTGCTACAGTTAAGTGAAATCTGGGTGTAAATATCCTTTGTCTGCACAAATTCTCAATTTGAATACTTACTTGACACCACAAATTACATTTCCCAACACTGCACAATGGATACTTCTTCAAAGGAACACGCCGACGGCCACATCTGTATGGTTCATTACCACAAACAATAATTTGGACATTTTCCTCTATACTTAGAAAAGAACAGAGAGCATGCTGCCAGTGGACAGGCCTGTTTTCCTAGATAACATGCCAATGTGGGGCCTGTATGGTTAGCCCAGCCTAGAAAGTTTCAAAGTATGGATGACCTCAGGGACCCCACAAGGGTCAGTAATGGAACTGGGGGTGGAGGGTGGGGGGGTGGTGTTAAACATAGGGCCTAATTGGGTTGTAGACTGCACATGGGGCCTAGATGGGTCCCATGTGAGATTATGGTGGGATCCCAGTAATGTACAAACCTACTCAGATCCCATGTCCAGCAGGTCCCCACCTAGACCATGTTCCACCCATGTGAGCCCCACATGAACATGTTGGCTGGGTTTGAGTCAATAAGTTTTGTGTTTTTCCTTTACATTAAGAATACAACCGCTAAGTTTGACAAGTGTTTGTTAAATGCAAATGGTTATGTTAAGTTTAGTCTACTAGGTTAGAATTAGGTTTAGGTGTAGTAGGCTAGGTTTAGGTGTAGGTTGAGCTGCAGGTTCAGGTAATAAAATCTTACTGGTTGCTTTGTAACATTCTCTGTCTAAATCATTTGATTTCTGTGTGTCTGGGTTGCGTCAGTAATTCAAGCTAGTCGGGGTGCTCAAAGCATGGTTTGTATTTACTACAGTGGTGTTAAAGTAAATTACACAGTAGCAAAAAATAACAATTCTCGTGTAACTTAACCTTTTATTTCGATGTATTTTCAAACTCTGACTGTATTATTCAGAATTTTGCCTATGCCCCCCATTTTGGTGTCTGAGTTTGTCCTAGATTTTAGTACCACTTTTGACGTTATTGTTGGATAAAAGCTTCGTTTGTCAGCTGAACTTCTCATTAAACTCTGCATTTGCATTCCAGCTCTGTGTCCAAGTGTCATAGACTACTTTGGCGTTAATGGATGCAGCAGAGAATCATTGGAGGTGGTAGCTGAGCAGGGCTGATTATTACAAATGACTCAGCAACAGTTAGCCCACCTTAGCTCTGTACTGGGATTCCAGCCTCTCCGCTCTCTGCTATTTCTCAACCACTGCAGACTGCTCAACCTTTGGAACCATCTCTGCGTGTGCTCCTGCCTGCTCAACCCACTCTTCGTATAGCATTTTTCTGTTAAGTATGATGGAAACCCCGAAGGATGTGAAGGCTTTTTGCTCCAATGTTCAGTTGATTTTTTGTAACGTCCTATCTCTAATCCATCTGATTCATCTAAAGTCATGTGTATTACTTGCTTACTCACTCTGAGGGTATAACAGAAGGTCACTGCCTCGTGGGATCACAAACCTAACATGGCACAGAATTACGATAGAGATAAAGTGGTGCTAGAGATAGATGAACAATTACTGAAGTTACATCAGAAGTGTTCTCACTTTTCACATTCTTTCCGGTCAGAGCTGCTGCAGTGATGCAGTTCTTATGCTGGTTTAAAGGAGGGATCTCAAGGTGAAATACAAACAGAGTTAGCTTGTAGAGATGACTTCCTGTCTCTCAGCAACCTTCTAAAAAGTGGACCATCTTACTAGAACACTGTCTGGGGGTCATGTGTTCCTACTTCCTTCACCCTCCACAATGTCAGCAGCATGAAGGAAGCAGCCCCTACACCTTTTACCTGTGCAACTTTTATTATCCTCTACCCTAATAAATCTCTTTCCTCAACTACTTTCCTTAGCTTGGGAGCAGCTGAGAACTTCCCAGACCAGAACCTAACTGCCCAGAAGAACCTTTCACTCCAACAACTACCAAGGCCCTGTTGGGTCGTGCCATTGATGAAAAGCCTGTAGGAACTGGATCCATAACACTTCTTAGGGGTCAGTATAATTCTGGACTCCTGCAGGAGAGGGAGTTACATTCAATTTTTGGTGGACTGGAGGGGTATGGCTTCCCCAGAATACTGGTCAACCATCCCTCTCATCTTACTTAGCTTTTACTGTTTCTGTTATTATGTAAACATATTTAAAAGCTGGACTGTTTCCTTGCTCTTTCAAAAGAATTGCCACACTGTGTGTTGGTTCAGAGCCTTATTCTAACTAACCCTGTTGTTTATATATTTTGATATATTTGTTTGTTTGTTTGTTTTTTTTTACCTTTGTGGTATTAATTTCATTTTTGCATGTGCCCTAGATTGTGGTGTTGGTGTTTGTCCCTGGCTTATTGTACTGGCCACTCTTAAACCACTCTTTTATTGGCTTTATTTGTCTCCTCATTAAATAAAAGTACAGTTACTGCACTTAAGTTCAAATCAGTTTGTAGAAACGAATGAGTCAATTTACCTTAAATAAGTGATGCAGTTATCCCATCTTTATCCCCATAAACATAAAGGGCTTGTTTCCCAGACAAGGATTAAGCCTAGTCCTAGACTACATTTTACTTTCAAAGAAAAATCACCATTCAGAATCAGCAGAATAAGTCACTATGAACAGATGATCGCTGGTTTGAGTCCCAGTCATGCTTCTAGCCACTGACAGTCAGGGATACGAGAGAGCACACTTGGCCTTGCTCTCTCCAGGGTGTGTAGATGGCACTTTCTCCCCACATCACTCCATTGCAATGCTGGTTGGCACTGGTGTCTGCTGGTTGATGCATCAGAGCTGGGTACACAGCGCTTCCCAGCGAGCGCGTTGGTTGCCCAGTGACGTTTAATTCATGGCAGTTCAGCAAAAAGAGGTGAAGGCTGGCTGCACACATGCTGAAGGAGGCGTGTGTCAGTCATCACTCTCCCAGTGTCAGGTTGGGTGGGTTGGGTAATTGACAATCAAAATTTGGGAGAAAATAAATCAGAGGACACTGAGTTAAAGGGTTCTCTTATATCATATTATACAGAATTCAGTTTGCTTAGAGAAGAGGTCACTAATAGGAGCTCCAGGTCCGGACCTGGAACCATAACTGATAAACCGCTGAAAATATTTAATGTTGACAGAGTGTCTATTTTAGTTACTGAAAGCGGTTGAATAAGAAAGTGAGTCAGAGGAAAGTAAATTCACATGGCAGCTCTAATAAGAGAAAAGTGGAGCACTAAAGCAGCACTGTTAATCAGGAACAAACTGGTACATGATTATTTTCCCATGGGCAGTTCTAAACCAGTATATGTCATATGCTCTGAGCACTACATTATTTTAAGATGCACATATAGTATTTGTGATTTAGAATTGGTCCAGTTCAGTGTGAAAACTGACAATAAATATTGCTGAAATACATACTGAATTGCAACTATATATTTTAATTTGAGATTTAATTGCTGTTTAATTCAATAATAAATTAATTCAAATTTACATGATTTTGTTTTTAGTATTTTTACCTTTCATTTAACTTTTTATATATTTTTATTATTTATTATTATTATGTAAATGTTTGCCTTTTGACTTTTTATCATACATTTTTCATGGTTTATATTTATTATTTTTTATGGTTTGCTTAAACTAGATTATTACAATTTATCTTATTTCATATGTATCTTGTCATACTATATAAATTCCTCGTTTTACATTGTCAGTCTATATTCTATGTATCAACATTATAAATAAGAGTCACCCTTAATGTACACCAAGGTTAAATAAGGGTTGATTGATTGATTGATTGATTGACTACATAAAGTGTTGATATATCTACTAGGCTACTTATATCCTTATAATATACAGGATATTGCACTGAATCATAATGCAAGTAAGAAATGAAGTTCCAGACCTTGGCTTGAGGAAATCTCCAACTGCACCTTATTAAAATTTAATTAAATATCCTTGGCTTAAAGCATGATTCGTAATCACAGTCAGTCCAGTTAAATAGAATTTACTCATCACATTAATGTGATGTTCTTGAATTCATTAAGTAGGCATTGCTCACTCAAGTACTTTAAAAGCTTCTTCACGTAGCTGTGTGGAACAGTGTGACATGACATTTTACAGAAAACTGAACATTTCATTTTTGTAAGGAATCAAAAGAGTTACTTCTATGGCATTGTTCCAGAGATCACTTTTGGCACTGTTATTATTGTGGGCATAGACTTGTTGATGGGGATCAAATGAAAGTCCCTGATATTGTGAGTTCTGAGTCATTTCTTGGCCAAAACTGGTTTAGAATAAAGACTGTGCCTCCATTGTTCCTCGGACAGTTTGATTTTCAATGGGTACAGAATGAGGACTTGTCCTGTGTGTGTGTATGTGTGTCTGGGTCTTGTGTCTTGGTTGGTTGAGTCACATCCCTGTTTATACTTCTCACTTCACACTACTTGTGTCCCTCACTGCCATCTCCCCCCAGTCATCATTTTGTCTCCCTTTATTCACATGGGCATCTCACTTGTCAGGGCCTTGACACCAGACCATTTATTTAACCTGTGATAAATTATTCATCCACTCGTGCGTGATGAAGGAGCATAGTCTCATTCACAAAAAGGGAGCAACAACTGAATATGCATCACAGATAAATATTTCATCCCCCATTTTCAGCAGGCCACTCTCCTTCATGCTCCGCTGTTGGACCTCTAGCTGTTGCCAGCAATGTCTTGGCGTGATTGCTGCAGTGTGAGGCAGAGACCCCCCCTCCAAAAAAAAAAAAAAAACGCACTGCAGAGAATATAGGATCAATGTGGTAATGTGCTGAAACGATAGCACCAAGCATCTCTGCTTCGGTCAATGAGAATCGTCTCAAGGAGAAACCAAACAAACTCACAGTGCTGGAACCCAACTGCAATCCCAGCAGAGATGCTGCTGACTGCCAGGCAGCCTTCAGAAACGGTTACAGCAGTGTGACGCAAGGCACAGAAAGCCGCACTTAAACTATAGTCTGGATGCTTATTATGAAAAGCAACTGTTGTGAATGACCTGGGGCTGAAACGGGAACAGCAGAGTTTACTGGAGTGGAGGACTTTTAGTGGAGCTGGAGGCTCCACAGATTGCCTTGTAAGAAGTTTCAACCCGTTCTGTACAACTGGAGCTACAAGCTCACAAATGAGATCCAAGGCATTACAAGGTTTTACTTACTGGTAATGGTCACCAACTCTGCTTCTGGAGATCTACCTTCAGCCGTAGTCCAAATCTAACACACTTGATCCATCTAACCCCTTTTTCAACTACAAAACCCCCAATTATTCCGAATTCAGACAGCCAAAGGATGTGAGAGCAATGAGGCATGCAAAGGAATGAAGGACTGTTAGGGAGATGTGAGACAGAAGGAGTTATGATGTCTTGTAATAATCACTAATGATCATCACTGCCCTTACCAAGACATACCTACATTCTACATATTCTTAATAATAATATAACAAAAAATAACAAATAATAATATATGAAGTCATATCTGAAGTATTACAATGCAATATATTCTCAAAAGTAAGTGACTTGCCGCTAGCAGCCAAATAAGTCAAATAACAAAAGGGCATACTGTAAAAAAACATAAACCGCCTTAACCTCTTAACCTCTGATGATCCGAAAGCATTATTACAAACATCTGTTACCAAAGAATAGCCTCACCAGTTTGGACAGAAGTCCTAGAAGCTGCCTTCACATTTTACTTAAAACAATTACTATTTAAATGACTTTTTACTTCAACTCATGGCTGGCTGGCTTTGGATTCATCTCAGAATGTTACTTTGACTATAGTGCAAGTGTAAACTCAGCAATGCTAGTTTCAAGTACAGATGACATGAGCTTTAGTCACTTGTTCCAATTATTGGCTTCAACTTATTTGTTAAGGTTAAAGGAAGTGTTGACATTACTTTTCAAGTCAAAATAATGTATTGAATTCATTGTTGGTATCCCAGAAAAGGATTAAGCCAAGTCTCCACTGGAAGGAAAACACAGTCCAGAACTAGGTTTAACCCCTGTTTGGAAAACTGACATTAAGTGTTTTTAAGTATTAATTATATTTAAAACAATAAAGGCTAATTCTAAAGCAATGTCTCCTTTTTTTGGATGACATTATTCATATATTTTTCGATATGAATACACATAATTACACATAATATATTACACATAAGTAAAACGCTACCAAATTCAGCAGTAGAGCTAATGATGACTTGTTTTACACAGCCTTCAACACTGAAGCAAAGCAGTCAAGTTATATGCCTTATATAAAATAGAACTGAATAACTGAACTAAGAAGGTAGCCTGGGGGGAACAACTACATGTTGATGGTGACTCTGGGGGAAATAGACAGTGTGCAAATAGACAGTGCCAGATGTCAATGGGAAAGGTGCTAGTTTAACTCAAAGAGATTGCATTGCAAACTTTCCTGCAACCAACTAAAATCAATTATTATTATCAATTATAATAAACTTCAATAATTAAGTTGGTTCAAGTAAAAGATCTGGAAAATGATCACAAATATTCAGCCGAAATCCAAAATAATAATAATAATAATATTGAGTAATATGTGGTATATATTCAGTTTCACAGACATAGCCATAATCATTTTACTGTTCCAAATGTTTACTTCATTAAACTTAAAAACCAGAGTTGAAAGGCCAGAGCTGACAACTCAAAATCTAGCTAAAAACCCAAAACTTGATTTGATGAGTTAAGTTGAATTAAGAAAAGTATGTTATCAAAACATTTTGCTTAAATATTTGTGCAACTGCAGAGGTCATACAGAGTCCATGTTCCAGGGTTCTGGCTCATCAGTGTATAGAAATACAATATATTTTTAATACAATATGTTGTTTTTCCATATAAACTCCCCTAGCACTTTGTTAGGCACACTTGAACACCTACGTATTCATGCATTTATACAGTAAATAATGCTGATACAAGCCTGCAGCTTCAGATAATGTTCACATCAACCATCAAAATAGGGTGAAAATGGCCTCAGTAATTTTGAGTGTGGCATGATTGGTTTGCATATTTATATGACTGCTAATCTCCTGAGATTTTCAGCACAACAGTCCCTAGAGGTTACTTAGAATGGTAGAATAAAGATAAAGCATCCAGTGAGCAGCAGTTCTGCAGATGGCAACACATTGTTGATTCAAAGGTAAAGGTGCACATATTTGTCACTGTACAGTGTACACTGTATAGCAAAATGTGTCCTCCGCATTTAACCCATCTGGTAGTGAACACACCCACACACACACACACACCTGTGTGGTAGGGGCAGTGAGTACACACACACCCAGAGCAGTGGGCAGCCAACTCCAGCGTCCGGGGAGCAGAGAGGGTAAAGGGCCTTGCTCAAGGACCCAACAGTAGCAGCTTGCCGAGCCCGGGAATCGAACCCACAACCCTGTTATTGATATCCCGGTGCTCTAACCGCTGCAAGAAGTCAACTGAGAATTGCCAGACCTCAGAATGAACAACATGTTCAACCATGAGGTTGATGGGCTACAACAGCTGAAGACCACTTCAGGTATCGCGTTTGTCAGCCAAGAACAGAAAGTTCAGAAACATCTCAAATCCATGGTCCCAATCCACCTTGTGTCTACAGTCCAGACTGGTGGAGGTGGTGCAATGGTGTGGGGAATGATTTCTTGATATACTTTGGGCCTGTTAATACCCATCAAGCAATCATCGCCTGAATATTAAATATTGAATTGTTGCTTACCATGTGCAGCCCTTCATGGCCCTTCATCTCACTTCAGTGACCTTCCCAGTTATTGGATCTGAATCCAGTAAAACACTGTTCGGATGTGGTACAACAGGAGATCTGCAGGATGAAAATTGCCCTTGAAAAATTAGCAGGAACTGTAGGATGCAATATTGGACCAGAATCTTTAAGAAATGGAGTTCATACGATAAAGAACTGAGGCTAAGCAAAAGGAGGCCCCACCTGAAATGAATATGGTCTTCTAAAAGTGATCAGTAAGTGTAGCTGTAGATACCTCTGTAGGTTCTAAGTTTGTTCCTCTAGCATGGTGGATGAAACGCTTCAGACACACAGAATTATCTGATAATCTACAGAACAAAGGCTAAGTAAGATTGGTACGGTGTCCAAATGGACACCAATGTCTTTTAAACCAGTAAAGTCTAAAATGACTGTTGTAAACTGCAAGATGTGGAAGACATACACAGATCTAGTTTAAAATGCAGGATAAAAACTGCATCTGTAGGCCCTGTGGAGACTGCATCCCTGAAACCCAACCTCACCTTCAGTCCAGTGTGGATGTCTGGATAGTGCTCAGTTACGAAGCCTCTCATACAAAACTTCTTTCTTCGCCCTTTATTTTTCTCAGCAAGTTGTGATTGATCTCATATTTCTATAGAGCGGTCAACGTCTTGAGGCAAATTCATTCTCCTGAGAAGGCCTTCACCTGAACGTGTGTGTGTTTGTGTGTGTGTGAGTAAAATGAAATGTTTACTTTTCTAGTAAGGGGTTGGTATGGTCTTTTGTGTTGTTTGTTCACTGTTTGATTGATGTGATGGACAGCTTTTCAGAGGACAAACAATGCCACGATTAATAAACTCTCCAACTTTTCTTTTTCAGCAATGGTGCTCCACTTGTTTGGCACTGGGCTGCTGAAGACAGGCTGATGGCTAAATTGTTTCAAAGATATATATATATATATATATATATATATATATATATATATATGAAGCACTAAGTAATGTTACATTACTTGGGCCTGTTTGTATCTGATTCTGTTTACACATCATTACAATGCGTCCCAGGTGTGACCAGGTGAGATCAGATTTTACTTTCCCACAGAAAAAGCCTACATTATTTTCTTTGTACTTTTTTGTTTCTCATCAAAATTGTCCTGCTTTAGGAGACTGTGAACAGTTTAGAGGAATGATGGGGGTTCTTCAACGGGGTGGAACAATAGATGGTTCTTACATACCTGTAACGGCTCTATCAGAAAAACGTGGCAGGCTATTTAAACCGCAACTCTGTAATACTATAGCATGGTGTTAACGATGGGACGTAGGTTTGTCATGCAAAGTTCTTTAAACTGCTGTAAAACTAACAAATAGATCATATGAACTCACAACCTTGGTTCCGACTTTACATTTACATTTACGGCATTTAGCAGACGCTCTTATCCAGAGCAACTTACAAAAGTGCTTTGCTATTTACTTAAGAAGAACCTCAGCTAGTTTGTCAGGGTGACCAATAGGGTGACCACTCTGGGATGACCACTCTGACCACTTTCAAGAATTAAAACATCCTAAGACTAAGGTTAAGTCCACACTTATATATGATATTTCTAAGGTTTCTGTCAGCTTTTTGACACTCATCCACACAAAAACACTGTTTAAGGTCAGGCTAGATTTTAGATTTTGACATATGAATATATGTAAATACTGTTCTATCACAAATATATAATGCTCTATTCAGATTTGGAATCCATAACTTTGTGGCATATTATACTAAATAGGCAATGCAAGTTTTTTTTGTCTCTGTGTGGACAGAAATATATTCAAAAGCTGAGGGAGGGGATCTCAGTTTTATAAAATATCAGGATACATGTGAACAGGACTAAGACTAATATTTTGTATTTGTCAGGCTCTCAAATTCCAATGAAACTTACTAGTGTAGCATGTTGTTCTTTTTTAAATGATTATTTCTATTTATTTGTTTAAATTATTGATTTAAAAGCCATTTATGGGAGAGAGAAATGTGTTGGACGCAGTAATGTACTATTATAAGGTAATAAGGTATGGTAAGGTAATAGTTTAAACAGAACTGGATGTACCAATACAGTATTTTGTCATTATGAACATTCAAGGCTGGATTGAAACACCAGACGAGACGTTCCTTGATACAGACCAGCCCTCCCCAGCCTGTAACTGGATTTTCTGTTATCTTCAAGCCCATCATTTGTCTGCCTTTGCTCTGTGTTTGCATTAAATAACAGGAACAATGGTACAAGCTAAATTCTGCCTTTTAGAAATAGAAAAATAGATTATGAAGGCAGTGTACTACTACAAAAGGCAGTATATTGTATTGCAGGTTACATACATGCACACTTATAATTGGTGTCCTTGAGCATCTTTTTTTCCAAACCTGTCAACAGAAGGCAAGAAGAAGGACAGCAGCGTTTTTCTGCATGTTTCAAAGCCTATGTAGTTCATTTACCCATCCCCGAAGCCTGTTCCCTAGAGTTAGTCATGCCTTTCAGAACCCCAGTTATAGTAGATAACGGCTGACATCTCCTCATAACATCTTTAGAAGTCCATAAGACAATAACTTTGACCCAAAACACTGGAACCTAGCAACTGAAATCTCATATTTTATTTTCTCTTACAAATAAAAACAGCACAGCAAATCCATGAGGCATTATGGGAACCACTGTGCATACAGACACCACACAATTTCAAAAGAATTTCAAGAAATTGGCACCAATTCAGTCACTTAGTTTGATTCTAAAATGAGTGCAAGCATACCTAGTTAATCATTCAATTAACAGAAATGCCATTACCTAGTTAAAATCTCACCTGAAAACTAATGCTTGCATATTTTCTACAGTGAAATAAGCATACCAGCTAGTAATAAAATGGAGACTAAACCGGAGAAAGCTTCTCACAGTAAATGCTGTCAATAAGTGACAGCTAACTGCATTTTCTCCAAGCTTATCTGATTTTCTTAAGCACTCTGCAGCACGCTGCTCAAGAGCCTTTCCATTCTACAAGCCACCTTTGTTGTTCATCTTTATTTGATACATTTATGAAAGTAGCTACATCTGTAAGCAGTATAAAATTCTGAAAAACCCAGGCCCAGGTTCACACCTCCATGAAGCTCATTAACTGTATATCGTCGATGTCAAATAAAAAACAATTATCTCTAACATGGTGACTTTACAGGAGAAGGCAAAATTACTCTTAACTTTGAATGGAAGTTAATGTAAAATATTAGTTTACTCCAAGTAATTTAGAGTATTACTATTGGTCCACCAATCTAGACATATTTTCACAGTGTACAGAGCTGCTACAGGGTTCAATAGGTGGAGAAATAGATGGTTTTCATTGGACAGCAGCAATATCCACTTTTGAGAAACAGGACTGTCTCTTCTGGTGTCCCCAGACATTAGAATTATGGTGCTCCATCCAGACACACTCTGTATTTTAACTAATGCTTTCGCCTCAATGTTAGATTCTTGTCAAAATCAACCAGGTACGCTAATGTCAGCTCCTCTTGTCTAGACCTCTAATGATTAAGATGCTAGAATGATTATATGTAGATGCCACCAACTTCAGGCACACATAATAGTGATGATATTCACTGGATATTTAGACTGACCCGTCTGGTGTGTGAACCGATTTAACTGAAACTATCAACATTTGGCTTTTTGGAGCGACTTTAAGTGTCCCTGGACATTTGTTTTTGGCAACTATGTGTCCAGTGACCAATATGGTAGATCAGACCATGGATGTATTACTTGAGGACTTGTGGCCAGCAAAATGTTACTGGCTATTAATTCATTCATGTATTAATACATTCATTTATTCATCTCCAGACTTTGTCTCTAAGGACTCCAGGAGGCAGCGTTAACCAAAAGATGTTTCATCTTCTACACATGCTGGCGTCTCAGATGTTCAAACTGAGGTTATAAAGTAGTCAGATCTCTGTCAGTCACACTCCGTACCCTCCCTGTCTGCACTCTGCACACAAAGAGGACGTCCATTTGAAGTACTTACCCAAGGGCTGACACTAAAAGCTTTCTGACAGCAGCACCGAAAGGCCAGATATGATCATCAATAGCCTTTCTCGCTTTGTTTTGCCTCTTGCGTTGTTGGGATGCTAAAATCTCCCAGTGATTTTCTCCCAGCAAACATGCAAATAAGCTCCGCCTGCCCCTTTTATCTTCACTATCTTCATTAAACAGAAGCACTGCAGAAAATCTGCCGTCAAATCTGGCACGCTCTGCACAGATCGGCATCTATGAAACTCGGAGGAAGGTTGTTAGCCTATGGAATCCATAATGCACAAAGGGCTGTTTAATGGTAAGGCAAGATGAGATGTGAAGTTATGTTCACTGTGTGCTTAAGATGCACCGAGTATTCAGGCCCTGTTTGATAATGTGCGTTCGAGCATGTGGGCTGTTGTCAGTGAAGGTCGTTGAAGATGCATCTTGTGTTTACTGCAAAGAGCTATGAGAACCGCGGGGAAGTTGAGCTGTGAAAACTGTGGTAGCTGAATCACATAAGCACAGTGCAACATGCCTTTCACCCCACAGTTGGCCCATTTCAGATCTATTATGTATGTTGAAACCAAGGTATGGTATAGCAAGTGGAGGAACACTAAGGAGAAGGGCAGTTAAAAAAGAAAGGCCTTCTGTTTTGCCGGAAGAAACTCATAGTAGTGCGTGATTAATTTTTTTTACCAGAAAAATCAATGCCTCTTCTTCTGTCATTGCTTTTTTTCCTTCAGTAATAGGTAAAGAATTTCTCAAAGATAAAAGCTTTGTGTGAAGCGGAGGTTTCTGGATCCCCGCAGCCCCCGGCCTGTAATGACATCATGCAGCATCCTGTCTTGTTTCTACTGACACACTTATTTACAGAAGCTATGGGGAAATCAAATTTGACTAAATATGTTCCTCAGGAACAGTGCTAGTCTCTCAGAATCCAGTGTGACAATCTTAGGGCCTGATTGAAGTTCTTGGTGCAAACCTCTTTTTGATTTACTCTGGGTTGGAAAACATATCAGTGGCTAAACCTCTCTGCTGAAAATGAAGGCTGCAAATTTCCGTGCTCCGTAGATGATCATCGGAATATGGTGGGAATATGCAGTTGTCAAACATGTGCAGACAGTCAGTGGTCTAATTGTACCATTTTTTTTAAAGAGGACTGAATACTCAAATGATGGAGGGTGGGATGGGAAGTAATCTATGAAAAACAATAATAAAAAATCCCTTTCTAGATATCTCTTTATAGTTCTCTCATGCTATCTTCTTGTGTATTATTCATTTGTTTACAACAAACCAGTGCCAAACCAGACTATGAATATACAAATCAGGTGTCCATATCCTATCCTGGGACATTTTATGTACCAAGTCCTTATTAATTTTTACCTTACCACTCTGCAACCTTTCCTGATGGCTTAAACAGGCTGTTTTTTGTTACTGTGCCCTAGAATCCTCCCTGGCATAGTTAAAAAATGACTTTACAGTACAGAATTCAGGACATGGAGATAATGTATCGTAAACCTTTAACACTGTTACAGCCTCTTTTAAAAGAAAACCCTGCATAAACAAAACTGGGCTGAAAAACTGGCCAATTTCAAAAACCCCAAACTTTTTGGTAACAGTGTTACCCTAAAATTTACATTACAGTTCATTGACAAATTTACACTTTAGCAAAAGCTAGTGGTGTTACTTGTAGTCAGTTTTCTGCCATGATTGGGCATCAGTAACACCAGTCAACAGCATATCTCTGCCAGACTAACCCTAACCCTTTACCATCTGGCTAACTTTTGCACATTGCAGGACAGGATATTAGCACTATCTGGTAAGAACTGCAGCAAATAAATACCAATAAATAGTTAATCAAATTATTCATAAGCAGCACAGATTATTATCCAGCAGAACAGGAAAGATCAATTTGACCAATACTGAATAAATGCATTTGAGCCCCCTTTAAGACCAATGCATGCCTTTGAGATCTGTTCAGATTGGTTGTCTAATATTCTGCTTCTTTCAACATTCTTCTTTTAATATAAGGATTAGTGTGCAGAGCTAAAAATGTATGTTTTGTGAAAAAACATATAGTTTGAGGACTGTATGGATGTATTCCATTATTAGACTGCAACGAGTGAGGAGTGAACTGTACATTGAGAAACTTTAGCAATATTTACACATTACATTAAACTACATGGAGAAAGGAAAATATGAGAATATGAGAAAATGAGAGTTTCCATGAGAAGGGCCCTTTAAATTAATAAGGTACATAATGGGGACATTTTAACAAGAGCAGTGCTTTTTGGTTTTTATTGACTTGGGCAGTCTGATCTACTGGTGAAAATGTCCATGTTGGTCGCTTGTTATCAGTGCTACCAGTGCTACCAGTGGTCAGGTGAAAAAATGACCAAAATCGGAACCAGCAACCTGTATGGACATTTCTATGTGAGGTCATGTTGGATGGCATCCTCTTACATGCCTCTCAAATCAGGCCCTGCAGACAGGAGTCGACAGCACCAGGTTGCAATATATGTAGCCCTGATATTTGCGAACTTCACAGAAGGTAAATGCCACGTGTCCAGGCTTAGACTCGACAGGCTCTACATTGTTCTGTAGAGGTGTGACAGTGACACTACCATTCTGCAACACTCTCACGTTCCCACGCCTTTCTGTCTTCCATACACTGGAAACAGAGATCTCCACGTGTCATGGCAGACTAGCAATAGCCTTTAGCTTATTTTGAGACAAAGAAATTGATGCTGGCCGTTTAGACGGGGTAGAAGTCTTCAGCTTTAATTATTCAGCTCAATGTATAATGTATCTGCCTTTCACTGGATTCTTCTGGGTTGCAGAGTTTGGTCTGAACCCTAAGGTAACGTAACTTAGTCTAAATTCAGAAGTGCCACAGTGTTTTAATGAGCTGATATAGAGCGTCTGTGTGGAGCTGACCCAAAGGCCCCCACACCCTGTGGCATCCTAGGAAGAGCGCAGCTTACACCTTGGACTACATGGCCATGTGGTCATTATATAAATCTTGTGGATTGGCTAGACTTAGCACAAAGCCCACCTCCTAGTAAACACCTAATTAGGCTTATCAGTAATTAGCAACAGTGTTGGAGGTGGTGCGCTGCTCAGCAGAGGGAAGCAGGGAAGAGGCAGATTAGAGACTTCTCTCCTAGATCTGGCTTTTGTCTCCTTTGCGCGTAATAAGGTTTTGTATCTGATCTTAAAACACGTCAGTGCCTTTCACGAGGAGCTGACACAGGAGCCTGGGCACTCGTCCTGCATCATGTGAATATTCATTTCCTGTATTTGCATTGTTCATGAATAATTAACTCCTAAATCCTTCATTATGCTAGTTATTAAATCAGACCCACTCGTCTGGCTATATGTTTCTGCTCTCTCTTCAGCAGGATGCAGTGTTTCTGAATGCACAGCTGGGTTGTCAGACTTGAATGAGCACATTTACACCCTTTGTAGTTATTTTGTAGGCAAACGGTTTCCAATGATTAATTTCTGGAAAGCAGAATCCAGCATCTTTCACTCCCTGAAAGTGATTCTTCCTGCTGGCAAAAGATAGATATTAAATCATACGGCCAAATGAAAGATAATGAGGGGGCATAAGCTGGCCTTAGGGGGCGATCCTAGCAATAAAAAAGGGGTCAAAATTTCATCTGCTTCTAATTGTTGGATTTGCTGTAGCTTGAAATGGAGCAGAAAGCAGTGAAAAACAAACAGTGATATGATGGGCCTGTAGTCTGTATATTTTCATGAAATCTGGACAATATTTTTTTTCTCACACACTGTCATTCCTGCACTCCCTGAACCTTCTGAACCGTTTCCAGGAGCGGCCTTGATGTACGGCAGTAGAATAACGCACCTGTATATTTCAATATCAGTGCAGGGTCCAGAAGCACGTCTTGCAGACAGCAGTCGATTCCTCACACCCAGTATTCCACCTGTTCCAAAACCTGTTTCCCCCTGGAAAATGGTTCAAGTTCATTAAATTCACAGCCAGCAGGCAGCTGATCAGCCTCTTTCCCAGTGTAGTTTCTCTGGCAAACAAGCTGTCTAGATCAACCATGCCCACTCTGTACTCTCCTCTATCGAGGTGGAAAATACACTCTCCATCTAATTTATTAGAAACACCTTCCTTGTACTGCCGCTCATTGGCCACTTTATTGGAAACACTTATTTGGCTTACCTTGTACTGCCACTCACTGGTAACTTTATTAGAAACTGCCAAGCTTGCACTTGATGAGACCTTGTACTGCTCTACTTCCATTCACTGGCCAATTTAATGAAAACACCAACCTTGTACTTCCATTCACTGTTCACTTTATTGGAACACCTACCTAGTTCTGGCACTCACTGGTCACTTTATTAGAAACATCTTTTTTTGTACTGCCATTTACAAGCCACTTTATTAGAAACACTTACTTAGTTTACCTAGTACTTTCACTCACTGGCCACTTTATAAGAAACACCAACCTGTTCTTTTATGTAATTCTGTTAAGTCAGCTGACAGATGCCGGTGTTGACTAACTTTACACCCCGGAGTCTGGTTAGGCTCTCTTCTCCTGCCTACAGATGGAAGTGGAATTATGATGACAGAGCCAACCCTTAGACAGTTGCACCACTCGGGGCCCCATATACTCATTTCTAACACAGGAAACAGCTGCCTTTTGCGTTTCATTATGAAAGGAGCAAAAGAAAGTGTCTAAATTTCTTGGGATAAAATCTCGGTACATCAATCTACTTTTTATCCAAAAGTTAAGACTAATAATGCTTATCTTGTAAAGTGACCTTTTAAGAGATAATGGTATGTAATTAAACATTCACTATAAGGGCAAAGTATTGGGACACCTACACCTTACATCCACAGAAGATTCTATGACATCCTGTTCTAAATCCATAAGCATTAATACACAGTTGCCCCCCGCTTTGCAGCTCTGACAGCAGGTTTGGAGTCAGATTGTTGGGCTGACTTTTATGCACTATGCGCCTCAGCACTGTAACTGTACGTGGTCTGCCGCCTCGTGGCTAAATTGCTATGGCTCCCATTTTTCAGTAATACCACTCACAGTTGATGGTGGAATATCTAGGAGGGAAGAAATTTTACTGACTGACGCTGGAATTCAGTGAGCTCTTTAGAACCACCCATTCTTTCACTAATGTCTCTAAAGGCAGACTGCATGGCTAGGCGCTTGATTTTATACCTGTGGCAGAGGAACTGAATGAAACCTGAACCTGAATTCAATGATTAACAGATGTGTCCCAATATGTTTGTCTATAAAGTGTACAATTGGACCTATCATGCTGTATTCTGCAGACACACTTATTTCATTATTTCAGTTTAAGTCTCTTACATATCAGGCGTCCATAGAAAGCCATACTGCACTGATGGGAATCCACTTTCTCTGTCTCATTCCCTGTTTGTGTAAGGGTAAAAGGCTTTGCAGAGCTCTCATCTTCTTCACATTCACATTTAAGTCTGCACTGCACAACTTAATTCCCCCAGAGCAGTGAAAAACAAGGATGCCTCTCTTTACAGAAATGAAAGCATGAGGTCGCCCTCTAAAGGATGTAAGGCAGTATCACAGTGTGTGTAGCAAGAATACTAATGCAGTACTATTTCATCTGTGACATATTAAAAACTTATATTTTCATTTTTAAAGAAAATTTTAACCTGGTAATTTGTGTCCATTTGTGAAGAATGGACAACTAGAGATGGTTTAAATGACTTCTTACACTGACTTCTATTAAAAGTCAAGAATGATTTCTATTTATTATTAATTCGATTTATACAGTTCAGTTTATCTGGGTTACATATTGCTGCTGTCCAATAAAAACATGTCTCTACATCTGTTTTTAGTTTTCTCAGTTGTTTGAACCCTGTAAACTAAATAAGATCAAATAAAAAAACCCTGAATTTCAGGAGAAAAGGCACCCACACAGATAAAAATCTATTAATCTTTGCTATTCACTGAGCCAAAACTAATGACTTGACATCATTAATGCTAACATTAGTTGGAAACAAGATGCTGGGCAGCAAAAAATGTTTTGCAAACCTTTTATTGATTTTTATTTTTATTGTAATTTGAGCAAAGAATACATATCTAATGTACCAATTGCAGTGTCTATAACCTGTGCCCATTAAATAGGCATGTAAAGAAGACAGCAGCAATGGTAGTAATGCATGTAAGTCAAAGTGTAAGCGACAGAAAGACTAAGTCGATAGCTGTAACATGGAATCATTTGCAGACAGTGGTAGACAGTGGTAGTTGGAGAATGAACCACTGCTTGTTCTGTAGTCTAGCAGTCTGTGACTAGGAACCATTCTTTAGCTTGTTTCAGCACTTTCAGACTCGACCAAAGAGACTTTGGTTTGTGTGGAGGGAGGACTGGGGAGACGGATAGCTGGCGAAACATCTGCTGTGTTTTGGAAGGCGCACAAAACCTTTTGATGAAAAAAGTAAATGGAGTGGATGGAGGTCATACAGGTCATACAGGGTCTAAGGGGTGAGGAAAGTAGCTGACAGACCCTTTTAAAAAATGTCTTCCTTGAATACAATAAATACTGTAGAGGTCAAAGGAGGGGCAACATGCTCTCTACTTCACAAGCATCTATATATATATATATATATATATATATATATATATATATATATATATAGTGTGAGAGAGAGAGAGAGAGAGCGACACAGCCTACTCCCGTTTGAGGCCGAACTCCAGCACTCAGACAGTGGCGACAGTGCCCGTATCTTTAATGAGAGCAGGAGAAGTGCTGGCAACCCTCCTCAAGCTCAGTGGGGTTTCTGCTCTCACGTTGCTAGTGGCGATCTCTCTGGACTGAGAGACCCTTTTATAACAGACACCTCCTGCAGAGAGCAAGCGGGAAGTGGCTGACATACTAACGTCAAACACTGCATATGGGATGCGTCTGAGCCTAAGAGCTCAAGATGCGGAGCTGTTGTGTAGGCTGTATGTTTCTATGGTCTTCCTCTCATCCACAGCAGATGGCAGTACCACACAACCGAGGCAGTGGTGCAGAACTCAGATTTCTGCACAGTCTGATGATGTTCCTGATACATGGGAGAACACAAATCAGCAAACTGCACTGGAGTCTGGCCCCTAGTTTACAACTTGAAGGTGTGGATGGACAACGTGATTACAAAATAACTGAGGAGTCAGGTCTAGTCTTTTTTTTTTTTTTATCATGCAACAAATGAACTATGAATAGCTACACAAGCAGAAAGTGTTATTACAAGCTTCTATTAGCCAAGAATAGCCACACCAGTTTGTACTGAAGTCCCTTTAGTTGCTGATTAATAAGCCTTCCTTCACTAAGGGGTTGAGGGCATGCAATCTGCAAGATCATTAACATCAATACAACAAGATTTACTGTGTTTACTGTAAGTGAAATTGTGTACTACATGTTTCTTCCATTAAAAATCTTATATATGCACTATATAGACAGAAGTATTGGGACTGCTCATTCATTGTTTCTTCTGAGGTCAAGCTTTTAAAAAAGAGTTTATCCTGCTTTTATTGGCATAACTGACTAACTGACTTAGGATGTTGGATGATCACCACCCAACCTCATCCCAAACTCACAACTCATCCCAGAAGAACTGGATGGAGGACCATCATTCCAGAGAACACAGTCCCACTGCTCCACAGCCCAATGCTGGGGTCTTAATACTGCTCTACCCCCTGCCTGGCATTAGGCATGATGTCAGTAGGTTAATGTTTATCTGCTCTAGAGTATCCTATTCTTTTTGGAGTACTTCTGTACAAGGACTAGACAAGCTGCATGTGTGCATTTGCACATCTGTGTCAGCTATGAGTTCAACTTTGGTAATATGTTTCGTAACAATATACATTTAAAAAGATGATGCCTTTCTGGCAATCCTTTGAGCAGTCATCTCTGAACGTTTTCTTTTGTCTTCCAGACCTTAACTTGACCTCCATTATTTCCATTAACTGCTATTTTCCTTATTAAGCACATTACTAACTGAGTAACAACTAAGTGTGGGCATGAATTATTTTTATTTAGGAGTGCTAGGCAGCTGCTTATAGGAGACCAAGCTGCTGTAGGCTAAATAGGCAGATATATGTAAATGCATTGGTTTTTGTGATCATAAAAAAATAACTAAAAAAGGGCTGGTTTGCATCCTAGTTTCACAAGTGGATTGTATGGACTAATGAGTGAAGGATACATTTTCAGACATTTCCCAGTTTTTACATGCTATGTGTAATTTATATTCTTTTAAATAATTCAGTTTCCTTGACACAGACCCTTTAAGTTGGCCAAATATTGGTTTTAGCACACACCAGCGCCTCTTCAGTTTCTATGTTAGTGCTAAAGAGAAGCTAAACGTAAAGGTTTAAGGTCACACAAACACAATTCCTTACAGACTTCCCCTTGCCAGCAGGGAGGGCGGGCTGGATTCAGTCTGGTTAAACGTGCTGTGAAGTTTATCGTTCAAAAGCTTAGAAAGAAGCCATTGTTTTAATTACTCCTGTCCCAATTTGTCTGGATGTCAGATTAAAAAACACACCAGGCGTGCAGCACAGCACTGAACAACATGCACAGCCTGGCCTGTTAATTGACTTCCTGTGTTTAAAAAGAAGCACTTCCATGACAACTACTAAGGTATTTCTTGAACAATAATGGGGGCAGTGAACACTGTTCCAAAACATCCAGAGCAAAGACTCCATCTTTCTAATGCAAAACCACTGGCAACAAAAACAGCCGAAGGGGACAAAACATGAGGACTTTTTGTCTTGGAGGAACAAAGTGTAATATTTGTGGTGGGCCAAGGGCCAAATGATAGAAAAGTAAAAAAAAAAAAAAAAAAAAAAAAAAAAAAAAAAAAAAAAAAAAAAAATATATATATATATATATATATATATATATATATATATATATATATATTGTTAGACTTTCATGTTAGACTTTCATGCATATTATAAAAATGTGTTGGGTCTGTAAATAGTTGAAGTAGTGCTCACAGCCACACTTGGGGCAGCCCTGCATTAATTATATTATAAATGACTGTATTACTATGAAACTAATCTGCAAGTCATTTAATGTAGTTATGAGAGAGAGAACATTGGAGACCACATACAGACCACTGAATGTTACTAATGTGTCATGTTGAGCTCATGATAAAAAAAAGATAAGCTCTGCTTTTTTGGCTGATTTATGGCACTGGGATGGATCTCAAGAGCCACATACTATAATATAGCTTTTAACACTGTAATAAAAACATGGCCAGCATTTTTGGAAATTATTTCAGAGTCTTACAAAATAGTGTTGCTGTTCTCTCTGTGATCCCTTGGTGCAGTGTGCTGTTAGCTAGCTGAACAGATAGCCGAGGGAGCCAAGTTAACCTGGGTTTGGCTTCCTTTTGTCTTACTGAGGAACAAAAAAATATTAGTAGTCCAGTTTAGTTTTGAGGGAGTGAACGTTTATTAAAAGCCTGGATACATGCTTTTTCAGAGTAACTGACTAACTACTGTCCAGGGAGGGATTTTTACTACATTTTTGAGCACTGCTGTAAGGATCTGTTTGCATTCAAGAGACAAGAGCGTTAGTGAGGTCAGGATGTTGGATGATCACCACCCAACCTCATCCCAAACTCACAACACATCCCAGAAGAACTGGATGGAGGACCATCATTACAGAGAACACAGTCCCACCGCTCCACAGCTCAATGCTGGGCTAGTGTTAACTTTTAGCATGGATACACGCTTTTTTTTTCAGCTGGAATACCCCAAATTTCCTACTCTGAAGGATGGGAGAGCCTCACCAATCACAAGTTCAAAAATCCAAGATGGCTACACTGCACATCAACAGTATTAAAAGTGTAGTAGTAGTATTAAACCATTTATTTGCACTTCTGTCTATTTGTCTCTCATTAAATCAGGACACTTTTACATACACTTTTTTTACATACACGTGTTTCCATGGTGTTTGGATGCGCAAAATACCATATAAAGCGCTGTTATTAACCGATATTGCTAACTATGCCGACCTGGGACAATGCTATCAATGCTAGCTAACTAAACAACCTGACACCTGACAAGTGGGACATGTTAGGTCTGATTTCATATAAAACACTGGTAAAGGATTGTGAAACCAGTGAAACCAGTTAGATAAACGCCAACATCTTCCACTTGGCCTGACTTAGCTTCGTCTTTTTGGAAATGTTTTAAACCTCAGGTGTGACGTCATTCCTAGCTCTGACATCTGACCTCCGAGGTAACGTCCCAGCCTGATTTCCTTCAGCTTGCAGATTCTGATACTAATGTCCTGCTCTAGTATTAGTAACACCTTATTCTCTAAAGTGGCCATTGCGTTTGAGTGTGACACAGCTTTAGGGCTCGAAAAGTTTGGGTGTGTCTGGTTTCTGTAAATTTTGGGGTTGTACATAAAGTGAGTCAAGACTGTCCGGTAACAGTTTTGGGGTTTCTGAATTGGGCTGTTTAGCAGCCCTGTTTTGCCAATGCTGGATTTTCTTTTAAAGGAGGAGACACCGGTGTTAGAGGGTTACAGTCTGCTGAAGGAAATAGGGTTACATTCTAGGGCACCTTTAACAGCGACGTCCTCTTGTGCGGTTTTTGGGGCGGTTTTCTCTATGTGTCTAAGAGTACCTGATCATAACCTGATCGTGACTGAGGATTGAGGGGAGACTTAACAACCTGAAAACAGGGCAATGGCATATTCATCACATGAAAAGTGGCAATTTCCATACAATAGTTATGTAATATAGATAGTCCAGACTGCAGAGTGATTTTTCATCCTGTAATTGTACATTTGTAATCACTGCAACATATGTCCAGATTAAAACAGAGGCACTCAACCAGGGCATGTAATGACTAAGAGTGAACCAATTACTTGCATGGTTGGGCAGGACTGTCGTCCTGTACTCCGATTAAAAAGCAATCAAAGCGCAATTTGTGCAGCCCGTTCAAACTCGGGGAGTCCTAGGACAACTTCACATCAGCTCTGGATATTTCAGCAGAATGGGCACACCTCAGCAGCCAGGTGTGGGATGTGAATTTCACCTCAGCTGCGATTCCTCTGTGATAAAAAAAAAGAAAAAGCAACGGGTGCCAAATTGCACCTCCTCTCCAGCGAGCGTGAAATCCCTCCGTACAAAAGCCTAAGAGATGTAAGAGACGTCAGGATCAGGATAAGCACTTTGCTCTGGCTGATGTCTTGTGTTGCATGCTATGCAAGACGTCTGGTGAAAACTGACTGGGCACTGGTGGTCTGACAGAAGAAAAACAGGCAGGGTCTGCATTAAATAAACGTTATGAAAACGACCCTGACTCAGGGCTTTCCTTTCTAAAAA
Source organism: Salminus brasiliensis (assembly GCF_030463535.1). Classification (NCBI taxonomy): domain Eukaryota; kingdom Metazoa; phylum Chordata; class Actinopteri; order Characiformes; family Bryconidae; genus Salminus; species Salminus brasiliensis. Next base: position 13,716,025 of record NC_132891.1, read on the forward strand.
TGTGTTAAACGTCTTACAGACGAACGGCTGAAAAACCACCGAGCAGGAAAGTTTCTGTCACGCCTTCACTGCGTGATTTCTATTAACCACCCGTATTCCGAAAAGACCCGCCCTCCTCAAACCCTGCTCTGTGGTTGGCGGTTTTATTATCACAAGCCAGTAGATTTCTTATTGACATAAAGGATTAGCCAATCCTAGCACCGGGGGGCGGGGCTTGTAGGAATACGGGCGAAAAAAGAAACGACAGCCAACCTGCTACGACTTCACAAACTCCAGAGAAAACTCAAGGGACCTCCAGCTCAGAAGATTAAAACACGAAATCAGGTAAGAAATGATGTTCCAATTTGAAAAAAGGTTTGATATAATTTAAATATTTTTTTGGTTTATATCTAAGCTATAAATATACATGTGAAGCGAATCCTTAAATTATTTTATCCCTTATTTTCTTATTGCTGATAATAACTCGCAAAATAAAAGCATGAAAAACGTAAAATGTAGTGTTAAATGTGGACAATTAATTAAAAATACAAAATGAGATAAATTAGTTAAATAAAGCTAGTGAAAAATACAAGAAATCTTAAAACAAATTAATTATTAAGTTTAAAGGTATTTTTTTATTTTGTCGTATTATTTTACTTATACATGCAGGATAAATGTCACGCACTTTTCTTGTTAAATATACACTTAAATGTTGTGGACGTTTGTCACGTGATACCGTTTTGTTTTGCTCGCTGAATTGGCAGATACTACTCAGAATACTGGGTAGGTCCTCCTTTTCTCTCAAAAAGCATGGATTCGTCATGGTACGAATTCCACATGATGTTGGAACTATTTATTTGAGATTCTGGTCCATGCTGAAATGCTTGCATCCTGCATACCCTGCAGATTTTTCAGGAAACCTTTAGGCTGCAACTCTCTTTTTCTACCACAGCCCCAAAGTGTTTTATTGGATTCTGATCCAGTGACTTGGAAAGGCCACTGAAGAACACCAAACCGAGGCCAGTTTGAGAGGACTTTTGCTTTGTGACATGGTGTGTTATCATGTTGGAAGTAGCAATTAGAAGATTGGTAAATTATGGCCATGAAGGCATGCAAAACTACTAGTCTGGTCATTCTCTGTTGATCTCTAAAAGCAACAAGGTGTTTTCATCTACAGAACTGCCACTCATTAGTTGTATTTTCTTTATTATACCTTTTTAAATAAACTCTAGAGACCAGTGTGCTGAAACTCCCAGTAGATTAGCAGTTCTAGAAATATGTAAATTAGCCTATCATGCCACCCTCAAAATCACTGAGATTACAGTGTTTTCCAATTTTGATGGCTCATGTGAACATTATCTAAAATTACGGGCTTAAATCTGCATCACTTTATGCATTGCACTGCTGCCACATGATTGGTTGAACAGATCGTTTCATGACTGAATAGGTGTGCATTTCTAGTTTGTATGTAAATGCTTTGATTTCAGGCTGATTTTGTAGTTCATTTCCCATCTGTAGGCCCTATGAACTGGGTATTATAGAGGTTTATTATAAAGGTTTATATACTACACCTTTTTATTTAAAAAATGAGTTTGCTATGTTGACATGTTTAACGTTGTCTGTGTGTTAACCTAGCTCTGGTAGCAGAGCGAAGCAGTAGCAGCATTGTGAAGAGCCTCGGCCAATCAGCCCAGTTGGCCGTGGTTTGTCTTCTAAAGCTGGTCTATTCAGGCTGCTACAGCATTGAAGAAATGGGTCAGGCCTGGTTCATTGTGACCCACCTTGACTGGAAATGTGTAATTGGCAAATCCAGAAATCCTCCGACATCCTGCTGAGAGCCAGCTTTCTACAGCTTTGGACATAGACAGCAGACACTGGTGTGTTACGCTGGTGTAATTTTGATGTGGTTTGCAAACCACTCTCCTTTGATATGTTGTTCTCATCGCCCTGGAAGTTTCATCCCGCGGACGGCAACCGCACACGAAGACGAGGGCATGATGGATGAGAGCATAAAGAAGAAAAAAGAGAGAGGATAAATGTTACTGGGTTACACTTCACTTAAGGGTGATTTTCTATAAGGCTACATGATTCCTACGTAATGCACTCATGGTTTAACTGACGTATACCTACATTAGGATTCACTGGTGTGCGATTGGTGTCAGCTGTCTATCATAAAGAATGCATTTTTCAGTTTTGATGTCAAGCTCACATAACGTCTAGATCAACTGACAGACTTAAGATTATATTAAGACTCTCATTGCATGAGTGTCGTATAGACGAATATCATATAGTGAGCACTTCAAGGAGAAGATCTGCAAGAGCTACCTGAAGGACCAGGGAAGACATTTTACAATTGGTGCTTAGACTTGGTGAGACTTCTTTACACTTCCTACGGTCTGCTCTTGGGTTGAACTTGCTGGGACAGCCTGACCTGGCCATGTTGGCAGTTGTTTCACTTGTAAATTATTTATTGGGCATTGGAATGGCTGATTTACAGTTGTTCTTTGTAAATCCCTTTTTAGGCTCATGTGCATGTATAACCTTTTTTTCTGACGGATCTCGCCGAGGTGATATCACTCAATTCAACAACGAAGAGCAGACCAAAATAAATGTCTGAGGTTTAAATAAGACAGACCACTCCAGAATCCTCTTTAACCATGTTCTAGTGCTCTAAAGTGACGATAAAGGTTTCCATTGGGATGTCTTATTTTTTTCAGTGACTGTAAACATGCACAAAGTACCTAGCTAGCTGTGATCAACACAAACATTAGGCACAAAACACCCATTATTCTGCAGTCTATCCAGCTCTATAGCAACACTGTGGATGGTCAGAGAAAGCTACAGTAAAACATGCAGGGCTTTACCTTGGAAAACATTTTAAAAGCTTTGTGCAGCACATGCCTTACTTTTAAGTAAGTCTCACCTGAATCTGTTAACACAAGGAATCTTTGCCTCAGGTGAAGAGAATCTAACCATTAAGGCATCAGGCAGGGGTCATCAGTTTTATCCCCGAAGGGCTGTTGTAGCTGCAAGTTTTCATTCCAACCCAGTAGGAGCACACCTGTGTATAAAGACTGAGACCAAGACTTTTGGCCAAGTGGTCCCTTTGTGGATCATCGTCTTAAGGAAACAGGTTGTAAGTAACTGCACATGTTTTTGAAATTGTTTCTGTCTAAAAAAAGAGTTGCCACTATTATGTTGGATTGACAAATGTGGTTGTATTGGATGAAACAAAAAAGTAAAAACATCATAAGTAATGCTAATATGAGAAAATGGATGGTTTCTGGGACATTTTGAGTCCAGGAATGGACAGCCAACCAAAATATATGATGGGTGGCAGCTCTAGATTTGAATGCCATAGGATTTGTTTATATTTTCAAGCCCTAACCTCTAGCTAAGACTCCCCCATCACTCAAAACAATCAGACCTGGATGGATGAAAGTGAGGCAACTGCTTCTTTTCTATCTACCGCCAGAGCAACGTCATTAGACAGTTGAACACACTTGACGGACACTAACAGTTCTGCTATGTCAGCTAACAGACACACACGGTGGCTAGCACTGCTTTGAGTAATGCGGGAAGAAAGGCGGACCATCATACCCACTTAGAGACAACAAGGCCAATTATGCTGTCTGCTCTCCTGGTTACAGATGGCTGTGGCATCACCTAGGATTAAATCTGTGATCGACCGATTATTGGCCCAACACTTAGAGAGCTGCACCATCCATTAAAAACACACACACATCTTTTAAACACATTTAGAGACAGTAGGGAACAGTTTATTAGCATTCTGTCATGTTTCACACATAGGCTAATTAGCGCATATCCCATTTTCTTAGCATTATCTTTATAGGAGGCCTCATCTAGTCCACACTAGTTAATTCCGCCACCCACAGCATTTGTCAGGATTTACCCCTAAGTGATATCTGCATTCGGATTACTTGGACGGATTCAGGGCAAAACCCTTTGTGATGATAAGGGATTAAGAGAATTTTCAGAAAAGTCAGTGTGTACTCAGCAAACCCAGCGTTAAGCAGTCTCCACAGTCTCCACCCAGGCCAGAGGCTATGCTCACTTGCATGAACAGATTGCATGAACTGAGGAGTAAGGGCAGGAGCGGTTTAAGCTTTAAACACCTAAACTTTGTCAATTTTGCAGTGACATATTCCTGCAAAGAGTGGAGGGAATGTCCTGAATGTTTAGTTTCTGGGAATCATTTGAAGAAGAAGATTCAGATTTCACATTCAAATGTGGAAGAAAACTGTCACAACATTTTCTGTATTGAATTAAAGAGAAGGAGGCATGTGTTTAAGGAAGGAAATTTAGTAAATGAAGTAAAAGGATAGTAAAGGAAGAATAGTAAATGAAAACACCCCACCCCCCAAAGGTAATGAGCTTATATGACAGCATCACAGCCATCGATTGCTGGTGTTGATAGTGTTTGCCCATAGCAGAGGTGTCAAATGAGCTTCACTGGAGTTTTAAATGCAGTAATTTTGGGTTGCATTTGTAACAGTTTTGCTCAACCAAAAACCTCCTGTACCAGTGGTAGCTATATGAGACTGTTACATTAGATTAGAAGCATGTTTTGTTGATATGTTGAACCTGAAGCTGCCCATGTTTTGAGAGGACTGCAAAAAAAGAAAAGATTGTTTTGGGGATTTCACAGTGAAAGGCTTGCCTATGCATGCATGTCTCTTTCACACTGGTCTAGGCTGTGGTACTGACAGCATCATGCTGTGGAGATCACAGCGAGAGTTCAGTATCCTCGGGGGCCGCTTTGGGAATTCCACACTGCAGGGCAGTTTTCAGCCACAATAATGACTCACAGGCAAGGCATTAAAAATACCATGAAGCGTTTAGGCTCTTTGACCAAAGCAGTTATTGCTTTTGAGATGTAGATCTGAATGATCATATTTTATGTGTATATTGTACTATATGTAGGTTCCCTATTGCTGCTTGATTGAACACCAGTAATGTCTACTGTCAGGCATTTTTGGCCATCTGATTTTATCAACAGAGCCTCCATCAGTAGACTGTTCAATGTATTTTACTTAGAAAATACATAGAGTTCGACCAGGGGTGCCAAAATATTTGCATACGACTGTATGTAAATGAAATGTGTTCTAACTGGCTGGCCTGCACTGTGCCTTTTCCAAAAAAGTAGCCCAGGGTTAAACATCTCTTATAACGTGTTTTAGCATTGAGTGGGCGGGGCTAAATTGCTGTAGATGGAAGCCCATTTTCAAATAACTATTTGGTCACAAAAATCAACATATTTCTATATATCCACCTTTTCCACCTACAGCAGTTTAGCCCCTCCCACTCAATGCTAAAATATGCCTTATAAATAGGCCACCTACAGCAGTTTAGCCCCTCCCACTCATTGCTAAAACATGCCTTATAACATTAGAATTGAGTGAGCTGCGCTAAAGAGGTCTAGACGATTTAGGTGGATATATGGAAATGTTGTTTTTTGTGACATCACCGAAATGGATATTTGAGAATGAACTGCTTTTAAACTCTAATCATTTCTACAAAGTAAGGATATTTCAGTTTTGATTTCAAATCCTAGAATATGCAGAATATTTTTCATTAGCATTTTTCATTAATTTTGTTAAGGCCTATAGTGCTATACGTGTTCCCCTGATCTGCTGTCACCTGACTGGGAAGAAGTAAGGGGGCCATGACTGCTCCCGCTGACCGTAGCTAATGTAGTTACCATTTCCCATGTTTCTATAGCACTCCTGACAAAAGAAAACAATATTATATATGGACGCCGCCTGTGGAGGAAGAGGAACTGGGCTTCAGTGACCTTTACAGGCATGCTAATGTGCACACACATGGGAACACGCATACGTGCGCTAAGGGTGAGCAATATGGCCAAAAATGTAACATCATATATATAAATATAACTTCTCATTGATATGCATCATAATGTTTTATTTTATGGACAGCACGCAACAGCAGTACTGCCATAGCTACAGATGTCAAATACAAAATTAGGATTTTGTTTAAAAAAAAAAAATCGTACAGTGGCATACAAAACTGAAAATACATTTCTCTGAATAGCTTTGTGAGTACAAGATAAGTTAAAGGTGATACATTTCTTTTATGTTTTATGTTCTTTTATCTATTATGTTTTTATGCAAGATTACTTTTTTTTCAGTCTGTTATAGTTTCAAAGTGACAACAACGGAAAGAGGCCTGAAGCTAAAATGTAGGCTCCCTGCATGGTCAGCACTGAATTGAGTCTTATAGTTCTTATGTGGGAGATTTTTCATCCATTCGTCCTTGCAAAGGGCTGCTAGTTTAGTGAGATTTTTAAGCCATCGTGCAGGCATTGCTCTTTTGTTTTGTTTTTGGTCTATATACAGATATTTATTGTTATTTATGTGAAGGGACTTTCAGGGCCATGGCAAAACCATCAGCTGGTGCCGCTTGAGGTAGTCCATTGTGGATTTTGAGATGTGTTTAGGATCAGCATATTAGACTTTTTGTGCAGCTGTCACCACTGTTATGTCCGGCCCGTAGAAGACTGCAACATATAAAAGTGAAAACCACACATGGAAATATATAGATGCAATTAGCTTTTTTGAGGGCTGTCAATTGAGTTTTAAAAGTCAGATGTCCAGGGGAAAAGGGTGGGTCTACCAAGTTTGGCTCCGACTCTGGTTGCACAAATTTCCAAAATGTCGGACAATTAAATTCTGTAGACTGAACCACATCGGAACCACATCGTCCATGTGTTTTTCATAGTCATTGCACTAGACTCAACAACATGGCAACGAACAAACCAATAGGAATGAAGTCAAGTAAGAAACGGTGTGTGTGTGCAATGATAGAAACAGCTTCTAAAGATCTCTGATTGGCTGGAGTTATTTTCACAAACGTTCCAGTATTTTACATCTAGCAGATCTGAGATTTGGGAGAGTTTTGCAGAACTGAGAGCTGATAGCTCATAAGCATGCATGAGTTTCGGCTGGGGAGAGCGCTGTCGTATCATTAGTATCATCCTAAATGTGCCCAAACAAATCCCTCACAAAAATGAGTAGTTAATTCAAGTATGCCAGTAGTATACTTCACATTGTTAAAAACAAGCAAGGATGCTTTCGGTTTACTTTTTATGTACTTATAAGATAAGATAAGATAAGATAAGATAGTCCTTTATTAGTCCCGCAGTGGGGAAATTCCCAGTGTAACAGCAGAAAGGGATAGCAAGACACTCAGTTACAAAAATTTGGATAAATATCAGAGATAAAACTAAACTAAGTTTACACAAGTATACCTGGCTTATGGTACAACAAGTATATTTTGCCTATACTTGACTATACTTGCTCTAGATATGCTTTTAAAAAGTATAGCTAAGTTTCTGCCAATTTACATTTTGTTAGTATACTTGTGGTTTGGGGAGGGACTAACTTTGGAGAGGCTTCATGAGACAAAGTCTAACATCAACTCCTCCTAAAGACTGTGTATATGTGGTGTTTTGGTCTCATATTGCTGTTAGAATGTTTATACTAGTGTACTACAGTTTAAGTACACACACACACACACACATATGTATATATATATATATATATATATATATATATATATATATATATATATATATACCTAAATGAGTAAACTAGTGGTACACTAATAGTACTTTAAAGTGTAAAAAAAGAAATAAAGAAAAAAAAGTTATTATTACAACTTCTTTACAGTATAAAAACTATTAAACTAATAGTTTACAATGAGTATTTTTATAAACTAAAAAGAGTCGGATTGAAGTTGAAGTGAAAATAAAACTTGTAATGTAATGTAACATGTAAATTAGTTGTGTACTCAAAAAACAACAACGTATACTTAAAGTATACTTTCATAAACTAAATAAAGTGGGCCACATTACTCCTAAAAAGTACTAAAATAGTACACTTACAAGTATACTACTAGTACATTGATACTAGTATACTTACTACATAAAGTATACCTGGAAAAAAATATATAATCTTCCTGTAGGCTATCCTCCTGTAGTCTCTCTGCCACCTACTTGGCCTGGCCCTTCGCCATTGACAGAACCAATTGTCCACATTCCTCCCATTGAACATGGACATGGTTTGCTGGCACTTGGAGTGCACTTCACTCCATTCACTCGCACTCTCTCCGCTCAACAGAGCTCTCACTGTGTCTCCCGATATAGAGTAATGCCTCTGTTTCACTTTTTCTCTGTGGGCCCACATCGGAGACCCAAAATACCCCCAGTTGACAATGTTCTTCCGAAGCTGGGACATGATGTAAACAAGTTTTCCATTTATGACTGACTCATCCTCCTCACTTGCTATCTCCTCTTTTGGCACAGCCCCTCTGACTTGGTGCACTCCTCTTAGAGCATGCTGGGGATAATTTAGCAGTCATGCACTGTTTCAGCTGAAAACATGACGACCTACGTGGTGGTTATCTGACACACAGCCAATGTGAGGCGACAATGGGTTGCACTTATCACAGTGCATGGAAGCATGAACAACATGCCAGAAATTGTGAGAGCCTTTTCTGATGGGTTAATACATGACTTTTAGTCAACAAAAACCTGAACTATGCAAACATCTAAGCTGAGTGTGGTCCCGAGAGCCTATTTACTACTTTTGCATTAGGGTTAATGCACTGAAAGAGTAAAGCAGTGGCTAGATTCACATTTAAACAGAAGTTTGGTGAAACTTTTGTGAAATTAAATCCTTTGTCTTTTTTTTTTTTTTTAAACAAAACAAGCATCTTCATTTTAATAATATAAGAGATGGAGGTAGTATGTATATAATATAAATTAGATATAAATTTAAATATAGATACATCTATACAACTGGAGAAATATCTTTTGTAAAATGCATTATGTGATGTAGTAATGTAAAATGCAATCAGGTGCACCACATCAAATGATTAGACCATTGTTAAAGAGGATTTTGGAGGAGTCTGTCTTATTTAAACCTGAAGATATTTAGGCTGTGTCCGACTAATCAGACAGTGCTGCCTAATCAGGCAGTATTCAAATGCAGGAAGGTAACGAGCATGTCCACATTGAATGTTATCCAAAATGCTGCCTTCTAAGCTACATTTATCTTGCCAATTTGTGAAGGCAGCGTAGATACACTGCTCAAAAAAATAAAGGGAACACTTAAACAACACAATATAACTCCAAGTAAATCAAACTTCTGTGAAAATAAACTGTCCACTTAGGAAGCAACACTGATTGACAATCAATTTCACATGCTGTTGTGCAAATGGAACAGGTGGAAATTGGCAATTAGCAAGACACACTCAATAAAGGAGTGGTTCTGCAGGTGGGGACCACAGACCACTTCTCAGTACCTATGCTTTCTGGCTGATGTTTTGATCACTTTTGAATGTTGGTGGTGCTTTCACACTCGTGGTAGCATGAGACGGACTCTACAACCCACACAAGTGGCTCAGGTAATGCAGCTCATCCAGGACAGCACATCAATGCGAGCTGTGGCAAGAAGGTTTGCTGTGTCTGTCAGCGTAGTGTCCAGAGGCTGGAGGCGCTACCAGGAGACAGGCGAGTACACCAGGAGACGTGGAGGAGGCCGTAGGAGGGCAACAACCCAGCAGCAGGATCGCTACCTCCGCCTTTGTGCAAGGAGGAACAGAAGGAGCACTGCCAGAGCCCTGCAAAATGACCTCCAGAAGGCCACAAATGTGCATGTGTCTGCACAAACGGTTAGAAAAAGACTCCATGAGGATGGTATGAGTCCACAATTGGGGGTTGCGCTCACAGCCCAACACCGTGCAGGACGCTTGGCATTTGCCAAGAGAACACCAGGATTGGCAAATTCGCCACTGTCGCCCTGTGCTCTTCACAGATGAAATCAGGTTCACACTGAGCACATGTGAGAGACGTGACAGTCTGACGACGCCGTGGAGAGAGATCTGCTGCCTGCAACATCCCTCAGTATGACCGGTTTGGCAGTGGGTCAGTAATGGTGTGGGGTGGCATGTACTCGCCAGAGGTAGCCTAACTGCTATTAGGTACCGAGATGAGATCCTCAGACCCCTTGTGAGACCATATGCTGGTGCGTTGACCCTGGGTTCCTCCTAATACAGGACAATGCTAGACCTCGTGGCTGGAGTGTGTCAGCAGTTCCTGCAAGATGAAGGCATTGAAGCTATGGACTTTGCCCGCCCGTTCCCTAGACCTGAATCCGATTGAGCACATCTGGGACATCATGTCTCGCTCCATCCACCAACGTCACGTTGCACCACAGACTGTCCAGGAGTTGGCGGATGCTTTAGTCCAGGTCTGGGAAAAGACTCCTCAGGAGACCATCCGCCACCTCATCAGGAGCATGCCCAGGCGTTGTACAGGCACGTGGAGGCCACACACAATACTGAGCCTCATTTTGACTTGTCTCAAGGACATTACATCAAAGTTGGATCAGCCGGTAGTGTGTTTTTCCACTTTAATTTTGTGTGTGACTCCAAATCCAGGCCTCCATTGGTTAATAAATTTGATTTCCATTGATGATTTTTGTGTGATTTTGTTGTCAGCACATTCAACTTTGTACAGAACAAAGTATTCAATGAGAATATTTCATTCATTCAGATCTAGGATGTGTTATTTGAGTGTTCCCTTTATTGTTTTGAGCAGTGTATATCCTTCTATTCCTTCTATTGAATAAAGTAAATTCAATGTATATATGGTGTAATGTATAGCTTCAGTGATCTTCAAAGGGAAAAAACTGGGCATCTTTATTTGCTGCTGATTTGTTTAATTTTTAATTCATCAGTATCTTTCCACCCCAATTCATTAGAAGTATGCCTTTTCCACTCATTTTGAACTTCATTCATCCCTCCCATGGGCTATCTCTCTTTCGTGTACAACCTTGGTATACCTCAGAAAACAAACTCTCGCTTCTTGCCTCCCTTTCACAAACCTCCAGCACCTTTGGCTCTGTTTGCCATCAGACAGCAGAGTGAACCACATTTTACAATGCAACAGTTACTCCCAGTCACACTCTTGAGGACATATGAAGCCTGATGCCTTATAGTGGGCAGTGAATGCAGATGAGTTAGTCATTGGCTGGAGAGAGATAAAAATAGCTTTATCAGCATACTTGTCATATAATGGAACAAACTGGGGGACTTTCTCAGCTCAAAAACGGATTGGACATAGGGCCTACAGAATGGACACTTAGAGCATGCATAAGCGGTGTGTTCTTGTGGCTAGCCTTGACTCAAGGCTTCTCAGATTCGTCACATCAAAACATGTTTTTCTCAACAGTGTCTTGTTGCGATGCTCAATGAATGATTAAATGAATGACTGAATAAATAAATAGAGCAGGTGATAATAAGTATCACAAATAACACATCACCAGTTTTCTAAGTAAATATATTTGTAAAGGTGCTATTGGCAAGAAATTGTCATCAGATGTCGGCTACAACCCCTTCAATCCACCCATGAATAGAAATCCAATCACAAATAGACATAAATTAAGTCAATTAATTAATAATTAACTAATTAATCCTGAAGGTTCCCGTGGGCTCCTTCAATGAACTCTGAGCTTTAGTTCCTTTCAAAGATTTTCAATTGGTTTTAGGTCAGGTGATTGGCTGGACCATTCTAGCAGCTTTATTTTCTTTCTCTGAAAAGAGTTTCCTTGGCTGTGTGTTTGGGATCATTGTCTTGCTGAAATGTCCACCCTGGTTTCATCTTTGTCTACCTGGTAGATGGCAGCAGATTTTAATCTAGAATGTCTCAGTAAATTTGTCCATTCTTCCTTCCTTCAATTATATGACTCATACCCTTGCTGTATGCCGAAAGAAACATTCCCACCTTCAAACTTCACTGTTGGTATGGTGTTTTGGGGGTGATATGGAGTAGCTTTTGCCCTCCAGACATGGTGGGTATTATGGTATTCAACGAGTTTTTTGAATGTCAGTTTTGGTCTCATCTGACCAGACTATATTCTCCCAGTATTTCACAAGTAGCAAGTAGTGGAGTTTTGTGTGGTGAGCCTGCATACAGGCCATTGCGGGAGCACCTGGTCGTGACCAGATTATGGTGAAATGATTAGATTATGGCCTCAACAGTGCTCACTGAAACCTTCAGTAGTTCTAAAGAAATTCTTCTATAAACAAGGCCATCAGCATGTTTTGCAATAATAAGGTTGCAAAGGTCTTGAGAGACCTCACTGGTTTTACCCATCATGAGATGTTTTGTGTGGCACCTTGGTAATGAGACGCCTTTTTATAGACCATTAGTTGAAGCCGCTGATATTAATTTGCAAGTGGCAGAATTGCTTTCTAATTACTGATAGATTTCAGCTGGTGTCATGACTTTCCATGGCTTTTTGCACCTCTTTTCTTCAGGTGTTCAAAACTTTTTACCTGTGTCTTTTCTCATTATTACACATAACCTAATTTATGGACATATTTGGTTTGAATTTCATGTCAATAGCACCTTTAGAAATATATTTACATTGAAAATGAGTGAGGTGTTCATTACTTATTTCACCCGCTTTAAATAAATAAATGGGGAATTAAGTCACCCAGCACTGAGGAATTGTGTTCTCTCGAGGGTGATCCGTTCAATACTTTTGGGATGAGTTGGGGTGGTGATCATCCAACATCCTGACCTCACTAACGCTGTTCTCACTGAATGCAATCGAATCAGCACAACAATGCTCCAAAATCTAGTAGAAAGCCTTCCCTGAACAGTAAAGTCCGTCGTAATAAACTCTTTTGTAATACTCTTTATTTCAGAAGAAACAGTGAATGAGCAGGTGTTGCAATACGTTTGTGCGTATGGTGTAGTTAGAACACCTCTAGGAGATAGCAAATGTGACAACGACTTTTTATGTAGTTGAACAGTTTGGGCCAGTCTTTTCGTAACAGCCTCACATGTACATTGTGAAAGTAATCAAAGAGATATTTCTGCAGATTCAACCTGAAGACTTTTTGTACCTAAACTTGATTTATTAGGTTATTTTAATTGTGTGTTTTTCGATCGCTGGGACTTCAGTCAAGCATCATTTGTACTCACACTCTTGGTGTCTGTGATTACAACCAAGCCTTCCATATCCCCCTATATAAGTCCAAAATCATATATTTAAAAGCTTTTCCATTAAATTCATATTATAGATACCATATAATTCATAGATAGTATGGATAGTTTGTAGCTGTAGGAGAGGGGGGGGAGGGTGAACAGGCTTCTGACATGTGTAGGAAGCCAGTATTTCCTTTCCTGATAAGTGGAGCCAGGTAGATGATAGATGACAGGGTTGAAAGGGAGGAGACAGGGTGGTGCAGCTTACGAGGACTTTGTCATAGACACGCAAACAAGGTAGAGATGGAATTTATAGAACATTAGATACAAACAGATACAATAGTGTAATTTAGTGGTGTTATGAAATATCTCAATTTTGGGAGAAGGAACACGCCTGAAGCCCCTCCTCCCAACATTCAGTTATTTCATAACACCACGAAATTCAGATGTCCGCTCTGCAATTTCTCTTAGGGATGAATATGATCTTTTCATTATTTCTTGTTTCTTCTTTCAACAAAAATGAAAGCATGGACAGGCGGGCGGAGCATGGACATGTCAAGTCTACAATTACGCTTTAAAGGATGTGAAAGTTTGAAAATAATTGTAGGTTGATGTGTTTACAGTCTCTGTCATTTCCTCTTTGCTCTCTGCACGTAATGTTTTTTTTGGGGAAAGCTGTGACTGTATTTGTGTTGCTTTAAAATGCCAGTTTTGCTCAACAAGTTATTACAGGTAGCAAAGGTGAATAAAGGTTTTCGGCATAGCTTGTGTTGGCATTTATGATGATTTTCCCTGAAAGCCCTGAGGGGTTTTCAAGTACTGCAGTAATTGCTCTTACTCTCTCACAAACATAAGCACCACCCCCACCCCCTACCTGCACACCTGTGTGCAAACACACAAACACACACATTCACTTCTTTAGTTTTTTTTTTGTTTTTTTACAGTGTCAGAATATGTTACCCATACCCATATCTCCAAAATGGCAACCTAACAGGAGAAGAAAAAAACTTCTTAACTTTTAATGGAAGTCAATGTAAAAAGGTTTTTATAAGTGATTTTAGAGCATTTATATTGGTTCATCAATCATGTAATTTGGACGCAATGTAACAAACAACTGCCAGATTTGAATTATTTCAAAATGTGAAAAAAAAGATTTTTCGAAACAGCTGCGATATTTATTGTAGATTTTTAAACAAAGAAATCTAAGCGTAATTATAAATGCAACCCTAATTTTCTCCTCAACAACAATTTTTTTTTACCATTACAGATATAAGAAAAATGACCTTGGTCAGAACATGTACAATAACAAGTACACTCACACACACAAGCATTCAGAGTGACAAAAGTAAAGTAGCAGTCTTTGAAGTCTTATGGTTTCGCTACCCCCCTGTTTCACGTAGGCTGGGTGTAAACATTCATTGCCATTCAGTAAATGCTGCTGCTCCAGGCAGTGTCGTTCTACTGCTCTGTTATTAGTGAGTCATGAGCTGCTCTGTAGCAAACTAGCTGCTTTGTGTTGAATAAGAGACCTAGGCTTGGCCTAACCTAATGTTTAATTTCTGGTTTTGTTAAAAAACATTCATTTATCTACACCTCCCTGTCTTTCTTTCTGTCTCACTTTGTCTCGCACCATGACCCCACACTCTGCAATCCCCTAGACCTGCTGTTAATAGTGTCTTTCAGCGAGACACACAGACTAGAACAAACACAGTCATTCATGCATCTCCAAAATGCTAATGTGGCTGGACCACAGCACTTTTTTCAAGGGGTTCCCATGTCGCGGCACAGTGTAATTTTCCTCACAGGCGGCCATTAGTTCAGTCAGAGTTGACGCCAACAGTGGGCATCAAGCCCCTAACATTATTTGGTACCTCTGACCAATAGAGAATGTGCTGCTAAACCCAGCTGGCACTTGAGAGACTGCAGATGACTGGTTCTTAAGCTTTTGTAGGCTTTGGGGAGGTTGGCCACTTTTGTGGAACACCTGATAATCTTGGTAGGTGTGTGGTGTTGGAAAGCTTGGAAAAGCTTGGAAAATGGTTGGCTAGATAGGTAGGCATTATGGACATGGTTGGTAGAAGGTCAGGAGACGGGAAACTAGAGTATATGAGTATCATATCACACTCCAGTGGGCTATACTTTTAAAACAAAGAATTTAGTGGAGTGATTTCAGAGAGGAGTTTTGGTTCTCAAATGCCTAGGCGTTAGGGTGATACTATCAGAGACCATTGATGGTTGACAAGTAACGTAAAAGTTTAAGGAACCTCTACACAATGTATGTGGTTAGTGTAGCCTAGTGCAGGTCATCAGTTCGGTCCTGGAGGGCAAGTGTCCAGCACAGTTTGGTGACTTTGGTGCACAGACACACCCACTAAACCTACATACAAACGAAGCAGGAAAATAACCAGAATAGCGTAGTGGATAGCACTGCTACCTTCCACACCACTAAGGTCAAGCCATAGCAATAAGAGTCCTTAGGCAAGACTGCTAATGCTACATCCAGCTACCTCCATGGCATGATTTAAATATAAGTCCCTCTAGCTAAAACTGTCTACCAAATGCCCTGAATGTACAGGTTTAATACTAATTAAAGCTTTTCTGAAAACTATATGTCCAAGCCATTAACTATTTTAGCACCCTTTATTCATAAAGTGAACCCAGGCTGTTAAGACGTCACTGTCTATATGAGGTAGTGTAACCATATCTGTGAAGTTCACCAGAATCTGTATTGACACTTTTTAGAGACATGTTGAAATGTTAAAATGATGTTAAAATGCATTAAATAGATAATATCTCATTCAGGAATATTTAGCTAATTTAAATAGTTTTGTAATTTTAAAGATATACATCTTTAGCAGAAATTTCTGACTGAGCTTAATGGATACATTTTGTACCTTTTAAGCACACCTCTTTTCCAGATAAGCTCACAGTAGCACCTTTGTTGTGGTAGCAATTAAATATTGTGGTTGTTCATTAAAAAAATAAATAAATAGATGTCAGTGAAATTTTATTTGATGTTAAGTGGCCAATAACAAGTGCCAAACCACTAAAATGTGGCACCAGAGCCATCAGAATAGATGTGTTAGCATAGTCATTCAAAATACTTGCGTCACATAGTATTAACTAGATGGATTGGCTATGAACCTTTAAGTTCATTGTGTCTGAGTTTGTGTGTTTTTAAAAGTGTTTTCGTTTCATGAAACATCAAATCATTTGTATAGTTACTGGGGTTTCCTACCTTTTCACTGAATTGTATTTCATTTAATGGGGAAATTGGTGGTTTTACCCCACTGTACCCACTGTGTGTAGTAAGCTAATTATGTAACTTTTATATCTTATTATTAAATGGATTGATTTATTGTGTCTTAGATTTTGTCATCTCAAGGCTGCGAAAATATTTTATTTGACATAAGATTCTTTTAAAATAACAACCATCAGTGAATGTTTAAAGACTGATTATGAAATATTTACTTAGACATTCAAAGTAGGTGAGCATAAAGGGTGCACACTAGTCTAACTGGAACGGCAGCAGATTTTGATAAAAATTATAATATGAAATGTTAAGTACAATATTATGTAACACATTTATCACATTTTACATTGTCACAATGTACAAACAATATTGAAAATGTCAATTAAATTATACTTTTTGTTGATATCACACAGATTTTTTCTAGTTCTAGTACTATACCCTACTGTAAGGTCACCTTACAATAATATGAACTCTGGTATAAGTATGGTATTATGGATTTAAAAAAACAAGCCAGTAATATCTGGTAACATATTGGTATATATTTGTGTAGCACAAAATATTTTGTTGTTGTTTTTACAAAACATAGTGTAATCTTACTTAATCTAATAAACAAAGATTATATTTGTTTGATATGTCATATTTTGATAGTATAGGATATGTACACAATCTTTAATCACATGCTTTAACAGCCAAGGTGCCTTCTAATAGTGTACTGTGAACAGATCTGAGACCTGCTACTGTGGAGCTTATTTGCACAAGCAAACAAAATACACAGTGGTTCCTTATCATTCAGTCAATAAGCACCTGTGTGAGACCTCTATGCATAGTTCATGAACCCTCTGTGAAACTGACTTCATGTGTTTTAGTGTGTTTTCTTCCAGTTTGCGTGAGGGCCCTTGTTACAGCATGCTCAAGAGATAACGATATTTGGAAAATGTCACAGATGAATCTGTCAACAAGTCAGGACCTGATTGAAGCCTTACACAACACTCAGATTCTGCACATTCTGCTCTCCTCAGTGCTTTGTACTATAATTTTCTTTATTGTACTGTTCTCTGTAGACTTCATAGCCATTGTTCTCTGGTACAGATCCTATTGAATTCAGAAGAAATGGCTCCAGGTGCGGCCTTCAAATGCTGCCTCTTTGCATGTGGTGGAATCTCTATTCAGAGCTTCTCACTGAGGATGTGTATTTTTCAGCCTTGTACTACTGAATAGAAAACAGACCATTGGCTTAATTTGTGGGTTGGTATCTGCTCTGTTAAATGTAGCATGACTAACTGTGTATTTTCCTCTTTGATGTACAGTCTATTTGTATCGGACACTGGGTGTCACCTTGACCCAACCTAAAATATACCCTGAGCACTTTGTTAGGGACACTATATTTATACTGGGTAGGGCCTCCCTTTATTTCAAATAAAATCAAATCAGCCTCAATTTATTCACGCCATTCCCTTAAGTTTCTGGTCAATGTGAACATGAATGCATCATGCAGTTCCTGTAGATTTTTCCTGTAGAGTATTGCCGGCAAGTGATCCTATCTGATTTAGATCTGGGGGACTGGGAAAGCTCATTGTAATGTTCGTGAAACCTGTTTGAGATAACACACAATGTTTGTGACTAAAAATATACAGTACACAGTCCTCTTCTACTTACTTTAATTACAGCAGTATGGGCTGAGCTTGCTTATTTAGACACAAAACTCTTTCATGTTTGATATAACGATTGTAACATTGTAACACTGTAGGCCTACAGGAAGTAGTAAAAATACTATGATTAGTGTAATGATATCTGAATTCTAAAAGCACTCCTCTTCGTAAACAAAGGGGAGGCCTGTCACATAAAACAAAACGGTGATTGGTCGCTAGCGTATTGTGCTAGGAGGTGAGTGAATGCTAGAGAAAAACAATCATTTATTTGATCTTTTGTCTACCAATCCTCTGTGAGAAAACATGTCAAGCTGTGGTTGAGATTTTACAGAAGCTTCCAGAATGGGAGTAAGGAGGGCATGTTCAAGTGGCAATTTCCTTATCTGACTCCCAGGCTGACTGAGCTAAAGCAAGACCCCCTCAGTCTGAAACTGCTGATATACAGCGATGTTTGTTGAATGACAGAGTGCAAGATGCTGTCGCTCGCTCTTTCTATCTGTGCCAAGTACAGCTGCAATCCATAGAAAGGCAGCAGAGGCCTGATTTCACTCTCTCCCCATCCCCCCTCTCTCCACCCTCATCTGCTGCAACCTGATAGGGAATGACTACGAATATTTATATGAGATTGCAAAGAACTGTGCAAAACTCATGGAATATGCTGTGTCAAAAATATTTGGCATATGCTACTCAAGCAAATGCACCCCTGGCTACAGTGGGCCATGTTTGCTCCAAATGCAGCGATATTTGTGCATGATTGACACCAATAGGGCGTTTAGGAAATCAAACACGTTGACTGTGGTGAAGAGGTGAAGAATGTAAAAGCGGAGCTCATTATCCACTGTGTCCATTTGCGGTTGTTACACTGGTATGCAGGAGAGGAGGATGACACGGTGGCTCAGCCAGGATTACTGTGTCACTGCATGTTGAGAGCTTAATTTGACTACACTTAACATTGTTCGCTGATGTGCTGTGCACTTTATTTCCTGGCGCCTGTAGAGATGTTCATGAAATATCAACACCAAATATCTACTAAACTTAGCTTGTCATTGTATTCAGTATGTAAAGATCATGACATTCAGAGGTAAAAAAGTGAGGCTCTTTGTTTTGTATTTACTACAAGTGACCATTCTGAGCAAGCGAGCATAAACCCTGTTTACACCTGGTCACTTTAAGCATCTTGAGTAACAGGATTATTTTAGGAGAAGGCCAGGCCACATAAACATGCAAGTGTAAACACACCCAAGATGCATTTAAAACAGATACAAATCTGATCACTCAGACCACTTGGTCTGAGATGCATGGTCTCCAAAACGCATATAACATCCAAAATCCCTCCCAGTACAACCAAAGCACCAGTAATAATTACCAATTGCTATCTGATTTTAGTTTGACTACCTGGAGATGCATTTGACAACCAAGTGTAAATGTATGTGGCTAAAATCTTATCAGGGTAAGATTAGGATACAATCCAGACCCTAGTCACTTCATAGTGATGATAGTGACCAGGTGTAATTGGGGTCATACAGTGCCTATAAAAAAGTATTCAAGGCCAATATAATGATTCCAATACAGTCATTTCCCCCCCCCCCCAAAAAAAACCTTTTTATTGTTGAGGTGAAAATAGACTTCTACAAAGTAATGACCAATACGAAAACCATATAATGTAAAATAAGTAATTGCATCCATGTGATGCATTCACCCCCTTCAGGTCAGTATTTAGTAAATGCACCTTTGGCCTCAAGCACAGCACTGAGTCTGTGTGGATAGGTCTCAATCAGGCTTGTACATCTGGACACTGCAATTTTACACCAGTTACTCCTTGCAGAACTGTTCAAGCTCTGTCAGGTTGCACAGGGATCAGGTGTGAACGCCCCTTTTCAAATCTCTATTGGAGAATTTTCTCCTGGTTTTCTTTAAACCATTTCTGTGTAGCTTCAGGTCAGTGTCTTGCTGGAAGATAAATCTTCTCCAAAGTTGTAATTCTATTGCAGACTGAATCAGATTGTCTTTCAGGATTTGCTCTATATTTTGCTGTGCTCACTTGGCCCTGTATCTAAACAAGTCCTGCCGCATGATGCTTCGAGGTAGGGATGGTGTGTTTGTGGTAATGAGCAGTGGTTGGTGTCTACCTTAAGTGTGCTACTGCAGCCATTTTATTGTCATGGTTAAGTGTTCCTTCTCATGACTTGCCAATGAAAATAATGTTTGTACAAGCAACACTTCTCAGTGTAACTGTGCACCACCCTCTTGACTCAGCTAAATGTTCATGCAGGTCCCTGCCAGTCAAGTCATTTGATTTGCCTGTCTAACTGAGAGGTTTCTTAATTGTCTAGATCCCATCTTGACCACTGCAGTTCACCATAACTGCCATTTCTTACTAACATTATACATTGTGGAAACCCACAAGCTGACAGTGCTTGGGTTTATTCTTGTATCTGCCTTGTGGGCATTGATAACCTTTGCTTTACCTCCTCCCAGCTAAAAAGCGTATACTTTTATTCTGGAGAAAGGAGTTCCCACAGTTAATCTATGACTCGTTAAGCAATAGATTAAAACAAGATGAGTCAGAATTTGGCAGCTTCTAGACTCCAAGCAAAAAGGGTTCTATATAGTACTTCTTGTAACAATAGAGGAAGCATTTTTGGTGCTTTGTAAACACAATTTTATAACCATTAACCTTTCGACCTTAAACAGAAAAATAACAATGTATCCATCCACATATTCCTGTAGTTGTCATGGTTTTATATTGAAGAACCATGTAACACTGTCACTAGTTTTTGGATTGCTGAATTATCTTAAGCATTTTTTTTTTTGGAACTTTATGGAACTGCTCTTCCATCCAGACATAGACGAACACTATTATCACTACCATTATCACTAAATAGGGGGAATCCATAGTTAGAATGGGCCCACACCTCAGGAGGGGAGAAGTGACTACAATCTAAAACATTTTGCTGAATAACTGCAAACTCAATAGCTGAAAACAAAGGGAGTGCAAATGTTTTAATAGGCAGGGTTACTTTTAACAGACTAGTGAGGATAGTTGTAACTGTAACTAAAATGTGTCTGGTAAATCAGTGGAAAACCTGATTCATTTAAAGCTATTAAATATTGTTTAAAAAATAATTCCTACATAAATATGTTAAGATATAATTTATCACGGGAAATTGTCCAACCCCTATTGCAAATTAGGTATATTGGCAAAATTCACAAATATGTAGCTTTTTGTTATAAATCAATCAAACAGTACAATTTAAATAACTCAACTAAAATAATAAAACAAGTGGTTTCCACAATCAACACAAAATACCAATTAAATTAAAAAATTAAAAGTTGAAAGTGAAATTACTGCAGTCTGAGAATTATTTCATTTACCATTTGATTGCATGTTAGAAATATGGCCAAGTCAAGAGAGTTGCCCAAAAAGTTCAGAGATGAGATCATTGCCTTGCACAAACAAGGAAAATGATACAAACAGAGTATAACCCTGAATGTTCATAGAGATCCAGCTGGAAGCAGAGTTCACAAGTTCAGAGTTAAAGGCTACACTGGCTACACTACCTGGACGTTGCAGAAAGAGGAAGCCATCACTAGCTGCAACCAGAGTCCTGAGGAGCAGGTGTTGAAAACTCTTCGAGTAACTGCAAAAGATCTGCAGCAAAACTTGGACATTCTAAGTGCTGAAGGTCTCCATGCCCGTACACCTCCAAAAGCACAATCTGTTCAAACCCAAATAAATAACCCACAGATGTTTTGGATTCTGTTCTGTGGAGCGATGGAACTTTTAGAGCCTATAGGTCAGCGGTATGTGAGGAGGAGTACAAATGAAGTATACACTGAAAGGAACACCCTGTCTACAGTGAAGCATGGGGGCGGCTTGGTAAAACTGAAGCTTGGCCTTGAACCTCATACAGAAAATTATTGAACTTAGAGGCCATTCCCATGAAGAATGGGCTAGGACTCCTCAGGAACACTGCCAAAAGCTGGTGTCTAGCTATGCATCACGCTTGCAGCAGGTCATAATAGCAAAAGGGTTTTAACTAAGTACCAAAGACGCTTGTCATGAAGGGGTTGAATAATTCTGAGACTGCCGTAGTTATTAAAAGTGGCATTTTTGTGGAGTTTGGAGAAAGCACTTGTTTTATTTGTTGTGTTCAGCTATTTAAATTGGTCTACTTTGATTGGTTTATTGTAAACAGCTGAAAGTATATGCTACATTCTCAGGGCTCAGTGTTGAATCTGTGAATGGTCAGGATGTGGCTGCAAACCCAATCACTCCACACATGGTGCAGCAGTCAAGGTGTTTAGCTAGAGGTGTTTTTCTCCACGTAAATTCACAGCATTATCTGACACACTGCAACAATTTGTAGCATCCACAGCAGCTCCTTTGAAGATCTTTTACTGAAACGCACACTGTCCCTCTGCCTAACATGTTTTTGCAGCTCTTGTGTTGCCTCTCCTGACCACTGGTAGTACAGGTTCTGGCTGTCAGTAGGCTGTCAAAAGCATGATAAATTGTGGCTGTGTTTGGATTCCAGGCGTTTTCACAGTTGTGTTCATGCTTGTCCATAGTTGCTGAAGGACTTTATGTGACTAAGACTGAGTGAATTATACTGAGTCAGTGAGCCCAGGAGCTACTTAAGGTAAGAATGTTTGTTTTTAGATGCGATATTCTTCTAATGGGCATTTTTTATATATTCTAGAAGCAGCAGTTATTACATGAGAGTAGTGTGATTAGGACTGGTGAGGACAGTGTTCACTTGCTGTAACACAACTCTCTGACTGAGATTTGTTTGAGGGTGTCAGCTGTGGAACTAGGATGAATGTGTTTTTTTTTTTACTGATTTAAGGTGCACTATATGGACAGCAATATTGGGACAGATCACTTAATCACTGAATTCTGGTGTTTCATTCAGTCCCATTGCCACAAATGTAAAGAAAATCAGCATGTAGCCTTATTGTGAATTAATTGGTCATTTTCTTAAGGGGTCACTGAACGTGAGTGTGGTTCTGTAATACGATGCCACTGTTGCAACAAGTCAGCTTGTGAAATTTCTTCCCTCCTAGATATTCCACCATTAACGATATTATTTAAAAAGTGGAAGCATTTAGGAATCACAGTAACTCCCCCCACAAAGTGACAACGGGGTCGCCAAGTGCTGTAGGCACACACAGCTCCTATAGGTATAATGTGTCCCAATAAAATATAGTGTATATGTCATTATTAATTATTCTAATAGACATTACAGGAGCCAGCACCTGTATTGCTTAGCATTATTATGTTTCATATTTTCCGTTATTCAGATTCTATTATAATGTAGTTTATACAGTCATTAACACATCCGTTCTCATGCTGTACTTATTTGACTTCTTGATGTTTTTGAGGTTGCTGTTAAATAGTTAACATCAAATAGTACATCACAGGCTCTTACACATATTTTTGTCTTGTGTAAATGTTTGAGCACCCTATGTTGTGTTGGTTTTCGTGTGATAGTAAGTAAGAAATCCTCTACACCCAAGAGATTTACATTCGGGTATTTTCTGAGCACAGATTCTGTTTAGATTTGCTGGATTTAACATATTGGAAAAAATTAAAAAGCAACATATAAAGTGTTATGTTATGTGCCCATAAATAAGACTGTTAGAACCATGCCACATTTTGTGTTTCATGTTTTGAGCAGAAGTGTGTCCTGTGTATGTGTTATTTTCACATAGAAAATTAACAGTATAGTACATGTAATGTAATAAAGGGCTTTCCAAACTTTTTTGCTGTTCATTACCAGCTTATCCAATTTTTCATTCATTTTCTTATCTCGTTTTCTTCAGTGCGTTTTCACTGCAAATCAGCTCAAACAACTTGAATCCCTTGTATTTTACGGACATCCGTTTTGGAGAGCAGACAGGCTTGTCGCAGGTTCTTCCTGGCGAAAGATCTTGTAAATTTTGATCAGTTGTCTGTCTGATCAGTGGTGTAATTTGTAAACCACAATGACTAAGAGATTCCAGATTACAAGACAACAAGTTGTGTAGTGTGATGGGTACAATGAACTTTGAGAGTGTATTTGTGTGTTTTGGGCTGCATGATATGGCAACATAACGTCTTTCAGTGTATTTGAAACATGCTAATGTAACAAAGTAAAAGATAGACCAGCTTGATTTAGACCATAACTGTTGAACATTAGTTCAACACTCACGACACACAATGCAAATTGTGCTTTATTTGCGGGATCATTTGCATATAGCAGCTTTCTCTGACATCATCATTGCAAATGTAAGTATTGCGTTTGATGTAACTGCTGAAACATACTTTGGGTAGGGAAGGTGTGGCAGCGTTGTTGGCAAGCAGATGGCGTCAAGTTAAACTGCAGACTACTCAGAGATTTATTTTATGCTGTTTGTAGGAGCAGCTAAGATAAGAATCACATGTATAAAGTTTCAAAAACCTGTCTAGCCACATTTCTCAAATCATCTCAAATTAAATATTTAACGGTTATATCATTTGTTTCATTTGTAGACTTTTGTTCAAAAATGATTTTCCGTGTTAAAAGGGTGCACTACAGGCCCTCCAGCATCCCATCATCCCACAGTTACAGTGGTTCACATGATTAACAAACATAATAAACTAGCCCTGCCGACCTACTATCTATCCGTGAAACTATGAGCAATGATTTCATAATGACATTGACATCTACAAACACAGAGTCTACAAAACATGCCACAAGACTGGTCTCAAAGGCGGCATGCACGTTATTAGGCCTGTAACATTTACATTGTGTGACTCAGGACTCCGCTTAAACAGCTAGGCTGTCTGTAGTGCATCCTAACTTGTAATTATGGCGTGGTATGCCTGTAAGTCCTTTCTAGTTTTAAGGGTGCTCATTAATGTCGGGTATATCCAGCTTGTTAGGATTTTTGTTCAGGTTTGCTTATGGCTTTTGAAAGCTTTATCTCAATCTGACTAAAGAAGTCTGACGTCAAAAGCGCGTCAATCGAGCGAGCGATATATAGATTCTTGTAAAACACAGTCTGTTAGACGCCAGAAGCCTTTTATTTAGTAGCTTTTGTTGAACTGGTGAACCTGAGACTCTGCTGCTGTTTCCTGAATTTATGACTCACACAGACCTACAGTTTTTAACCTTAAATAGCATCTACAAAAGCCAAGAAACATCAAGCAGGGTTTGTTTTTACTGAAAGGTTAGTCAAAGAGCTTCACGAACTGAAAGCGTGTCTGGTTTTGGATGTTCTTTGTTTTTTCTTGCTTTGACTCAGCATGATATACTTTCCTCATCCGCTTAATTAGAAACATCTAACTTTCGTGCAGTTTATCAGCTGTCCTTCATCCCATTCATCATTCGTATACAACACGACTGTCTGTCAGATATTGTTTTATAGTTTGGGAGGTGGGCCATTTTTTTAACCTAGCAGTAAAAATGCCTTGGTAGACCAGTGTTACTGAATGTTGCACTGGTAGGAGTGTATTCCTGGAGTTTTCACATAGATCAGTATCACTTCCAGGTTCAGAATCGTCTGTCACCTAAAAATTCCCAACCAAGAATCTCTATGGTCAGAAACGTTAGAAGAGTTAGGGTAGCTTATGACTAATGCAAATCATCACGTCAAGCAAAGCATTGACAGATGAGTGACAGTCTTAGACAGAGCACTGGCAAAGTGGATCTCCAAGGAAGAGGATTCCAATAAAGCAGGCAGGCAGTGAGCATATTTATAAGCTTTGTTAGTAGGTTTACAATGACTGACTGTAGTCCATCTGTAGACCATTTACAATTACTGGCTGTAGTCTGTTGGCACCAAGACTTTAGCAGCAGATACTTTCAGTCATGTAAATTGTGAGGTGGGGCCTTTGTGGGTTGCATCAGTGAGCCTTGGGCGATTATGATCCTGTCATTGGCCTTTCTGGTTCATCAGTTGCCCTTCCTTGGACCACAGGCACTGAACAATGCATACTATGAACACCCCACAAGACCTGCCTGTTGTTTTGGAGATGCTAAGACCCAATCATCTAGCTGTTAATTTGGCTCTTGTCAAAATTCTTCCAACACATCAACTTTAAGGACTCACTGTTTGCTTGCTGCCCAATGTATCCAACTCCCTGACAGGTGCCACCATAAGTAATTTTAAACATAACATGGTCCAATGTATACAAATATCTAAATTCCATTCATATTTGCATCTCAAGTTCATATAGACATATTTAAGTAGCCTAGAATTTCTTGAAAATTACAGGCATGCGTGAATGTCTCTTATAAATTCTTTGTCATTTTTAGGCGAATAAAGTTAAATCAAGCTATTAAAAAATCATGCACTTGATTTTTGGCCTAGGGGTCTAAGGGTTAAGAGAGGGAATAATGTATGGGATTACTAACTGCATTGGCAGATACTCAATGTTGCAGCATCAGTATTGGTATCAGACATGAAAAAGTAGTATCGTCCCTAGTTTTTTAGGAAAGGTAATGACTCTATATAGAATGATGACAAATTAAGAAACTGCAGGGTTTCACTGTCATTAGGAATGGACTTTATCCAGAACCTTTTACATTCTAGAGCTTTTCCTTTACCTCAACTGAATTCTGAGGTGCCATAAATCTAGGATGTATTGGCAGTGATTATGGAACTTAGTCAGCAAATCCTAGAGAAACTGCAGTACTACGAGTGCTGTATGAAAAAGCCTAGGTTCATAGCACCTTCTTTGACATTTATTCTCACTTTGGAGTAGTGGATCCACATTCTCACATTAATCCCAAGCCCTTATTGGCAGGCATGTTAGGACACCTCCCATTAGTGAGAACAATTACATTTTCAGTCTTCTTTTGAAATGGACTCTCCTCAAGCCTGTTTGTTATTCTAAGGAGCAGTTTGTCATTATGGATAGGCCCAAGTTCTTGTGCTCTCTATTATTTCTGGAAATATTACATTTGATATGCAACTACAGTTCTGTTTACAGTCTGATGAAAGTCTTTGCATATATATATATATATATATATATATATATATATATATATATATATATATATATATATATACAGTCATGCCCGAAAGTATTCATACCCCTGGCAAAGTTTGACTTAAATTTACTTTTATTTAACCAGAAGTTATATTTTTGCCTTGAAACGACACGGGCATCTCCCAGGAGATAACACGATGATGTACAAGAGGCATCATTGTGGGAAAAAGTATTTCTCAGCTTTTATACACATTTGAACAAAAAGTGGCATGTCCAAAATTATTCATACCCTTTGAAAACTGTCACAGTATATGGGAAAATCCAAAGTTCTATACCATTCCAAATAGTCCAAGCTGTTTTAAAGCATCCTAATTACCCTGATTCATTGGGAACAGCTGTTTTAATCAACTCAACAGGAGAAAAACAGCAGCTCTCTGCAGTTGGTTTGTGGACAGTCATGGCTAAGACAAAGGAGCTCACTAAGGACCTGCGGCTGTGCATTGTGGCCGCTCACAAGTCAGGAAAGGGCTATAAAGCCATATCAAAATGTTTTCAAGTTCCAGTGGCTACAGTGCAAAGTATTATTAAAAAATACAAGAAGTTCCGCACTGTGGAAAATCTCAGAAGCCAAAAGTGGTCGGAAGCCAAAAGTGACACCTGTGCTGGCCAGGAGAATAGTGAGAGAGGTGAAGAAAAATCCAAGGATCACCACCAAGGCCATCCTGGTGAATCTGGACTCTGCTGGTGGCGACATCTCAAGGCAGACAGTTCAACAGACACTGCACACTGCTGGGTTCCACGGACGCAGGCCAAGGAGGACACCACTTCTCCAGAAAAGGCACACAAAAGCCCGCTTGACCTTTGCAAATGCTCATCTGGACAAAGAAGAAGACTTCTGGTGTTCTGTTTTATGGTCAGATGAAACAAAAATTGAATTGTTTGGCCACAATGATGTGTGCACCATTTGGCGTAAAAAAGGAGAAGCCTTCAACCCTAAGAACACCATCCCCACTGTCAAACATGGTGGTGGGAACCTAATGTTTTGGGGGTGTTTTTCAGCCAATGGACCAGGGAACTTGATCGCAGTAAATGGCACCATGAAAAAAGAGCAATACATCAAGATTCTCAACAACAACATCAGGCAGTCTGCAGAGAAACTTGGCCTTGGGAACCGGTGGACATTTCAGCACGACAACGACCCAAAACACACAGCCAAAGTGGTGAAGAAATGGTTAGCAGACAAAAACATTAATGTTTTGCAGTGGCCCAGCCAGAGTCCTGACTTGAATCCAATTGAGAATCTGTGGAGGGAGCTAAAGATCAGGGTGATGGCAAGGAGACCCTCGAACCTCAAAGAGTTGGAGCTCATCACTAAAGATGAATGGGCAAAAATACCAGTGGAGACATGCAAAAAGCTGGTCAGCAATTACAGGAAGCGTTTGATTGCTGTAATAGCCAATAAAGGCTTTTCTATTAATTATTGAGAAGGGTATGAATAATTTTGGACATGCCACTTTTTGTTCAAATGTGTATAAAAGCTGAGAAATATTTTTTCCCACAATGATGCCTCTTGTACATCATCGTGTTATCTCCTGGGAGATGCCTGTGTCATTTCCAGGCAAAAATATAATTTCTGGTTAAATAAAAGTAAATTGAAGTCAAACTTTGACAGGGGTATGAATACTTTTGGGCATGACTATATATATATATATATATGTTTTGCAGTAAAAAAGCAGTTGCATCTTTATGGGTCAGGAGTTCCTTCAGTTTGTTGTGAAGGTTATGCTTGTAATTCCGCATGCCATATGGTCTCAGAAGAGCAACACACATGCTTGTTTGGCCACCAACAGTGAGGGAAAATGGTTGAAAACATAAGAAAATGACTGATAAGAATTCATAAGAAATACCCTTGACCCTGAGAACCTGGGTGTGTGGTGAAATCCATCAAACGTTGGTTGCACTTTTCAAAAAAGCAGTTCTTTCGCATGTAAAATAAAAACAATAAAAGTGCGCATCTGCCAAGCCTTTAAGGAAGCATTACAGATTAAGTTGATAGGCTTTATTGGGCTAAGAGGATTTCCGTTGTTGACACTGCATAGTACTATCACTAATCAAACCAGTACAGCTCCAACATTTGCAGAACTGTAGCCATCTGCTAATCGATATGCAGCTGTAAAAATGAGTAGGATCTTTAGCATATGTGGTTGAATCTGAATGTTGAAAAGTTTTTCTATGGGTGCCGTTGCCTCTAAACAAAGCCAGTCTTATGCTGCACTTTGGATGGCCAGGAATTCCAGCACTTCCTGGTCCATTCTTTAATGGTTTGTGAATAGCTCTCTGGATCAGGCTTTGTTAGAATCTTTGTCCAAGGCTTAGTGCGTCTCCTAGCCTGGTGAGAGGCTTTGCTGACATATGTCTTCTCAGTGAATCTCCTTTAGTGCTTTGCTGGAGTAGTGGGGCGTGTTTGAGGTGTGTATGTGTGCGTATGGGTGTGTGTGTGTGTGTGAGAGGGAGAATGTGTGCCTTAGTGGAGCATGCCGAGAGCTTGGACAGTCGGGCTGAATCTGTTTAATATTGTAGCCGCTCCCCTCCTGTGCTCCTCTGTACTGGGGTGGTATTGTGCGGATGTGTTGTGGATACCTACTGGACTTTTTCAAGTAAGTGAAGAAGTTCCTTGTGTTTCATTGAGAGAATTGAAAAGTTTAACAGTGGGTGTGCAGTTACATATAATGCGTCTGTGTCTACAGCATGTGGGTAGAGGGTTATCACACCTTAAAAATAGGTTCTTTGATGAATTCTATATAGAACCATAACAACTCACAGAACCATTCGAGTGCTTCAATCTCTTTTTCTTTCTTCAGATGACCTTTTTTTTTAAAAAGCTTTTTTATAGAACCAGCAATGGTTGCGCTACTGTTAGAAGTCAAAGTATTGTGTAGAACTGTTTTGTACTTATATGTAATATTATAAATAATACAGTGGACTTTGATCTAAAGATCAGCTTTTGGACTAAAGATCCAAACATGTCCTGGCACATGAACCTCTCAAATGACAGCTTCAGAGAATTAATCTGAAGATAATACGACAAATTCCATATGTCTCTATGATTTTACAAATGCAGGTTTCTAGAGGGTTCTTTCTTGATTTGAATGTACTGTAGGAAACAGTTCTAGGAAAAATGACACAGAGCTGGTGTTCTCTATAAAAGGGTTTGAGATGATTTAGATGGTAAGAAGCGGAAAATGCTCCAACTTCTTAGACTGAACTTTGGAAGTGTGGATAAATCTCCCTCTAGAAAAAATAAGAGGGAGTCTTCTCAAAAGACTAGTAGTTATAATAAAGGTAAATTATAAGCACAGTAAATACTCTGATATTATGTTATATAATATTATATATACATTACATAATAGCATATATGATTATATTTAGTTGCTGAGGCTTCTCTACAGGATGGACATGTGACTAAAGGACAATTTCAGAATTCCTACAATATGTACTAAATATGGGTTAACTGTCATGCATACGCATGTTTTAGTGATGCAACTCAGCCATACTGAAATCAGACAAATGTTACAAAGCAACCAGTGAAATGTTATTGCCCGAATCTGCAGTGCAATCTAACCCTAATTCTAACCTAAATGTTAGCTAAACTTAACCTAACCCTTAACCCAGCCCTAACCCTTACCCTAGTCCTAAACGTAACCATAGTAGAATGTGAAATTTGTACCATTTTGCAGGTGTTTAGTTCCTTTTTTAGAAGGTCCATAACAGAGAAAAACTGTATGAACACAGCTGAAGCAACTGTCACTATCAAATTCAGATTGGCTTACTTTATCTAGCCTGCAAGACACCTACTCCACAACATATTGTTTCTTATCTCTGGTCCTGGAGGCACCCTGCCAGGACCAGGGTTGAAAAACACTGATGTGAAGATAAGGAGGAGACCTGGCACAATAATGTGAGGGATATTTTAGCAGGCCAACTTTGTCTTAATCAAGGCTGCCATCTATCTTTAAGTTAAGCAGAAAAGCCCAGGAGGTCTTAACACTGGTTGGTGCCGCTGGCTCTTGTTTTGAGGCAAGCTACCCAAAGATTTTCCAAGAACCATCTTTTGTAAGGTTTTTTTAAAGGGAACTACAGGTGCTTCCTCTTTGGCACTGCTTCAAAAGAAAACTTTTGTTGCACCTGAATGTATGGGTCTGAGGTTTACATGCGTGTATTATGGACATAAATGTCAAGGCAATATTGATATTTTAATATATCTTTGAACTGTTCTTTTTCTCTGGCAGAATGAGTTACAATGCAAATCCTGAATAGAAAAAAAAACAATAATTTGATGCACAAGTTTTATTTTATGGGGTCAAAAATATACATACACCCACTTAGATTATTCATTTAGTGTTGCTGAAAGTTCTGCTATGCCTTTTAATTTACCTAGCCTGTTAACTTACTGTTAGTTAAGATCTCTTAACTGTTAGTGATCATAATTGACTACAGCTGATATCTTCACTGTGCCCACATAAAAAGGTTTAGTTTGACAGCACTATTGAATTGAACAAACATACAGTAAAATGGGAAAGTCCAAGGAGCTCTGAGATCATTAGTTCAAACTATTGTACTCAGGTATTTAGTTATTGAGAAGTGTAGCCACTCTGGCAGTGTCTGTAGAAAGGACCAAACTGCCATCCTCAGCTGGGAGGAAATTCGAGAGTCAGAAACAACCCAAGAACCGACAAGACACAGGCCTGTCATGTATTGGAAGCTGCTGGACACCAGCATGACTGTACGATAGTATTACCATACCAGTTAAAGGAATTTTACATCACCATGGCTGCCATCCAAGAAAGAAACCCCTGCTCCAAAATCAACACCTTCAGGCTCGACTAAACAATGCAGCTGAACACAATGACAAAAAAGGCCTTCTTGAGGAAAGTTTTTTGGTTAGATGAGACAAAGATTGAGTTGTTTGGCCACAACGACCAGAGACATATTAGGAGGAGTAAAGGTGAGATAGTCAACCCCAAGAGCAAACTTGGACTTGGACGAAATTGGATGTTCCATCAAAACAATGATGGAATGCCCTTCTCAGTGCTGACCTCCATCCTGTTAAAAATATATGGACAGTGCTGAAAAGTCAGGCTTCTAAATGAACTCTACCAGTTCTGCCAAGAAGAGTGAGTGGTCAAATATCCAACCAGAAATCTGTCAGAAACTTGTTGATGGCTACCAAAAGCGTCTGGTCAATATACAACTTGCTAAAGGATATGTAACAACATATTATCGGTATCGCAGGTCCTTCCTTCCTGCTGCTGTCAGACTTTGTGTATATAGTGGTAATTTATCTACATTTTTCCTTCTGAGTGTCTTGCTATCCCTTTTCTGCTGTGACGCTGAGAATTTCCCCACTGTGGGACTAATAAAGGATTATCTTATCTTATCTTATCTTATTGGTTGTGCTGTAGTGTGTGATTTTGACCCTGTGTTGATTTCAGAAATCCCCAAAATATTATTATATTATATTTTTGCATGTTGACACACTTTCTGAAAGTTCAATATTGACAGAACACTCATGTCCTTGACGAGTGCATGTAAACGTTCAACAGTAGCTGTGAAATGAAACACCATAATTTCTCGTTTTTACCATCACCAACACCATCTATTAAATGCCAGTCAGCATTTTTTTGTAAGAAAGCTTAGTAATGTACTGTACATCCAGCAGTGTGGTCAAACATTTATACTGTGTTGTCATCACAACACAGATAAGCCAGTCACATGTGGGTCACCTGAGTCTTAACTTTGGCAGAAGCTTCTACAACTCAAACCTTCAGAGCATCTCCAAAACATCGGGCAGGCTTTGTTAGGTGCTCCCAATATGCAGTGGATAGTACCTACCAAATGTGTCTGGCGACAGAGTCGTGGGCACTCTGAATCTGATGTGATCCAAGTAGGCCCCACCTCACAACTTACAGGACGAAAAGGATCTGCTGCTAACGTCTTGGCGTCAGATACCCCAGGACACTTTCAGAAGTCTTGTGCAGTCCATACCTCAAATGCTTACATGTGTTGTGGCGGCACAAGGGGGACGCACCTACTTAATGTTAGGCAGGTGGTGTTAAAGTTATGGCTGATCTGAGTATATTTTAGGCAGTACTGCTGAAAAGAACTTTGAGAATTTGATGGGTTCCATTAATAGCTTGCCAAGTTCCAGTTCAGTAAACTCACAGCAGCTTTTGCAGTGAGATCTGAGAAAATTAACCAAAATGCGTAACATGCGTAGCCAAAAGTACCCTCACACCTTCAGCTTCTAGTTCCTATTTCACTCGCTCTACTGCAGCGTTTCCTCTTTAGACCGGGCTAAGTAAAGCCTTTTTCCATTTCACCGTGTCAGCAGTTCTCAATGCGATTATTTGCTGTCACATACAGCAGCCAGTCATCCTGTATACACACCTAGGTTGAGGCACTTCTGGTTTTAGTTATTTATTTATTTACTGTTAGGTTAAACATCTTCAAAGCATTTCTGAAGTTTATTCCTGGTCAAATGATCTTTAAACCCTAATTCCAACGTGAAATCTTTCAAGCCATATAGTTTAACCTGACAAAATATTAAAAAGTTATTATAAAGTTATTCAAAGTTGAAAATACATTAACACCTAAAAATACAGTCTGCTGCTGTTTTAAGAAAACCTTTGAAACAAGGTAATAGAAAGAAGAAATAATATTCTTGCGCTAATATTCTATAATTTTCTCATATTTTATTTTTAGGCTGCCTCATGACATTTGTGTTTTTTTCTTCTTTTTCTTATTACAAAAAACAGTATGTTCATTTTTACACCTTTTATAAAAGCTCTATGTGGAGTTATTGACATGACTTAATTTTGGGAGATTATTGCCTGGAACTTCATCCCCAACTCCAACTCAGCCCAATATAAACCCTAATATTCATTTCGTCGAATAACTTTGCGCACTCCACCTCCCTGTCTCCTCCCTTCTTTGGCTTTTTCTCACCTCCCGCAGGGGGCTGGGCGGAGGTAGGGGCATCGGCTTCACGCACCTACCTAGAAGCGGCTCTGAACTCCAGCCCAAAAACTCCTCTGACTAGCAAAATATACCTTAGAACTGAACGTTCCACTTTTGTTACTGATCTTAAAAGCTCATCTGTTCTGATTGGCTGACCTATATCATTTGTTCTTCAGAAAGCAGTCTTGGTTCAAACATTCCTTAGAGCTTCAGCCTAAGTGGGTGGGGCTAAACTGCTCTAGGCAAAACAGGCGGATAAATGCGAACAAATTGGTTATTGTGACTTCTCAAAATCAGTGAATTCAAACTGGGGTGTTTCAGGTTTTCAAGTTTGGTCTGTAGGAGTAGGAGGCAGCGGTATGAAAAGTGTAAAACATAAAGGAGGTTGAACTTATAAAGCAGTTATATTGTACTGCTTGGTTCAGTTCTACTAACTGTTCATTCTAAAGCCTACCCTTTGGATTCATGCAAGGAGAATTGTTTTC
The DNA here is from genome assembly GCF_030463535.1 of Salminus brasiliensis. Classification (NCBI taxonomy): domain Eukaryota; kingdom Metazoa; phylum Chordata; class Actinopteri; order Characiformes; family Bryconidae; genus Salminus; species Salminus brasiliensis. The sequence goes on from NC_132891.1 coordinate 13,750,406, forward strand.
TTAACTGTAAATCTTTATAAATGTAAATGTAGCTATAAATTATAGCTACCTCCTTGGCACCTCATCAAAAATAGCATTTTTAGCATTCTTTTTTTTATTTAAAAGAAAAACACTGTGCTTCTTAGCTTCTGCTCAACACTGAGCTGTGAGATGAACGTTTACTCACTGGCTTCATAGTTCAAGGATTCAAATTGGAATCCATTTCCAAGATAAGCGATCTATGAGAAGCATTAAATGTTGCCTCTGGCTATTGATTGGACCCTGAGCATTAGTGAGAGTTGGTTGTTGTTAATTTGCAGTGGCAGGTAGCTGAAGAATTTAGCCTTGTGTCGTGAGTTTGGGAGATTATGTGTGGAATGAGCCTTTGGCGTGTGGACCAGGCCTTTGACATGTTCACTTTGGCTGGATCACTGTAGGTAAATTAGAGCCTGTGAAGCCAAGAAACTGATGAGTGTTTATTTAAGAAATTTAAGAGAGTAACTGAACTAAAATGAAAAATGTCACTCTACTCCGTCTATCACGCAGTACAGGAAGTTGCATGTTGTTTTTATGAACACATTCTTCAGTTGTGGCCGTTAATAAAGGAGAATGCTGTCACGAATCAGTGAAAGGATGAGAGATTTTTTTTCTTTTTTCTAGCCTGAGGTGAAAAGGTTTTAAAGAGCACATATGCTGCATTTTCTTGCCTTTTTATTTCCCCCTAAGGCCAATTTATAGTGTTTATGGTGTCTTATGAATAACATGTAGTCATAATTAATTAACTTGGCCACTTTTCCACCTCGCTTTATCTCTTTATCTCTCTTTATAATATTAAGCCATGCTTTGTTGTTACTGTACATTTAAAAAAATCTACATAAATTTGCATTGCATAAGGTTTTCATTGGCTGCCTTACATTGGGTCTTGTTAAAAAAACAGTACAGTCATTGCACTTTTGGAATTTCTTCATTTAAATTAACTTCTTAATTAGGTGGCATGTCATTTACCTCTTCACTGCCTTGTCTGCAATGTTTTGAGGTAAGGCTAGGTTCTACATAGCTACACAAAAAACACGCCCATCAACAAAGTGTGCCTTGTCACTCACATATGCATAGTTTGAAACAGGTGCGGCCTTCATTTCAGGGATGTATAGTTCAGTTACTGTAACCAGTAATGAACTTAATGTAGTTGAATAGAAGTTTAATATTTGAGGTAGATTGAACTGAATTGCGAGAGTCTCTGCTACAACAAAACCAAGGATCTAAAGTGTATCGGGCTTTGAAAACCCATACCCAAATGACTGGATTGACCCCCAGACCACAAGTCACTGGATCCAATCGGGACATCCCTACTTTCTAGTGCTTAAGGCCATGGTAGGCTTGGTTTACTCTAAATCCAGATGGCAAAAAGTACCTGAAATTGTAGTGAGAGCAAATCCTACCTGGATTCTTTATAACCCTAGAGGATAACTCCCTGTTTTCTCAGCTTTTTTGTGTAATCCCATGCACATGTAGAAAGACTTCTAAAATGCAATCTCTGTTCTGCATTCATAAATCTCTTCATAGACCTCTTCCAGTGAAGTGTGTTGGCTAAGAAGTTGGTGGGAGCCAGGGTCGTCATCAGGTTGATGGGATGAGGGGGCTCGGGGGCCTTGCTGTTGGGCTCCTGTTGGCCTTCTTATCTGCTGCCTTTGGTGTTCATATTCCTCCACAGTGTAAGTAACCTGCCAGTAAAATCTCTCACAGGACTAGCTCTCTTTAATAAAAGAGAATTTCTCCTTTGCTGTTGTATCACATCTCGAAAGTAGTAGCTACAGATTTGTGTTTATATTGGAAGTAACTTTGGAGGGTTCCCATTGGTTCATCTGTTACAAAATATTCACACAATGTCACACAAAGGACAGCTGGCCATTTGAAAAGTTAAAATGGACAAAAAAGAACTAGCAGGCATTTATAGGTTCATTAAGTACTGACCATATTCAGCATGTTGTGATTATCATGTAATTTCTCTAAATAACAACAAATATTGTCATATTGGCCAGTTTTATTGGATCATAATATTGCGTAATGGACTGCATGGCAAACGATAGTACTCACTTAAAATCAGGATACAACTGAACCATTTGTGTCCGTCACATCAATATACAGTAGAAATGTATGCAAAATGTGGGCACTCCTCTTTACACTGCACGTTCAGTTGATTTTCTAAGTAAAAATAATTTGTGTCATGCATATTTTCTGCAGTGGAGCAGTTGCCTACAATCACAGTCCATCCTCCAACATCTCTCATTGCCTTACCATTTGATGATAGTTTCACTCTGACCTGTGAAGCCAAAGGCAACCCTAAACCAGTGTAAGTAAAACCAATTCTGCACTCCGTGATGAGTCCTTGAGTGAAACTCTTTAGCATCTGAAGCTCATTTTGTGCTTTTCATAATGACAGGTATCATTTACTGGTTATAATGAATGATAATCTGTGTTCCTTCTTCATTTCAAATACATGTTTTAGACATTGGCAAATATTTATATTTATATTTATGCATTTAAACAGGTTTCACTGGACTAGGAATGGACAAGATTTCAATCCATATAATGACTCCAAGCTGATAAAATATGAGAGCAGTGGAACTTTTATGATACCAAAAAACAAACACCTTGTGAAATATCAGGGCAAATACAGATGCTATGCCTCCAACAAACTGGGAACAGCAGTATCAGAGGAAATTAATTTCATTGTGCCTAGTAAGTCATATTTCTTGAATACCCTTCTTCAACTTAATCTTCATTAGCTCATGTTCAGTTGAAAAAAATAAGTGAACCATCAGGAACACTGTTAAGACAAGATCCTTAAGGCACTTTTGGAGGTTCTTCATTTTGGAACTGTAGAGGAAACTCTTTAGATGCTGTAAGTAAGATTTAAGCAACCTTTTTCTCCTAGAAACATTTTCTTGAAGGTTCCATAAAGCACCTTATGAGGATAAAAAAAACCCCAGAAATTCCTCAGGGATCTGGTCTTTTGAACAGTGAAGTAAATTCCTGTGTTATTAAAAAGTGGAATCTGGTCATTTTCAGATTTATTGACAACACAGTCTAACTAATGTAACACAAACAGTGCTGTGTATGTGTTTTATTGAGCACATTAAACACACATCCACGGTGCAGGAGAACAAAGTGAAGATCAAAGGTTATTAAATTCAGGTGTTCACCTTTTCTAGCCTGCACTGTGGATGTTTCACCTGTGGATGCAGTCACAGCCAATCCAATCTAATCTCTTTACTTGAAACACCTTTTGCCAGTTAGCACTTTTTCACTTACTTTTTCTAGCCTGCACTGTAAGGGTTCTTTCCATATTAGTGTGTGGTATTAGTTTAGTGAGATTGTGCTTGTCTGCAATTGTGATAGGTTCATTTACTTTTTCCTTGTTGATATCAACTGTATATTGATCATTTGATTTAAAAAACATTGCTTTTGTGTTGGTTTTGTACTTGTCGAAAAGCTCCACCAAAATTTCCAAAAGAAAAGATAGAGCCAGTGGTGGTGAATGAGGGAGAGTCAGTGATTCTGGAGTGTAACCCCCCTAAAGGAATTCCACCTGTACAGCTCTACTGGATGACTGTTGGTAAGTTTTTCCTATTTCAGAGGCCACATTCTCACACAGCAATCCAGTGTGGGTACCTCTCACACTGGACATGTTTACCATAGTGCTCCACTCTGCACTACTCTTGTGAGACTCTGCATGCTCATGTAAGGATATCACATGTATGCTTTCTAGTACCCTAAACACCATTGAATCAACCAGAACCACTGTTCTGAAAAAAGGACAGAGTGAGCTATAGATTACACCCATCTCAATAAACTCATCTTATAGGAGAAGCACATACAAAAAATGGCACTGTCCAATTGTCAAGTTTGGTATCAAACATGAGATATTCATACAAAGACGCAGGAACTGTCACATTCATGCATAATAAATAAACTATTTCTATTCATCCAGGATTATTTAAACAGTCTACAGCTGTAGGGTTCAAACCATGGAGAAAACTAAAAATGGACATAATTTGCTTTTTATTTAACGGCAGCGATATGCAGTCTGATAAGAGTTCTGTGTACCTTTGCTGACACTGATGTGCAAATGCATGGGCAGGTATTCTGGTCACTGTAGAGAAGTTTTTCCAGTCGAATCGGACTCTCTGGCGCCGATGAACATGAACCTATCAGCACCATGCATAATGCCAGGGCATGTCTGAAGCGGCAAGGCTTGTGGGATTATCCCGGTTAGCAGTGGTGAATACTTACTGTGGCTAGGGATGGACAAACCAATAGGTGTGTCAGGGTGTTGGGCCCTGCTGCCTCAGTGAAAACTATCCCATCTGAGCCAAACCGACAGAACTGCTACAGTTGCCGTGGAGAAAGATCACCTGGTCTGATGAGTCCTGTTTTCTTTTATATCTTGTGGACGAATACATGTGGGCTGTTTATCTGTGGGATGCACTGGAACAAGAGGTCCTGCCATGGTGGCTTCAGCTTTCAACTTCTAAGACTTAAAGGATCTGCTGCCAACTGCTTGATGCCAGATACTACAAGGCATCTTCAGAGGCTTTGTATAGTGTATAGTGTTTTGATGGCACTTGTCGCACCAACGGCGTATTAGTTATAATATTTTGGCTAATCTGTGTATTTCCATCTGTCTATCCAGACTTAGACTTGTTAATTAGAGGATTAGACAGATCATGTGTGAAATACACCAGAAAACTCAAAAGAGCCAAAAGACGTCTTATCAGTGCATTCTGCTTATTAATATTTGACTAATAACCGTAGCAGAGCCACGCATTGATTTTAGAGAGTTTGCTTTGACTTTAGCATACTACCTTATACAGTAGTGTTTAGTTCTGGTCTAGAAATGTAGTGTGTTCCTTGCTCTACCACACCCAGTTCAACCCAGAAAAAGTAATTACTAGGTACTCTATAGTTTTGGCAAGCACTGTGGAATTAATATGTGCGGTATGTACCTGAGAGTGTGAGGAATAGAAGTTCTGAGAGTTAAGTAGCTGATGAGTCAGAAGATCAGGTGCATCAGATTAAGTGGTGGGGTACTATCTGATGCAGGGAAAAATGTAACAGATGCATTCACATTTTCATTCGTGAAGATTTATCTCAAGACAAGATTTATCTGTGGGATGTGCTGGAACAACAAGTCTCCATCGGTGGCCATCCTTCAGACGCCTTGTAGAGTGAGCTGTTTGGGTGGCTGTTTTGAGCTGTTTTGGCGGTCCTTTGGAAGCTTAATCACTCTTTCTTAAAGGCCCTATTCTGTGTTCTGAAGCTACTTTTACTTTAGTTTTTATTTTATTTTATTTTTTTATTTATATATATATATATATATCTGTGATATATTTATATATATATATATATATATATATATATATATATATATATATATATATATATATATATAAATAAAATCACAGATCCTCAGACAAGTTCTCTACTTGTCTAGAACATGACTGTAATACTTGACTTTGATAATTACAATCAAATAAGTAATGAATTATGGTAGTATTGTGTAGTTTTATATTTATCAGTTGACCCTTTATACGAATGTTCTACACATTATGACAGATTTAGATCAATATATTGTAAGGCTTCCATATTTTATGAAAGGCAACAGGTATTTCTATGCATTTAAGTGATTTGCTTTTTTTAGTGACATTTGCATTCAAACTTTTTCTATGTTTTATTAATAGTTGGTGCTTAAAACAAAGTTTAATTTTTGTTTGTAGAGACATAAACATTTCTTAAACAAAAAAAAAAAAATCTTTTGCTAAAATATAGGTCATATAGGTAAAATATAGGATTCAACTAAGCCTCCCCAAGAAAAACTGTTAATTTTGTGAAATTTACTCAAAGTTACTCAAAACCATATTATAGATGCAATGTAAACAAAATCTATGTAAACATTATTGCTCTGATATTTGTTGTTGTACATCGCAGTCTCTGTCTGTTGGATGAGTTGAATATTGAGTATTGAATGAACTGTCTTTGTATCAATTTACTACAGTTTTAGTGACTGGAACAGTTCACTCTGTCTGTAAACTTACCACCTCAGGAAGGGGTCAATTGTAACTTTGTGTTCACAACTTATCAACAGATAATTGGTGCGCAAAAGTTTTTTTTTTTGTTTATTAGAGGCATTAAAAAAATATAAATCTCACAAAAATATGTTAATAAAAAATTGCAGTGTTTACTAATAGTAAAATTAATAACTAATTACTAAAAGCTAATAGTGTTTGTTTGTGCCCCAACTCTACCATATAGCTTTATTAAGGCTTTATCTAGGCTTTATTTAGATGGAAACACAAACATATAACTGTTCAAAGATGTAAAACTCCACAAGGCCGTAACTCCAAGGGCTGGGAAGCATAACGGTGGACATTCACTAGGTTTCATTGACTTGAATTTTCCAGCTCCACACAATAGTTATGAGCTTTTTGAAAGATCACCTTATTAGTGGCTCTGGGTGCTCATGCGAAGCTAACTGGCCTCTTGGTATTGTTCCCAGGTCTTCAGCACATTGAGCAGGATGAAAGAGTTTCCATGGGCCTTAATGGAAACCTCTACTTCTCCAACACTCTGGAGAAAGACAGCCGCAGTGACTACTGCTGTTTCGCCTCCTTCAGTAGGATTCGCACCATTGTGCAGAAAACCTCCATGGCTATCGTGGTCATGCCCTGTATGTGTTCATTGCTCACTGACATATAGTCACCAATACTTTTTTTTGTTTGGTGTTGTAATATAGTACTTACTTTTTGTGATGCCTTCTTCCCCTCTAGTAAACACTAGCAGCAAGGCAGATGTTGGTGAGTGAATCAAGTTTTTATATATATATATATATTGACTATAGTTAGTGCTCTGAAAATATGTGAATGTAAAGTAAAGGAACTTGGATTTGTCATCTCAGGTTTAGAGAGAAAACCAAACCTTCTGGTGCCCTCTGGTGATCAATCTCAACTACACCTAGTGAAAGGAGAAGAGCTTGAGCTTGAGTGTATTGCAGAAGGATTGTAAGTGTACAGTGTTGTTTCAGCTGATATTGCATTCTCACTCATGTGGTATTATGTCTCTTTAACATACAGTGATGGTATACCACATGCATAAACAGTAGCATGTTATTAAAGTAATTAAGACAAGTGTTGTGTCATAAGAGTGTAATTTTGCAGTGCTCTCTCTGTGTGTTAGCCCCACGCCAGTGATAGAATGGAGCAAGCTGGGAGAGCAGTTGCCAAAACGCTCAAACATCAAGAATTATGGAAAACTGTTGACTATATCGAAAGTCAGTGAAGAAGACAGTGGGAAGTACATGTGCAAGATCATGAATGATTTTGGTGAAGCTGTCCACCACTTCCATGTCGAAGTAGAAGGTTTGCAGTCAATTGTTGTTTACAGCATTTTGTAGCATTATAGCTTAAACTAACAGGTTTAAAATCATTGTGATGCTCCACTGAATTGTAAAAGGGAGAATAGCATCTCTATCATTGCCTCTCTGGGCTTGGCATTCTGCTAACTACACTATGTAACTATGAGCATACAGGCAGGACAACGCTCATTCACACTGTGTAACGCTATGTCATATTTGTGTTTGATCCTGTAATATTACTCTGTCCACACACTTCTTTCACTTTCAGTGTCAATTCTGTATCTTTCCTGTAGCTTGTCCAGAAATGCATGTGTAAAATGTGTTTTTAGGGGTGGCTAAAAGCGCAAATGAACACTTCCCAACTGTTGGGGTAGCTCAGGAGCAAGAAATTCCAACTCTTGCATAATGCTGCTTTAATGAACACAATGAAGTTGCACACAGTGCGTAAAAATGTGTAACATAATTTATGAGCTCAGAAGCATTTGTGCACCCGTAGTGTTCTAGACACTCAGAACCTGCAAAGATGAGAACAAAATGTTTAACAGGGATACAATGGAATATTATTGATTTCTGCTTGTGAACTCCTGAAGCAATTACCATCTTTATAGATTTTTAAAAATCGCTCTTTAAAGACCGTTTATCAGACTGAACCTGAAGGAAAACGAAAGAGCTACAAAGCTCAGTGTCTCAAAGTGGAGTAGAAATGCAGGGATTCACAATTTTACAAGCTCTGAGTAAAACTGGCTTTTATGGGAGAATGATACAAAAACAAGGCTAGAGATTACCAAAGACAGTAGCGCCTATTCAAGCGGTAAAATAAGATAGTAATCCTTTCTTTATTATGTTACCACAACACATTTTTCACACACTAGCTTCAGCAATCTCAATACCACAAATGTACTTACTGTGAAATATGGTGGTTGCAGTATAATGCTATAGGCAAAACTGTTTGTTAGCAGGGAGGGTGGAGTTTGGAATCCTGTATGAGCACCTGGTTTAGTTTGCTAAGGCAGCTTGCAAGAAAGTTCATCTTTCTGTATGACCGTGATCTCTAGCATAAAGCAAGAGCAACATTGGAGAGCCTTAAAAACAAAAGAAAAATCAATATCCTACAGTGGCCCTGACTTCAGTCCTATTTGGAATCTGCAGCACTATCTGAACATTACTCCAAGATCTGTTATTGTAGCAAAAATATCTATCTCTACCAAATATTATTGGGTGGAATATAAATATGCACAGTGTTTAAGCAGCATGTTTAAGAAAACCTTTAATGCAAATGTTTTATTTCATGTCATGTAGGAGCATTTCTATTGATCCATTCATCACCACATCAGCCACCACAGAAAGGACATCTGTCACGTTCAGTTGACATCAGAAAGTGAAAATCGGTTAAATAAAATTAGTGATTAGAAGAAATGTGAATATCCAAGAGGCTCAACAGTGTGCCAAGGCACTGTGTATAATCCCATGCCTGTTCTATTAAAAGTGGATCATGTTTAGCATTCTCCTTTATTACCCACCCAGTTATATATAAACAGTTTCATTGACATACACAGGATGGCAGTGTTGCTCTAGTCGGCACAGTGTCATAAACAGTACTCCTCACACAATCCTCCTTTCTCAGAGCCTCCACGCTGGGTCAAAGAGCCGGTGAAGAGTCAGGTGGTGACGATTGGATCTGATGTGCACATCAAATGCCCTGTTGCTGGAAAACCACAACCCACCATAAACTGGATGAGGAATGGCAAACCTCTCCTTGGTGAGTGTAACCCCACACAAAACTCTTAAGGTCTACATTTTATGGACTTTGGCAGACGTTTTTAATCACGTTGCAGAGGTGCTATAAGTGAGTATAACTTTAGGAGTCTTGCTCAAATATGGGCTATATTGCTTGTCTAGGCAGGAAACTAAACCTTAGTCTTGTGGGTAGGGGGCGGAGGTGTTAAACATTAGACTAGATGGAATAGAATGTAACACTCTCCCCTTATCTTTCCCCTTTTTCTAGTTGTACAGGTTACTAAAATGCATTCCTTGAATATTTACAAATAAAAGGGTTTATTAACATCTGTAAATGCTGGATAGTATGAAATTCAGTGTAGTTTCTAAGCATAGTTTTAACCCTCTAGTCTATACAGTGCACACATGGAAAGTTACAGAAACAGCCCATTCTGAATCCATGTTTTGGAGGGGAATGTCACAAAACCAACAGACAAGAGCAGTTTAGCCCTGCCTGCGCACATTAATGTTGTTAAAAGAGTTTTTTTGCAGAGTATTAAATATATTCTATATTATATGCTCAAGGGGTTAAACTATTGGGCTTAAAGAGCTGTCTCCCCCTTATAGGTGTTTTTTTAAATCCCTGATTGAAAATTCAAAGGTTACAGGATTGATTATGTCAGGCTTCTGAGATATAAGACTGTAAAGCAATAAATTCATGATATGGCCTGTGGATTTTTGTAATAATCATGTTTTGTGCTTTACACCGTTATGCTATTGTGCTATTATCAGTAATAACTAGTTGTTATTAATAATAATAATAATAATAATAATAATAATAATAGCAGTTGTTGTTCTGTTGATTTATGGGCAACATATCCGTGGGGTTCTCTGCATATATTATCTTAAATATCATCATAGTAAAGCTGGAATCTAAATGCTTAAGATCCTTAAAAACAACAATGTCGGTTGTATTTGTTTTGTATAAACAACCTACAGTAAAGAATGTCCAAACTTAACCAACATCAACTTTTCTTTCCTTCCAGATCAGTCCTCATCCCATAGCATAGTGCAGGATGACACCATTATCCTTCTGCGGGCGCTACCGAATGACAGTGCAGTGTACCAGTGTGAAGCCTCCAACCCACACGGCACCTTGTTGGCCACTGCTAATGTCATGGTGATGAGTGAGTAACTGTGGTCTGTACTGCAGCAGTTGGGTTTAGTATTACACTCATGAATTACAAATTAAGCCCTACAGCGCTCAAAAAGTTACAAGTACATGTACTGGATGAAAAATGTATTTATTGAAATTAAATTAAACAAATGAATTGAATTGATATAAAATAAAATCAAGTTTAATTCATTCGTAACTACTGACATTGTCTATTCTAGTTTTTGGCATCATGCCAGAAGTTTCTAAACTGGTCTTTTCATCAAGTTATCTCTACTACTATTACAATGTATTGTAGATGCTGACGTGTAATTGCATATGGTTCTGAGCAGCATTTGCGGTTGACATGAAAGCAGGAGTGTGTGTGTGTGTGTGTGTGTGTGTGTGTGTAAATAAGTGCCCCTGCTACAGACTGTTTTGTTGCTTTTCATCTCGTTCATTTTGGCAGCACATTCTTTTATATGTTAATAGCTTTCTCAGCACTTAATTGTGGAACTGATTGCGTCTTACGTGGCCTGCTTTCAAACCGCTTCCATATGCTGCCTCTGCTGTTTGATGTTCATCCACTTGCAAAAATGACTAATGGTGTCTGCTTCATCCTAGATCATCCTCCTTTGATTCTGACGCAAGATTATCAAGAGTATGCCACTGTCCGCGGGAAGAGTGTCGTGATGGACTGCAAAGTCTTTAGCTCTCCATTAGCTGCAATCCAGTGGTCAGTGTGATGCTCATGAGAAAATATTCACCAGTTCATCGTTTTATCCTTTCTCGCCCTGCCTTTAGAGTCTCGAGTTCTTTAGAGTGTTGGGCTCCTTTGTCTATAGCTACTAACAAGCCGCAAGGGATGTTTCATTTGCATATCAAACTCGACTAATTACTAATTCTTCGCTTGTAAGCACCACTATTTGAACTTCCTAATGGAATTTTCATGTGAACTTATTGACAAGTGATGTTGCACCAACATTGGCCTAACAGTTTTCATCCAGAGAATTTCAAATGATTAGATCAGTCACCTCAGACTCATTCATTTATCATCCCTGACAGTAATTTACAGCTTACATCATGATTCTAGGGTCTGTTTTACAGGTTATGTTAAAGCTAATGTTAATTTCATTCAAAGTTCATATTACCTTCATATAATTACTCCAAACCATTTGTACAAACAAAGTCACAAGAGGCCATGCATTACAGTGATTTTACAAGGGTAAAAGGGTGTTTTAGGCACATCATAATGTGAAATAAATATTCAATAAATCATTTTATTATTACTAACACTTAAATGCCAAGCAATGCAGCTTATAGTAGGCATTGGTTGCCAAGCAACCAATGAAGTGTGTTACAACAGCTTCAAACATGTCCCAGCCAATCAGATTTTATAGCTTGAATGATCAGTTTTGTAATAACCATTAGAGCTTCCTCTGCTATCAGTGTACATCCTAATGGCTATTCCCCCTCTCAAACCTCTACTTTCAGATGATTAGTAATTCTAATTAAAGCCATGCTATTCTGTACAATTTACAAGACCGTGTCTGAAACTGTTAAAAAATTGACATTGACATTTCATCATGCTCTCTTAAGTTTCACTTGCATTAACCCATCTCACTAGTTTCGCTTCAGCTTTACAAAGTATTCTTGACAGAGATGCTGATGTGAAGTGCAAAATTAGCTTAGTACAAAATTAAGAACTTAGTTATAGTGCTGGGAAAACACAGCAATAGTGGTGACAAGTGAAGGTTAAAGACATGAAGAAATGACAGAAACGTTTGCAACATTTAAACGTAAACAGGGAGAGAAAACTGAATCGTGCAACATTGCCATAAGTTTCAGGTCATAAAAAGAAAATGGAAAAAGCTCATTTAAGATTTCAATCCCACTGAAGAAAATAAAGGACAAATGCCCATTTTGTAGAAATAAATGCAACAATCCCAAAAGCTTAGCAACAAATGAATGAAGAATTAATGACTGATGAAATGATTTCAGTGTTTTCTATAATAGGAACACTGAAAACATGGATCAATTTAAGCTATCCTTTCATAAAACAGATGCTGTGGTTTCTTTTCCAAAGAATCTAATCTCAAGATGCTCATTATCTTGTTACTTTAATCCACTGTCCGTGATCATATTAGTAGAAAAGCAATGTAGATAAAACCTTTTGGGGCTCTGTACTGTTTATTGTAAATAGTACTTTGTTGTCTGGATGTGTCCATTCCACCTCAAATAAATTAAACATGGCAATGATAAAACCATTATTAAAAGATTTGCAAATTGTCCCCATTTTCTCTTGTCTGTTTATCTCTTATGCAGTTCAAAGTACTGAAAAAGCTTTTATGCTTTAGCTTCGGTACATTTAACCAGCATTTACCACCTGATTCACCTGTCCAAGCTCTGCATATGTGGGAAGGCTTTATAGGTACCTTCGGGATTTGACAGAAAGCAGCAAGGGGCACATTTTTGTCCCGAGGGCCAAACGCTAAGGCATTTTTCGAATTCTATTGGTTTGACCAAAATGCACCTCAAACTCCAATAACCTAAAACTTTAAAACTAGGTTATTCCCCAAGGCCACGGTTTTAGTAAAACAGTGAGCAGTTGAGTATTTGTTTTGTAGGAAAAGAGAAGACCCAGAGGGCTCAGTGGAAAAAGAGAGATTCTCTATCCATGAAAATGGCTCGCTTCAGATTCACGCAGCTGAGGCAGAGGACATGGGAAAATATATGTGTTTTGCTACAAACTCAGAGGGTACCTCAAGTATCAGCGCAGAACTTTTTATAAAAGGTAAGAAAGATTCTTTTAATAACAACTTTTCTTTACTCTCCTTGCTGAAACACTGGACTTGACTCAGACATGTCAAATTCAGTTTAAAAAAACACTGCCGTTCTCTGACAGAACCGACCAGAATTGTGGTCCCTCCTCAAGACATGGAGGTCAGAAGGGGGTCTACAGCAGGGATTGAGTGCCAGGCTACGTTTGACCAGTCACTCCGTGGAGAGTTGGAAGTTTTCTGGCAGAAGAATGGGGAAGACATGTACTCTAACCTCACTGATGATTCAGGGTGAGTAGCAAAGCTTACCTGAAGATCGTAGGACACCTGGTGACCTGTCCCAAAAGCCACTGAACAGTTTTGTGCATTTTTGTGTGCATTTATGTGCTTTCCAGTGGGTGTTCAAGTATGTCCGTTCATGCAAAAGCACAGTGTTTAAGCCCTCGAACATCGCTTTGAAGCAGCATTAGGCTCAGTTTACTGTACAGCCCATAAGCACTTTAGTGATGTTGTAACACATTTGTGAGAACTTCCTATTTGCCACAAGTGTTGGCGTACTTTTGCTACTTTTTCCAGAAATACGTGTGCCGGCACTAATCACGTGTTAATCTTGGATGGCGTAAGTTTGTCAACTTAAAGTAGTGAAGCTGCAACTGTTGCAATTATGACTGCGTAATCTAAGCACCTTATGAACAGGGCCATATCTATCTAAGGATCCCTGCCACATCCATATTAATACAATTATAATAAAACAAAGCTACATAAATAGTCAACATTGGAGTAGATATAAAAGCTAGGCAGTGTGTTGTTGCTAAGGAGTGTGTGTGTGTGTGTGTGTGATTGTAAGTATACGTATATTCTGTCAGGGGTTATACTGGGATTTAGGGTGGAGGAGTGCCTCACCATTACAATGTTTTTAAGAATGATCTGTATTAATATCTCCAGATATTTGTGGACTGCTTACGTAAGAAAACAAATCATTTCATTTCCATCATGACATTTAGATTGGGCTTGGCTTCCTATGCTATAAGTCGCCTCATTAGAATTAAACTGGCCCTCATTTGAGTAGCTCCACCCACCACCTTGGCAAAGGCTAACTTGAAAATGTACCACGGCTGCCAAAAATGTACGCTGGTGTATGTTGATCCTGATTTTAAGTAGCTGTAAATAGAAGTACAGAAAGAGAGAGAGAAAGAGAGATGTGAACTCAAGGTGAAGTAAACATTAGATTTGGACCTAAATTATTCACAGATTCTTCATTGATGGAGGACTACTGCAAATCTTCAATGTCAGTCACAACGATAAAGGACTGTACACATGTATCGCTAGAACACCTCTGGATGAAGATACAGCAACTGCACGTGTAACTGTGCTAGGTAGGAAAACTCCCAAATGATTATTCATTGTGACAGCATCTTCACACCTTCATCATACGGTTACCCACCTTCAGCTCTACTGCAGACCATCTAAAATGTACAGAGGTTTAAACACTGCATAGCATGCTAGATCTGTATTTGTTGGGTGGGCTGCACTGCAAAAATCTTAAAAGGAAAATATATATGTAATATTTCTCTCGTTTGTGATTGTTTAAGAATGTCATTGTTAAAGGATCGTTCAATATATTTGCATTCAAAATTATTTTAAGTAATTTCATTAGTGAAATTGATTGTATGCACAAGCAGATAATTTAGCTTGTTTTATAATACCCATATCTTAAAAAAATGTCAACAAAAGATTACCATTCCCTTACCATGCCATACCATTTGCTTATCAGTTCTTGTGCTATCACAAAAAGCAGTGCATTTACCTTTATCCACCTACTTAAACTACAGCATTTAAAGCTATAATGAGCATTTTAAGATATGAGAGTTGAAGCTTTTAGGTGTGTTTTAGCCTGGACCGATTTTTGCATTTAAGGCAGTTGCAGCCAATCTCAACAGAGTTAATTTACCGTACATATAGACGTCTTGAAGAATGCCATAATAAAAACAGTATTGTAAGTACTTATGACTTTATGTTTTGGCACCATCACTATCAGTACAAAATCTTGAACCTGAAAATTGTAACATTTCCAGAGAATAAAAAATGGTGCTTTATTTTTAAGTTTATTTAATGCTATTTTGTTGGGATTGGGATTGCTGTTGGTTTACTAGTGGTGCAGTGTTTCCACAATTTAAAAAAAAGGAAACCTTGCATTATCAATAGTTTGCCTGCATTTATGCTGTCCTGTTTTGAGTGTAAATTCAATTTTTTTTTATTTTTTAAAGGCTGTTGGTTATTGGTTAGTCTCCTAATTAGTTCCATTTTTATTGTAATTTGAAATGTGCTTTAGACATCCCTGACGCTCCAGTAGAGTTGACATTATCTGATCACAGAGATCGTAGTGTGAGGCTTCACTGGGTGCCCACCAAGGACCACAACAGCCCTGTAACAGGTAACATATCGACTCCTTCTTACACTAAATTATTTATCCAAGGCACAAATCTACAATGATAATCCTTCTCCTAGCATACTCTTTCTAGTCTAGCTATTTGTATTTTCAAACCTCATTCAGTGTTCAACAGCACTCCAGCCTCCTCCCACAGGGACTGGCCTACAGTATATATGGAGTGTGTCTGGCGCATACTGAATGACTATGGTGTTTTGCATTTATGAGCAGAATTCATCATCGAGTATGAGGAGAACCACTGGGAGCCAGGGAAGTGGAGGCCACTTTTACGGGTATCTGGCAACCAGAACTCCGCCCCGCTGTCGTTATATGGCCACATTAACTACCAGTTTAGAGTCAGCGCTGTCAACGGCATTGGGATCGGCCGTCCCAGCAAAGCCTCTGAGAGATATAAAACTCCTCCTGCTGGTAGGAAGAATACTTTTCATTCTTTCTCAGTGTTCATATGCTATGTGTCGGTGATAAGCTACCTTGTTTGGTTTCTCCTTGATCTGCTTTGACCTTTGCCGAAGCTGATGCCTCAGTACCATTGTATTTAATATCAATGCCTTGATGTTTTAACAGATGTCTAATAAAGTGACGCGTATTTTAATGCTTCACAAATGCCCAGTGGACTTGAAATTGACTTTTATTGAGAACTGATATATTGGAGTATCTTTGTTTGTTGTATTCCTGACTCAAAACAGACTGAACTAATAATACTAATAATTTTGTTTCTTTAATCAGCCCCTGATAGGAATCCTGAAAATATAAAGATTGAGGGTCATTTACCTCATCAGATGGACATCACTTGGGAGGTAAACAAATAAATTAATTTTCCAACAAAAATGATTAGGATTATGCAAATTAGTATTTCTTGCTTGTGGGCTCCCCCTACAGTCAGGAAGTGTAATTCACACCATACCCAACCCTTAAAGGAAACACTTTACACGTGCATTTACATTTCTAAACAAGCTGAAAGATTCAGAACCCTCATCTACAGTGAGAGCCATTTGGACTGTTTTGGTAGAGTAGTATTACAGGATTTTACACAACTATGACTAGTTATGCTGTGTTATGCTGCTCTTTGCAAGTGTTGTCATGCCTGCTTGGTGCAATTAGCAATGACGCTGTTTTCTCTATTACGAGGCAGCGGCACATCCACATGATTTTAAGCTGTTATTTTAATGTAAAAATGCTACCTAGTATTGCTTTAAGTATGCTTTCTGTTTTTTGTACTTGTACTTAACTTGTAATGAAAGACTGTTTTGATCAGAAATAACATAAATTGTATAATGGTTTGTCTCTGACCTTTGCATAGTTCTGAACATGTTCTTGTAGTCCACACATAATGTATGTACCTCTGCAGATGGCAATACACATACATTTTATTACCAAGCACTTTATGAGAGGCACTAATACTGGGTAGATCTTAACCTTTAAAACAGCTCCAATTCTTCATGTAATGCATCATGTAATATTCATATGAAACCAGGTTCAGGTGATTTTTGCTATGCGACATGATGCATTATCATGCTGGAAGTAGCCATTATAAGATGGTTCAAATGTGGCCATGAAGGGATGCCATAGGAAGGAGATTAGCAGTTATTGAAATACTCACACCAGCCTGTTTGGCTCTAATAATCTTGCTGCGTTTCCACCCATTCTGGTATTTAATGTGAGCATTTATGCTGCACTGCTTCAACATAGTTGACTGATTAGAAAATTGCATGAACGAGTAGGTGGACAGTTCTTACTTAGCTTGGTAAGAGTATATATCTACATGTGAAATAGTGTCTTCCTACTTTATACACTGTATTTTATTATCTAGACTTAACACATGCTGACAAAATATTTCTTTGAGGAAGAGAAGGGATCTTCTCTGTATCTCTCTGTATTTTCCAACCTCTCACTTAGATACTATTTCAGAACTGTCAAAGTACCTGTCAAGCTAGCAGACACTTAAGCTTTCAGAGAGAACCTGAAACAAATTCACAGAAAGTGTTAATAATTAAGGAAAATTCTTCTAAAAGTTGACAAGTTATGAACATTGACCTTTTACATATCCCCAACCCCTGTCTTAGCCCTTGCTGCCAATAGAGCACAATGGACCTGGTCTAGAGTACAAGCTAAGCTACAGGCAGCTGGGTGTCGACGATATGTGGACAGAGCAGATGATGCAGAGACACTCTTTGGTTGTGAAAGACACCCCGACATTTGTTCCTTATGAGATCAAGATCCAGGCCCGCAACCACCATGGCTGGGCACCGGAACCCAGAGTGGTGACTGGATATTCTGGGGAAGACTGTGAGTGAAACATTTCTCTATGCCCTTTTCTCCAATATAGTTTTTATTTGAATGTTTTAATGCACTTAGAAAACCTACAGTACCAGAAAAGGGTACTTAACAGGTACATTATATTCCCTAAGGGATAAACTGCATAAGCTGTATATTAGAACCTAGCCTTTTTATTTGATATGTAAAACAACCAGTAAACCAAAATTTGCTTTCAGAATTTTAATATTATTGACAGTGGAAGCTTTCTATGAGGCGTGTTTACCCCACAAATCCTAAAATATATTCTAGGCCTAAAACTCTTCTCAAAACCATCATATAACAATAACTCAGGCGTCAGGCAACTTCATTTTACCCATTTGTAGTAGTTTTATGTGAAGTAGCATTTAGAGGCAAGGTTTGCATGTCTGGTTCCAATCACCAATGCCAATTAACTGACTAACTTGGTTAATTTCTCTGCAAAGCACCATTTACGATCAAGCCACCTTGGGTGACATTGTTTACATCTTAATTAATAATAAAACTTCAATAATCATTTTTTGTTTTTATGATGAGACTTGGGCATTTTCACACTAGTATATTTTCCGGACTCAGAGTTGGTACATTTGGTCAAGTGTGAAAGCCGTTTTCTAGCCCGAAAGCAGTACGGAGCACTAATCTCCTTCTAAAGTCTGTGGTTTAGGGTTCACTTTAAGCGGACTCTGGTGGGGTCTTCCACAGGCGTAGAAGCAATTGCTCCTGGCCCATGATTGTTTTATTGGAGAACAGCTACTTGTTTGCAGGTGTTCCTGCATGGTGAAATGCCATGACTTCAGGAAAGCGCTGTTCTTGGAGTGGAGTATATCCAAGGACAATAGTTAAAATAAAAATGGTTGAACATAGGCCCAAGTATTTTTTAACTTGACGCTCAAAATTGTGCAATTGATTCATGGTTCGTATGGAATTCTTGTATGATAACAAACCAGTAATAATGAGTCCTTCCCTCAAATGAGCCTAGAATCAGCCCTTGGAATGGACTAATGCATTTCTGCACAAGGGTAAAAACGCCCCTAGAACCTTTAAGAAAAGGTGCCACTTATAGGAGGAACAGAATATGCCACAGTTATGTTCTCTAACCACCTCAGTGACAATAGACCTCATTCATCAATATGTTCAATATGAATATGGATCAATATGAATTTTCTCATTTATTTTTAGTCCTAACAAAACGTTGACATCAGCTTCATAATGTTTTTTTAAACTGAAGAATTGTTTACAGCAGTTTTATTTTGGGGTGGATCCCATTGCTCTGATAAACTGAACAAATCCCAAATACATTGCTGAATGTTAGAATCTTTGTGAAGACTGTGTGAGTGGGTTTTAAGAAGTATGTATGTACATAATTTAAATATTACAAAATATCTTTTTTGTTGTTGTCAAACGTAAGTTCCTCTGAGATAAAAGATACATTTATATGGCAATGTGACACACGTTGAAGTAAATGTAGTACATTGCATTCAGTGAAGAATCAATGCTGGTGCCTCTTCTATTGAACAATTAAGAGTGTGTACTATTGTACACACACCACCAACAGTGACGTTGGTGCTGATTCGAAATGTAGAAGCAGGAATGACAGCTGGTGCACACATTTTGGCAAAAAGAATGAACATTTGTGGTGAGAGGAGAGATGCTTAATCTGTGACAGTTCTAAGACAAGACACTGCTGTTATTCATCCATCAAAGAATATCCCTTGTACTGTTGAACTCACCTTCATCTGAAATGAGATCTTATTCATCGTCTGCTTAATTCTTTTTCTTTGTGTGTAATTATTTTTGCCTCATCTTTAGTTGCCTTTTGGCATTGCCTTGAGGATAATACAACAGGTTGGGCGTTTTCTATGGACCTATGAAGCTCAGAGCACACCAAGACAACGTTCTACAACAAACACTGACAGATGTCTGATTGGTTTATCAACTGCCAACAAGGGGTGCATGATATTTAACGTTTATATTTAGGCATTAGGCAGACATTTTAATCCAGAGTAATTTATAAAAGCATGCAAACAACGGAAATCAACACAAAGAACCTGACGATATTGCAAAAGACAGTAACCAGGCATAACAGTCCATAATAGGCTTTATCTAGTTAAAATGTAAAAATTGCCTGAAGAGATAAGTCTCCAAACCACTGAGTGACTGTGCGGTGTGAAGTTCAAGGTGGAGGTTTGTTCCACCACTGTACAAAGACATTGAAGCAGCCGGATTTAATCTTAAAAACCAAGCAGAAAAAGTTCTACATACAACTGAAACTTGACTCGTAACAATTGTCCAATGCTTTGTGTTGCTATAAAGGAGTAAAAGACCAAAGCCGACATAGTTCTGAAGCAAGTTGCAGAGGTAGCGAGGAGCTGAGTCTTCTGAGGCCATGAATTTGAGAACCAGAGCCTTGTATCTGATTTCTGCTTTCACAGGAAGCCACTGAGCTGGGCTCAGTTGAGGCGTAAAAGAGGAGAACTTTGGGAGGTTGTTGGCTGCAGCTTTCTGAATTCTCTTTAAAGGAAAAATAGCATTTGATGGAAGGCCAGATTGGAAGGAATTGCAGTAGACAAGTCTAAAGATAACTAGAACTGGTAAAAGACATTGAGCAGCCACTGCGGGAAGGATTGAGATGTAGGAATCTGCAGTATCTGGCGGAAGATGTTATATGATCAGAAAAGTTAAGTTGATGATGTAAGATCAATGCAAGGTTTGTGCATAGTGAGAAGTCTAGTGTAGGTGAGTAGAGGAGTTTGGTCTGGTCAAGATTTATACTGCTTGTCCTTGGACAAGATTCCTAATGTTTAATACACTTAATACTATAAATAACTCATACTATATACATACTATATACTATAAATAACTATTTTACTTACAAGTAAAATAAACATTTAGTGCTGTCAGAGTTGAAGAAGCATCAATAATTTGTTAAATGGCTTTAATATGTTTTCCAAGTTGCACCCTTCATGCTGTCTGTACTATGAAGCTCCACTGTTCAAACGCTGTAAATTGGCAGTTGTAGCTCTCTTTTTTAAGCATATAATCTGCACGCAACATTGACTTTTAAGAGCTTTTAGGTAAGGTTTTCATCTTATAAATCTCCATTAAGATTATGTTAGTTCTAGCAACAGTCTTGACTCAGATAAACCTCTGTGCAGGTTCTTCATCGTCACATTTGATCACTAGCTCACAAACATTGCGAGCAGTTCTTCCTTAGAGTTTTCTTGATCTTTCAGATTTCAGATTGACCTCCACGATTCCCTTAAACAGCCATCATTTTGCAAACCACTTGGTGCAAAACCACATCTCCTTTTAGCCTTCTCCTGCCTTTTGGGCATTGATTACTTCCATTTTCAGATCTTGAGACAGTTTATAAAGTCAATTTAAATATTTAACTCTGCAAGGTTTTTTTTAATAAAGCTTGGAGATTTGATTTGACTGGCGGTTGCTAAGTATAGTTGATGACATGTCTCAGGTCTGATTTGCTGCTAATCAATTATCAAGGTTTGAGACCTTGTCAAAACAGTCTGAGCCTTTGCAACACTTAAGGCTTAGGGACGCAAATGGAGCTGAAGCGGCTTGGTGTGGATCACTTGAAAATTGATCAGCCAGTTAGCGTGGTGATATATATGTGCCTCAATCTTTCCATGGCTAAATTTGCTTGAATGTTGGATTAAATTAGCTTAAATGTGTTTGATTATCTACAGAGGATGTGTTTACTTTTTTCATGCAGGCATTTGTTGTTGGTGCTGAAAGTCCAGTATGTGTTCACTCTGAAATCATGTGATTTTTTTCTGTTCAGGCTTATGTGAATAATACTATGTAATTTCTGAAAGTAATAAAGACATTCCGATTATGCTGTACTTTGTACACTCTTATAAAAAAGAGCTTCTATTTAAATTAAAATTATTTTAGTAGAAAGGGCATTTCTTTAGGCTCAAAACAGAGCAACAAAGACTAATGTAATTAATCGCATTTTAAAAATCACAAAAAAATAATTATTAAAATTGTCTGAGAGACCTAATACTTAGTAGATGTTTACAATACCTAACATGGCTGTGTAAAATGGGATATGTACCATGGCTATGTTAAAAATATTAATCATTTATTCTACGTCAGTGCATCCCTACTGTGAAGATGTTTGTTGAATAAGGTTGGATTGATGTTCTCTGAGCATCACAGTGTGCTGTGTTCTTATATAAGAAATACTGTGGTGTTATTTGTTCTCCAGTATATAGCACCTCTGCCCAGTAATCTCTATAGCGTCTGTCATGTAGGCTATTTGTACGTGTATGAGTTTTTGTGGTGTCTAGTTATTGCTATAGCTGAATTCTACACTTTTTCACCCCTCACACTGACCTTTCTCTTCCTGCTGTCAGTTTACATGTTAGTGTGTGTATGTCAACACTGCTCCATTTCCCCTTCAGTAGTTACCTTTATGGAAGCACCAGTGTGTATTTCTGTAATGCCTGCAAAGCCGACATTTGTTGTGTATGTTGAACTCAGACCTGTGTTCTAACTGTCCTCTCCAGTGCCATTGGCAGCTCCTGAGGATGTGTCTGTGGAGGTGTTGAACTCTACGCTGCTCAGGGTCAGCTGGTCCCCCATCCCCCAGGCCCTCCTGAGGGGCCATCTTGGCGGCTACAATGTGAGTGTCTGACCTGCAGGTCTCTGATGTCCTTTGCACCACTCGACACTGTCTGGGTTACGGCCCTGTGGTTCTTTAGCTAGGTCAAAGGGGAAAGTCATTTAGCCGCAACCGAGCCATTTGTAGCTATTAATGGACCAACTCCTCCTCCTCCTCCTTTCATCTCTTTCTCCTTATCTTCTCATTACTCTTCTCTTTTTTCATTTCTGCTCTCTAATCCCAAGAGTAGCTACTTTTGTTTCTCAGTATTTGCTTATATATAAGTATAATATATAATGCTTATAATCATAATTGTGCAATTATGTGTATACATAAACTTTTTAGTGGTGAACCATGACTATTAGAGCTAGGCCTTCAGGTCACCATAAAGGTCAAAGCTATATGAAGAAAGCGAGAAAGAGACAATGAAAAAAACTACCACAACAATAATGTTAATGTCAATGTTAATAAATTCTGCAAGCACCTTCGTATGAATTCTGCTTCTAGCATTAAACAAATGCTTGGCTGTTCTACATTAAACACAGACCTATGAAACTTTTAACAGACATTAACATATATTTTACACTGTACACAACAGTTTTACAGCGAGTTACAGATTCGTTCATCAATTTTCCCAACGTTTGCCATTGACTGCAGCAGTTGAATAAACCTGATGCTGATTCTGGTTTTCTGAAAAACAGGTGCTAAATGCTTGAAGCTTGAATTTCAGGGGCATGTGGTTATATTTACAAGCTAAATGGAAATTCACAGTTAGAGGCATTAGCATGTTTTTGAAACACTTTTCAAATAAAATAATGACAATGCCATCACCTCACACAGTCAGCCATGCCACAGTAGCATACTCCTTTATTTCCAATGCCAAAATAAAGGGCTTAACTTAGAGTTGAGCTCTGAAGGGCTTTTACCACTTTGTAAATCAGGGTTGGGGTATTCAAAACAAATAAATACATTTTTTAGCACTTCATATTTAAATAAACTTCATAAAAAAAAGTGCTTCATAGTGGTTTTGATGGTGAGCAATAATATACAAGAACTGATCTTTGGTTTTATAAAGAACCATGTTTGTAATAGAAATGAGTGTGTGAGTGTGAAAAACACTGATAAAGACCATTCCTCCTTTAAAATGTTCTTCACACTAACATATACATGGTTATTTATGGAACCAAAAGTGGTTCTTCTATGGATCACCCAAAGAATCATTTAAAGCTCCTGTATTTTTGACAGTATACATGTGAGCAGATTATTAAAATATTGGAATTTACTTGGCACTATGTGATCATTTTCTGTAGAGCACTCTGTAGATTAGGGTCTACCATTAGGCTCTACCAATGTGTAGGTCACATTAGATGATTACAACTGAACATAAATGGTGAAAACTGGTCGAGTACTATGAGAGTTCCATCCAGTTTAAATATTAAATAATTCCACATCTCCATACATGTATTTATTTACAATAAACTTGGTTGTTCTAATATGGCGGCAACATAGACACATTATGGTGACTAACTACTGTTAGTGCTAGCTACTACAATCACAGACGTAGCAATACTACTGTTAGTTGTTAACAGTACTAGTGTACTACTAATTCTGTTGATAATAAAACGTAAAACTCAATGAGACAAATTAGCGACTGTTAGTACTACTAGTACTATTGTTAGTTGTTAACAGTACTAGTGTTACAGTAGCTAATTTGTCTCATTGAGTATCCTTATTTTATTATTATTATCAACCCTCATCCCACTGGAAATAATGCACATGGCCGCTGTGTAAACACAGCATAAGAGTAAATGGACTGTCTCCTTCTCTTGTCTCTCTTTCCCTTATCTTTCTTCCTTCCTCTTTGCCATTTCTCTCTGTTTGACTCATCCTCTAACCTTTCCTTTGTATCTCTCAATCGTTTGTTTCTCCCTTATCCCCATCTTCCTGTCTCTAAACTCTCCATCCATTTTATCTGTCTCTCTTATTCAGGTGCACTGGTGGAGAACACAGAGCCTGTTGACCTCTAAGGAAGTTCCTGCTGAGAAGCAGCTTCTCACTCTCGTGGGGAACAGGAGTCACGCCATGGTTCCTGGGCTGAAGCCTTCCTCTGAATACCGTCTCACCGTCAATGTCTTCAACAGGAGGGGCAATGGCCCCAGCAGCAGCCCGCTCACCTTCAGAACACCACAGGGAGGCAAGCACTGCAGTTATGCATCGCTTACATTACAAACAGGGCTTTCTGAAAGGGTTGCAAAGTTTTATTTAAGCTATTCCATTTTTATGTCCTTTGTGAGTCCTTTGGTACTAAAAGTAAGTGGCAGCTAACCCTTAAAAAGGTTTTCCTGCAGCAGAACTGGAGAAAATGAAAAAATAAATGAAATAGTGGAAAAGGAATCAAACACAGGACAGATGCCAGTCTAATACAAGTATGATTTATTGTATTACTCACTGTGAAATTAATGGGGATGTAATGATACAGTGGAGTGTGTTGTATCAGAGTGTATGGTATTGTACTGTATCATTGTATCATGACTACCATGTTAGCTTGTGGCCTGTGTGTTAGCTTGAGGCTAACATTTTAGGTTCTAGCTAAAGTATTAGAATGAAAGACTAAAAAATACATGCCTTCTAAAATTGCACTTTTATAAAGTTGAATGCTTTAATAATCTGAAAAGGAAAACTTTAGCATTTTAATGTAAGGCACATTTTCTGCCACTTATACATTTTGTGAATCACTATATTCCTATTACTAAAGCAGTGAATAAATTCTATTATAATGATAATTCTATAATAAATCAAAAATATATTAATGTATTAAAAACTGGTATAAAAATCAACAGTGTATGTTAATCATTACACCACAGTACTTATATAAAAATAGACTACTATAGATCCAAGGATCCCTTGTTTAAATCCCGGGTCATTCTGCTTGCCATCAGCAGCTGGAGAAAGAGCACAATTGGCATTGCTCTCTCGAAGTTGGGTTGATGGCACTTCCTCCCCACCTTCTAGTGTGATGTTCGTCAGAACAGGTGTCTGTTAGCTGTTGTATCAGTGCTGGAGGGCCATGCTGTCCTCTCAGTGCGCTGCCTACCTAGTAATGCTGAATTAACGACAGTTAACAGAAAATAGGTGGCTGTTGGGGGCATTGCTAGTGATAAGGGAAGTTCTCATGGATGTGTATTGGGTAATTGGCTTTCCAAATAATGTAGCAATTGGGTAAAATTAGAAATACATTTCAAACCAGAATTGCAGTGGTGGGGAAGTATAGTGACAACACTGGCTGGGATTTAAGTCTGCCTCTGTTACATGGCCAAATTGTAAGTTGCTCTAGATACGAGCATCTGCAGAATGCTAAATTCATAAATTGGGCAATGGTGGCTCACTTAGTAGAGGACTGGGTTATCGATAACAGAGTTGTGGGTTTCATATCCAGGTCAGGCAAGTCCCTTAACTCTGTCTGCTCCAGGAGTGCTATAGCATTAACCAGAGGACTGGATAATTGATGACAGGGTTGTGGGTTCAAAACCTGGGTTTGCTGACTGCCACTGCAGTGGCACTATTGGCAAGGTTTTTAAACCACAGCAATGGCTGCCCACTGCTGATGGCACATGTGCTCACTGTATCACTGTGTGTGTTTGCTCACTGGTGTGTATTTGTGTGTGTTCACTGCACTGTATTTTATTCTATCCTATGATTAAGACTGTTGATGTTCGTTCCAGAAAGTTTGGCATGGCAGTTGGAAGATTACTGAAGCTAGGCCAGGGATTAAATATGTGTTGATTTGTGTGCAGTTCCTGAAAGACCTCCTGTACTGAAAGCCACAAACTCTCAAGGCGACTCCATCACTCTGGTGTGGGCTCCACCGCTTGAGGCCAATGGCATCCTCACAGGCTACAGGCTGCAGTACCAGATATGTATGTGAACATGATAAATTTTAGTTACATATTAAACATATTTGTGGCTTTGGCTGCATGATGGTTCATTATATAAGCCGTGCTTAATAAATAGGACCAATGCCTGTATGTCAATCCTTGGCTACCGCTGCTTAGTCAGGAAGAAAAAAAGCCTGGACATTACAATACCTCCAATATGTCATACACACTGTATAATTATTCAGCAGTCAAAGCCATTAAACAGTTGGCAGTTGACTAATCACAGCTCCACCCAACATGCAAAAATAACTATTTTGGAAATACAAGGCTTTGTTTTGAAAGTAACAATATGAATTATTTTGTAGCCACTGTTGATTGTGTGATTGGATAAGCTTTCCACAACATTAGCAAACATAGAATCTGTCTTAATGAATTTACCTATGTATGACTCTTGGTACTGAGCTGGACTATGGTGTTTAAGCTACCATGTTAACAGTGACTCGAGTAAATCCACACTTGCTCTTTCCTAAGGGTGTAATCTTGTACAAAAACATATTGCTGCTGTCCAATGAAAACCATGTATCTCCATTTTTGTCCATTGTTACTTTCCCCATTGCTTAATCCTTGTAGCTGCTCTGTGCATTGTGTAAATAATTCTAGATAAATGGACCAATAGAAATACCTTCTGCCTTCTCCTGTAAAGTCTCCATTTTGGAGATATGTGTCTTTCATTCAGTGATGATGTACACACACACACATACACACCCATTATCTGTCATTTAAATGAAATAGTGCACTACAAATATCTGTATTTTGCCAACAACTGCCAACCACAGATTTCCCTTTCTGTTCTGTAAAGCGTGTCTAACTCTGTCCAACCATTACTACAAAAGCATGCATGGATAGATCAATTATGATGTCAATTTGCTTCAATTGATAAAACATATAACAGTACGATGTGTAGGTGAGCTGTTGCTGTGTGTTGTGTTACAGTCAATGAAACGCTGGATGTGGATGAAGCTTACACAGTTAACATCAGTGGACGAGACACAACACAGTGGGTTGTACGTAACCTGGAGTCAAACAGCCAATACAAGTTCTATCTGAGTGCTTGCACTGTGGTGGGCTGTGGACCAGCCATCAGCGAAGAAGGAGGCACTGAACGCTTTGCACGTGAGTGTGCAGCATTCCAGGAACTACATTTGGTTATAGGGCTGCCTGATTATGGTTCTTGGCTTATTTTCATGTATATACTATTTATCAGTCAATCCAGTATTTTGCTTGTTTTTGTGAAAGATTAGCTTGCTAATATAGTGATTTTTCCATGAAGAACCATTTTATGAAGAATCTACATCATCAGTGCCCACATCGATCAGTATGTATTGTTATGGGTAATATGTAGCTGATTTAGTCTGTAGTTACTTAGATAATAACACACATTTCTAAACACATCACTTTCTAACAGGCCTGTACGGAGTAAACAATAGTTTCCCCACTTGTGAACATAATTGAACATATTGGGGATCTAGAATCCTACATTAATAGCATTTTAAAAGACCTAGCATAGATGCAATTGTTTTAAAAACCTAAAAGCTTAGCTGTTGAACTGCACTGGTTGAACATGCTTGAGGGCAGGGAGTGTGGGACCTTATGCTCTCCTGCAGCAGGTGGATATCATGCCTACACTAAAAGCTACCTATGTTGTGGTGTATGCTTTAGGACGTACTCAGACCACAACAGCTTCAAACTAAAGGCATCACAGAAGCTAAGCAGCCATAGCCTCAGATGGATCAGAGTTTGTTTGACATTTCATGACATGTCTATTCTTGTCTAATAGATAACTCCAGTTTTGTAATAATGTAGTATATTAATGATGAAAGTGTACTGAAACCAAGTTCTACTGAACTTTTAGCTTGTTTGCTCACTGGAGTGCTCCAGAGTTACTGAGTTATTGAGTTATTTGCTGGTGCAAATTCCGTTTTCATTTTTTATTTTTTCTCATGGTTAAGGGGTAAAAGAGGATTCCTTTTATGGGTTGAATCCCTGATGGTGCCACAGCCATCCTTCATCAGACGTGCAAGAGAGCATGATTGTGCCCACTCTTTTTGGTCTCTCTGGCATTCTCTCCCTGATCAATCAATGCAGTTTTAGCCAATGTAGGTATCTGTGAGCTAAAGTATAAAGTCACAGAATCAGCCATTAGCGTTGTCCTCCAAGCGTCACATGTCTTAAAAGAAGCATGTACTAACCTTCACCTTCCCAGCATTAGTGCCGTTGTATAATAGGATATGATATAGTCTTAGCTAGTGGGTGGGAATTGGCATTGATAAATAAAGTGGGTTTTGTTGTCAATGCAGACCTACTTTCTGAACATGCTGAACAGTTCAGTCTGTTCCTACTCTATGTTTTCTGACACTGTCATTCTTTTTATGAAGATTCATTACTTGAAGAGTCTACAACATTGTTCGTCACGGCGACAGAGATCAGTATGTATAGTATTGTATGCGGTTTAATGTAGCTGAGTAGAAGCTAATAGCTCCCTGTCCTTACCACAACAACCTTCTAAATATGCTGTTCAATTATCTCATTGATCTCTTATTTCTAAGCATCATTATTCTGGAGTGTAACACATTACAGAAAGCTCATAAGATCTCCCCCTAATCCATTTTCTCTCACATAGTCAGCCATTTTTTTCATTTATATTTTTAAATTGAATGTGGGAAGTAGAGATTTAATCAATAATGAGCAGTTAGAAGTCTATCTAATATTCAGTACTATCCAGTTAAATGCTATTTAACAATGATCTGTCTTCTCTCTAAGCTGATTCTTCTACATCACAGCTCGTGACCTCCTCTGAGATGAGTATGTAGTAGCAGCAGTTGTTAGTAGCTTTCTTTTTGTGTTGTGTACTGTTGTGTACAGCTATTGGGCTGTCAAAACCACTGAAGTGTACTACAATTAATACTGGTCACTGGTAAACTCAGCGCTTGTCCTAGATCACATATGGCAGCAACTTCACAAACCCTAAAATAGAACCCTGTGGGACTCAAAATAGACTAAACTAATTGGTTCCCAAATACTTCAAAATAATGGGGTTAAAACTGAATAATAAACGTGAGGTTTGGGAGGTTAAACCTCCTGTGCTAAAACAGAACAGTAGTTTTGCTATTTTCTGTTATAAAGTGACAAGTATTGATTGTCTTAGGATTAAATGAGTATTAGAAGCATAGAGGCTGTAGGACTTGTGTATAGAGTAGTAGTTGTATTAGTACCACTAGTTGGACACTGTAAAAATGAATTCTTAGAATTGTTGATAGAACAGGGGTCAGAAACTCACATCCTAGAGGTTCAGCTTTCTATATCGTTGATGATGATTTTCATGCCAAACATTTTTCTCACACCTGATTCAATTGAGTAGTTATTTACAAGGTTTAATTGTTGTGTCAGAGAAAGGAAATCAGCAGACAGTGCTGAATTCTAGTCTTTAATTCCCCACTTCTGACACATTTGGTTCCATAAGAACTTTTCAACGTATGCCTTTGTAAAGTCTGGAGTCAAACAGCCAATACAAGTTCTATCTGAGTGCTTGCACTGTGGTGGGCTGTGGACCAGCCATCAGCGAAGAAGGAGGCACTGAACGCTTTGCACGTGAGTGTGCAGCATTCCAGGAACTACATTTGGTTATAGGGCTGCCTGATTATGGTTCTTGGCTTATTTTCATGTATATACTATTTATCAGTCAATCCAGTATTTTGCTTGTTTTTGTGAAAGATTAGCTTGCTAATATAGTGATTTTTCCATGAAGAACCATTTTATGAAGAATCTACATCATCAGTGCCCACATCGATCAGTATGTATTGTTATGGGTAATATGTAGCTGATTTAGTCTGTAGTTACTTAGATAATAACACACATTTCTAAACACATCACTTTCTAACAGGCCTGTACGGAGTAAACAATAGTTTCCCCACTTGTGAACATAATTGAACATATTGGGGATCTAGAATCCTACATTAATAGCATTTTAAAAGACCTAGCATAGATGCAATTGTTCTAAAAACCTAAAAGCTTAGCTGTTGAACTGCACTGGTTGAACATGCTTGAGGGCAGGGAGTGTGGGACCTTATGCTCTCCTGCAGCAGGTGGATATCATGCCTACACTAAAAGCTACCTATGTTGTGGTGTATGCTTTAGGACGTACTCAGACCACAACAGCTTCAAACTAAAGGCATCACAGAAGCTAAGCAGCCATAGCCTCAGATGGATCAGAGTTTGTTTGACATTTCATGACATGTCTATTCTTGTCT
This sequence comes from Salminus brasiliensis, assembly GCF_030463535.1. Classification (NCBI taxonomy): domain Eukaryota; kingdom Metazoa; phylum Chordata; class Actinopteri; order Characiformes; family Bryconidae; genus Salminus; species Salminus brasiliensis. Next base: position 13,780,992 of record NC_132891.1, read on the forward strand.
AATAGATAACTCCAGTTTTGTAATAATGTAGTATATTAATGATGAAAGTGTACTGAAACCAAGTTCTACTGAACTTTTAGCTTGTTTGCTCACTGGAGTGCTCCAGAGTTACTGAGTTATTGAGTTATTTGCTGGTGCAAATTCCGTTTTCATTTTTTATTTTTTCTCATGGTTAAGGGGTAAAAGAGGATTCCTTTTATGGGTTGAATCCCTGATGGTGCCACAGCCATCCTTCATCAGACGTGCAAGAGAGCATGATTGTGCCCACTCTTTTTGGTCTCTCTGGCATTCTCTCCCTGATCAATCAATGCAGTTTTAGCCAATGTAGGTATCTGTGAGCTAAAGTATAAAGTCACAGAATCAGCCATTAGCGTTGTCCTCCAAGCGTCACATGTCTTAAAAGAAGCATGTACTAACCTTCACCTTCCCAGCATTAGTGCCGTTGTATAATAGGATATGATATAGTCTTAGCTAGTGGGTGGGAATTGGCATTGATAAATAAAGTGGGTTTTGTTGTCAATGCAGACCTACTTTCTGAACATGCTGAACAGTTCAGTCTGTTCCTACTCTATGTTTTCTGACACTGTCATTCTTTTTATGAAGATTCATTACTTGAAGAGTCTACAACATTGTTCGTCACGGCGACAGAGATCAGTATGTATAGTATTGTATGCGGTTTAATGTAGCTGAGTAGAAGCTAATAGCTCCCTGTCCTTACCACAACAACCTTCTAAATATGCTGTTCAATTATCTCATTGATCTCTTATTTCTAAGCATCATTATTCTGGAGTGTAACACATTACAGAAAGCTCATAAGATCTCCCCCTAATCCATTTTCTCTCACATAGTCAGCCATGTTTTTCATTTATATTTTTAAATTGAATGTGGGAAGTAGAGATTTAATCAATAATGAGCAGTTAGAAGTCTATCTAATATTCAGTACTATCCAGTTAAATGCTATTTAACAATGATCTGTCTTCTCTCTAAGCTGATTCTTCTACATCACAGCTCGTGACCTCCTCTGAGATGAGTATGTAGTAGCAGCAGTTGTTAGTAGCTTTCTTTTTGTGTTGTGTACTGTTGTGTACAGCTATTGGGCTGTCAAAACCACTGAAGTGTACTACAATTAATACTGGTCACTGGTAAACTCAGCGCTTGTCCTAGATCACATATGGCAGCAACTTCACAAACCCTAAAATAGAACCCTGTGGGACTCAAAATAGACTAAACTAATTGGTTCCCAAATACTTCAAAATAATGGGGTTAAAACTGAATAATAAACGTGAGGTTTGGGAGGTTAAACCTCCTGTGCTAAAACAGAACAGTAGTTTTGCTATTTTCTGTTATAAAGTGACAAGTATTGATTGTCTTAGGATTAAATGAGTATTAGAAGCATAGAGGCTGTAGGACTTGTGTATAGAGTAGTAGTTGTATTAGTACCACTAGTTGGACACTGTAAAAATGAATTCTTAGAATTGTTGATAGAACAGGGGTCAGAAACTCACATCCTAGAGGTTCAGCTTTCTATATCGTTGATGATGATTTTCATGCCAAACATTTTTCTCACACCTGATTCAATTGAGTAGTTATTTACAAGGTTTAATTGTTGTGTCAGAGAAAGGAAATCAGCAGACAGTGCTGAATTCTAGTCTTTAATTCCCCACTTCTGACACATTTGGTTCCATAAGAACTTTTCAACGTATGCCTTTGTAAAGTCTGGAGTCAAACAGCCAATACAAGTTCTATCTGAGTGCTTGCACTGTGGTGGGCTGTGGACCAGCCATCAGCGAAGAAGGAGGCACTGAACGCTTTGCACGTGAGTGTGCAGCATTCCAGGAACTACATTTGGTTATAGGGCTGCCTGATTATGGTTCTTGGCTTATTTTCATGTATATACTATTTATCAGTCAATCCAGTATTTTGCTTGTTTTTGTGAAAGATTAGCTTGCTAATATAGTGATTTTTCCATGAAGAACCATTTTATGAAGAATCTACATCATCAGTGCCCACATCGATCAGTATGTATTGTTATGGGTAATATGTAGCTGATTTAGTCTGTAGTTACTTAGATAATAACACACATTTCTAAACACATCACTTTCTAACAGGCCTGTACGGAGTAAACAATAGTTTCCCCACTTGTGAACATAATTGAACATATTGGGGATCTAGAATCCTACATTAATAGCATTTTAAAAGACCTAGCATAGATGCAATTGTTCTAAAAACCTAAAAGCTTAGCTGTTGAACTGCACTGGTTGAACATGCTTGAGGGCAGGGAGTGTGGGACCTTATGCTCTCCTGCAGCAGGTGGATATCATGCCTACACAAAAAGCTACCTATGTTGTGGTGTATGCTTTAGGACGTACTCAGACCACAACAGCTTCAAACTAAAGGCATCACAGAAGCTAAGCAGCCATAGCCTCAGATGGATCAGAGTTTGTTTGACATTTCATGACATGTCTATTCTTGTCTAATAGATAACTCCAGTTTTGTAATAATATAGTATATTAATGATGAAAGTGTACTGAAACCAAGTTCTACTAAACTTTTAGCTTGTTTGCTCACTGGAGTGCTCCAGAGTTACTGAGTTATTGAGTTATTTGCTGGTGCAAATTCCGTTTTTTTATTTTTTATTTTTCTCATGGTTAAGGGGTAAAAGAGGATTCCTTTATAGGTTGAATCCCTGATGGTGCCACAGCCATCCTTCATCAGACGTGCAAGAGAGCATGATTGTGCCCACTCTTTTTGGTCTCTCTGGCATTCTCTCCCTGATCAATCAATGCAGTTTTAGCCAATGTAGGTATCTGTGAGCTAAAGTATAAAGTCACAGAATCAGCCATTAGCGTTGTCCTCCAAGTGTCACATGTCTTAAAAGAAGCATGTACTAACCTTCACCTTCCCAGCATTAGTGCCGTTGTATAATAGGATAGGATATAGTCTTAGCTAGTGGGTGGGAATTGGCATTGATAAATAAAGTGGGTTTTGTTGTCAATGCAGACCTACTTTCTGAACATGCTGAACAGTTCAGTCTGTTCCTACTCTATGTTTTCTGACACTGTCATTCTTTTTATGAAGATTCATTACTTGAAGAGTCTACAACATTGTTCGTCACGGCGACAGAGATCAGTATGTATAGTATTGTATGCGGTTTAATGTAGCTGAGTAGAAGCTAATAGCTCCCTGTCCTTACCACAACAACCTTCTAAATATGCTGTTCAATTATCTCATTGATCTCTTATTTCTAAGCATCATTATTCTGGAGTGTAACACATTACAGAAAGCTCATAAGATCTCCCCTTAATCCATTTTCTCTCACATAGTCAGCCATTTTTTTCATTTATATTTTTAAATTGAATGTGGGAAGTAGAGATTTAATCAATAATGAGCAGTTAGGAAGTCTACCTAATATTCAGTACTATCCAGTTAAATGCTATTTAACAATGATCTGTCTTCTCTCTAAGCTGATTCTTCTACATCGCAGCTCGTGACCTCCTCTGAGATGAGTATGTAGTAGCAGCAGTTGTTAGTAGCTTTCTTTTTGTGTTGTGTACTGTTGTGTACAGCTATTGGGCTGTCAAAACCACTGAAGTGTACTACAATTAATACTGGTCACTGGTAAACTCAGCGCTTGTCCTAGATCACATATGGCAGCAACTTCACAAACCCTAAAATAGAACCCTGTGGGACTCAAAATAGACTAAACTAATAACTAAAAACTGAATAATAAACGTGAGGTTTGGGAGGTTAAACCTCCTGTGCTAAAACAGAACAGTAGTTTTGCTATTTTCTGTTATAAAGTGACAAGTATTGATTGTCTTAGGATTATATGAGTATTAGAAGCATAGAGGCTGTAGGACTTGTGTATAGAGTAGTAGTTGTGGTTGGTGTGGTTGGTGTGGCACAACAGATAACACCACTACCTGCGGTCTGGGTGACTGCTGCGCTACACCAATAAGAGTCCTTGGGCAAGACTCCTAACACTACGTTGGCCCACCTCTGTAATACGAGTAACCTTGCAAGTTGCTCTGGATAAGAGCGTCAGCTAAATGCCATAAATGTAAATGTAGTTGTATTAGTACCACTAGTTGGACACTGTTAAAAATGAATTCTTAAAATTGTTGATAGAACGGGGGTCAGCTTTCTATATCGTTGATGATGATTTTCATGCCAAACATTTTTCACACACCTGATTCAATTGAGTAGTTATTTACAAGGTTTAATTGTTGTGTCAGAGAAAGGAAATCAGCAGACAGTGCTGAATTCTAGTCTTTAATTCCCCACTTCCGACACATTTGGTTCCATAAGAACTTTTCAACGTATGACTTTGTAAAGTCTATTTCACAATCTAATGTAATCTTTATATGCACTTCTAATGTCCATGTGGAGTTAAGCATCATAATTTCTGTCTACACATTCATTTTTTTAACACTTTGCCCACCGGCAGGCCAAAGGTAACAAACTTCCAAAGAATAACCCCACCAGTTTGTACAGAAGTCCCTATAGTTACTGAGTAATACACTATAGTGTGTAATAAGCCTTTCTGGGTTAAGGGGTTAATGGGTTAATGTATGTCAGTCACTTCTGTTCTGTAAATAATTGCCCCCCCTTCTTTGAACCTCATTCAAAAAGCAATCCAGCCTGAAACAATGCTTACTAATTTAGTGTGAGTCGGGGTTAAACTTCTGTAGGCTAAATAGGCAGTTATATGTAAATATACTCACAAAGCAATTCATTAAAAATGGGCTTGTTTTACATATGGACTGCAAAGAGAGCAGTGTGTTTTGACATGATTGGGTAATAATGTGTACAAATGACGTTACACTGCTTCATTTTTTTCCCAGAACCGCGTTTCCATGCCAAGAATCAGCTAGGAACCTTATTTTTAAGAGTGCTGAAGTGGAAGTGGCTGTAATAGTGGTGGTGCTAAGATAATTTTTGTTGTATCATTTACTCTGAGAACTGGAACAGGCCTTTTCTATATAATTCAAAAAGGAAGAAATTGACCAGTGATGTTGGAGTTAGCTGATACTGTCAGCATTTAAAGATAATAAAAGCATTGTCCCTGGGCTCCTTTTTAAGAGCACACAAAAATACCAGCATGCTTGAAGGCGCAGTCAGGATCTGGCAGGCCAGTTTTTGGCACTACAGCAACTTGCTTTGTTGGCTTTTAAATAACAACAGCACACCCACTAAAATACCCGGTAATATTGTTGGCTGCTGACAGAAACACATTGTTTAAGGCTCATGCTTGTTGAAAAGAGGAGTTGCCGAGGCATAGTTGAGCAAAGGCAAACAAAGCATTGTGCGTGATGATTTGAGACCGACGGCTCATGGTTTCTTGAATCCGGATGACACACATGGATATTACATTTTGGATGCTGACAAGATGTCAGCTCACCAGGCAATGTTAAGACGACTGACAAATCCTCCTCTACTGTAGTCTAACCTACTGTGATCTGCATGTGGTATGAAATCCTTTCTCTCTGTCTTGCAGGGCAGCCTTTCTCTTTTACTTCATCCCGTACTGTCATTGCTACTGACATTCCAACCATTTCCAATATAGGTATCTATCATGGTGTGCTGTCATTTTCTAAGGCTTCATTATCATCATGTTTCCTGTGATACTTTTAAATAACTGCTATTGCACGTAATCTCATGCAGCTTAAAGGGGTATGCCGGGTGTTTCTTGCCTTAACTAAACTAGTCTTGCTGCTGGCTGGTCTCTCTTTCTGTCTTTCTGTTGGTCTGTCCCTCTCTCAGCGCTGTTCAACATAAGCACCACTGTTAGCACCAGCTTTGCAAAAATCAGCTGGGCAGCAAGAGGGAGACAGTCAGATACAGAAATCTACGTTGCAGTTATGGATCACCGTAAGAAACACCTGCTCTGCTCAACACACTAACACTAGAATTACAGTAGAAGGGTTTAACTGAGTAGACCTAGGCCTGGGTAATGTCAATGGACAATTTATTAATATTAGTGATATTTAACATTAGAAAAACCTTTCTAATAAGGATGCAGTTTGGTTCCTTCTCTTGTTTCTCTTGTTTCATCATTAGCATCTTTATCATATTATATTGAGATAAAAATTGACCATCTCAATAAGACAAATAAGATCTTGATGAAGAGGTTATGATAGTTTCATATTTGAACTATGGATGTGTTGGAGTATGGAGTATGCACTATATGCCCAACACAGATGTGCACATGCACACACACACAGCTTGTCTAGTCCCAGCCTGTCTAGTCAAGTATTGCCAGTCAAATAGGACTCTCTGGAGCGATGAACATGAACCTACTGGCACCATGCCTAATGCCCGGCATCAGCTAGAGAGATATAAAGTCGCCCTAGCATTGAGCTGTGGAGCAGTGGAAGTCTGTTATCTGGAATGATGGTACTCCATCCATGCATTCATTCATCCATACTGTTAGGATGAGTTGTGGAGTTAAGGATGAGGTGGGGTGGTGATCATTCAACACCCTGACCTCACTAACCCCTTTGCTGCTGAATCCAATCAAATCATTACAGCAATGCTACAAAATCCTATTGGAAGCATTACCTACACTGTAGAGACTGTAGAGCTACTCCAACAAAAACAGAATAAACTATTTCTAATACCCTCGAAACAATGGATGAGCAGGTGTCCCAATACTTTTGTCCATATAGTGTAACATTACACTTCTTTTATTAATTTCTACTTCTAAGCGCTATGATAACACTGGTGTCATTTTGACTACAAGTAATCTCTAGTTAGTTTTACCAGTCAGTGTTGGTCCAAGCCTAGTAACAGCTAACAACTAAACTCACACTACAGTTCAAAAGTTTGGAATCACTTGTAAAGATAATAATGTTTGGATAAAGTTGAGATGTTTTTATTCAATATTTTAAATATTTAAGAAACAACAGTTAATTATTTAATGCTAAGAACCCATCAAACATATTGCTATTATCTGTTTACAGTCAATTTTGGTCTGAGATTTTACTACTACTTTCTCCATATGTGTTATCATATATAGTGATTCCAAACTTGCACACAGTAGAATAGTTTCTGCACTTTTGGGTAAAGGTATAACTGCATGTATATTCACTCAGCCTTGCATGGTAATAGGTTCTGCACTGTGCTTTTGGGTGAAGGGCTAACACTTTCCGGTTGCGCAACTCCTATAGGTGATGGTATCTGGAGGATTTCTGAAGCTGTAAACACATCTAAGACTTTCCATGTCATTGAGGGACTCCAGCCAGACACTGTGTACACAGTCCGCCTGCTGGCTACCCACTGGGCTGATAACTCTAGTCTTTTTGAGGAGGTTTTCCAGACCAAGGGAAAAGGTGAGAGACCAGAGGGTCCATTTGGTAAAACAACACCAGACATATAGCCATCTGCTGTGTTCACAGCTGTAAATTAGCTCCTATTTTTAAGTTTGCACACATGAACAAGAGGCACTGACAGAATTCAGTCATACCTTATTTTAAAGGAATGCTTCATCTCATTTGAAAAAGCTACCTGGTGAATTCTCAGCAATGTTCTTTACACTCTCACAACTCAAAGGGCGAGGGTTCATACTTCATACTGACAAATCTCACTTACGGAAATAGTTATCTAAAGAACCATCCAATGAAATGTGGATTTTTTAGGGTCTGTTCTGTGTTATTTTGCAAAGAAACATTCTTATGACCTTTATTTGTTGGAGAAATGATTTCATTAGGTATAGGTATATAACCTTTACATTATGAGGAGCTTTTTAAAACTATAAACCTTTTCACGCTCTCACAACTCTAACAAAAAATATTATCGGAAGAACTGTCCTTTGAATGGTTTGTAGGGAACAAATGGTGAGCATTGTGCTGCCACTATGGTGTTCCAATGCCGCTTTGCCATTAGTGGCTGGAGTCAGTGGATGGGTAGATGGTGCTCTTTCCCCTTCATTCTAAAAGCGATGCTGGCTGGCACAAGCCTGTGGTGGGACAGAGCTGAGGCTCTGACTATTTCCTCTGAGCATGTCGGCTGCCTGGTGATGCTGCATGGGTGGCAGTTAGAAAGAAGACTTTGCATGTATCAGAGGAGACGTGTTAAGGCTCTACCCTCCCAGTATGGAGAGCATTGCTGGTGCTAGGGGAAGTTACAAACTGGCAGTACCAAATTGGGAAAGAAAAGGAAAATTTTAATGGACCACCCAAATCAAGTGTTACAAAAAAAAAACCCTAAAAAAAACCCTTAGGCTTTGTTCAGGTTTATTATTCATTCACTATAAGTAAACAGTCACTACATGCAAAATGATTAAGTTATTAAAAAATTACAGGAATCAGGTCCTCAAAGTTTAAGAGGTTAATCCTTTAGCCTGACCAGCAATCCTGAAAACCTTGAGGTACGCACTTGAAGCTTGTCTCTAACCACGAGATGAATTCTGACAGCAACTATTGTTTTTTTTTTTTTTTTTGTGTGTGTGTGTGTGTGTGTGTGTGTGTGTGTGTTTTCTTGCGGGTGTGGCAGGTGTGTATGGAAACGTTTCATCCAGAGGCTGGTTCGTGGGTATGCTGTGCGCTGTGGCCTTCCTCACTCTGGCAGCTCTGATCGCATGCTTTGTGACGAGGAACAAAGGCGGAAAGTATGCAGGTACGGCACACGCTGATTGCAGAGGTCACTTTGGCCTCCCTGGAGGCTGAATCACAGTGCTCTGTGTGGCTGGGGTGAATGAATGTCACTCATCTCTTCAGTGGTGAGGCATCAAGGCCTCCGTGACTTTTTCTCTGGCTAGTGCTCCACCCGCTGAGCGTGTTACCATGAGTGTCAAACTGTCCAAATTAGATCACTCAGCTTTGTTCTTGTGTACAGCTGCACAGCCTGCCTTAGATACTTCCTGGGCTTTTAGTGAACATGTAACTAACAAACACACATGATCACATGCACACAAAAAGGGTTTTTTACAACAGTGTCAGGGCATGGGGTCATATATGAGCAAGAGAGAGAGAGACATCTTAAAGGTTGATGAAGTTTCCATGTTTGTTTTTCCTGCATATCCCCAGCCAGTGCATGGATTTGTTCATTTCCATCAATAGTTTACCTGATTTACCATCATGAAGCACGGATTTATCAAACCAGGTGTTGGATGACAACTCTACAAACACTTACTGATAAACACTTACTGCCCAGATATGCAGCGTTTTCAGTCTGATTTCCACAGGTGCCTAATACTTTTGCATAGAACTGATATTTATGTCCAAATATTTGCAAACACCCATTCTAATTAATGCATTCAGCTATTGTATTAGCAATACAATAGGACCCTCTGGAATAGATAAACATGAACCTGTGTCCACCATGCCTAATGCCAGGCATGGGCTAGAGGGGTATAAAGCCCCCCAGCATTAGGAAGAAACAAAAGAGCAGATGTCTCAAGATCTTGTTCATATAGTGTATACAATATAAAAAAAATAAAAAGTGTCTTCTTTACAGAAATAGAGATAAATGATTCAAACACTGAAGTGTGTAGAATCACTATTTCTAATCACTAGTTCTGTATTAATATTATTTGGGTTTATGTTGTGTTTATTCTGTGTTTTTCTGAGCAAATGAATGCTTACTGCCCAGGGCTAAAACTGTGTAAATTGTACTGTATGACTAAGACATTTACAGAGTACTGTGCAGTACTGTAAAAAGGAGCTTGCCCTCTCCCAGAATTTAAAAATTTGTGTACATTTTTTAGTTTGTCTTGTCAGGAGCAGTAATTAGCAACCAGCGTGAGTGCTTCAGTTAACAGCCAGCCTTAATTTGGGCGAGCCCTGTCCAATCTAAATCTAATTTTGGCCCTCAAAATCAGAATGAACTCTATAGTTCACGGGTTGTTCAGTCAGGCACATCTTGCAACCGGAACCAGAGATTCTTGACAGGCTTAGGTAAAAGGTTATGGACATCATTTCTAACGAGTGGATGCCTTCTCTCCATGAAAAAGGTGGGCAATCAGCCAGGAAGTGCCAAAGAACCCAATAATAACATCTGACAGAACTGCAACGCATCTTTTGCCTCAGCTAAGGTCAGTGTTTATGACTCAACCATCACTGAGTCCATGACAAATTAGTACAGCGGGAATCATTGGTAACTAAGAAGAATGTGAATGCTTGGCTTAGGTTCGCCAAGAAACACTTAGATGAAGCTATGAATCAATGTTTTATGTACAGAGAAATCTAAAGTAGAGCTATTTGGCCAACATGGGACGTAATGTCTGCAAAAAATCCAACACTGTTTTAGAAGTAGTGACTTCATCCCACCCGTCAAGCATGGTGGTGGTAGTGAGATGGTTTAGGGGGTCATTTCTGCATTAGGACCCGGACATCATGCTACCATTGAGGTTAATATGAATGTTGCACAGTGTCAAAGATCTTTTTGACAAGAATGATGTCAGGTCATCTGTCCATGAGATGATGCTGAAGCACAGTTGACAGTCTAAAGCATACAAGCAAGTCTATCTCACAAAGTCAAAGTTGCGACCTAAAACCTATTGAAATATTCTGTCGGGACCTGAATTGTGCAGTTCATGCTCAAATGCTTACAAATGAGCTGAAACAGTTCAGCGACGCGAAGTGGGACACAATTCCTCCACTGTGGGACACTAATTAACAACAAGAGAAAGCTAGTGAAAGGAAGGGAGCTACGACTTTCTCACACAAAAGGATTGGGTGTTGAATAACTATATTAAAAGAAAACGATTTTGCTCTTTCAGTTGGAAAAAAGAAGCATTCAGCTTTTTTCCCAAGCCATTTTCTTGGCCCTGACATTGTAGTTTAGCCCCCCTTTTCTCAGCTTTTTCTACAAAGCTGAGAATGTATGAAAGCAAACAAACTTACGCACATGGCACCCACAGACACCGCCCAGTCGCTTGACTGCCTGCAGGAGCTGTTGACACAAAACACTGAATATTTCATCACCTCTGCATTTCTCTTTCCTACCCATCTGTGACTTTTCATGAAACTCATCTTTTGTCTCATTTGAAGCTCGTTACTTTTTAATCATATTTACCCGGGCTGTTTGAAAAAGGAAAATATGCACAGGGGCGTAAATCAAATGTTTGAAGTGCAGAGGATTAGCACTCTGCCTTTGTGATATTATTAGCTCTAAATGCTCCAGAGTAAGGAACAGTATACCATACAAACTTACTTATTATAAAACACTAGAACATGAGAATCATATCTCGTACATTTATTTTGATAACCATGTAAATAATTATGTCTAAAAACATCCCATATCTGTGACTGTGACTGATATTCTTTGAACAGTTTACATACAAACACTACTGATGTTTATTAGGGTATTAGAATACCTAGTACTCTAATACCCTGCTATTTTTTAATGCTATATCATGTTATATGCAATTGTCTATCCTGTAAACAGTACTGTGGACACATACATACATATACGTACATAAAAACACGTGGCAAAATTACACACTCGTCTTTTTTTTTATTTTTATTTTTTTTGGAGAAGTAGTAAACACAGCCATTGTAGGTAATCAACCATAAAAGCAGATGGTTTGTCAACTGCATCTAGGATTTGCTGGTATTTCACAGAATTCCTTCCTACCGCCACCCATGCAATATTGGAAATGCCACTGACTGCAACACAATCCCTAATCACAATAGATCCACCACCATGCTTCAGTTGGCATGATGTTATTTTCCTTAAATGCAGTTTAAATGCATATCTCTGCTGAATTGCCTACTCACATATATCACAGTTTTCTGTGACAGTTTTCTTGGTCTTCTAGATCTTAACAAGACCTCCACGGTTCCCCTGAACGACCATTTTTTAAAAACAGTCTGTAGAAACTGTAGAAAACCCAAGCTGAAAATGTTAGACTATTTTCTTACACTCTTTCCCTGCCTCTTGGGCATTGATTACTTTTATTTTCTGACCTTTAGACAGTTTAAAAAGTTTATGAATGTGTACATTTTCACTCTAGAAGGTTTGGAGATTTTATTCATTTGGCAGTTACGGATAAAACTGGCAACATACATGTCTATCAAGACTACATAAAAACAATGGAGCTTTTGCTCTATCTAAATCTAAGGTGGCCAAACTTTTCCACAGGCAAAATATATATATATATCAATATATATATATATATATATATATATATATATCCTGTTCAAGGGTGAGCATCTTCTTTTCTCTGAATTACTTTCTGGGAAAGTCAGACCCTGCTTACTTCAAAGTTTGTACACAAAACACAGCTTATCTTCAAGGCAGTCAGTGTCCTTGAAATGCACTCACAAAAGCAAAGAAGAAAGGACACTCAGAAATCTTCTCTGCCTCTTTCATTCAGCCCTTGAAACTGGCAGATTTCTTTTTACCCAGCTGCTCCATTTCCAGTGTGACACTGTATGAATATAAATCAAAGCATAACTCCATCTCAATTGTCAGCTAATATCAAGGTGAAATTTTTAAGAGCCAAGTTCTCCCTCCACTGAATACAGCAGACCATTTCAAGAAATGAGTAATATTGTGAAAGCCATTTTTATTGATTCCTTGGGGTCTTTCTTTGACAGTGAAAGAAAAGGAAGCGGTTCGGGCGGATCTGGAGGCTCATTGTGATCATGAAGAGACTTCCTGTGAATACAGGTAAGAGATCCTCATGGCTACTGATTGACGCTAACCAATGATGTTATTGCTGGCAGTGCGATTGTGTGGCCTTTGGACCTCCCACCCAAGCTTTAGTAGACTCTTATGTGCATCCATATACCATTGTACACCTATAGCTCTGATAAGAACTCCAAAACTTATGGCTAAGATAACTTACTAATATATGCTTTCACACCAGCATTATAAACCGCAAATCAGAAGTTTGGAATCACTGTTTTCAATAATATGGGATCTATTTTGTTACAGGTATATGTATAAAATAATCCTAATATGATATCACAATGTCATAGCTATCGACTAATTTTTCATTTGGAAGCTATGATCAGACATGTCCAGAATTAAAAACAGAGCTGAAATGATATACTGAGAATGTTATGAATTATGAACATTTTGATCAAAATAGCATCCACAGTGCTTTGCTTTTAAACAAGGGTGATAAACTCGGTGTATAATCAAAGACGTTGTAAAGGAGGAGACCATTTACAGGTTGAAATATGAAAGAAAGTTCTTGTAACACACAAAATGCCTTCTGTTTCTAGATTAAAGTCCCGCCTCTCAACAAAAATAGCAAGCATCTTGCTAGTTATGCCGTGAGCAGAGGAGGATCTAAGATATTGCGGTGCTAGTGTGATGTGGAGATCTGTACAAGTACAGTAGCCAAAACAAGCCGGAAAATAAATTGTTCATTATTGAGCCAAACTGTTCATTTTTGAAACAATCATTTGACCTAGCTTCAGGTATGTTGGTCTTTCATCTCATAGAGATAGGAGCCTGGTCTTGTGTGACTGGAAGTGAACAGACTTGCTTATAAGATCTTATAATATATAATTTTATTACTTCTTAATGTTTGCAAAAAATAATAAAGATAAACCATCATATAAAAGAAATGTTGTCCAGCTTACAATATTTTAAATGACTTGATTTCAATTATTTATGAATAAGTTTAAGAAATATGGTCAATATGAAATAAGTGATTCCAAACTTTTAAACAGTAGTAGTATTTTATCTCAACCCTTAGCTTACAATAGAGCAGTTGGTTGTGACATTGGAGAAGTACCATGTAAACAAGCGGATTACATTGCTGTTTTTTTGTTTTTGCTCATTAAAGGTCATTTATATAAGTTGGGTAATATTAGGTTTTTTTTTTTTGCACTGGGCTGATAAGAATTGTGTTATGACACTGATGAGTCTGCTTACATGAGTTTTTTTTTTAATTTAGTGATGATAACACCATATCTCTCCCTTTTAAACCTTACATGCATGACGTTTGTTCGGATCCAAACAGAGAGCATTGCTCACAGCCCTTTCTGAGCTGACTAACCAGCTCATGCAGGTAGTAGAGTGGAGTAACATGTGTGAATCCATGGATGTGTTTGCATATGTTTGTGTGTGTGTGAGTGAGTATAGATACATTTTTACACTCATTTGCAGTGCATCTGTATAATGAGAGTAATGCTGTGGATTTAGATGGTACACATTTGCTTGAAGCTCAATAGGTTATGAGTCAAAACCATTCAAAACTAATACCTGCTCTAGATATCTGTATTGAGGTAGGTACTCAAAAGGTAATGCATGGTTTATGACTGATTACTTTTTTTTCAATCTGTAATTGGGTTATTTGCTTAAAAAAGGGAATTGCAAAAGAATTTAAAACAACTGTCTTTCTGTGAATGAGACATAGTCATGCCACCAGTAGTCTTAAATCAAAACATCACTGCTACAAATAAAGCTTTTTTATTATACAAAAATATTCACAGTGAATCCTAGCACTTCATTGTACAGTACACTTAAGGTGTGCAATTCTTTACTAAAGGGGTATCCCTTTATGGACAAAACCCTTTCCCCAAACTGTTTTCTCAAAAGTTGGAAGCATACCATTGTCCCAAATATTTGGCACTCCACAGAACCCGTTTCCACTGCTCCAGAGTCCAGTGGTGGTGTGTTTTACACCACTCCATCCAACACTAGGTAATGTAAGGCCTCGCATGCAGCTGCTTGGTCATTGAAACCCATGCCATGAAGCTCCCAGCACACAGTTTCTGTGCTGATGTTAATGCCAGAGGAGGTTTGGAACTCTGCAGTTACTGAGTCAGCAAAGCGTTGGTGACTTTTAAGCACCTATTTGCCTCAGAACTCTGTGAACTCCACTCTTTTACCTAATACATGGCAATGCGGCACTTAAAGTGAATGATTAAGATGTGTGTCGCAATAATTTTGTCCATATACTGTACATGTTAGTAATCCAAGTAACATAATACTAACACAACTTTACTACACGAAGAAAGTTATTGAATTATTGTAATATGTTGCTTTGTACCCAGTTATCCCCAAGACTGCTGGATGTTCTATATGTATGCCAAACATGACGATTCAACTTCCATTAGTTCCTAACAATCATGGTGAATTTCTACTCAGGCTGTAGAACCAGCTGTAGACCATTACGACAGCACTGTAATAAGGATTGTGTTCACAGACTTCAAGCAAAATGTACCAGGGGTCCCTTAGCTGAACCATTTCACTTTTTCCCCCTTTCCTTTTAAAGTGAGTTAAAAATCAAGGAGGAAGGCTGTCAGAGCTGCAGAGAAAGGGGCACACACAGTTAGCTCCTATAATTGCACACAATGCCGCTCAGATCAGTAATATGTTTCCATCTCATTACACTTAGACACAGAGATCCCTATTTCATCCCTCCCTTAGGAGATGAATGGTGCTGGTGCAGATGCTCAGGGTCTGCTCAGCACACCACTCCTGCTTTAGAGGCTTCTCTCCACTAGCTCATTTGAACATCTGCTAGTGGAGGAAACTAGATATGGGGAAAACGACTTCTGCACCAAACGTGCTTCATAGCAGTCAGCCTCAGCAGCATCTCCAAAGTGCATTTACTCAGGCTCGCACAAGAACACTCTTCTGATTCACAATGCTTTGGGGAGAAGAGGGGAGAGTGGAGTTTGTTTTCCCAATCGCTACATGGTTGGAGAGCAGACGCTTATCCAGCTGGTCTATATTATTTATTCAATACCTAGTATAACACGCTGAAAAGGAAGAAAAGAATATTAGCAACTGGATAGGCCTCGCAGTATCACTCCATTTCTCCAGTACGGCCAGGGCAGTACAGAACACACGTCTTTATTAACACTAGTTGAAAAATGCAGCTGCGCTTTACATTGCCTAAACATGCCCAGATAAATGGACCAAAAGAAAATCCAAAATGACTTTGGAATAAAGTCCTGTTACACTGAAATGACAGGTGCTATGCACTGTGCATTGTGTGAATGTTCCAGGACGAATAGACAGTGCCAGTTCTTCCTATAGATAAGTCAATTTTATGAGAGAGCATGACAGAGTGGTGTAAAATGTCTGAGAGTATTCCTTCACTTCACTGCTTCTGATGAAGTCTGACGTCATGAGGAATCTTTAAGGGTTCTTCAGTACAGGCAGTGGTGCTACGTAATAATAAAGCTTCTTCAAATGCTTCTTTGAGCGATGCCATAGAAGAACTTTGTTTGTTTACATTTTAGTAATAGTATGTAGGTGTGTGAGTATGAAGAACCTTTATATTGTAAGGTTATTAGGTTTATCACACATCTCGCACATCTCTGTTACAAACATGTTTTGTATGGAATCAATGGTGAGTCTACTGTGACACCAATTCAAAGAACCATTCGTAGCACCCTTATGTTTAAGGGTGTACATAGAACCATTACAACGCAAAGAACCATTTGTAGCACTTTTATGTTTAAGAGTGTATTAACACTTAATTTTAACTGATTAACCTGTTATTTGCCTGGTTCTTCAGATTGATGGGAACGATGTAAATGTTTTTGTAGAAAAAAATATCCAATATGGCACCAAAAGGTGTACCACAGTTGTTACAAGTCAAAGAACCTGTTCTCAGTACTGTATAGAATCCTTTTTGGATGCTTAGAGTGTATGTAGTGCATTACATAGGACACTAAAACATTAATTTCTACACCCCTAATCATGGGGGTGTAGAAATCTACACAAATCTACACAAAACGTAGAGCCACTGGTGTTTCATCATCTAGGTACACATCCAATAGACCTATAATGCATTATTTGTGTGTAGATGTCATTTGTGACCTAATTACTTCTGCTTTAGTAGTGTGGGGTGCTCAAGTCCAGTCTGGATGAGTCTGCAAATGATTGGTCTTAGTCTTGTCTCTGTCTCAGCATTGTTTTGAATTGGTCTTGTATTGGTCTGAAGGTAATAAGGTTGAAATGGGGTTGATTAGTCAAGTGCTACCTCTCTTTTCATTACATTTTTGTTTTTGCAGGGCAGGGGTGCTTATATGTTAATTAGTGTTGTCTGGCTTTTAAACCAGCTACACACTATTGTGGCATTTTCTGTGCCACCTGCCTCTAGACTTGTGCAGAACAAACACTCTCACTTCACTCACAAGCAACTGCTGCAAAAAAGCAAAGCAGGTGGGTTTATCTGATATGTAGTGTTAATATCACATGTTCAGTGATTGTGGAGAAACTCTTCAAAGTTTAAGTGTAATTAGTCAACTGAAAAAAAAACTTCAAGCTTTATCGTGGCTCCTATCGTTGAATTTTCCTTGCAAAAATAGTTTTAAATGCGAGTTTGTAGAGTTTCAAAAAGTACCATTCAGTCCCCTGTACATATCTCCACAGACATCAGAAATCCAAATGTCCAGTCAATCCACAATGGAAGTTGTGGATTGACTGAAAGGGATTTCTTTCCAGAGGACACTGAAAGGGATTGGAAACCTGAAGCTGTGTCCCATACCACACACACACACACTAAATAGTATGTAAATTGTGTGCACCAACATTAGAAGTGCATTTATTGGCATAGGTGTGTGGCTTGGTATGTTGTATGAGACTAGACAATATGTACATACACGACAAATGAAAAATAAGTTATTTATTTATTTATTTATTTATAAATACAGAACCAACGATTGACCTTTTCATACTCTGTGTTCTTTCACTGGAGTCAGTTGTGTGGGATATTACGGTAAACAGCCCTAAAGCAGAGAGAACTCAATAGGTGACGTATTTAATTCATATATTTTAATCCATTCACACAGGCACTGTACGACCCAGATTCGCCCCTTTATAGCCATGTCTTTAAATGGCTTTATTGGCACTCTGTAGACTTTACTACAGTATAATTTTTCAGTAGACTGGTGCTTATAGATGTGTCTAAAACAGTCCACTCATTTATTCATTAACTAATCACTGTTTAGATCATTCTACATATAACACTACATAGGGTATAGTGAGAAAGACTATTGCAGTTTCTGAAGTTGCATTGGTTTTTTGCATCTGTGAATTTGTCACATACTCCATAAAGGGGGTGCATGTGTTCCTTCAAACCCACTTACACAGTTTTCACAAAGACTTTTTTACACGGACAGTGTGAGCCATCATTATAAGAGCAGAGCTGTGAAAAGTTCTGCAGTTTAAAATTGCATCATGAATCAGATGTTGACTTTTTGTTTGGACTTTTCCCAAGAACATTTTTTTTCATTCTTAGAAATATATTGGTGAATGAGGCCCACTGTCTGCATGTAGAACCATAACAAATGCAAGAATTTGAATGCTTAAATGGTGCTTCACATACCAGGAAAGACCTCCTGTGATGGCTCTTTTATAGAACCTTTTAAAAATGGTTCTGTATAGTACCAAAAAAGTTCCACTGTTGTTAGAAGTTAAACAACCCATTTTGTGTAGAGTGCACTACAAAGTCTTTGATCTTGACTTGGTCTCGCCTGTAATGGTCTTGATTACATCACTACAATATAGGGAGTTAAGATGATATCATTGAGAAATTTGCCTCAAGAAAATTAACTTCAGGACTACTGGGTATACATCATTAACAGCAGATGTTTGGATGTTTGGATGTTGTTTGCGAAGGTTTAACTTTGCTTTGGTATAGGATGTGCTATATTAGGGCAGAATTTGCTTAGGGCTCTGGGAAGGCTCGGACCAGTACAGCAAAAGCATCAATACAGATCTACATCTAAAATGACATGGTATAAAATCTTGATACATGACCATGCATTCCAATCAGCAATTTATTTTTTTGCTTCTTGTATAAATTTGATGACTTCGAAGGTTTTGTCACAACGGTACCTAAATGTGCTCCTAAAAACTAAACAATGTTTAAGCTGCCTTGTTAAAGATCCCTTTTGGCTCAGCTTAATTTGTATCCAGCCTTTAATAGAGTTTCATTGAAATGGTGGGGCGTCGAGGTGACCCTCTGTCTTCTCTGACACACCTGCTAGCTGGCTGTGTGCCTGTTCACAAATTGGCATCTAATCTTGGTTTGTTCCTGTGCACTCCTCAGGGACTAAAGTGGCCTGACAGGCTGTTTGTCTACACACTCGCACACACACACACACACACACACACACACACACACACACACACACACACACACACACACTGCCTCCCAACTCTGCCCCTCTCATTGGCTAGCATTACCACAGCACTCTGCAATTTCCCTCCATACTGTCTCTAAGGACACCTTAAATTGCCATCGCCCCTTGAAGCTTTTGCAATTTGCGATCTACAATTTGCAATTAGAAATTAGCAAAAAGACGTGATTCCACCCTCCCCCTAGTTGCCCTTTTCTTCGTTACTTGCATTGTCTAGAAGACTCCCTTAGTCAGAAACCTTTCCCCTGAACTGCCTTGAGGTGAGGTGAATCATTTTTCGCTTTGTTTTTGACAGCGACAGTGACGAGAAGCCTCTTAAGCGCAGCCAGCAATCACTAGAGGGAGACATCAAAGGGGACGACAGCAGCATGGACAGCTCGGGTGACTATGAGGACGAAGACTGCGAGTTCAACGAGGACGGGTCATTCATCGGTGAATACGCGGGTCATAAGCGGAAGCTGTCCACTGAGGTGAACGGACACACCACAATAACGACTTGAGAAGCTGTTTCTTCTTTTGCACTTTTGGACTATTTCATATGTTCCAGAGAACGTCAGCCTGTTTGTAATATACAATGACTGTGGCTGCGTATTAAGGGTCTGTCTGTATGCAACTGGGCAATAATTTGCAGTGTAAACTGTGAGGTCCATGCTAGACTAATGTTTCACAACTGAGTAGTGAAACTACTCCTACACTTTTTAAAGTACAGTCTCAAAATTGTTCTTTGGAGAGATGCCATAGAAAAAAGTTGATTTCCAAAAGATCTTTTATGGGGAAGGTTTTATAAAGTAGCAAAGTTTTTTTTTTCAACTTAAGCTCCATCTACAGTACAGCTGACCATAGTGCATATAGTAAATACAATTTCTATATAATTTCAGCTTTGTTTGAAGTAGTAATGCATGTCAAATGCATTTTTAACACAGAATAACTAAATAAATCGGCACTTTTATTCATCAGCAA
Source organism: Salminus brasiliensis (assembly GCF_030463535.1). Taxonomy (NCBI): domain Eukaryota; kingdom Metazoa; phylum Chordata; class Actinopteri; order Characiformes; family Bryconidae; genus Salminus; species Salminus brasiliensis. The sequence continues at coordinate 13,801,016 of NC_132891.1, forward strand.
TAAATCATTTTCACAAATGAAACAAAGCAAAGCAAAATAAATAGGTTAGATAAACAGAAACTAGGAGGCCCAAATCTTGGGAAATGCTTGACGCGTTTGTTCGGCCCACACAGTAAACCTAAGCATTCCCCACCTTTCCCTTCTCTACAGAAAATTGCGAAAGCTGACTGGTAAAAAAAAAAGCTGACTAGTAAACTCAAGCTTACCCAACCGGCATAATCGAAAGTTAGCTAATCTGTCTGTCTGTCATCAATCTGTTGTTTGTTTCCTTGTCCATCTTTCTATCCACATGGCTGTATCAGCATTTCATATATGTGTTCCATGGATGCACACCCAGCAGTACACTTTTAAGTGAAGTCTGCTACACCACCTGCAACATATATAGAGCCTGTTTCGCTCATTTTCTCCCCACTTGTGCTGCTGTGTTTACATTTTTTATACTTTACAGTTAATTTCTTGGGACTTTCAGTAAAAGTTTCTTTAGGGAACCAAACATTCTTCCATGGCATTGCTCCAAAAAAACTTTTAGGTCTTTTAGACATTATGCTTCAGTGTTCCAAAATTGGATGGGTCCTGAGACATTTTTTCCAGTATGCAGTGGGTTTTACTAATGGAAAAAAAAGATAAATTGGCTGTGGCCAGTCACACATTGCTTTGTGTGGGCAAGTACAAGTCCTCTCAGTAAGTTCATAATGAGGTATGGCTTCCAGGTGGCAAAAGGTTTGCTTTGATTCTTACACAATGCCACAAACAGTTTCCTTCCACTAACTACAGAACATGACATTTCTCTATTTATTATGTGTTTGATTAAAACAACGACATTGAGATGGAATGGAATGAGCAACATTCATGTTTTCATCTTTGCAAAAGAATTGGGTTGATTTTACTGGACTTGACTCTAGTCTCACCATGGACAAAATATCCTTTCCCATGTAGCTTACAGAGATACACACTGGAGCTTTGCTCCTAGCTGACCAAGTAATTAATCTTTGCAGGAGTGGACATGACTGGATTTTAGCCTCAATTAAACCAAGTCTTGGTCAGACTGAGGTCATGCTTCTAATAGAAAGCAGGACTTTCCAAGAGGGCCCAGTCCAGGAGAGGATCATGACATTGTTTAAAGTGAGATGTTTACTTTTTGGTTTAAAAAAAAATAAAAAAAATCTGCAATTGATACAAGACATCACTTACTTATATATTATATATTATGTTCTGTGCCTACCCTTATACCTTAACTCTGAAAATATGTTTCCTGCAATGTACATAGTGTAGGTCAGTGACTATCATTTTTCTTTTTTCATTTTTGCAGATATTTTGTTATGTTTTGTACATTCCTTTTTACTTGTAAATACTATTGTTTATACTAAAGCCTCAGGATGTTTTTAGCATATTATTGAAAGTATAGTGTAGAATTTATATGATTACAGTTAGTACAATCTCTCTGAAACTGGAAATTACAATATCTGAAAGGTATAACTTATGCTTATGAACTTCATCCAACACAGTTTATATGTCCATATGTTCTGACTGTTGATAATATAACCATACACGATCATGTACCCAGGATAAAACGTAATCTTCCATACCCTGTACAACAATTCAGCTATTTTTAATGTATGCCAAGTTGCCGGTAATAAAGTCATAATGGGTTGTAATTGGGTCCAATTACAAATAACTGCAAATGAAAATAGCTACAGTATACATATATTATAAACTACACTGAATATAATATAATTTGTATTCGAAATTATATATATATTAAAATAATTAGTTACATTTTCAAAGAATTTACAAAGAATTTTACAGAGAGGGACTTGAGCCAACACTGAAGCATATGGCAGGAAATGCAATTTCAAATCATGTGCAATATACCATACATGACTAATAACATCTGTCTATTAACTTAAATGCTTAATTATAGAATGGATGCTAGCACATGCTCTGTTCAGGGAGTCCAGTGTTATTTGTGTGTGTGTGTGTGTGTGTGTGTGTATGTGCATGAGATATGGGTTCTTTCTCATTAAAATGTCTCTCATAAATTGAGATTGTGGCTGGAGAATCACTGGGGAGTAGTGAAACATCACTTCAAGCATGTATAATGCACCCTCACCAGTCCTTATTCTCTATTAGTGGGAAATATGCATTTTAGCCTTACAGCAGTGGAGCATCCTGTCAGGGATTATGCACTATACTAAAATGACATGAGTTCTGAATAAATGTTCCAATGCTGTAAAGCCTTGCTTTGTTTAATTGCATACTATGCACTTTTTTAAAAAGAGTCTCATGTAGATTTTAATCTATCATTAAAAAAAAAAAAAATGTCGGGTTCCATTTTTGTAAAAGAGATGTGAGTGTAAACAGGCTTTACTTTGGTAAGGAACCTTTAAAGCAACATTGTCATATCTCTAAAAAGTTCTTCACACACAAATCCTCCATAAATGGTTCTTCATGGAACCAAAATACATCACTCAAAGAAGCTCTTGTAGCACTTTTATTTATAAGAGAGTAGAAACTGAGCTTCATTTTGAATTCATTATATTTGTGATATAGAAAAAGCATCACATTTACATAAAATTATATAAAATACTTATTAGCCTACACTAGTTTAGCTTCATGTTTAGTCTCAGGGGTCAGCTGTGACCTGAAGGTTAGAGAAGTACACTTAGGACCTGAAGGTTGAAGTTTCTGTCCCCTGGACTCAACATTCACAAGCTGAGATGCCCTTGAGCATGAAAGGCACCTAACAATCAATCGCTCCCTGGGTGCTGAGGTGTTTTTACTGCCCCAGTTCACTACTGTATGTGTGCTCACTGCCATGGAAGGGTTACATGCAGAGGTTACATTCTGTTGTACTGGTGTGCAATGGCTGTAAAGGTTTTTTTTTTCTAATTTAAGGCACAATGCGAGACAGCCACTCATGTCAGAGGCTGTTTGTAGATATCTGCAACTTTTCAGAAATTGAACTGAAATTACACTTTTCAGATGTTCTAACCTAAAATGTTGGTCCACCTTTCAGCTTGTTGTGCTTTTTGAAGGAAGCACAATACAGTGCAGCCAATCAGAATATAATGTATATATAACATTTTTATTATATTATATCATATATTAAAGGAATTTGTATGATATGGTACCTGCTATGCAATGTGATTACTAATGTATTGGCTGATCAAATGAAAATCTAATGATTGCTGTATTCCTACTACGTGTTCAACTGGTTTACTTTGGTTTGATTTTTGACAGATTGTCATGTTGGACCTAGTTCCTTCTGTTGTAGGTGGATCATTGAAGTGTACACTTTTGTGAGATACATACAAAAGTGTGTATCTCAGGGAAAAAGTTTTTCTCTCTCCACAGTCTACAACACACACACCACATGCAGCAGTTGCCAAGCTGTAGGCCATTACCGAAGAGCCAGCGTCAAGATTTAAAACCTTTCTGCTACAGCAAATACTCTATTTAGCCTTTGAGGTTGTCATGGTAACATTTTTCTGAAGAGATTTATTTTTTTAAAAACACTATTAACATGTGACATCTCAAACAAAGCAAGCTGTCCATACTGAGTTAACCCTTTCACCTGGAAGTCAAGCGCTAGAGTTATTAATGTGTATTTAGATAGAGATGGTGCTGCAAATAAAAAACGCTGTGAACAGAGGCCAAAATGACAGTTAAACATGGGGCGGCTGTGAGATTTGAGCTGAGCTGAGACACGTGTCTGGAGATCCAGTGAAATCTGGAGATCATATGTTTATGTGGGGTTTTTTTATTCATGGTGGGTTTTTGGTATATTACCTTTCCTCTACCCAAAGCTCCTCATGATTAAATAGGCATCCAGCTATAATCGGAGGATTGCACAGGCAAAGCACTTGAAACCCACTCCATGCCTTACACTGAAATAAAGGTCATTCGCTGCGATAATCCCTGAATTGCAGCGGATTATTCCTTTATCCATTCTCAAATTGCTTTCTCCGTAGAGCAGTAAACCCTGCGAAACGACAACAAAAGATTACCCCTCTCTGCTCACCCGACAGCAGGTCTCGGCCTCTGCAACTGCTCCGGGTGTTGCCAAAGGCCTACGCCCGTATTAGATTCTATCCAAAGCCAGGCTTCAATCAGCAACTATGCATATCAGAGAGCTGTATAAAAGTATATTCTCAGCCCAGAAACTCTTAGCTGGTCTATTTTAACATCCGCTGTAAGAAGTTTGATGTGTCCTGTAAGTGAACGTCCCCGGTTACTAAGCTTAGACTGACGCAATCACTGAGGCAAGGTGTTTTTTTAGGATGAGGACAGTGTGATAAATCAACTGTCAGGGCACATTATGCTGCGGGAGACGCCCCATGGCTTCATCTTCATCATTGGTGACTGCCCCACTCTGCCCCAGCTCTTTGGCAGGATTGGAGGATGTGAATGTAACAAGCCTATGCCCTGTTCAGCTAAAGAGAGAACACTAAATACAAGGAAAATGTAGGACGTAGTTGCTGTAACGTAATGTGATGGCAAATCTAGTAACTGGCTATGTCAAACACTACTGAGTGCTGGATTCAGTTCATAGCCTTGCCACAGCCCTGTCCAGCTGAAGGGGTGGCAAACACAGTACTAAAGTTAAGGCCAACTATTTCAGTGTCATATTCAGTTGCTTAAAGGATTCACGTCATAGATAAACACATATTCTTTTGCTTTTTACATAGAAGAGTTTAATGTACTATGGAAACATTATTAAGGTTTGAAAACGTACTGGATCTTATTCACCAGCCGTTCCCTTGAAAAACATTATTTTTAAAAACCCACTTTTTTTTATTTAGGATCTGTTCAAAGTCAATAGGATCCACCATTATAAGAGCATAGCTGCAAACAATTATATGGTTTAAAATCTGACCTGAGATTTGGTTAGGACTTTTTTCAGGAACAAATTTAAGAAGATTCTTATGAAGATATTGATACATGAAATTCTCTGTCAACACTACCTAGTTCACACAGTTCATATATGTATATAGAGAAATGTTGTATGTGGAAGCTGGGGAAAACCAGCCTCTTTTGAATTATGGTCGTAATGTCACAAACATGATACATTTACAAATGACTACACTGCCCTATCGAAAAATAAGCAGCCTGGCCAGCTGGTTAAGCTGGTGAACAATGATAAAGCTTGACCAAGCTGGTTGATCAGCATCACTATCATTACCAAGCTGATTGACCAGCAAGACCAAGCTGGTCAACCAGCATGACCAGCATCATCAAGCTGGTGGGCCAGCACAGGGACACCCTCAGGGTCTTTAGGCCCTATGAAAAGATATTACACTGGACCCCACAACTTTCATAATTCTGCCACAATACTAAATGAATACATTTTAGGACTGCTTTCCCAAATCGACATGCTTTATCTGGATTGTCCCGCTTTCACATGATTGGCAGTAGCATGAATGAGTAGGCATACAGTGCTGCTAATAATTGGCTAGGTGTGTGTATATTATGTGTAAATAATGGAACTTGAAAAATACTGAGCATTGGTGCACAACATAAAGGGAAATCACTGAGGGAAATCATTGTTGATGTTCCCCATTGACTCTGTTAGTGTAGCTATATATTTTATTGTGTAAAAAAGCATTTAAGTGAGAGAGTACCTAGGAAATCCATGCCAGGTGACCCAGAATTAAATTGCAATGACCCAGACTACAGGCAGCACATAGACAATCCTCATTTAGCTACAATGAAAAGTTATTTTCCTCATCAGTCTGACAGCAATGTTGAATTTGATTCAGTATATTTCAAATCTTTAAGGAACAGTAACTCTAATGGGTAACGTAAGACTGGAAAATGGTTGTGTTGGAAGAATTATGACTTCTGCTACAGAAACCCACACAACTATTTCATGTGTATGTCAGGGGGGAAAAAGATACAAAGGAAAATGTAGAGAATGGGCTCTTTAAGTAAATGGATCACAGCATTTGTCGACTTAGAATTTCCTTTTTGTGTCAGGAAAAGAAAACTAGAACTACAAAAATATTCATATATTCATGAAGAATATTGTTGCTGTCCAATGAAAAACGTGTGAAAAAAGGTTGATTTTACAGAAGAAGGTTAAAATGTTCTTAACTTTGAACAGAAGTTATTGTAAAAGAAAGGTTTATTCAAGGTAATTTAGAGCATTTTTATTGGTCCATTCATCCAGAATTACTTACAGAACAATTTTACAGAACAGACATAGAGAAACCATAGAGAACACTATAAACAGACAAAAATGGTGATATGTTTTTTTACTGGACAGCAGTAATAAAGTCAAGACAAGTGAAGTCAAATTTATTTGTATAGCGCTTTTACAACTGTTGTTGTCACAAAGCAGCTTTATATAATTAGTAATTAGTAAAAGACAGAAAAAAAGAAATAATGTAAGAAGACATGAAGGCATGTTGATATGATGACATAAACACCCTGGGTTCCTGGTTTATGAAGAATCCACATGGCAGGTGCAGGATAAAGACCTGGTATGTTTATCATTAAAGATCAGGGGCTGTTCTCTACAGGCTATAAAAACAACAGCTGAGGACTAAATTAATTAAAAAAGGAAATATCCTGAAACATTGTGTACTCCTTATTATTTCAGGTGGCAATTTTCATGGCAAAGTATACTATTCATATGTGCAATAATAATTGTAATGTAATTTAATTTAAAATGTGTGCACTAACTTGGGTGCCCTAATTCTCCATATTTATTATCACAGTTCCACTGGTACCGCTATGCCACTTTAAGGTATATAAAGATGTACATATTTATTTTTTTTCTCTCTTTGTTTTAAATTTTCCTGAAAGTTTATTCTTACTTGAACGGTTGCAACTGTAACAACTGCAATTTCATCCCTGGGATAGTAAAAAAAAAAATTATTAATTCTGATTCTGATTCTAATTTTCACACAAAGCAAGATGACATGCTGGCTAGCAGAGTAAGCAACAGCTCCTACTGCATACATTATCATTAAAGTGTCAACTCTACTGACTCTAATTCTTAAATAGAAATTTTGACATACAGAATCTGTGCTAAAAAGAAAACATAGGAGCTGTTTACATCTTGTAATAACATGCATATTCACCAGCCGTTCCCATGACAAATATTATTGTACGCCATTTTTATGAAGATTCTGACGTTCCAATGTTTTGTTTTATTTAGGATGTGTTCAAGGACAATGGCTGCATAGCTGCAAACAATTATGGTTTATAAACACATCATAAATCTGACCTGAGATTTGGGTGGGACTTTTTTCAGGAACAAATTTAAGAAGATTCTTAGGAAGATATTCACTGAAAAATATAAAATGACAGGGGAAAAGTTTGGAAAAAACAAAAATACGGGTACCAAAATAAAATTATTCTCATGATTGCCATGAAACACTCCAGTCCCACAATGCATTGGGATAAAGCAATAATGTGGAGGTCCCATATGTCGGTCTCTGAAGAGCAGTTTGAGAACCACTGCTTTAACAATCAAATTAAAAGTCTTCTCTGTTTGGTGGTGTGTAACGTGTTGGTGTGTGATGCAGTGTTAATAATATGATGACTAATTGGCAGTACCAGTCCTGAAAACAAATCAGCATATTTATAGACAGTTTAATTTTACACTGTAAAATTAACACATTCACATGCACAGCAACTCAACTAATTGGCACAAGAAAAAAAGAGAAAAATCCTTGAAGGTTAAAATGAAAACATAAGGAGTAAAACATTTTTTGCTCTCTCTTGGAAATGTAATGAAGTGGTGGTACATATTCAGCTTCAATAATACTGAAGGAGAATAAAATCAATATTTCAATACAAAAGTGCAACTACTAAACTGGAAAGTACTATACATTGTTTTTTGTTGTTTTTTGCTCATCTGTGTGTTCACCTGTTTCTCTCACTGATGTTGCTGCCTTTTATTTTATATGTAATAAATGTAGTCCTACAGATCTGCAAATTTTTATTTATTTTTTTATTATTTTAATGTTACTATTAAGAGGGAAAAAACATGAACCAAATATTCTGTATCTTTCTGGCCATTTCATGTGATTATGTAATGTTGATATTGTTTAAAATGCTCTCTTTTGTGTTGAGTATTTTCAAGTGATTGTGACTTCTGTGTCACATTTGCTGAAAAAGATTTGGGCCACTTTGGCTGTGTTTAGATTGCAGGCAAATCAGATTTGTTTCTTAAATCAGATTCGGATGAGATGACCATCTGCACTGTTTTTTTGCAAGTACTCAGATCGGATTTGTGTGTCCGGACATCACAAACCTATGTGCATGGGTTGCTGTGGTAACGATGTATGTGCTAACGAGCTGCTTACATACACAGAAACAGGAGAGATGAAGGTCGCTCTGGATTTGATGTGGTCACTGTCTGGAGTGGTGCGTTGGTTGGAACAGCCAGATCAGCCAGACTGAGATACATCTGTACAAATCCAATTGTAACCGCATTTCAAACCACCTTCAAATATGGTTTGGCTGCCCAGGTTATGAAAAATCAATCTGGATACAATCTTGATATGCCGGATTTGGGCTGGTAGTCTGAACCTGGCCTTTTACATGATGTGCATTCCATAATGTTTAACAAAGACACATTTGTTCTTGATATGCCCCTCTTTTACACAGTTTACAATACCAAATCAAGCCAGTCAGACCTGATTCAAATACACTTTCCATATTTAAAAGAATTTTCCATACAGCGGCTGGTCCATGGTAAACAACACACAGTATGAATTTTTAGAAAGGTATTAGTAGAATTTGCTGAATGATTACAGCTTTTAAATTAGATGACTAGATGAAACAAGACAAGGTCAAATTTGATTTCAGACTGTACACTCTCAAAAATGAAGATGCTACAAATGGTTCCTTGAGTGATTCCATAGAAGAACCACTTTTGGTTCCATAAAGAACCATGTTTCTCATAGAGATGTGAGAGTGTGAAGAACCTCTAAAAGACCTAAAATGTTCTCTTGATGTAAATGTTCTTTATCAATTTAGTGGTCACATCTATAACAAAGATGGTTCATAATGGAACCAAAAGTGGTTCTTCTATGGCATCGCTCATAGAACCTAGAGTGGATCTCTGTTTTTAGAGCGGATCTCATTTAATTGAGGGCTTGTGGGCTTTAATTGAATTCTTTTTGAGAGTGCAATACAATGAAAACGTTTTACAATCTTTTATGGTGATGTGAGTGAGGTAGTAAATGCAAATTTGGCTTTTTTTAGTTGGTTTTCCTGTTTAAATAACTGTTCTGACTGAGAGACAGACAGGCAGATTTAAGCACATGCACAAGGACTGGTAGAATGTTTTATTGAATATTGGGGGCACTGAGGCCAAGGCTGCTGTAGTTTATTTCATGCTGAACTGCATTAAAGGCAAAGAAATGGAAACTGGAAAGCTTTTACTAATGACTGTGGTTGTTACACATTTACAATCTGAGGAAAAGACTTAGACGAACAGAACAGAACAGAATAAAACAAGGAACAAGCGGAATAATGGCAAGAGGCAAACAGCATGAAAGATGGCACTGAGGAAGAAACAAAAGATGGGGTTTAAATGAGAAATTCAAGCTTTTAAAAGTGACCACAATTTGTGGTCTGTTTGTGTCCAGACATCTTCCACAGCTAAAGCTGCGACCCAATAAAATGCAACAGCCACTTTGGGAAAATACACTGCTGTTGATACTTGTATTCATTTTTGCCATAATTGTTCACCAGTGATACTGGAGAGCAGCACATCATCAACAGGGAAGCTTAAAAGCAGTGTGAAAAAAAGGCTTTGGAAGCAAGCAGGTATCAACTAGGTTCACAAAAAGGTTTATTACAAAAATAATTATCAGGGTTATTATTACAGTGCTAAAAACAAAGCTATGCTATGCAGCTTCAGTGTCAGCTGTCACAGTACCATAGTTCAGCCAATCAGAGCAGAGCTCATGAAATTTGCCACCACATGACACCTTTAATACAACAGCTGAGCTCATTCATGGAATCTATGTGAAGAAATGGAACTTCTTCTTTCATACTGTTTTCATATTTTTTTGACAGTGGAGTAAGTTACTGTTTCATTTGACATGACACATGTTGATATTGCTTGGTTACCAAATATGTATTCATATATTTATTAGTTGTTTATTTGTTGCTTTCCATTAAAGGCATAATTTCTGATTTGTGGTTTTCTTTGATGCAACAGGTCTAGTTTCATGCATGAGTTTATTAACATGTCAATTTTGTCTGGCTTTAATGAGGATGCAAAAACACTGACACATTGATAATGAAGGAGTGGTACGCTTATGAATAGGCCCTAATTACCATGTCACACATTCTGCATAGCGTATCACCTGAGTGTTACACATCTGGCCCACACTGGGGTTTATTTATAGTTGAAGTTGTTTTAAGATTTCTTTATAAATTATTTGAAAATCTTTTAGATGCTCTGAATGCCTTGTTTTTGTTTAGTAAGTCATATTTTTTTGGCATCAATTAATCTCTAAACTGCCAAAATTAACAACAATGTATCTAGTTAAGTAACATTATTGATAATAACAGCAATAGCAAAAATGAAAAATAAAACTCATTTTAATGCAGTCACTTTTAATAAAACTTATTGAGAGTGGGCTGAGCAAATCCATAAGAACTGCTATACCTCAAATTACCCTAAAGAGTAATATAAAAGAGAAAAGAAAAGGTGTTTGTACGATATAAAAAAAAAGAAATGGAAATGCTCGCTAGGAATACATTTAAGCTTTCAGATATATTCCATGCAGTGGTTTCATGTAACACCAGTCATTAAATATGCATGAAGGCATCATTAATCACCAGAATTTGCATATGATGCAAAATGGTGCAGGGTACATCACAACGTCTGATCATTATTTATTTATGTAGTTGACAGGGTGCTGGTTAGCCAGTAAAGAGTGAAGAAGCAAGATCACATGTACCTCAGACAAATGAAAGTAAAGAATACAAAACAGTGCAAAGATAAATGAACTAAAACATCTCATGAGTTTCTGTTTAATGGAAGTACATTTAAAATGCTGGTAGGGGAGGGGGGAGGCAGGGGTTATGAAGAATTTCTGATTTTATTTATGCAGTTCTTCATCTTGAAATGTAAAGCTAGGCATACAGTGTATTGGCATATTTTATGTATCACAAGAACTGGCTTTCATTTTTCTGTTACGCTGAATTATAGATGACTTTTTCCAAGGTGGAGGAGATGCTCGGTGGGAGACTTTCTGCATGTTCCTGAAGTGATTAGACCCATGTTTCTGAGCTCTAGCACTTCAGGACCACCTGCTGGCGCAGTTTCGTGTTTTTCTTGCCTTAATTTACTCCGAGAAGAATTTGATGGCTTGATCATTAGCTAATAATAATATAAAAAAAAAAAAAAAAAAAAAAAAAATATATATATATATATATATATATATATATATATATATATATATATTAAACTGCATGTGAAATTGGACTACATGATTGGAGCCAGAAACAACAGATTAGAGAATGTGGGAGACCAAGGTTTAAAACCAGAAGACACATTTGTGCTTAATTTAACAGTGCTGTTACACATTTCATGGATATGTCTTTGTGTAATGTGTAGGGGGTTTTATCACTTAACATTTGCTCAGTAATTTATTAATGCATTTATTTCCTAAATGTTCTGGGAATCCGTTGTTTTGCATTCTTCTACACACTCCAAGGTCTCACTTTATATTCCCACCCCAATCTCACCACTCCTGGCTGCCCTGCTAAAAAAAAAAAAACATCAGCATAGACCAGCATTACTTATGTTGTAATGTTGACAGTTAATAAACCAGCTTAGTCCAGATGTAAACTTGCATTCATGCTGGTCTATTTTTCAGCAGCGTGGCGATCCTGGACATACTGTCAGGTTCCTGTAATTGATCCAAAATGCAACAGTATGACTCGTGTTCAGTCTTCACCGCTGCATGCCCTCTACTGGCTTACTGTAGCTTCCTGCATCAGATTTAAAACCCTGATGTTGTACAACAGTCTACACTGTTTCCACTGTGTTCCCATTTCCTTCAGCAATTGCTTTAGGGTGGCTATTGGTAAAGTGGGACAATGGGTAACCGGGGACACTTAAGTTTGATCCTCTGTATTTTCATGTTGTGATTTATTGATCAAAACCTATTGATTAGTTGACTGCCTGACGTCTGGAATCCATGGACATCACCAGATCGCCTTCAGCTGCTGCTTGTTTGTGGGTTCTTACTGATTTCAGTTTTGTATTCAGTAAGTGAAACGTGAAATCGGTTGGGTTGAGATCAGGTTGGGCCAGGTGAATGACTCTCACATTCTGATTTATATAAAAAGCACTTGCTTTTGCTGTATGTTTGTATGTTGTATGCACCTGATTCGAAATCTAGGTATTTAAAAGTAGTAAGAAATGTGGGGGTGTCCTAACCTCACAGGAACTAAATAGTGTTATTAATTTCATTTGAAATTTCTTCAGTTCCATGTGTTAGTTGTATTACCTCTATCTCCCAATACTGTTCAAGTGAAGATATATCCATATGTTTAAATATATTTAAAAATATATTTTCACTTGACTGCACATATAAACAAGTGGTCTCAGTCTCAACATCATTTGGATTCTGTCTTGTCTCGGTCTTGGGGTGAGGTGGACTCAGAAATTGTTATCGAGACCAGCTGTGTCTGTCTGGGGAAACGTCAATTAGAAAAAGAATGTTTTTTTCTAATGGTTAATGTTGAATAACTGTTACAATTAAGGGTTTACAAATCAATGTGAGTAACATCTCAACTCTCAACGGTACAATACACACCCGGTCTCGCCCTTGACTCAACTGCTAAAAGTCTTGGTCTTGCCTCAGATTCAATGTGTCTTGTTCTTAGTCTTGACTCAGACTCTGCTCTAGTGGTCTTGACTACAACACAGTTATCCATAGTCTATTAATGAAATTCATATACTAATCTGCATGATGCTGTAAATATTCTCACAACCCCTTCACATTAATTGCAAAAGTAAATAAAACCTAAATTGTCAGTTTTCATTATACTTGGGATGAAACAAAATCCACAAAAGATCATGATCATGAAATCTGTGCGTCTGTCATGGCGAGTGCGGCTAGACAGAGACAGGGTGAACACTTGGTTCTAAGCAAAATTTATTCAAACACAACGGGAACACAAAACAAGGTGTGGAGAAAACAAGGTGCAGCAATCTAATGGACAACACTGGAAATCAAACAGAATGTGACAAACCAAATGATGAACACAACAAATCTGTGACTGGGAGGAGTAGGGAGTGACAGGGGATGAGCTGAGATGAACTGGGGCAAGTATAAGGAACCACTTTGGATACAGAGAATAAAGGCGAAACTGAAACCCCAAGCCTAGCTTGGGACTACAAAAGGGGAGAACAGAAAGCAGAATGAGATACAGGGCAAGCCCAACCTGAGTATGCCATGATACTGCCTCGTGAGCTAGAGCTGTCAGGGAGCATGAACTGGACGCGTTGTAACGGAACTGCCTCGAGAACCAGACTTGAAGACAGCTTTAAAAAGACAACAGGAGATAAAGAAGATAACAGGATTACGCCACAAACATATAGAGGTACAATTCATGGCAACTACAGGCTGGAGGGAGGCTCCTTAAATGCTCACAGTCCCAGGTGCAGCACATGAACACAAAATGAACACAAACAAGGCAGAAGTCCTTATATGGGCCTGTAGGCGGCGACCCGGGATGGCCCCGGGGGAGGGCACGATAAGGAGGGCCTGACAGTATCCTTAAAGCCGTAGACTCCTAACTCTAGCCTGTTTGCACAACAATATATTTTCAGAGTACACAACATTGTCAAATCTCTCTAATTGATTAATTAACCAAATACCTTAAATGTAAATGTTATTGTAGGTGTCTATAACAATTCTTAATTCTCACAGACATTTGTATATTACCTTTGCACTGCCTGTACAGAGTACACTGGTGTGGCTCTGAGTGCTAGTAAGCTATATGTATTAACTCCTCCCTACTGTTTGAAACACTGTTCATAATACTGACAGAGTCAAAGGAATGCTTGTAAATGAATGAACACTCACCTCCTGAAATGCTGAAGAGCAAAGTTCAGTAGTTCTCAGACTAGTTCATATTCTCAGTAGGAAGGCTTTACCATTGAAAGCTACGTCCATCTTCTGCACCATTAAAACACAGGCTTAATATAGTGTTACAATATAGTCCATAAATGATTCAGTATACTGCGCTATATCTGCCTGTGTGCCACTGTTAGCAGAGTGCAGAGATTCCTATCTGAAATACAGCCACTATAAGCTTAATCCAAAGGGCACAGGCTGAGGTTTACCCTAATAAAATACACAATTTAGTATTTTAAAATAAAGTATTTTTTTCATATAATGTTGCAGCAGCATCTTTGTAGTCGATTCAACAGTCTAAATCTGTGGCTCTGTAATAATACCAAAATGAACCAGTTTTACTCATTTCATCTCTAGGAATAGAATGACAAATATTCTTCAGTCAGGAAGTTATAACATCTCTACCTAAGGGCTAATTAGACTAATTACAACAGGAAAAAAACGCAAGAATATAATTTGTCTTTGCCTTTGTTTCTTGTACTGTTTTCTGTGTTTTAAGAACAGAAACATCTATTTAAATGTAATTTCATCATGTACTTTTAAACAGTCAAATCAGTTCAGGCAGTGTTCAATTACCAAGGTCTCTGAAGGTATACAGCATCAACTGTCTGTACAGCATGTGCCTTATCAGAGTAGATAAATGTGCTTAAACTCTATTACCACCCTGTTCTTTCACATTTGCTCAGTCTTATGAGACTGAAAGGTTTTTCTAATTAAACTATGGTAGCTGTATAATGTATTGTACCTTGGAGCTGTTTGATTCAGAAATATCTCCAAGAATTATTCTAGTCATAACTTTAGATAGAACAGGATGGTTCCACATCCTGATTAAGCCAATAGTCCAATTGTATTTTGGTATAGCTTCAAAGAAAACTATTTCTTTATTTATTTTCAGAAATGTAGATTTAATTAATGTTTAGGAATATTCTTTAAATGTGTCCAATAAAATACAACAATACAGAATATAATGGAAATTGGGCAGTGTGTGTTGTGATGAAATGGAGAATCATCTTTTTTACATGACAGAATATTTATTTTTCATATGGATCGCGGTTTGCACTAGGAAACTAAATGATCTATCGATGGTTTTGAAAATAATTCAGTGCTTTCAGATTTTATTTTTCCAGTTTTTTCCAAAGAATTTATAAGTTTTAAATATTTAAATTTAGCTCTACATTCTCATTGTTGCATTTTGTTAAAACAAGTGATTTGTTCAACAATATCCCATTTTAAGCAGATAAATTACACTTTTGCTATTCCTGACTTGGCTAGTGCACCCCCAAGAGGTTAAAAATTGAGTTCTGCTGTGTCTGTATAACTGATGATAAAATGGAGGGGATTTTTGATACATATTACATGGTGAGTGGTGACCTTCCAAATGATTGCTGACTTCTATTACTAAACCATATTCATCTTTATCATATCTCGCTTTTCTACTGTGTCACACTACACTACATGTCCAAAGGTTTGTAGACACCTCCTCCTCCAAAGTTGCTTTTGAAATCAATGGTAAAACACAAATTTTCCTTTACTGCAGAAAGAATCTCTACTCTTCTGCAATTGCCTCACACTGAATCTGGAACACTGCTGTGAGGACCTGATGGCAGGTCATGTACTAATAATAGATGATTAGTGATAGATCAAAAATGCCACTTAAACTTATCCCAGAGGTATCGGCTGGATCTCCAGTACTCTAGAGAAGTGCTGCAGGACTTTATACCTCTCTATCTATCGGATTGCATTGGGCATGGTGAATTTAGACTTATGCATGGCTGTTCCAGAATGTCCTGTTATATTGGAAAAGCATTCATTCCCAAGCGCCAGTAGTGCTGCATTGCAGCCTGGTCTCAAGACTAATTTGTACATATATGACTTAAAGACCATTTCAGGATTCGTACAATGTGTACTAAATATAATTGAACCCTTGTACATATGCACAAGTACTGACGCAACCCCAACACTCAGAGATCAAACATTTTGAACAGTGAATGTTACAAAGCAACCAGTGAAATTGTATTACATGAACCTGCAGATCAAACTAAACTTAACCTTCTACTCCTAAACCTAATTTTAACCTAAATGTAGATTAAACTTTACCTAATCCTTACTCTAACCTTAACCCTAAACATAAAACCTAACCACACACAATTCTTATCTTTTCTGCAGACATTTCCATCCATTAATGCCTTTTGTATAAGCTTCGTAATGGAGAATAGCAACACACTGGGTTGTATTTGGCAAAACAGCACCACCAGTGGATGGGAGCTCCCTGTGAATCGTAAAACATGTACAAATGTCTTTGTTACAAATTTCTTGGAGTGCACTTCAGTGATATATAATGTTATGAGATCTTGTTGTGCATTGATTTGTGTTCAGTGACTGTATGATTAAGCATTCAATATGATGTACATAGACATAAAAGCATCACAATGTACTAGCTGTGCAGATTGGACCAGACTAGCTGCTGCTTTCAGGTTTGCAGACACTATAGCACAGTAAAATGGTTGACTCGCCCTTGAGTACAGACGTAATCATGAATTTAGGTTCATTCCTAGATGGAGAATGTGCATAAAAGCCAGAATGAGGTTCAACACAATTGAACCGATGACAGTGACAGACAGTGAGTTATAGCATATAGCTTTATTGCATATCGAAGAGCTTGATAATCAGTAGATGAGTTGGATCAGGTGCGTTGAATCAAGAAATACTGTTCACTGCTGTCGGGAGCCAGGAGCAGGATTAGGTTCTCCTTTTGAGCCTTGTTTCCTCTCAAGGTTTTTTATTTCTTGCCCTTAGAGAGTTTATCTTTGCTACTGTCACCTTTGACCTGGATTTTTTTAAAGCTGCTTTGTGACTCATTGTGAAAGTGCTATACTAATATCAAATGTAATACATTTCAAATGAATAAACTGAATTAAAGTAAGAAACACTGCACTGTGCAGTAACTGTGATTTACTGCAGTCAATAAACAGGGGCCTTTGGTGCCCTGTTCCCAATAACTCTGCAAACATTACACTTTCCTTATCACTCCATTTATGCATTGATAATAACCTAAGACCATTCAACAAGTAACTTTAAACCTTTGGCATAATAGCCTTAAACCTTTTTAACAACAGGTGTTGTCACAAAGCAGCTTTACAGAGATCCGGGTCCAAGCCACAAGTAAGCAAGCCAGTGGCAACAGTGACCAGGAAAAACTCCCTTAGATCAGGAGGAGGGAACCTTCAGAGCAACCCACCCTCCTCTCATATTAACAGATAGAACAAAATAAAAACAAAAACAAGGAAGCAAGTCTAGTTACAGCAAATAAATTTGATAAAAGCAGAATAATGGTCAAAAGTGATGAAACTGGTGTTGAATTCATGCAGGCTAAACAGTCACATGCACAACTAAACCCACAACAAGTCCAGTAACTGAGTCAGCTGTGCTGGTTCAGTATTTAGTTGAGTAAAACTCACACTTTTTCCATTGGCTCCTGGTGTCATTCATTTGCATATTGGGAGTGTCGGGCACCCTCAGTCACCATCAGCATGTAATCATTCCCCTAGGTACCTTCTCTTAGATTAGCAGAGGTGCTTTATGTAAAAGTCTCAGTGTTGGAGGCTGTAGGAGCAGCTGACTGTATGCTGGCTGGGTTATCTAATGTGATTACTGTGTTACAGTAAAAAAAAGAAAAGAAAAACCTTTTTACTTTATATGAACTAGATTTTTAGTTTGTGGGTAAAGACATATTTTGATAATAAATTTGATTGATTTATCTGTATGATTTCAAGAATGAAATTATTTATAATTTAGTCCAAAGTTTTTTTTTTCAGTGTGAGAAAAACCCATTGGCTCCTGGACCCATGTATTCTCATACTCTGTCCTTGAGTCACTAACATTAACCATCAACGTGCTGTCTTGTCTCTCTTAGACATAAGGAGCAATTGCTTGATATCAGTGTATGGTTATTTGTGTATGGTGTTCTTGTTTGTGCTCACACCTTGTTACATTGTTAGTATTTAGCAAATTGTTGCTAATAACTCTTAAATGGTAGAATATATATAGACTTGAAAATACCCTGTTATAGCTTTTTCAGTACAGATAAATGGTAAGTTGTTGACACTCAAACTGTAACTTACATTTTTTTGTAACTTAAGTTATTTGTACTTACAACCTGCCGTACAATCAAAGTCCAGATGTGTCCACTTAACTTAAAAAATTGTTGTTAAAAGTTATGATGAATGTACTTAAGACATTAAACATTGAATGTTAAATTGAACATTTGGTTTAACTCTAAAAGAACCTTTTTAAACCTTGTTTCAGTCATAGTTTTTTTATTAACTATCTGTGCAGAACCAGCACAAAGCAACACTAGTAACTTGCTCTGATGTCCCACAACACTGACAGCAGACAGTCTACCTTCATATAAGACAACACATATTGACAGTCAGCATCAGTGACTGGAGGACATGCCCAGTATGCAAACTCAATTGAAAAAAAGTGCAAGTGCAAGATTTGTCTAGGTATGTTGTACATTAAATATAAATAAATTTTTATTTTAATCTATTAATTATTCATTTGTCAAATGCTTGCAAGTAAACTTTCATCACACCTAAAAATATATATAATATAGTTTATTGTTGTACATACATTACTATGAAGTATACTTTTAGTTAAAAGGGAACACTATTTGAGTAAAACACCCTATTGGCTCCTTGCACTATCTATTTGCATACTGGGCGTGTCATGCCCCCTTTACTCACCATCCATGTGAAGTTATTCCCTCCAAGCTACCTTTCCCATTGTGTTTTCTTTGGATTTAAAGGTAGTAAGTGCATGCTATTGTGTTTTGCTTCTGAGCACCTACTGAACTGTGGTCTTAATTTAATAAATTTAAAAAAGAAAAAAAAATCAAGGTTAAGCAGACACATGTGCTAATCTGGTATTAGTTCTTCATGTTTTGTGTTTGAATTGCTGACTAGAACATAATATATTTTAATTTAAATAAAAAGTGGTATTGTTGTGAAATGTTTTTGATAAAAAAAATTCTCTATAATAATAACCTATAATAATCTATTATTTGATCTCTAAGTAAATGGAAAGTCATAGAAATCATATTCTAGACCCAATCAAATAAAAACTGATAAATGAATGTACTAAGTAATTCAATTTGAATAGCACAATGTAACAGCAATAATAAGTGTTACATCTAAAGGTTAAACAACTTGAGTATACTGCAAGCCATCAGTTATGCTCAGTGGCACAAGTAAGCACATGAGCTGGGCCATAGAGGTTTGGAGCCACTGATCAAGCTTCTGCTAGACTGCGGCCTCTGTAAAGACGTCCTGCAGCCTGGAAGACTGCTGAGATGCATTTTTAACAGGCAGTGAGGGGAGAGAGCTCGACGTGTGGGGGTCGAGGAGAGGCTCTTTGAGAAAGCAGACAGTTCCCTTCCTCCCTCCCCCTCCTGCATAAGCCCTACTGTCAGAACTTTCTCAAAGCTCTTAGTGACAACCGACCCACTGTAGTGCTATTTATTCATGGAGCCATTTGCTGCAGGGCTGAACACACTGCACATTCCTAAGCCACATTCTTTGGGTTGCTGTGTGTTAGAGGTAGTAATAGCTTTGTGACCACACAATGGCTGGATTTCAATTATGCTCATCATTTATTATGCCTTGAATTGAATGAAAAGCTTAGGATTTTAAGATTTTATATGCAGTCTTATTTTTATATTTTTTATTTATGTTGTCATTGTCAATTACATTTTTGTTATTGACAAACAGAAAAAGGTTTAGTATGTACTGTAATGCATGTACCAGTACATGTAAGTACTGGTTCAAAAGTGTCAATATAGAATGTCAATTTGACATAAATGCAAATGTTATGTAACTATGTAATCAACCATGCAGTTACATCGCTAATACTACAGTGAGGGAATGAGGTAGTGGAGTGAGGTGGGTGATCTATGGAAGAATGAAGACAAGTGACTTCTTCATCTTTATTCTGCAGAATGGCTTTTAGATGAAAAGTGAAGAAATCTTAGAAAACTTGGGATTCAGGTATCTATTCAGCTATCTGTTCAATTCATCAATTGGAAGATGGAGTAAACCTGCTTCAATAGGATTGTAAAATGTGACTGCTTGCACTTGTACTTAGAGCATCAGTCAAAATTCAGGAAACAAGACCTGTAGCATTTAAAAGACGGCGAACACAACAACACTGGCTTTTCTCTTTAGATCTGTCTGTTATTCTCCAGCTATGAACACAAAGCACACCTCTAAAATCGCTTTTTCAGAGGGAGGGGGTGATTACACGCTGCCGGTGACCGAGGATTCAGGACACTTCTAAAATGCAAATAGGAAAATATGGCAATTGGAAAAGTTTAACTTGACTAAATAGTCAAGTCAAGTCAAGTCAGATTTATTTGTATAACGCTTTTTACAACTGTTGTCGTCACAAAGCAGCGTTACATAAATAGTGATTAATAAAAGACAGAGGCAAAGAAGAAAGAAGAAAATAATGTAAGACATGATGGATCAAAGATCCCCAGTGAGCAAGCCAACGGCGACAGTGGCAAGAAAAAAACTCCCTCAGAGCTGGAGGAAGAAACCTTGGGAGGAACCAAGACTCACAAGGGGGGCCCATCCTCCTCTGGTCAGAGCTATTTAAACATTATTGATAAAAATGACCAAACCAGGTACAACAGATGGTTAATAATGGTGATATTAATAGTGGCAGACAGTTACAAGCCCATTTTTTTATTATTATTTTTTTTTTAGGTATTAACATGGTCATTAGACAGGTAGCAGTGGCAGGCGTGTGAGCCGCTGGTCTGCTATGGGTGGTGGTGGGTGGGGGGCCTGCTGGTTGGACCAGTAGGTGGCTGGTTTGACGCAGGTAGAGGGGACCTCAGCAGGCAATCTTCCAGCAGGTTGGGCTGGGTGGCCAATTACTCGGAGAACATAAAAAGAGAGAGTTAGTTCTGAGAGGATTTTATGGAGAGCAGAGAATGTTGGGCAGTATCAGAATGTGTCTGACAACTCCAGCAGGTCTGACTATAACAGCCTAATTAAAAAGAGAGAGCCAGAAGGTAACACAGACACGGGAGCACCCTGAAAACACCAGCATCTATCTGCTCCACCGTCAACAAACCTGAGTGATCGTGTCCAGTGATCGAGTGACTGTGTCCCAAACATTATCTGGAAGGTTATTCCAGAGTTGGGGGGCTTTATAAGAAAAGGCTCTTCCCCCTGCTGAGGTTTTCTGAATTTTGGGAACGAGTAAGAGTCCAGCACCCTGAGATCTAAGTAGTCTTGATGGTTTGTAATATGTAATAAGATCCAGCAGGTACTCCGGAGCGAGGCCATGTAGGGCTTTATATGTTAATAAAAGAATTTTGTATTCAATACGGAATTTAACTGGGAGCCAATGAAGTGCTGATAGAACTGGACTGATATGGTAAAATTTTCTAGTTTTAGTAAGGACCTTGGCTGCAGCATTTTACACCAGCTGAAGTTTATTGAGGTTCCTGCTGGAACAACCTGACAAAAGTGCATTACAGTAATCTAGCCTTGAAGTAATAAAAGCGTATACTAGCTTTTCTGCATCCTGTAGAGATAAGGAGTTTCCTAGTTTGGCAATTTCCAGTTCCTAAGCTGCATAAAGGCTGTCCTACTAATATTGGCTATATGTTCCTCAAATGATAAATCTGAGTTGAATATGATGCCAGGATTTTTAGCTGCTAAACCAGGAATAATGGAAATGGAAATACTGATACTTTTGTGTATTTGAGTCATTTTTAATATTGCATTGTCCAATCATTGTCCATTTGCCAATGTAAACTGACTAAAATATTCACCCAACTCAAAATTGTTGAGTTACCTGAGACATATCCAGTTTTATGTACAGACTTGCATATGGGCACACTGAGCAAAAGAGATTTGAACTGGAAGTCAAAGTGTTTTTCAATTAGACCAATGTGAAAATGTACTTTAAATGAAGGACATGGTCATTTGAACAGGTTTTCTCAGGTACATATTATTACACATGTTCTACATATTTCACAGCTTTAAAGGAGGATAAAATCGTCTAACACCTCGTAAATATGTAAATTACACTTTGCTTCTATGAAACAGGAGTGTTGTAAAGCGAGCTCATTGCTAATGACACACTATTAAGCTCATTACTGAGAAGGCAGACATGATGAGGAGGTTGCCTATTTGATGACATTTTGCTAACTACTCTAGCTGTTATTGTTATTAATCTAACACAAAAACAAATTTATTTGAATTTTTCTTTATAAAAATATGTTTATTTCTTCTTTGTTGTTATTATTTCATTCTCCAAATAAATTGTCTGACTAAACTGCCATTTTTAAACTGACATTAATTAATGTGTTAATGCAAGTACTCAGTCAGCATATAGTCACCCTCAACAACAGGATTTGCAGCCTACAAACTTTAAGACTGAATCCAAACAGTCAACCTTTACATTAAAAGCAAGAGGTTATCTGATTCCACGTTGACGGTCACTGAGGATTCAGGACACTCCCAGTATGCAAATACATGATACCAGAAGCCAATTGAAAAATTGTGAGTAGTACTCAACTAAATACTGAACCAGCACAGCAGGCTCAGTTACTGGACTTATTGAGAAACATTAATGTGAGAGAAATGAGTAAATCCAACATCAGGGTGGGTTCTAGTTTTGTGTATTTTTGCCATTTTTAATTGTCCAATCACTGTTAATTTGCCAATGGCAACTGACTAAACTCAATTATAAAGTATATGAGTATATGAGTATGAGTATCTCAAACAGGCTAAAAAGGAGATCAGTGTAATTATAGACAAGGTCTGGGCCACGTTGCTGTTTTTCAACCAGGTTGTCTCAGGCATTTATTACACATGTTCTACATATCTCACAGTTTTGAATTAATACAAAAGGAAGATGTACCTTTAAGTGTGTGTATTATACTTTCCTGCTATGAAACATGATGTTAAAGTGAGAACATTGCTAATAACACATGTAGGAGAACATTAGACGATGAACAAAAACATGTTCTACTTGAATCTGTTTAATTACATTAAAAAAAAAAACTAGAGAGATAGCATAAGCATTAGAAGTGGCCAAATCAACAAGTCCATACATTTTTAAAGAGAAGGAATGCATTGGCAAGATCTGCAACCCCAGCAGACCTGAAAGACCACGGAAGCGACCATAGTGGATGATTGCAGAATTTCTTCCTTGGTGAAAAATACACCCCTGATTCAGCACTAATTTCAAACTTATTAAATCTTGTGCTTTAAGTGTGTTGCACTTAAAAATCTTACTCAACAGACATAGTGTAGTTTATGTACTGTACTGTTGGGTATTAGGCATCCAAACTGACTTTTGTATTTGGCAGTATCTAAGCTTAGAGGGATCTTTGGACTCTAGTCTTTTTACACTAGCTAGGGTTATTGTACAATTGACAATTAAGCACTCTGGATAACATTGTCTGCACTATGACATAAATGTAAATGTAAATCTAGTCAAGTCAAGAAGACTTGCAAGGACATAGGTGTATCTTTGTAAACTTTCAATATGAAAACACCTTCATGTATTTTAATACAGAGAGTTTGCTTTCGAGATGCAAACCACTGGTGACATGCAAGAACATAAAGGCCAAATGACACTGATAATAAACATTAAAAAAGGATTTTTTGGACCGATCCTCCTAAAACTAGATTAACCAGGCAAGAAGAAAGTGTTTTTTGCCACATGAAGCATACCTCATCATCTGTCAAACATGATGGAAGCACAGCATGTATGGCTGTCAGCAAAACTGGGTCACTAGTGTTTTCTGACAATGCGGTTACTGAAAAGCAGAATGATTTCTGATTAGTTTAGC
The DNA here is from genome assembly GCF_030463535.1 of Salminus brasiliensis. Taxonomy (NCBI): domain Eukaryota; kingdom Metazoa; phylum Chordata; class Actinopteri; order Characiformes; family Bryconidae; genus Salminus; species Salminus brasiliensis. The sequence continues at coordinate 13,825,013 of NC_132891.1, forward strand.
TATATTTACTCAGATGCAGAAATCATGCAACAGAGTACAAATTGATAACTGGAATTAAGACAACATAAAGCCACACTCAACAGCAGAACTTCAGCAGCTTGCTCTTACAGCCTTCAACACTGAAGCCAAGCAGCTACACCACAAGACAGAATACAGCAGGATGCATAGCGGAAGGTAGCCTGGGAGGGAATGTATACACAATGATGGTGAGTGAGGTGGGGGGCAGGCACAGTATGCAAATAGATGGTGGCAGGAACCAATAGGAAAGGAGTATTACTCATCAAGGTTTACATTTACATTTATGGCATTTAGCAGACGCTCTTATCCAGAGCGACTTACAAGGTAACTCGTATTACAGAGGAGGGCCAATGTAGTGTTAGGAGTCTTGCCCAAGGACTCTTATTGGTGTAGCGCAGCATAGTCACCCAGACTGGAAATCAAACCCCAGTCTCCCACGTGGTGTGGTAGCTCAGTGGCAGGTAGTGGTGTTATCTGTTGCGCCACACCAACCACACCAGGTTGTACTGTACTGTACACACCAACCACACCGGGTTGTACTGTACAAACATGCAAGGCACGCTAAAGGTCAGCATATTTCACTGGAACAACTCAGTTAACTTATTTAATCTATTGAATTAAAGCTGCAAGTGTGAACGTTTTTCCTTGCATTATTTCAAACTCTCTAAGATGGTGTACAGAGATAGTCAAGTCTAAGCTAAAAATTACAGCTCTGGTGCAAGGCAATGATTTCTTGATTTTCTTTGAACATTTGAAATCAGCATCAATCCTAAAGCCATTTCATTATATAATCCCTGGTGGCCAAATCAAGTACATTACAGCAGGAATGAAACTGTGAGTGGGTGAGCTTCCAAAACTGGAGCTAGGAAACACTGTTCTAATTATTACAGGAAACTGTCAAAACATGGAGAATAAAGCTCTTTTTTTTGTTTGTACAGAAATATTTTGTTATTAATCCTTCATATGCTTGCCCTGTTTTGTCAGTTCTTGACATCAAAGCAATGGTAGAAGTGTAACTCCAATATAATGCATTACTTATCTCACTGTGTAATTAAATATACATACACATATTACATAATTACATTTGTATAGTATAGTATAGAAACAAAGCACCAACGCCTGACTTCAAGGAATTTTCCATTAACACATATTTGGAGACTAGTTTGAACTAGTTGAAATAAATCTCTATAAACTCAATATGTTTATTGAACATGCAGTGCATTTTAATAAACAAACCCCTACTGAATCCGAAATGTGTGCTGCTGACGCTGCAGCAAGTGTATTAGGATCGTGCTGCTGGTGTTTGAGAAAAGGAGTGAAATCTACAGTGTTTGTGCACAAAAAGAAAAGGCAATGGGGGTCTGGTTGGGTGGGCTGAAGCCTCTCAAGGTCTATGCATCACTGAATGGCTAACCTGTAACTCTCTGAAGCGCTTGTAATTGGATTCTGAAAGACAGTAATGCAGCCTGGCCCGGCTCCCAGCCTCTTAGAATGAACATGGTAAATCTTATTGTCATTTCTATTATCCTTCATTGAAGGTGTGCTTTTCTCACATACTGGAAACACCATGTAGCTTAATAGTGGACTATAATGCTTCTGGAATCATCACATGAGACTGATGGGAGCAGACCAACTAGGTATAAAACCATCCACTTATCCATGTAGACTTCCTTCATACTGCTTTTTGCTGATGGTGGTGGAGAGTTTATGTTCATAATATTTACATTTTATTTTCCCTTTCTTTTTTCAGACTATAAGAAATATAAGCTTGAGCTTATAGGAAGATTTGTGCATATGTATGGTACATTGTACATACTAGGACTGTAGTACTGGGCTCTGGCCTTGGATTCAAAGTAAAAAGAAATTCAGAATTTTGCTTTGTTAAGCTTTTGTAGTAAGATAGAGAAGGAGCATGTAGAGCATTTCTCACTGCTATGTGGTTTGTTCAGTGAGGCTAACCAAAGTTTAACTAAGTTAGCTTAATGAAAGGCATGAATTCCACAAGACGAAGGTATTCTGTGGTATCTGGCACCAAGACATTAGCCACAGATCCTTTAAGACCTGTAAGTTGCAAGATAAGGGCTGTCCTTGGAGCACTTTTGATAGTGCTCTGCAATAGTGCCACTGCAAACTGGGAAGACCCTAGAAGACACACAATTAAAATGTGGTCCATATCAGACTTGCTCAGATCTTGACAGCTACCCATCTTTCAAAAATGACTTGCTCCCTAATATGTATATTTCAACCATTGACTGGTGCCCTAGTAACAAGATAATCAATGTTATTCATTTTACTTGGCAGTGGCTGTAATGTTATGGCTGATCGGTGTATAGTGAGGGGGAAAAATGCATTTTTCTTTTTTTTTGCCAGGTTTATGTCATTTCTTAACATTTAAAAAACCTGTAAAAGTGAAGTGAAGCTGTCAAGCCTGAATGTAACTGAAGTGTAAATGTAATCCTGTTGAATAACTCACTATGTAATAACATGTAGCTATGAGTTCCATTTGAATAGTACAGCAAAATGCAACACTACTTCATTGGCAGCATATATGCAGTATTTGACCATTTACATTATTCAGCACCAATGATGTTAATGCATCCAGCACACTTTTTCTTATCAACTGTCGTCAGCTCATGATCAACTTAAACCCAGGGGTAATGGATGAGGAGAAGACATGGTTTTCTGAGGCGAGCGGGACAAAAACCTGTCAAGACTTACTGCAGGGGGCTCAAAGTGTAAATGAGGTGGCAGGGCTGCTGACTGCAGCAGGAGGATCTACTCTGTTCTGGAGAGATAGAGCCTGAGGAATGAAACCAGCATCTGTCAAATGGAGTGAGACCCTGAAGAAAGTCCTTAAAGCTTGCAAGATGACTGTAAAATCCTGGAGGATTTTTTGTGCCTCCCTGGGCATTCTTTTTCCAACCAGTCTTGCTTGGAGTAAACCTGACTCCACTGAGGAATTTATGTTCCGAGCTTTGGTTTCAGATGAAGAACAATTACTGTGATCAAGATAACTGCCTTAAACACAGCTGATGATGTGTTTGCACACATTGTTTGTCATAGGTTGTATCTTTAAGTGGCTTAAAAATGGGAATCGATAGAATCTGTCTAGAGCAGGGGTGGGCAATTCCAGTCCTGGAGGGCTGAATTCCTGCACAGTTTTTTGGTTTTCCTGCTTAACCAACTCACTAATTCAACTCGCCTGGTAATTGCCAGGTTTAGTAGATCTGTTAAAGCAGGACATCAGCTGGACTCCTGCCCCCACCCATGGTTCGGAGACAATGTAGAAAACATAGGACTACAGGTCTTATGCACTTGATAAAGCACCTGAACTCCCTGTGTATGGATCGATCTGTAGCCAGTACGTTATTGAAAAGCTTGCAGACAAATGCAAATGCAAACAAATCCAAGAGAATGCTTTGCCTCTATTTTCTGGAGTAAACATGATGTCATTGATGATGCTGTGTGCAAAGCTTTAGTATCAGATGTAGTATGCATTGTGTTAAACAAGTGATTTATGACCCTGATTTATGGCACCAATATCACACCATTTGGGTCAGACAAACACAAGCAAAAAGTATTTGAATATCTCAATGTTAAGAGGTGTGTTCTTGAGAAATGGTGATGAGACAACGGTCTCCAAATCAAGATTACAAAAATCTCTATCAAAAACCTAGACAAACAGCTCTAAATCGTATGCGTGACAACATTGTTCACAAACTAGTTAAAGACCTTAAAACAGTTACTGATTCTAAAATATTGAAAGAAATTCAAGAATTGTGCAAGGAACAAGTTGTGCACTGTAAAAACTTAATTGACCTAATGTTTAATGTAAAAAGCTTTTTTCTGTTAAAACTATCCTCAAAGATCCCCGTTTCAGTTTCAGTTTCAGTATCTTCTTCTAGATAATTGTTAATTGTGTTGATAAATTTGTCATGGCGTGTCTGGCCAGACAAGACTGGATGAACGCTCGCAAGAATGGAACTAAGCAAGGTTTTAGTAGAACCTAAAGGGGTGTACAAAACATGGAGCAGAACAAACAGGGTGCAGCAATCTACTGGTCAAAACTGGAGCGCAAACAGAAGGTGAGAAACAAAGAGGCGAACAAAAAAAAGTCCTTATATGGGCCTGTGGGCGGCGGCCTGGGATTGCCCCAGGGGAGGGCGTGAAAACGAGGGCCTGACAAAATTACTGTTGTTGTTTTTGTTGCTGTTGTTTAAGATGTTTTGTTGTTGTTTGGGTGTCAAACAAATCAACTCTCTATATATATAAATGTTTATGTATTAGTGAAACCCAAATTTGTATTATAGCCAAAATCTAATAAACAAAAATAGTGTCTAAAAGGTTTTGGGAGTCAGACAACACTTCACGTGTTAGAGATATATATGAAACTTGGGGACCGTTGTTTCTCAGAGAACAAATACAATGTCTAAATGATAAGTATGAGTTGGTTATTAACAAGCTAAATAATAATCAGCAAGACATAGACACACCACACAGTCCAAATGTTAGCAGTAATAATGTACAGGGCTTTTTACAATCTATACTGGATAAATGGTTGACAAACAGAAGTCAAACACCACAAGCACCACCAACAAAGCATTGTAAAATCAGAGATAGTTGTGGGCATGCAATAGATTTGGGGGAAACAACCCTATATACTGTATGAAGCTTGGGAACAGTTTTGTGAAAAAAGGTGTTGTCTAAATGATGTGGCTGCTAAAACATCCCTAGAAAGCAACATACAAAATAACACACAACAAACAAACTGCCCAAAAATAGATTTCCCAACCCAACCATTTATCCAACAGTTCCTAACTTTGATTTATCTGATGGTGGCATAGCAGGTTTGGTGAGAAATGGTGGTACTGTAGATGATTGTACCATAGTGCCCAGGAGTAAGTTTAATAGTGTTGTGCTACACAGGACATGAAATTTACATGAAGCACCATTTCCAGACATCCCCAGACCATCCCCTATCATCCTATGCACACAATATGCCATCAAAAATTGTAGCATTCTCTAGGGTGTTGGCTGGTGATTGTGGCACTGTACACTGTTATTGACATTACCCTAACTGGTGGCAGTTTAACATCTGATGTAAATGCTGTGTTGTCATCAAGAGATGGTTACAGTGTAGACAGATTTTCAGACGCTATTGAAAGGGTTATGCAGAGTAACAAAAGCAAATGGCGTTTGTCATAAGGTACTTGACCTTACGCAATCAGGTGATTATAAAGAACAAAATGAATCTTTTCTGTCAAAACCTTCCTTTACATAAAAAAGAAATAAATAATCACAGCTAAATCAGTTGTTTATTAATTCTGTTTATACCCAGATGATTGGACCTTTCTGTAGCAGCAAGGCTTGTGATAGTCTTGACTTTAGTGGCTTCAAAAGACTACATAATGCGAAAAAGCACAAAATCCTAGAAAGTGACTGCTAATATGGTGCAACACACAGAGAACCACATTGTGACCACAAACATTGTCAAACAGCTTGATTTTCATGTTGCTAATGAGCTTGTTTCATTTTTTAGTGGTTTTAGAGCCTAGGGTGATCCTGGGATGTAATGGGGCATATCCTGAGGTTAAAGCTGGAGGAAACGAGGCTAGGGAGGCCAAAAAAAAAAAAGAAAAGAATTCCATCTTTTGTTTAGCCGTGACATGAACGCACCGAGAGACATAAATCAAAAAGACTCCTGTTGATCTGAACCTGGGATCAGAACAAACAAGAACAAACAGAGAAAGCGGCTTCCTGCTGCCTTTTCCCGGTAGTCGAGGTTTCGACAGGACTTTTGAGAGGAACAGGGACAGATTCAGGCCAGCTTCAGTCCTAATGAGGGTGGAGGAAATTCAGGTAAGGCCTGCTGTTCCACACAGGGGGATGAAGCTCCACCACCTTTGTCTTCACTGAGCCCAATTATCCTACATTGTTTTGCAGACCAAACAGATGGTACACTGAAAAACAGGGTACATTGAATTGACTTTATTTAAATGCCCACATCATTTCAGCATGAATAAAATATCTTCATTTTAAATTACTTTTGCACAACTACTGACAAAGTAACTGAACTTAATGGCAACATGAATGTGGTTCAGGTCAACTTGATTGAATTAAGTCAATTAAGTTAATGCCTCTGTTTTTTTACACAGCTGTTACAAACCAAATAACACTGACTGAATCTCCAGTTACATTTGCAGATCAGGCTCATGAGTAAAAGTGATGAAGAGTTAGACACAAAGTTAGGTTTCAATATGCCCACCATTGCTCCATTGCAGATAGCAATCCCACATGCCTGAGGTAGATGGTAAACATGCTTCCAACAAGCCAAGTTGGGACAACTCACCTGGTGTATTTGTTTTTGTAAAGTTTTCGGCTTTCGGGCTTGGCTTCATGCACCTACCTCAAAACATCCCAAACTCCAGCCTCTCAAGGCATGTTCCTTGCTAGCAAACATTGTTATTAGTGTTATTTGGATTGTATTTTCTGCTGGTGTACTGCTTTGCGACTGATCATACTTTGGACTTTTGCAGTTCTCTTTTTTAAATTTAGACCCAGAGTGCATCAATAAAGGAAGAATAACTCCTTCCTAAACTTCAGCTCCTGTTCTGATAGATGCTGGAGGTAATATGATATTTGCATAAGCTACTTGAGTACTTAAGTAGCTACTTTTCTACTTCTACTTCACTTGAGTCAATATTTCACCAACAGAACAGTACATTTTTGAGTATGGACTTTGGATTGAGCAGGCTTAACAAATGGTTGTGTTATTATTTGCTTTATGGAACACTTAGTAGTAAGATAAGGTTGTAAATTCCCCAAAAAGAGGTTGAATAAATCCAGCACATGTTTTCTCAGTTACATTTTATTGTCTCAGCATTTGGAATCATTTTTTTTTTTATTAAAGGGGCCTTAACCCCTTAAACAGCCTAACCCCTTAAACAGACCAAAAGTGTAATTACAATTTTCTAATAGCAAAGAATAGCCCCACCAGTTTGTACTGGAGTCCCTGTAGTTACTGGGTAATCCACCATAGTGTGCTATAAACCTTTCTGCTTTAAAGGGACAGAGAGATAAAGGGAGTGTAACAAATTTTTAACAGTTTATATCCTGAAGATTGACTACAATGTTCCACTGCAGTTATATAAATTACTAAGTACTTGCATTTTGTTGACCAGTACTTATGCATTGGCATTTGGAAACTTACTTACTTTTGCTAAATCATTTTATTTACATTCATGTTTTTTTACATTAATGTTCTGTTTTCACCATGAAAAGATGCCATTCTATAGAATAAGTGTCTTGTTATAGGGTTGAGTGTATAATATGGTTTATGAGCATATGATATGATTTTAAGTCTTAAATATGGCACTGAAGGAGGCCTCTTCAGCTCATTGCATGGGGCATATTAGATGTGATCAACAGGGAAAGGCTTGGCACAGCTGAATATCACTGAAAGTGCAATTGTAGTCATGAAATATTCATTTGGTACATCAGAACCAATGTACAAGTCTTCTGTGATTTATATGCTCAGACAAAATGACAGAATCTGACCAGAAGCTCTCCTTCTAACTCACTGGCAAAAAGTGTCAAATAGCTACATTCTGGACTACTTTTATTGATTTTGCAGAAACCTTTTACAGATGCAGGAATCATTTATAGCATGCATTACCATTATACTATTGTTGCTGTGGTAAAAGGCCATGACCACCAGCATAGTACCATATATATAAATAGTATATTTGTATATATATAGTATATATATAGTATATATACATAGTACCACATTATAAACATTTGTAAAAATCACAAATCTACTGATCTGGGCAGTAGATGGTTATTTATAGAGTGGTCAGAAACCAACCTGTGTTATTCTAAGAGTAATCTTAGAATAAATATCCTCTCTGAAATAAATCTGAGTAAATCTCTGAAATAAATATCCTTTAACCATCCTCTGCTGGCCGCTTAAACAAATCTGTTATCCTAGCAAAGCCTTTCTCCTCTGTAGCACACTTTCTCTTTTCCCCCAGCCATGCTTTCCTCTTGCGTTCATCTTGGCAATTAGTGCTAAAAACTTTTAATGAGTGCTAACTAGATATTAAGTGCCTGAGTGCTAGATACTTTCAGTTGTGATGGCAACTGCTACCTACTTTGATCTACTGAATATCTTTATATATGTATACAGAGACTGGTTGGCCTGTTTGGTGTGAAATGACAAGCAATGATTGCTTCCATAACGCTTCTGGTGAAACAGGTTTTAGAAAGCTACATTGATCACACCAGTAACCAGTAATCGACAATATATTGTTTTTGGGGTTTTTTGTTACAATGGACTAATGCCAGAGACTATTCCACAGAACAAAATTGGATGAAGAACTGATAGGTGAGAAGATTTGAAACTGCTAATATAAATAGTTTTAGTGTCCCTTATTGCTGGCTGTAATCTAGATGCCTTGCAGTATTTCCAACATGGCAAAGACCCAATCGTGCACTACTTATATGCATAATACACTAAGAAAAAGCATATCAGGATGTAACTGATCAAAATATCAATAAAATATCATTCTTTTGTGCAGTTCTACTTCCCACCTGTCCCTGTAGTGCAAACCACGATTTACTCCAGTGTATCTCCACTAAGGCCAGGATGTTCCACAGCCATACATAATTGTAATCTCCTCCAATCTAACCAATTAACCAAAACGTCTTATCTGGGGAGGTCTTTAATGGGTGTGCTGTGATTCCTCCCCATGGAGGTCAGTTATTTTTTGATTGCACAGAAAATGAACACCCACTCTTATTAAAGATATCATTCATTTAGAGTAGGAGGAACCCTGTGTGCCGGCAGTGGGAAGCATGGAAAGTTTATAGTAGATCTGCAAATCAGTTTTTACTTAGTCATTCAAACATTGCTGCAGGCAGGACGGAATTGCAAGCTTGGGCCGCTGTGCAGTCAGTGGTGATTCATATGTTTGACGTCAGGTTATCCGTAAGAATATTTGTTCTTTGGGAATAACTGAGGTTGTTGCAAATGCTGTGTGTGTTGGACCATAAACAGCAATCCCTAGCTGTGAATAGAAATGAATAAAGGATGGGAAAAACCCACAAAGGATGTATTTTCATGTAAACTATAGAATGATTGTTAAAGGGACAAACATCAAGGTTGCGATTTGGTTGCAGACACTTTTTACAGCAATTTGGCAAAGAAAAAAAAATCCGCTCTGATTTAATGCAGGGATTATTAGCTAAAGAAGTTCTTGAAATTTGAACATGAATTTCAGAATTTTTTAGTATATGGTGGTGACCCCCTTTTGTTTTACTGACAGAGTACACTGTGGCTGCATGGACTCCACACTCCGCAAATGCATCTTATAAGCAGATTTCAATCTGATGAACAAGAGTTTTACCAGAAAGACTCCAGCGATGCCAGAAGAAAACTTTAATCTTGATAAGATTCAGCATTTTGATAGATAACAGTGGTTGTAAATTAAATAATTTGACGACAGCTCTGTCGTTGGCCCAGAACTTATACAATCTGGTCCATCACAGACCTTAACATACATGAAAGACAGGGGCGGAGTCTACCCTTGGGGCAACTTGGCAGGACCAACCTAAGGGGTTGGGGAGGAAGGTGGAGAAAGATTTGATGGCATCTGAAAGCAGCAGAGACATACTTTTAAAGACATTCATGCAAAAGCTATTAATTAAAAAATATCTTCTTAATAAAAAAGAAGAGATAGAAGACATTTTTGGGGGACAGTAATATGGTCAGTGTCACACATTTGTTTAAAATGGAATATTTATCTAACAAAGTGCAGAACCTTGAATATGTCTTCTTCATTTTATCAATCGTCATGTATAAGCGATGCATGTGTATGTAAGTATGTGCATGTTTGGACATCTCTGGTCCAATTACATGTTTTGATGATGTTCTAAGAGAAAAGACACTAGTGGCTAGTTGTGTACTGTAGCTATACTTACTTTTGTGCTTACTTCTGGCAGAGGAAATCCCAAATTTATACTTTGATTATCATAAAAAAATGACTTTACAGTCTTTATTCGAATGCCCGAAAAGACATAACTCATTGTTGTTGGATCAAAACCTTGTCTCTCTAAATTGGCAACTTTACAAAAGGGAAAAAAAAAAACCTTCTTAACTTTGAATAGAAGTCAATGTAAAGAATAACTGACAGATTCACATTGTCACGTGTTAAGAAAAGGCAAAAAAAAATGTTGTGTGACAGCATCATATGCTTGTTTTAAATTAAACCAGTTCCATCAGGTCTGTTGCCACCAGTTAGCATCAAGATCAGCACTGTCCTCTTTCAGTCCCAGAGCTGTCTCTAGCTGTACATACCTAGCAGCATGTGGTAGATAACAGCTTGTTCTTGACTGCTTATCCTCACTATAGTATCACTGTAATCCAAAGGGAATGGAAATTGGGGATGGTTGTACTGCAAGGGGGATTGTTTTGCCTTTTATTGTGACTGGAAAATTTCACAGGTTTTGTGAAGTAGTTGTTGCTGAATGCATTTGATAGGCTGCTATATACAGTCAGGTCCATAAGTATTTTGACTGTGACACAATTTGTTGTTTTGCCTCTGTACACAACCTTAATGGATCAGAAGTGAAGATTAGATTTGAGCTTTAATTCAATTGGATTAACATTAATGTTTCATTAACTGTTCAGGAATTGCAAGCATTTTTCCAAATATTCATATTCAAATTCAATTCATATGTATTTCTATAGCGCTTTTTACAATGAATGTTACTCTTTTGAGCAAGCTAGTGGCGACAAGGAATTGAGAGGAACCAAGACCCATCATTCTCTGGTCGACACCAGATGCACAATAATATGCTAAACAGGACTAAAAACAACAGTAGAACAGTACAAATGAATTAGGAGAAAATGGCAAATGTGCCATCAAGCCATAACAGATGAAAACATGAGTGAGATGATGAGATCCATGCAGATAAACAGTCAGAAACATGGTCATGCAGTGAGGAGAGGATGAATCAATGCAAGGTCTCAGAGCAGGACAGACGCTCAGCAGGGTAGTAGAGAGTCAGGTCTGGCAGTACTGGGATGGAACATGCATTTCAATGCATGGGAAAATACAGTGCTGTCAATGACTGACTGAAGTGTGGAACTCATGGACATCACCAAATACTGAGTTTGCCCCTTGAGATTCTTTGCCATACCTTTACTGCAGCTGCCTTTAGTTACTGCTTGTTTGTGTGTCTTACTGCCTTTAGCTTTGTCAGTAAGTGAGCTAAAAGCTGCTCAATTATGATGAGGACTCCGCCACTTAAAAACAACCCACTTCTTTGACTTAAGAAGCTCTTAGGTTGCTTTCACAGTATGTTTTTGGTCTGGTTTTACAGCATTTGACTGAATCTGAGCAGAAAGTAAAGCCCTACACTTTAGAATTCATCCTGCTGCTTTTATTAGCTTACTTTTTTATCATTTGAATGTCTTCAATGGTTGATTTACTTTTACTTTACTTTGTTTTTTTTACTAATGGTAATTTGCTTTCATTCATACTGACTGATAAGGCAAATGCCACATATCCAGTCACACACACTAAGACATATGGCACGCCCATAAAGTGATGCAGACATTCACATTATCATTCCTGCCCTTGCCTTTCTGGCATGATAATACTGTAAGTCCTTCAGGCTAATGGTTCATTTTTCATTAAAATGAGCTAACTTGATAAATACTACCCGGTGACATACGGCAATGTCATTGCTTCTGTGCTGCCTGTGCCTGTTCATCTATTCGGCAGCCTATATAAACTGTGCTCCAATTATTTTTCACTGCAACAACCATGCACAGTGTTAAGCAATGGCAAAAAAAATGCAAAACAGAACCAAGTCATCATGTTATGTTGTGTTTTTTAACCCCTTAACACAGAAGGGTTTATTACTCGGTTCTGTACAAACTGGTGGGGCTATTCTTTCGTAATAGAAGTTTGTAATAACACTAAGGACACAGGCAAGGGAGGGGTTAACTGTGCTCAAAAACACTAAGTGCATATACATGAAACATAAAACCCAATAATAATCTGATTATTCATCTGGTCATGTAAACAGCATACTCGGCTTTCTTAGATTGGAGTGAGGTCTAGAAATTTGGACTTTAGCTCAGTAATTATATTTCTCAGTGCATATAAACTTAACCTAACCAGAGTAATCTCAGATTTCTCCGTCTGCACATGCGTGAAAACACACTGTGGTACCAGAAATAACCAAGGAGCGTTTAACACAGCATCCATGAGAGGTCAAAAAAAGGTCAAGGTCAAAACACTTCTGGAGCAGCATTGAAACTGAAGGATTAAAATATTCTTCACCTCATTGTGTAAAAAAAAGCAGCAGCTTGAAGTTTGTTTTGTTTCACATGATGTTTACGTCACGTCTTATTCTGTAAGATTATTGGCTAATTGCGAAGCAGATTCTCAATTCTCAGAAACTCAATTACTGCCCGAATTGTGTAGACCCAGAGGTTGCCATTATCTAATTACTCAAGTGCATGTAAACATGTTGATCTGCTTACTGACAAAATTAGTTTTTCTGTAGTTCTCAGATTATGAAGCGCATGTAAAGGCACTTATTAGCATAAAAACTCATGAATCCATTTTTTACACTGATGCTGCACCATGAACAAATAGAAAGTGTTTAAATTATCTATATATTTTTTTAAATATTAAATTACAAGATGACCTTTGGATTTTGTTACCTCACTGCATCAAATAAACACTTTTAAGTTTTTTATGCTTTATTTTATTTTATTTATATGGCGCTTTTCACAACAAATGTTGTCACAAAGCAGCTTTACAGGGATCTGGGTCTGAGCCTCTTTTGAGCAAGCTAGTGGCAACAGTGGCAAGAAAACTAAACTCAAACCTGGGTCGAACCGAGACTCAAAAGGGGAACCCATCCTCCTAAGGTCGACACCGGATAATGATAAAAAGCAAATCAGAAATGAAAACAACAATACAACAAAACTGAATTAAGAGAAAAATGGGAAATGTGGCGTCAAGCCATACAAGATAATCAGAATCAGAATCTCTTTATTTCACCAAGTATGTTACACATACAAGGAATTTGTCTTGGTGAGAGCAATACATATGACAAGTAACAAAAACACAGAACACAGATTATTTACAGTATTAAACTAAAGGAAAATTACACTAAACAATAAATAGGGTAGGGGATAAATTTAAAAAGTAAAAAGTACTAAAGGTAATAAAGAGCTGAAGAAGCCGAGAGATGTGAAACAGATTTGCTTGAAAAATATATATAGAAAGTTACAGATGACCTGAATATTTACAGAAAGAGAACATCTGTACAGGTGTGCAAATAGTCATAGTGCAAATAGGCATAAAAATGTGAGTGAGATGATAAAGTCCATGTAGATAAACAGTCAGAAGCATAGTCATGCAGTGAAGTGAGGATGAATCAATGCAAGGCCCCAGAGCAGGACAGAGGGCAGGAGGGTAGTGGAGAGCCAGGTCGGGAGGAACCAAGATGGAACAGTCCTGCACACTCCTGCACTCGATGTGCTGTTCATTTCTGTCAATCCATCAGTCCCCACATTAGAGCTCACAAGCAACATCTACACCAAGACTCATACGTTTAGGTCAGTTAAAGTGTTGCTGTGTACATTTGCATAAATTAGGGACTTTGTTCCCAATTCAGAGATACGATTTCTTAATGATATCTCTAAAGAAAACAAGTTACAAAAAAGAATAAATAAAGAACCATGAATGTGAATCAATATGTTAGCAAAGCTCCTTTTCAGTCTATTATCTGAAGCTGACCACACAAGGATGTAAACTGCACAAGGGTAGGGGCCTGGCATCCTGGCATCCTGGCGAGAATGTGCTGTTTTGCTTGAATATTTTATAAACCAGCAGAGCATTTCAGTAATGATGCAGAGCCTTTAATAAGAGAGTGGGGAAGAGGGTGTGGACGCAGCTGGACACTTCAGATCATATTCCCGCTCTGGGACTTGACTGCAGGGAGGGCATCAAATGATAGTTACAATTCACCACTGATTCAAGAGGAAGAAGCTAAGCCTAAAAAAAATCAAAGGAAAAAAGGAACACTATGGAGGTACACATGAATATGAATGCATGAATATCTGTATCGTTGAGTAGAAATGCAAAGTGGATTAGAGTTTACTTAAGGCATGTCTTATTTGTCTCTGTACTGTATAACAAACAATTATTGGCAGTTGCACAATTAGTTGTTTACAACTTTGTAATCAGAATCATAATCAAAATCTATGTCAAAATATGAATTATTGACCAAGTATGTTGATGCACACAAGGAATTTGGTTCCAGGCCTTGGTGTCTTTCGAAATACTAACAATATATAGAAAATAATCATATACAATGTACATATACAAGCATTCTTTTCCAGGTCTATTTTCAGGTTTATTGTCATAACACATTAACACAGGTGTAAAGGTGAGTGAAAACCTTGCATAGTCACTCACCGTAGTAAAACACAAATATATACAAAATAAGAAATACAAAAATACAAATTATCTTACACTATACATACATTACTGGACATTATTGTTTACATATAGAAATTGGATAACATGGGAATTCAAGTGTTGTGTGACTCAGCAGAGGTCACAGTTTCAGTAAGTAAGTGCATTTGCCATTTAAGCCTTTATCATGCAATGCATTGTTTCTCTCACTGCAAGTTCTATTAAAGAAATTTCTGAACACAAACCTCAGAGCCCCAGTGCTTATGTAGGTCAGTGTGAGTAAGTGCCTAACAGGTTGTGACAGTATTATCATATTGTCTTCTCTAGCAGACTGTGTGCTTTGGGATTCGCAGCACTCACACTCTGAATGGAACTGAAGATTGCACTGAAGTGCCCCTCTGAGAAATATCCTCTTCACATGAATGGTGACCATCTGAAACAATAACAGTAACCAAAAGCTGTTCTGATGGTACAGCACAGTACAGTTACAATGTCTAAGTTTTAATCTAAATGATATCAAGCCGGTGTGTGAATTGAGATGTTTTGTTAACCCAGTCGCATCAGTTTTGGAATGTATTAATTTTTATTTTTGTTCACAATAAAAAATCATGTTTGGTTGTATTGATTTTATTCGTTGTCTACACTATATGTCAAAAAGTTTGTAGACACCTGTTCCCCTTTTATTTCTTTGTAAATCAAAGGTATCCGTTGGGAGTTTGGCCCCTTTTTGCTACAGAAACAACCTTCTCTCTTCTAAGAAATCTGATTTGATTGTGTTCAACTGCAAGAACATTTGTGAGCTTAGGTAGTCATTGTTCAATCATCTTACGATTTCAAGACCTCCCTTCTAGCAGGTCTTCTTAAGTTAAGTAGCTGCCTGTTGGAAGTTGATGTTGGCCTACAAAGCCAATAATGAACCAAGCCCTCTATACTTGATGGCAATGGTCAAAATCTCATCTGTACCAAGAGCCCTTAGAGCTTCAAGTATGGCTCTACTTGACCCACTATCCTTTAAGATGCATGAAGGACAAGCCTCCAGACTTTTTTTTCTGTCCTGTTACCTGAGTGGTGGAACAAACTTCCCCTGGGTGTTCAAATGGCAGAGCCTCTTGTTATCTTCAAATGCAGACTGAAGACCAACCTCTTTCAAGAGCACTTAAATCAGCACTTATCTTGCACTTATTAAGGCTTACAATTGTACTTATGTCTTACTTGATTTGTTTGACATTCAGGAAAATTGTATTGCATGTTGAGTAATATGTATCTAGGTATCCACACTGACATTTGTTTTTGGGAGCATCTAGCTTAAGGTATCATTTAGATTCTAGCCTGTTCCAACTAGCTATGGATATTTTCTAAGTAACCAGCAAAGACATTTTTTAACCCCTTAAAAAGCCTGTGGCCCATTATTACAAACTTCTACTACCAGAGAATAGCCCCATAACCAGCTTGTACAGACGTCCATGGAGTTACTGAGTAATACACCTGAGTAATCAGCCTTGAAATGTTAAGGGGTGAAGACGCTCTGGATAAAAGTGTCTGCTAAATACCTTAAATGTAAATATAGTTTTGAATGATTAATTATTGATTAATGATTAATTATATATACCACCCCAATGACACTACTACCAACCCCAGAGCCACTGGTCATCTAGGCAAGGCTGGTGGGTTTGTGAGTTGACCATTATACAAGCTGTATGTCTGTGCAGTTGATTATCTTGATTGTGCAAATGAATGCACCCTAAAGTAGAGAGCTGAATGCAGCTGAAGCAGTGCACTACGTTTTGTTACATCAGCTAACAGGTGTCTGCACTGCCTAGAATTGCGCTGAGTGATGGGGGAGAAGGAGGGCCATCTTATATCCAAAAAGAGTGAGGCAAGTTATGCTCTCTGGGACTCCCCGCCACAGATAGCTGTGGGATTGAACCTGCAATGATACTGGTAATGCTTACATGGTTGCGTCACTTTAGGGACACTTTTTCTTTTAGCCTAATTTTGACACAATAACCATACTTTCACTTAAGTACAGTGTTTCTAGCTTTGTATTCTCTTAAAAAGATTTTCAATTAGGAAAAGATTTAGCATTTCATATTTAGCATCTGTTTAGTATTCCTTCTCTAACGCATGTATCTGGAGGCATGTGTTCTCTTCTCCAGGAAACCTTATTGACTCAGAGCAGCTAATTAAATCGCAGGTCGTAAGGTTGAGATGGCCAAATAATGAGTTGAGAGAGCAATGAGGCAAATAGAAATTGTCTCACTAAATGCAGCTAATAAGGTTGAATGTACTATCTGGGGAAATATGTTTCAAGACAAAATGACCAACTAATGTTGACATTAGAGGTTACAAATCTTTCAAATCACATTAAACTACTGGGTCCTTGAAGCGGGTTGTAGTTAAAGCTAAATACATATTTAGATTGGTGGAAAGGTGCCTCTGTGTAGAACCTAAAAAAAAAAAGAATAACTAGCGCTGTCTGTATGAGACAAATAAGAATAAATTGAGTACAATGCACAGTCAAATGCTAGACAACATGAGTGATACATTATTAAATAATTGGTGTAATATATATATATATATATATATATATATATATATGTGTGTGTGTGTGTGTGTGTGTGTGTGTGTACACCATGGTTCAGATCACATTCACAAGTCAGTTTTCCCCATTTTGATGTTAACATTGCACACCTCAGATTAAATTCTTCACTTCCACAAATAATACAGTCTTGTCCTCAGTTTTGTTATAACTTCAGTTTTATTGGCTTGCAACATTCAATAACTTGAAACTTCAATGTTTTGGACAGAAAAACATGATGCCTCCTGGTGGGCTTTGATGGGCTCTAAGGGCAACTAAATGCTAAAATGAGCAAATTTAACAAAGACAGTATTGACTCTCCCTGTCCCTTAGCTGAAGTAATAGCACTGGGAAATATCCATGTGGCTGTTGCTGCTGTGTAGTTGTATATAAATATCCCAGCAGTCTTGGGGATTAAGCTTGGGCAATATGATAGTTTGGTCATTGAGATTTAGTGTACTTACAGTCGGGACCATACGTATTTGGACATCAACACATTATTTACCCCTTTATTTTAGCTGTCTACCACAACATATTGGACTTTATTAAACAATAAATATGAATTCATTGTGCCTTCAACTTATATTTATATCTGAATCAGGCAAAGAGTGTACACTGCAAAAAGTTATCTGTCTGCTTAACCTACAAAATAAATACCTCATGTGGTAACAAACTAGTGAACTGGGTGTATTGGCCTTAAAGAAATGCTTTGAATCAAATGAATGAATTAAATGGTTCATTTAAAGTATTCAGTTGAGTTGAATAAGCCCACTTCAATAGCATGTTACCACATGAAGTATTTTTTTATTACAGCCACTGCTAGATTTTAAAGACTTCAAAAGTAATCTAGACTACTCAGCTGTTCCATGGCCAGGTAAGTGTTACAGTGTGCAGATGAAAGATCTGGAGTTGATTTCAAGCGTGTATTTGATTTTGTATTCTACTGCTGTTCTATTCTAACTGCCAATATGAAGTCTAAAGAGCTGCCAGTGTTGAGCAGTGTCAAGTCAGACTCCAACACAAACAACCATGATCAGAGTGTTTGTGAAAAGCACAAAGTACAAAAGTGAACATTTGGGGAAATAGTTTTAGCAAAGCTTCTTTTTAAAAATTTAAAGGCAACATGTTTGACTGTCAGAAGACGCTGCAGGAAAGTATGTAACACTATAGTTTGAGATTTTTAAATAGGGATTTCTAAGGAAGTCATGCTGTGCAAAATGACTCATATATTTAAAGATCTATCAGTAATTTTGCAGTTGGTTCCACACCAACTGACCTAGGGCCTGTTCCATTAAGAAGTTTAACTTTATGTCCATTTCATTTTTATGGAACATTATGTTGCAATTTAATGGTTTCCAAAAGATGCTATCTAGAAGACTATCTGGTACTAAATGTTATGCTTGATATATGGTACATCTTGTATATTTAAATTTTCAAAAGTAAAAAACAAGTAATTTTTGGATAAATTGGTCCACATCACTGCCTGAGATATGCAGACAGGACAACATGTAAAGCTCCTTAATGCCATGTTTTAGAATGCCTGGCAGGCTAACAGCATCAGAGAGCTGAGAAAAAAGAGAAATTAATGGACCAACATCAGTGGAGAATAGTAAAGTTTATGTGTAGATTAATGTGTGAATTAAGGTTAGGTTAAGATTAGGTTTAAGTGTAGGTTAAGGTGTAGGTTTAGGTATAGTTTAAGGTGTAAGTTAAAATTATGTTTAGGTATAGATTTAGGTGTAGGTTAATGGTGTAGGTTAAGATTATATTTAGGTATAGATTAAGATGTAGGTTAAGATTATGTTTATGAATAGATTAAGGTGTAGGTTTAGGTATAGATTAAGATGTAGGTTAAGATTATGTTTATGAATAGATTAAGGTGTAGGTTTAGGTATAGATTAAGATGTAGGTTAAGATTATGTTTATGAATAGATTAAGGTGTAGGTTTAGGTATAGATTAAAATGTAGGTTAAGATTATGTTTAGGTATAGATTAAGGTGTAGGTTTAGGTGTAGATTAAGATGTAGGTTAAGATTATGTTTAGGTATTGATTAAGGTGTAGGTTTAGGTATAGATTAAGGTTTAGGTATAGATTAAGATGTAGGTTAAGATTAGGTTTAAGTGTAGGTTAAGGTGTAGGTTTAGGTATAGTTTAAGGTGTAAGTTAAAATTATGTTTAGGTATAGATTTAGGTGTAGGTTAATGGTGTAGGTTAAGATTATATTTAGGTATAGATTAAGATGTAGGTTAAGATTATGTTTATGAATAGATTAAGGTGTAGGTTTAGGTATAGATTAAGATGTAGGTTAAGATTATGTTTATGAATAGATTAAGGTGTAGGTTTAGGTATAGATTAAGATGTAGGTTAAGATTATGTTTATGAATAGATTAAGGTGTAGGTTTAGGTATAGATTAAAATGTAGGTTAAGATTATGTTTAGGTATAGATTAAGGTGTAGGTTTAGGTGTAGATTAAGATGTAGGTTAAGATTATGTTTAGGTATTGATTAAGGTGTAGGTTTAGGTATAGATTAAGGTTTAGGTATAGATTAAGATGTAGGTTAAGATTATGTTTAGGTATTAATTAAGGTGTAGGTTTAGGTATAGATTCAGGTGCAGGTTTTGTTTAGGTATAGATTAAGGTGTAGGTTTAGGTATAGATTAAGGTGTAGGTGTAGATTAAGGTGCAGGTTAAGATTATGTTTAGGTATAGATTAAGGTGTAGGTTTAGGTATAGATTAAGGTGTAGGTGTAGATTAAGGTGTAGGTTAAGATTAGTTTTAGGTGTATGTTAAGGTCATGAAATTACATTTTTGTAATTACAGTTTTGTAGTTTTTACAAAGAGATTAGTCAGAAAAACAGATAAATTGGGGTTGGAAAATAAAATAATCTAAAAATAATTATGATTTATGATGTTGTTGGCTAAAAAACACTCATGTTACAATAGGGACCTCTTGAGTAGGAAATACATTCCAAAAAATGTTCAATAGGCACCTTTATATCATACACCACTTATACAGTTCTGATACTGTACAGTTCTAGCTGCTACAGTATCCTGTTTCTAATTGCAAATCACAGAAAACGAGTTCAGGGATTAGTGGCACTGAATAGGACCCTGACATAAGCGTTCCTCTTGTTCAGGTGAATGAACTGGAGCTGTGAGATTAGAGTGATGACATAATCTGCTGACATAATATGGACATCTGTGTGTGATAAAGGAATACTCCACCAAATTAACTTTCAAATACAGTAAGATATTCCCTACAGTAAATAATGCAGGCTCTTTTCATGCAGCTAATAAGTATGTGAAAATACTATACATTCCAAGAGCAAATTGGATGGTAGTTTTCTGTATGTGGTTCATGTGGCATCTTCAGCAGCTGCATCAATGTCTGGTTTGGAAAATGCAATGTCTCTGACTCTAAAGCAGCTAATGAGGACAGCTGAGGTCATTTGAGTCTTTCTCAGCTCCATCAATGACGATAACACCACGCACTGCATCCACAATGTCCCCACCCATCCTTCACATTCTTTTTAGTGGTGCTGCCTGGCAGGAGGTACCAGGGTTTCCAGGTCAACACTACCAGACTCTGCAACAGCTTCTTACCCCAGGACATTAGACTCCATCAACACACAGGGACTGGTCTGAACTGACCTTTCTCCCAACACACACACACACACACACACACACACAAAGAGCAGTTTTTGAACTGCTGCCGATGCAACTTTACCAGTGAACAGCCTTACCAGGTTCTGATGCATTGGCTAGCAGACGTCCCTGCTGCTGTGAAGTGATGTGGGGAAAGAGAGCAATCGTCCCACCTGGAGAGAGCAGGAGAGCATTGTGCTCTCTCAGGCTCTGGCTGCTGTTGGCGGGCAGCATGATCTGGGATTTACATGGCATGAACCAGCAATCTTTGGGTCATAGAGGCTGCGCCTTAGTCATCTAGACCACAAATCCTTTTGTACTTTGCTAGCTAGCTAGCATTAACTAATTCTTGCTTGTACGTTTTTTTTTATTAGTAGTAATTTATGTAATAATTTTATATATTTATATATCAGTTTCACCCAAATTGCAGCCAATGCAATGTCTTTGTACAGATGAATGTGCTTGGAGAAGAGTAACTGTCAGTTCTCTTACACCATTTAACAGGTGCCTGTGCTGACTAGCAGAGTGATGGGGAGAGAGAAACCATGGATGGCTGTGGAATCACTGGGGATCGAACTGGCGACAGGGCCAGCTCAAATGGCTGGTCCCTTGGGAGCCCTAAACTTGGACTATGAACTATGCATTATAGGTGTCCCAACACTTAGATGACTATCCCCTTGGGAGTCCCAGTGTGTACATGGCTGGGCCATCCGTGTGCCTCATAAAATTATGTACCTTGTTATTACATTTATTATCTTACTTCCAGACACTGTTGCACTGTTAAACCCCTTTCAGACATGCACGGTGCCCCAGAACATTACCCAGAGGGGCTGTATGTGTAAATGCAAATGTCTGCATAATTTGTACCCAACATTACCCCGACTTTATCCTGACAAGTATAAAGTCTGAGTAATGTCAATGCCAATGTGACCTTATTATGGATGACTACATACTCATCCATAATAAGGTCACATTGGCATTGACATTACTTGTTGTTCACCATCTTCGATGTGCAGTAAACAAATCACTGTTATTTCAGCAGTGTACTTTTTGATGCTGGCACCCCTTGCCTAAACCACATAGAACATTTCCTGTAGTGAGAATGCATCTGACACGGAAAATCTCTGGCTGTACACTAGATGTGTGAGAGGGCAACCCAAAAAAAGTGTCCTGATTCTCCAGATAATTTTCAGAGTTCTTATGTGAAAACGGCTTTAGTGAACCACTTTATAACCCACCAGTTAGCATTGTATTAGTGCATGCTGGAATTACATTCTTGTCTGATTGAAAGCCTGCACAGTGCAAGTGCAAACCAAGTGTCTATATTCCCTGCATCTCCAACACACATACCAGTGTCAAGGACAATCGCTGATCAGTGGGAGTAATGACATAGTACTACATGCATCTGCTGCACTTCTTTAGAGTGTACAGATCTAAAAAAAGAATGTATGCTTGGAGACTGGACCGGCTTCATCTAGGGGTGAGCATTAATACGGTACATGATATGTATCCTGATATTTGGACACACTGAATAAATGCAGTATTAGTGACCGATTTTAGGAACTGCTATCAAAAATAATGTTTTTTTTTTTCAAATTTTCGGCAGAACATCCAATTAAACAGGACTAGTTTGGCTCTTTGTTACAAAATATGCAGTTGGGCAGTAGGTACTGACAATTGCCATGATATACTCAGAAGAATATTGTGTATCACATAAGAATTGATCACAATAACGACCAAATATCCAATAACAACCAATAACAACCAAATATCATCATCTTTTGCCCCCCTCTATCAAATCTATCACATTTTATCCATATACATAGCTAGACTAGAAGGACACCCATTAAAACAAAGCAGCTGCAATTATGTCTTGCACAAGTGGGTGGAATGCTTGTCATGTTTATACAGTCCTGACCCTAAAGTTAAAACAGACAAAGGTCTTGTTCCTTTCAGAGGTCGCTGTCTGTTCAAGCTAGAAAAAAAATGACATAAAAATTCAGGGGGCATGCAATACCAGGTGCTCAATGCCTGAAACCTATGGGTACACACTGCGAAGCCAACTGGAGAGGACTTCGGAAAAGACTCAGAGGACACATGCTGTGTTAGACATGACACAAGGTCTCCATGGGCACAAGATCACCTATCACAACTTTTTTTTTTTACTTCAGACTTCAGCCAATAAGAAACAAACTCACTTCATGAGTCAAACCATACAAGCTGCTTTACTCACCATGTATACATTTCCATGTGCAAAATAATACAGTTGCAAACACAAAAAATAAGGTGTGTCACTCAATTGAGAATCTGTATTTTTCCCATTTAACCCTGTATAAAATGTTTTGTCAAATAAATTGACTTTTTATTTCAAGATTATGCACTAGTTATTGGTAAAATATTCATTGTAAAGGCCTCTCAACTCTCAGGTTTGATCTGCTCATCAGAGGCTTTTGCACTAACCTGTGGAGGCCAGCTGGTGAGCTGTCATGAAAGTAAAAGAGAGGCTACCAAATACAGAATTTTTTGCTGCTAATATAATTTGTGATTAAGAACGTTATATTAAATTATAAATGTATGCCAAATTGAAAACTTTTTCACTAGCAATCTCAGAAGATAGCATAAAGGAAGTCAACATCCTATCACATTCTGTAAAGTGTATAAAATGCTGGGAAGTCCAGGTAACCTTGATTTTGGGCCAAAATTGCACTTGCCTCTTCAACATGGGTTCATTATTGTGGTAGAATCACTGGGAGCTTCAGTCACAGCCTGCTCAACTGACTAGTGTTTGAACAGGAACAGGGACATTCAGATTCTGCATTTAGATCTATGAGAAGGACATCAGGCAACAGGGTTGAAAAGTGTAGCTGATTGCTCATTCATTATTGCGATTGGAGAGAACAAATAAACTATTAATAACCAGTTAATTATGAACCATATTTAGTAAAGTAAAGTTTTCATTTAGGGGCAGTTGGATGTTAAGGTTTTCCTCTTTTCACAAACAATGGCAAACCAATGTTGGCTTTTATATAAAACCCTCTGGTTGATCTGTGGGATTGAGAGCATGTAAGTCATACTGTCTGTTAAAAGCAATGTGTCTTTACTCAATTACATGGATTTATTTGAATAAAAGCTTTAATTCAATTCACTCTACTATAAGATATTGGACTATGCTGTTTGTATGTGAAGCACTTTAATCTGCTTGTGGGCCCCATTGCTACACCCTATGGGTGTAGTTTAAATCCATGAAACCAGTATAACAGCATGACACAGCAGAATTCCCTCCCAACTGATGACAAATAGTTTCACATGTTGCATGATGATGACATGATTTGATGATGATGATGATCTTGTTACACTATATGTTATGCATGTGTAACAGTAACAAATACGTCATATGTCCAAATGTTTGTGGACACCCCTTATGCCAGCATTATGCTGTGGAGCAGTGGAACTGTGTTCTCTGAACTAAAGGTGCTCCATCGAATACATCCTGACCTCACTAACGCTCTTGTCACTGAATGTAATCTAACCCTTAGCAATGCTCCAAAATCTAGTAGAAAGCTGTCGTGGGGCAGTAGAATCAGTTCCCCCAACACAAGCAGTATAAACTCTTTTTAGTAATGTAAGAATTTAAGGGATTTTCATGTGCGTAAGTTTTTGTCATATATTTGAAATGCACACATTGCTATATGTCAGCTTTCCGTATACACAGATTTCACTTACCAAGACATCAGCCTGTCAGGATTACATAACTCATATGAAAAAAGTTGTTCATCAGATCATATTTGCATTAATAGTGTGCATATAAACATACTCTGTGATAGACATGAGGTCTGTTTACCTTTCCCCTTCCATGATTGTGCTTTTGATGAGTCCATATCACAGAGATGTAGCTTTTCCTTGATTATAATACGAACAAGAGACAGGTGGATAACCTTGACCATGGCCCTCTGTATATACAGATATACAGTTACAAAAGCATAATGGTCCATTTGCCCATAGTTTTGTTCTGTGTATTCGTGATGTAGTTTACATCATGAAGTTTTAATGTACTGAGATTCAGTAATACAGAAACCATGACTCTCCATAAAGCACATGCTCCTTCAGTATGAAGAAGCAAATGTCAGGAAAGTCCTTCTATACAGAACATGAGACCATTACAGCTGGCTGCACATGCAGAAAAACGTATCTGCAGGTCACACATCTGCAAATACACATGTACGAATTTATGTGTAGGACAGATTTTGGTGGTGGCAAAAGTCTAAAATCAGGTTGTACAGTGATATCCACTTTTTGAAAACTGAATTCTTGTAAATATTAATTTTGCTATGAATTCAATTTTGATGTCATATAGTTCCTCATAAGTAATTTTGTTTGCTATTTTTGATTTGAACACTGTATCAGTGATAACATTATCTGCAACTCAATTCAATTGTTATTGTTGTGTTTTTTCAGCCTAACTGCTTCAACTCTTTGGACCACATACTGAGAGTTCATACTGAGAATAATATATCAAATGTATTATCTGTTATGTGTTTTTGTGAACCTGGCTATTTTGTCAGGTTTGTAATTAGTCAGATTTTGCTATTATTTCTGTGTTGTTATTCATTGTAATTTTATTTTTAGGTTTTAGGTTTCATTGTGCAGTTTTATGTTCATTGTAAAACTTACAAATAAAGCTTACTATTATTAATAATAGTAGTAGTTAGAGCATTTTACTTAGACACTTTTGCATACAATGTTTAAGAAAATTATGCATACAACTCATATTACAGCAGATCATTTTATTACATTTCCAATAAACAATACCAAACAATATAAAAAAAAAAACATACACAGCAAGAATTTTATTCATAGATGTTTAGTTTTTTGTTTTTTAGTTAAATTGTTAAATTGCTTAAATTGCTTGTTACCTGTAAGAATTACATTATGGACCCAAAAGTGACTGACTGACCTTGCTTCACTCATAATAAAAGGTCCAAACCATGGTGTCCCCCTCCAAAATTGGGTTATTTAGCATAAGATGAAGCAGAGCGGGAAGAGTCACAACAGGTCTTGCTGTTTGACCAAAAGACGTAATCAGCTTAAAGGGCTTTTGATCAACAACCATCATAGACAAAAGGAACTAGTCTAGACATGAAGGCAACACAACTCGATTTCTATTGAGTTTATCATAATTTGAACGGGGAGGGGGGGTGGTATTCTTGTGTTGACAACACATCCTTCACAGGGAGAGTTTAGGAGAAAGGCAGTTTTATTCTACTACTGGTTGTCCAGTCTAGCTCCGCTAAATCCAAGGTACATCCATGTATCTCACTACTGCTTAATGTCATAAAGATTTACCATTTTCCATCAAGCTCTGAGAGACATCCTTTTTCCCCACATACCTGACACCTTTTAAGGGGAAAGAAATATGATTCCTTTATAAAGAACATTGTGCTGAATATGAGAGCATGGAATAATACCACAAATAGTCTGATATTCTGCAAAGTATGTGATAATTATGTACATGTGTCAAACAGATGGAATACTGCTTTTAATAACATGTGAAGAGTCAAGTAACAAGTGTTCGCATAATACACAAAAAGATCAGGTTTTGGCACTTACTGAGGGCTTAAGCATGAAAATACAGCACTTTATTATTATTTTTTTTTGTAAAGATGTTGAAGTAAGACTTACTTACTGATTGGAACACCACCTTATCTATCTAAACACGACAGCAGTCATTATGCTCGCCATCCCTGGGTTTGTTTAGCAGTGTTGTGATGGGCTTTTTGAAGCCCAGTGGGACAGTAGAATCAAATAGACATATAGTGCAGATGAAATATCCACTGCATTCAAGTGCTGGTGAATAAGACTACTTTGGACTTTTTTAAAGTGCTTTCAAAGTTCAAAAAGAATTAACATCAATTCAGGTTTCTCCAACAAACTTGATAGCAGGTTTTATACATTGAACTCAATACAGGCATAATCAGCTCATCAGCTGTGATGAAGCAGGGCTGGTCATTTTCCCATAATGCCCCTTGTGGTTAGTGATTGCCTGCAGGGCTTGTGATAGAGGCTGTATGTCAGGGCTTCCACATAGTGATTGTAATTTGTCCTTCTAATCTTGATATACGGTTAGCAATAGGGAAAAATAGTAACACTATAATCTTCCCCCAGAGACCGTGATTGTTGAATTCTTAAAGCTACACAGGATAAAATTATATACAGCGCAGAAAAAGACCACCTTACCTAACATAATATCATTAAAATGCACTGAGTAATGAATATACAGTACTGTGCAAAGGTCTTAGGCTGCCACGACAATCATTTAAAACTATTAGTGTATGGATTTGTTTAGTGTCAGCAGTCTGCAGTTCAACTGATTTAATGAAGGGTTGATGAATGATTTGAGGAAAAGTTTGAAAAAGGTTAAGGTCACACACACTCACACATAAAGTCACAAATTAACTGTTTACTGCCCATCTTTCTATATCATTTTTATAAGGCTTTTGTACAAAACTGGAGTAGTAAAACTCTACGTAAACTTGTTTGTTAACCCCTTAAATCTCCAAGGCTTATTATTAAAGTGTATTATTTAGTAACTACAGGGATGTCTGTAGAAACTGGTGGGGCTATTCTTTGGTAATAAAAGTTTGTTATAACATGGGCTGTTAAACCCCTTAAACAGCCTATGTCCCGCCGTCGGACTAAAGGTATTATTACAAACTTCTACTACCAAAGAATAGCTCCGCCAGTTTGTACAGAAGTCCCTTGAGTTAAATATGTAAAAATATGTATTAAGGAGTTAAGGGGTTAAGAGAGTGAAATTGGCCTAAACGCCTAGTTGCTGCATTTAACATTGTACTCCTACAATCTTAAAAACTGCTGCTGGAAAAGCTATTTGAGCAGTGCCATATAAGAACCATTTTGCTTCCATGAAGATCCACATTTGCAAAAGAGATTTGAGTGTAAGGAATCTTTTAATCGGCAAAAATCTCTTGCATTGACTTCTTTAAACCATCACATGGTTCTTCACATCTCTTTTACAAAAATGTTTTTTAATGGAAACTAAAGTGGTTCTTTTATGGCACTACTCAAAGAACCCTTTGTAGCACTTTTCTGTTTAAGAGTGCACTGCTTCACATAGGTTTTAAAAGGCTATTTCTAATCTGATTGCCAACAAGTCTCCGCATTTATAAATAAAATGGGTATGGGAGGAAATCATTTGGGAACTAATGACATTCAAGTCTAAAAAAACACAATTGTCACAGGAAAGAGAAAAGAATCCCACGTTCATCTGTCTCTATAAAAGCGTCAGTCATTATGCTTCCCGGGGGGCTTAGTGTGCTTATCACTAAGAGGTCTTAGTCTAGTAAATCATGGATTTGTGTCCGAGATTTTCAGTAGACAGCAGCCATATACAGCACAGATACCAGTGTCCAACTGCAATCTAAGACTTTGGGCCATGAAAGCCTTTCATCTCATTAAAAGATGCCATTTTGCAAGTTAATTGACATCACAGTCACTTAAGGACACAGTCATGCGCAACATTCATTTGTCACGTAACTGCTGCCCTTTAAAGAAATGGCCTAATATATTGTTAGTGCTGGTGTCCTAACCAATCTTCCAGTCTCTGACATGATAGGATTAAGATCCTTCATAGAAAGACGAAAAAATGTCAGGCACTTTAAAGCAGCATTATAGAAGAATTAGAAGTATTTTTTGCTACTGGGCGCCCCCTACTGTTGTGTAGTGTATTTCACTTTTACACCACTGCTGTAAATACAACTCACTTTTTGAGCTCCCCCTCATGGACATCTGTACATATGTATTTGTTGACAAGTTAACATAAATACTATGTCAACTGTCAAGGTAGAGTAATATTACAGGAATACAAATTCCTAAAAGATTACACAGGTCTCAGTTCTTGCGAGAGGTCAATAGTGCAGTGGCTGAATTCTGGGCCTGGTGTGGTAATGACAGAGACACCATTCTCCCTATTACAAGTCTCCCTGTTACAAGCCATCACAAGGATTTTGAAGCTGTTAATTTAGGGTAAAATTGCTTATAATGACAAATAATTAACTAGTTATGCAGTCATACAGAACAATGCCTGCACATAACACATTACTTTAGACCAGTGCATTAGTTCAACCCTAAAGAAAGCAATTTTCTAAGCCTATACTTACTCTGACAGTGTTTATAAAGCTAAAGTTATGCTAAAAAACAGCATGCTACCTATTTGAAGGACATGTTAGCTGACAGGAAAACATGCTTTTCTTACAATCCTGAATGAGTAATACATGGTGTGGAAAAGCTAAGTGTTTCATTATTGGCAGAATTTTATAAAACAGTTTTATACGCTGACTGGAGCTTCTACTTACTTGACTGACAGTTTTCCTTGAGAATCTGGCAGGAAGCTGTATAATTGCTGGCATTTTTGGCATTCTTGGCAGACCTGTTGAAAACGTACTAGCTGTGCTATCTACAATATTCCAGCCCTTGAGACCCTCCAAGGGCACTTTTGAAGGTCCTTCCCTAGACATGTCCTGCTTCTTTTGAGTAATAGAGTAGAGAAAAGGCACATTTGTCTGTTTCAGGGACCCCATATTAAAGTCTAAAATATACACAATTATTTACAAAAGTCTAAAAAGCTGTCCTGTACTATATAGCTTCATTTCTGCTTGTATTCTATAGTGTAAAAAACATTCCATCATATAGCTTAAACATATTAAATTACTATAGTAAAACACACCATATGTTTTTCTTCATTGACAGAAGAATTCTAAAGGTGGACACTGGCAGACAACCAGTACAGAACCACACTCAGTAACACAGAAAATTGCAACTTGCTCTTATAACCTACAAGACTGACACCAGACAGTCAACCATTACATAAAACACAAGAAGCTACTTAAGGGAAGGTACCCCTGGAGAAAGGACAACACATTGGCGGTGAGTGTCAGTGACTGGTGGACACGCCCTGTATGTAAATAGATGGTGCCAGGAGCCAATGGGAAAGATGTATATGTTTGCTGCAGAACTTTTAGTTTTGCCACCTTATTGAAGGTTTGATCGTAATAGTTTAAGAACAATAACAAATAACATTTTTACATTTACATTGTAAAATAACTGTGTTTCTCTGTAGAAACTCTAATGAAGTATATTAATTCTATTATATCAGTTGTTATGGCACATTTCTCTGTTCTATGTTCCAGTCTACAAAGCATAGCGAACAGTAGTATGTGCTACAGGTGGATTCACTTTTTCTGTATGTGGCATTTGCGCCCCAGTTGAGTCAGTAGTGGTCATTTCAGGTCCTACAAATAAGAAGTATGACGCAAAACTAAAATGAATTTAGAAATTGGGAGTCATATCCAAATGTCATGTGCTTGATTGTCTAAAGAAATACAGTCCTTCCGTGTGTTCCTTAAAAACTGGTTTGTTTTGATACATACGAGCAATCAATGGATTTGATTGAGGATTTGATTCTGAGAAAGTGTGAGATGACAGAGGTTAAAAGCCATTATTCTGATATTGCACAATGTGCGAGACTCCTGCTGCCATGAAATTAACAAAACACAGCAGGCCACAGTCTACTTCTCATTTCATTCAATATTATTAACCACAGACCAAAGTGGAAATTCGCCTTTGATTTCTCTGTATTAGCTTTGAGGATTATTATGCTTTGTTTATCAGGCAGTCTGTACAATGTCAATCATACTGAAAGAAAAATAAGCAGTGTTTAATACATCTAACAGCACTGACACAATAACGTGTGCTGATTAATAACTTGTATTTATATACGCTTCTACCATGTTGTATTAAATTATTTTTTCAATAAAGGTGTTAATAGAGAGTTGAGGTACTGTAAATAACAGGCCTTGTTGTTGCCATGTATCCTGTCCTTTTTAGCAATTAAAAATATTCCAGTGCACAGAAGTGCCTATCCCAGTCAGGAATAATATGCTGGTAACTATCAATCAAAAATACTCTGGCCTTATTATAACCATATGCTGCATTTTTTTTAGGAGTGCTGAAAACAGGTCAATAAAAGTTTGCATTTTTTATAGAATTCAGGACATGCAGTCTGTACAACTATAATTTGTCATTTCAATAGAGTTCTGTACAATCACAGTTGAGAGTGGCCTACAACTTTAACTTTAACATCGGTTTTATGCATAATGTGAATCACTGGAAGTGATTTTCTCCTATTTTCTTAAGAATGTCATACTGAACACCTTTAGATTACTTTAGACACTAGCATTTAAAGAGGAGGTGTTACATATATTCACATGAGTCAATAGTCTTTCCTATAGACCTCGCAATGCTGCTCCATATGTTTTGATCAAACTTCATATATATATCTTGGCATATAATAGTTATACAGTTGTGTTTCATATACATATGCAGTAGCATGTTTAGTATGTTTAAGTGTACCAAAGTACACCTAAAATAGTTCTAAGTATACTTAACTTCAATTTATGTACAATTAAAGTGTAAGTACAAAAATAGTTCTATTTTAACACTCTAAATGCACTATTATTAGTGTGCAGTAGCATAATAAAGTGGTTGTGGTGCAACAGATAACACCACTACCTGCCAGTGAGTTACCACACCATGTGGGAGACTGGGGTTTGATTCCCGGTCGGGGTGACTATGCTGCGTGTCACCAATCCCATACAAAAGAAAAAGCTATTTAAGTATGTTTATAAACTATGTTATAACTATAAAACTATACATAACATGAAAATAACATACATTCAAAATATACATTAAACTCTTATAGATACTTAAATGCATTTTTGCATTTCTTTGGTGCTGCTTTAACACACACTACTACACATACACTCTATTTAAAGCAATATTCAGCTCTCCTTAGCACCT
Organism: Salminus brasiliensis; assembly: GCF_030463535.1. Classification (NCBI taxonomy): domain Eukaryota; kingdom Metazoa; phylum Chordata; class Actinopteri; order Characiformes; family Bryconidae; genus Salminus; species Salminus brasiliensis. Next base: position 13,856,634 of record NC_132891.1, read on the forward strand.
TTGTCTTACAGCATTCAAAGCTAGGTTACTTGGGGAGAATGATTTCACATTGATGGTGAGTGAAGGGGGAAGACACACCCAGTATGCAAATAGGTGGTGCCAGAAACCAATGGGAAAGTTGTGAGTTTTACTCAAATAGGTTGTACTTCACACACAAACCCACTGTATATTACTGTACCAGCACAACTTACTCAGTTACTGGAATTGTTGAGAAACACCAATATGGGAGAAATATTGATATTCCAGTACACAAATAGATGTTATGAAGTTATGAGTTTTACTCATTTAGAGTACACTGCCAAAACATAAGGCGAAACATAGGTCACCATATTTAATTGAAGAAACAGATTACATGACCAAATGTTACACTTTATTGCTTAAATATGGTAGGAAATACATTAATTTAATTTGATGTGACAGTGTAATGGACATTTGTGGAAGTATTAAAGCATACTTTAATAAGCAAATCTTACTTTTTAAATAATACACTTAAATGATGACAGTTAAACATGCTTTTGTTAAAACAAGTATATATATTTATTGTATTTATAAAATGTATTGTAAAATACATATTTTTATTATACCTAATGTGTGGATAGTGAATTTATATATATAAATTATCTACACATTACATATAATTTAAAAAATGATGTACTGTACAATAGTTTTATAGATAAACAGAGATTTTTTTTTCAAGTATTTTATGTGTATTTTCACAAAGTATATGAAACAGAAACTGTACTTTTAGTATTCTAATTTGAATATATATTTAGTACTCTTAAGTAAACTTCCTTTTCACAAAGGTTGGCAAAAGCAAACCAGCATAACTGTGACAGATTTTCTACTTCACAAAAAAAAAAAATAAATGATGTACCAGCCTTTTTTTACAGTTTGTGTGATGTGGTGCTACTACACTTTCCTCTCATTTGTATGCGCCATTAGTGACTCATTATAGAAAATGACAGCACAAAAAAAGCCCCACATAGCTCAATGAAAGACAGTATGTTTCCCATTAAGACAATAACTATAAATAAAAATTCTGTTCTCTGTTCTTCTTAAAAATGTTTTTGTTCATACATGCAGATCAATAAACTCCACACACACCCACTTTCTTGATTAACCAATAAATTTAAAGGCAGTTTTCAGTCTGTTTGAATTGAATATGGTAATCCAGAAGTGGTGTATTTTTCATTTAAAAAATGGCTCAGCCAGAGCTTTGGAGAAAGCTGTCTGGGTCAGGGAATGAAGGAACCACACCATCTGATTAGGAGAGAATGTCAGTGTCCACACAATTGTTTATCAGCTCAAGGGCAATGCTAATAGCCAGTAGCATAATTGCACACAGCATGGGTGACATAAGCATAAGTGGCTTGGTATTAGATGAACGGATGGATGGTGAACAGTGGGTGACAGATAGTGGAGGGTTCATCAATCACTACAGCAAAAAAATATGAACATAGCCATCCAACCATTCCATTTCCAACTTAACTCAAACCATCCTCCTGGAGAACTCTAACCAATTTCCTAATTTAAAAAATGGGGTTCTTATTCCTTGACATTTCAAAATTTGTAACAGCCAATCAGATTGCAGTTACAGACTAAAATGTGATATCATTTCGCTGCTCTGTTATAATTTACAAAGATTCTGCAGGAACCCTCCTAGTGGAATGGAAATCAACTGGTTGGATTCTTTTTTTACTGGTTTAAATTGCCACTGGCTGACCTGTGGCACTTGTATGCAAATGCTGCTGTTGCATTACTACTGGGTTTTATATATCTGATGCAATGATTTGAACTTCAAAGTACATCAGGTTCAGTTCATTTAAATGAGCTCAAATGTAAAGTGAACCTTGACACAATCTAAAGGTTCTATACTAGAACCTTCACATTCGAATTGTTTTGTAAACCTAAATGTTTTTCACATTCTTTAGAACCATCATCTTCTAAGCTGTTAAAAAAAACAAAGAAATCCTTGGCTTTTTGTGTAGCAGTAGAAAAATACTAATCAGTTTGGGAGTGGTGCTGAAACATATTTTAATACTTCAGAAGAAAGGTAATGAATAACTAAGAAACTCCAACCTCACACAACTATAAACCACCACATGGTCTAATTGCTCTCTGTCTCTCTCTTTCTCTCTTTCTGCATTTTGAGCTTGTTTGTGGTTGAGTCATCTAAAGCCATCTCCTGCTGCTGAGCAGCCTTTTTATGTCACTTTTTGTAGAGTCAAACTTCAGTCATACAGAACAACACCCTTTGTCTTTTTTTTGAGTGCAACAGTGTTTAAAATTTTATCCTTCTGTTTTGGTCTTCTTAGATCAAATTCAAAGTTGTGCGTTCTCAATCAATATTTTTCCTGCTTCTAGTCAGGCTTGGGGCCTGTTTTCAACAACTGATAAATGGCCACCGAAAATAGTTTTTCTCATTTGTCCGGCTGAATAAATCTCAAAACAGATCTTCATATGTTCTCATAGTGCCTGAGATCATGGGCCACAAACGGTTGCATTTATAACCTAAAGCAATTATGAGCCGTCCGTTTTTGCTTTTTCTGGTAATATTAAATGTGCACTCAATAACTTATAAAAAATTCTAACAGGAGCTGAAAAATCTTAACAGCACAAAACCAACAACCAACAACACTGAAGCCAGAAAATAAACCTTTACATAAAGCACACAAGCACACCTAAGTGAAGGGACCCCTGGGGAAGAGACACCACATTGACAGTGAGTGTAAGTGACTGGAGGATACGCCCTGTATCTAAATAGATGGCTCCATGAGACGAGAGCGGAATATATGTATTTGTTTGCTGCAGGACATTTAGTGTCATGTTTTGAAGGTGTTTGATTGTAATAATTCAGGAAACAATCTGTAAAATAACAGTGTTTCTCTGCAGAAACTTGAGAATTTAACATTTTTGTGAATGTGCTGCAGTCGGTAAATAAATGAATGACTGTAGAGAGCAGAAAATGAAAACGACCTTTATCATGAGTGTATATTGACCCTGATTTAAGTGGCTGGAAACTTGACAGAAAAGTCAAATACAGGACACTTAAGCTAGAAAAAGAGAATGAAAGTTGAAACTATTTGGCACAGCAGAGCACTCAAGCAAGAGAGAGCTAGAGATGTGAACTCAAGGTGAAGTAAATGTTAGCTAGCTAGTGCAGACATGGACAAATTAGAAAAAACTTAGAACTCTAAGAATGTGTGTAGCTGTAGAGTGGAATAATGAAAGTTTGGGTGTTTTTTTTTTAAGAAGAGACACTCAAACCTGCTGTTCTGCACAGGGTTGTTTAGACAGTGTATAAAGCGGTGCTGTAGGTGCTTGATCCTCATGGTATTTTGTCCAAATCATGTCACGAATATTTTACTAAGGATCCATTTGAGGTACACAATATATGACTGTGTAACAGAAAACCAGGCAGTCATACCACACTCACACAAACTGGCACAAAACAGAAGTGCTGGAGAAAATAACGATAAGGAAGAACTTGCTTTGACTCTGTTGGGGTTTTACTCACACTTTTTTTGCGTCATCTGCAGCTTTGAACTCTGGTGGAATGGACTAAAAGGATCAAAACAAGGGCAGAGAAAGCAAGAGTTTGACAGATAGACAAGCAAATGGCTGTGAATAAAAGAGAAAGTGAAAAACTAGATGGAGGATGAGGACAGCTCAGATGATGAGGAAATGGACTTTACAACAAAGCGAGAGGCAGAAGGATGGTAAGCCTAGCAATGATCCAAGGATGATTATTTAAAGCTATTTATGTGTACAGCCTTTGCCACAAACCAGAGGCATCTCTAGGCCAGTGTTAGGGGCGGGCTATAGCCCTTAGGTACTGTTACTACTCTATCCTTACATGTCTTTGGATCTGGTTCAGCTTGCTATGAGTCATGATAGGACCCTGGGTTTTCTGGACTAAAGAACTATTATTAATCAGTCAAACTTTTGAATGTTATGATGTTTTAACCAGGCTAAAGTTGGCTAATATATATATATATATATATATATATATATATATATATATATATATATATATATATATATATATACATACGTACAATTAAGTGCTTTTTTCCACTGGGGAAATATAGACAGGGAGAGGGTAAGAGAATCTAGAGAAGCCTAACAGAGCTGAGAGAGCAGGTCTAATTAGCTACCAGTCTTTAGTGTGTGGTTAAATAGAGTTCAGACCAGTCAAACCTCGACCTCCACAAGACCTCTAAAAGGGTCCAGTGGTTTCTGATACCAAGATGTTAGCAACAAATCCAGTAAGTTGTAGGGTGGGCTCTCCCTACCAGAATGGAACTGAATGCTCAACTGAATCAGCATCCGCAAATCAACCAGCATTGTGGAAGACTCCACCCACCCTTCACACAGACTGTTCTCCCTCCTGCCATCAGGAAGAATGTACCGCAGCATCCGATCCAACACCACCAGACTCTGCAACAGCTTCTTCCCCCAAGCCATCAGACTTCTCAACTCCAGAGACTGAACTGATGTTTTTTTTGTGTTCCATGCACACACACACTGTTCCATGCACACTCTCTCTCTCTCTCCGACCATTTACCCCAGACAACATGGGAAGCATTTTTGCACAAAGCATTTTGCACAAATAAATTTACAACCTCACTGGACTCAATATTTATTACACATTGCATAATTTGCACACTACCCCTAATTATTTATTATTCTCTGTCTGTACTGTGTTGTGTTGTCTGTCCGCACTTGTATTGTGTTTTGTATGCACTGTGTCCATGTTGCACCATGGTCCTGGAGGAACATTGTTTCGTTTCACTGTGTACTCTGTATGTAGTTGAAATGACAATAAAAAACCCACTACTTGACTTGAGGTTGTGTCAATGCCGTCAACACTTTTTTTTTTATCGTGCATTATTCTGCTGACAGAAGGCCATGAAGGGTGCACTTGATCTACCACAATGTTTGCATAACTGGAACATGTGCCTCCACATGATGTAAAACAAAACATGATTCATCAGATCAGACCATCTTCTTCCGTTGCTCCATGGTCCAGTTCTGATGCTTACATGGCCAACTGTGACTAGGCAGCCCCACAGGAAACTAGCTGCAATGCAATGTGTTCATAATATATGTCATACTTTATCATAATCCATTTTATCATAGCTAGCATTGTAGCTCTTCGAACCAGACAAGCCTTTCTTCCCAAGCACAATGCAGAGCCTTGGGTGTCCATGACCCTGTCACCAGTTCACTAGTTGTCCTTCTTTGGAGCACTGTTGATGCGTACTGACCACTGCATACAGGGAAAACCCCACAAGACCTGTTGTTTTGTAGATGCCCTGGCCTAGTAATCACAAGTCACAAACTGATCACTTGCTACCCAATATATGCTCCCTTGACAGATGCCAGTACAACAAGATTATATATGTTATTCCCTTTAATTTTCAGTGGTTGTAATGTTATGGCTGATCTGTGTTTGTCTGTTGATGGGGGATTTAAAGTCCACTCCAAATCCCCTCTAATTACTTTGGGATAACTCTAAATATAGTGAACCCTCTGCATGAGGCAGACATGATAGGCCAAGTGAATGGGGGCTGGAATGAGACAAGGGGAGCCTACCTTTGACTTTGTGGACTGACATTAGGATTTGTGACATATTAAATATAGAGAAACACACCCTACATTTGTTATTAATTTATTCATAATTATTTGGTAACCCACCAAACCTCTATCTCCTCCTTCCTGCAGTCCATAGTCAACACCAGGAGACCCAGATCCAGTCCAGGTCCAGTTTTAAACCTAATTATCTGAGACATGCATGAAGGCACTGTATATACAGTGTGTATATTAAATACTTAATATTTTAAATACTTTAAATACTTAACATACACATAGTAAGAGTTAACTTTAACCCCTCAAATAGCTGACGGGCCAAAAGTGTTATTACAAACTTCTATTACCAAAGAATATCCCAACCAGTTTGTACAGAAGTCCCTGTAGTTGCTTGGAATGCCCTGAAACACAATAGTAATCCTTTGCAACAACAAAGCCAACAGGCCAGCATTTATACTAAAATCAACACAAGTGAGAAGTGAGAGAGCGATGGAACAGTTCATGATTGGCTGCCTGTGGGCAGATGTCAGTCACGTGAGTGCCTTTTGACCTTTGACTGAGAAAAGAGTCTCACTGACTGAGGGAGCCAGCGTAATTTTATTTACAAAGACACAGTCATAAATTTCTGAGCATGCACCATGAATGTCTTTACATTGCAATAATTAATGCAAAACCTTCTCAGTTTTTATGCATTTAGTCAAACCTGAGTGGCCTAATGAGTGGCATTGACCATAGGTGGTGGTTTTCACTTGCCAAATGAACTTAATGATAATGTGAAGCAGTCATAAGAGGCCAGAAAGTGTCGGAAACATTTGCTGACCAAACACTTTTGACCAATATTGGATCAGATTTTTCTCTCTGAGGATCTGTCGTCGATAGGCCACTAACACAAATCAGAGTGGTAGGGGAGTGCAAAAAAAAAACGGATTTGGCAACAGTCCAATACATTTCTATTATAGTGCATACAGTAAAAACCATGCAAACAAAGTTAATAATATCAACGTCATCAGCCAGCATTAATCTTTTTGACAGCTGCAGTTCAGTTATTTTATTCCTGGTAGCTTGCTGAGAGATAAAAATGGCTGTACTCAGGGGATTTCAGAAGTTGTAGCATTGTGTAGACTTTCCTCTGAGTGGTCTGAGATTTATAAATATGGCCCTGTAACAGTATGGATGGAAAAAAAGAAAAGCGTGTGAAGTTAAATTGCGTGTGGCTTGCTGAATTGCTACTTTTCTGGGTTAACAATTGCTGTCTGCTGCAGCTTGCCTGCGACTGCGAATCAATGCACAGACATTCTGACAATAGATTGTGACCCCACACCCATCATGATGCTTTGCTGGTAATATTCCCCCTCACTGTTCAATACTGACATGACCTTAAGTAGCAGAGCGTGTAAGCTAGCATGAACCAGTGGTTTATCAAATGCTAAAAGTCCACCTGGTGTGTTTTTTCTTTTTTATTTGATAGTGAGAGGCACTGAAGCAGTCTAGTCACAGTCGCGCACACCAACATACTGTATTAGTCAGAGCTCCCAGTAAATAAAGAAGGATTTCAGACGCAGAGTGATATAACATGCAAACAGTTCCTTCAAGTAACTTTTTTGTTCAGTAATTCAACTTCTCGCCAAAGCAGCATAACAAATGAACCCCATTGTCCTCATTATGTCATTTCTGACATTTGTGAGCTCTTTTGACATTTCTTTTTTTTTTCTCTTGTGTTGCCTTTTTATCGTGAGCTCCTCCATGCGTACCACCCATGGGGGGTGGATCATTTGGGCTCGTCACTATCAAAGCTTACTGTCAGTGCCTTCTGACACACATCAAAGGAGTTCCCCCACGCTCACTCAGAATGCAGGGGAACTAGGCTGCAGAGTCAGACCGCGATGGGCTCCACTATTCACACACAGCACCAAGTGCTTTAAATACTGGATGATTACCTTTCTAATTCTTTGGCCTGTTATAGGCCACAAATATGTTATGTGACAGTTGGGTGTCCCTTTGCTTTAAAAGACTGCAGCAAATTCTGTGAATGAATAGGTTCTTATATGATTTTTGCCCTACGTATAAGGCTCTAGGAAAAGCCCTTATTTGAAATAGAAGCTTTATATTATGTGGAGGGTCTTTTAAAGGGGAAATTCCAGCGATGTTACAAAATCTCTGCACTATTTAATGGTTGAGATGTAAGAAGGTTCATTCAGAGTGGTTTTCTGTGCGAAATAGTACATTTAAGGTACAAGATTTTTTTTACAGTGGTGGTGATGGGAACTAGTGGTCACAGCTATAGTTACAATGCATATTTATGTCATAGTTAGTTTTATATTGAATATTGATAAAAGTAGAATTGTGAAAAATCTTGAAAAATATGTTGAATACTTTAAAGAAACCCATTTCAGACTAAAATTAAAGCTATTATATAATAGCATCTCAGGCATCAGGTAGTATAACTCTTTTCTGTTAAGTTTCTGTGATGTAGCTTTTAGAGGCATGTCTGAATGTTAAACACTTAACCATTTAATTCTGTAGAAAAACTAAATGATAAATGCCCTTTAAATTCCCCTTTAAAGTTCTTCATATTTGTTGTTCAGTGACTTAAAATATGTTTTCGAAACAGAAATTTGACCTTCAGTTTTAAGTATTTTGATCGCTCCCCATTCATAAAGATAGAAGCCCGGTCTTGTATGAATGAATGATGGATTACCCTTTAAAGTTCTTCACCTTTGTTGATCTCATTTAAGCTGTTTTTACACTGAATATATTACGTGTAAGCTGTTAGCGCTATGTGCAGCGCTTGCCGGTTGGGTCCAAAAGTGAAAAGCGCTGTTTGCAGCTTGGGATGGTCTACATATGTGTACTGGCTAGTTGGAGACAGCATGTTAGCTTGCAAGTAGGGGTGGGTGGGTAATGCAGTAAAAATATAATATCACAATATTGAAATACAGTTTCACGATACACAATATTTATTGCAACATTTTGACTTAAAACACTACTATTCAAATACTCTCCCATACTGAGTACAGTGATTTATATTTAATTCTGCTGCACTTCATCCAGTTAAACAACACTAATTACACTTATATAATGAAATTTACAGCTGATCACATGATTTGAAGATACAGATAAAGGCAAATTTGGAGATTATATCCAACAAAATCAGCTTTCAGGCCAATCAGCTTTCTGGATACACCATGAGCTGAGGAACCCCTGCATTAGCCAGAACAAGTCATTAAAAATCATGTTCTTTGTGCATCTTTATTTTGTACAATAACTATTAATTTTATCAGTGATTCAAAATATGTTTCTGAAACCTGTAATCTGACCTTCAGTTTTTGAGTATTTTGACTGCATGCAAAAGTTAAAAACATGCCACAGTGCTGCCCTTGCAAATTTGCATCTGCATCATATACCCAATTGAAAATATGTTTGAAAGCATTTATTATAGCATTTATTATAAAAGCATCTTTACAAAGCTTTTTTTTAAAAGATCCATGCATTGAAATGCTAATTAGGATAGCAAAAGTGATTCTTCAATGGCATTGTGCCAAAGAATTTGTTAAAGGGACTTTTCACAGCAAATGTCTAAATGTGTGTAGACACCTGCTTAGCCAACATTTCTTCTTAAATCAGGGATATTAATAGGGATTTTGTCTCCATTTGTCCCAGTCTTCTGGGAAGGCCTTACACCAGATATTGGAACATTCCTGTAAGGATTTGGGTGCATTCAGCCACAAAAGCATTAGTGAAGTCAGGTATTGATGTTGGATAATGTTGGATAAGTTCTAGATCCTGAAAACATCTCCAACTTCCCAAACATTTTTGATGGATCTCCATCAGTCCTGAGAACACAATTACACTGCTCTATTCCCCAGTGCTCATGGGCTTTTTACCCCTTTCTTCATTGAGCATGGTGAGTTTTGGCTGATGTGCAAATGCCTCAAAGCATCCCATTCTCTTCACAAAAGGAAAAAAGAGAAGTTATTAAAGGTTCACATTCACAAAGGTTCACAAAGACATCCTGCAAGTGAGCAACATATAAGCAATCATATCAGTGTCCATGTTGTGGTTAGAAATAATACACTGATGATATAATGACAGAGTGCTTTAGTCTTACTGTGTTTCTGGATTTGTTGTGCATTGATTAATTGATTTCCCTCCAATCCTAGTTAAATATGGTTGATGGAACCCTTTAATCCTCAAATCCCACCTTCCAGATGGTTTGCGAATGTCGATCGATCATTCTGTTGGGCCGGAATATGACGGCAGCAGCTTGGATCGCGGTAGGCCTTGGCAGAAGCGTGGTGTCAAACCGTGAGAATAGAAGGTCATAACCGCTACGTTCACAGCAGCATGTCTCCAGGTGGTCATCAGGATTTCATTTTGTGACAATAACTGACACAGTGAAATACCTGACAGTCAGACCTTCTGAGCTGTCAGTACAACACAACGTGTGGCTTAAATTTAGGAACAGCCAACGTATCAAAGGTACCGTCAGAAAAGTTAAAAGGAAAAATGGAAAACTAAAGGCTTTGTTCTCACTGCCAAGTCGAACAAAATGGCTATTGTTCAAGAGGACAATGGAATATTAATTATGTCTCCTCGATAGAACTGAAAATCATAATATAATCACTTGGGAACTGGAGCTCTGAAACATTAGTCCCCACTAAAGAGGCCTACAGAAGGCTATTCCATAAGCGCAGCTTTTATTTAATGAATACTTAAGCCTTCACAGACACACTGGCTACATGCTTCTAATAGCAGCGAGATTAATATTTTATGCACGTTCCCGGCCTAAGTACTTTAGACTTTGTAATTTCCGTTTAGAAAAGAATGAACTGCAGACAAAGAAGCCTTAAATGTTTTGAGTTGAGTGCATGTATCATTTCCTGCCTCTAATGGTTTAGACAGTGTGTTTTTTTCCTTTTCTTTCTTTTTTTTTTTTACACTAAGCTCATAGGCTACAGTGTACAATTTGGATTATTACAATATCTTAACTTTTCCCAGGGCTGTGGTTCTTTACAGGGACCTTCAACAATTAGGCATATTTAAAAATGTGCCTCAACAGAAGCCTAAACAAAATAGGTACATTTATATTTTTTCCCTGTGATTAAAAAGGACTTACAATGAAGATTGCTTAGTGGGATAGAGACTTGTTTTATTTGGAGTGACATGCTTTCATTTCATTTACTGACCTGCCGTAGAGACCATCCTAAAGTAGGGCGGGATATGGTCACATTAGTGCCATATTGAATGGTGGATTGACAGCACTGCTGATTTGGTAAAAGGAAGCCTTTTAAAGAGCCAAGGAGAAATGCAGGTCAAATCAGTCCCTTTGTAGGCAATGCATGCTGTGCATTTCTATGGAAAGAGATTAGCCTAAGGGTGTCTGGAGCCAAAGGTAGAGGCCTCAAATGAAGGGCCTCTGTCAAACCACGTTGAGGAAATAAATAATACTACTTATGACACTCAATGAACCATGGCTTCAAAAGGGAAAAAGCGGCATTCGGTTCCCTGGAGCAAAGACAAGATGATGGAGAGTATTTCAAGAAGAGGAAAGGCAATGGCAATAAAATTGAACAGTACCACAGGATGATATGGAAATTTCTGGAGAACAAACCTTCCATGTGGCGTAAATTATACTGTCAAAAGTATCCAGACACTTTAATGTGTACCCATTGTTGAAGGAGGTCTCCTAGTGGGCACGAATATAATCTCCATATTAACACACTGCCAATGGACATTTTCTGGAACTTTCTGGAGCAGCTTTACATGATCCTAAGGTCACCATGTCCAATGGAAAGCATCAACTAGAGGTGTATAAAAGCCCTTAGCACTGGGCTGTGGAACAGTGGAGCAGTGTTCTTTGAAGTGATGGACCTCCATCCAGTACTTTTGGGTTCAGTTGAAGGGGGGTTTGTGATTGGAGTGGGGGTTGTGATTGTGATTCTCAAGTGTAGATAAGAATGACAAGAACAAGATTAAGAATGGTGAAAACAAAACCTTCAAAACTTGTGCTGACATACACACAGACATGTATGCGATCTTTGGCAAATGGCCCAGAAAAAATGCATCCAGTTAATCATGATGAAGTCATCTATAATTCGAAGATAAGTTTATCCACTGCATTTTACATGAATGCTAAACTTTCACCTGAAGTTTTTTTTATGTCCATTTGAGACTCACTTGGCACAGCAGAGTCAAACATTGTCTTCTTGGCTAATCTAATGCTGCATTCCAAACCACATATTGCTATCCTACCTCTGGAGATTCACTTTCCTGAAAATTTCACTTTGCTTGTCTTAGACTCCACAGATGGCTGTAACAGGCTTATCTTGTGACGATAGGGTCAACCCTATAACAGTTTAAGCATCCTTTTGTTCTATTAGCAGTTCTACTGAAAAACAATCTTAGAGAGTTGTATCATTTTTAGGCAGCTGTAAAAGCTACAGTTCACTATTATTAGCTACCACAATACGCCCTTTTTTTTGCAACCTGTGGTGTTTTATTTGTGAGAGTGACATATTGTGATTTTTGTGCATTAAAAAAGCTGGATGTTGCAAATACACGCTCCCCTTTCTCTCTCTCTATCTGTGTTAATGTTGAAAACCTGCAAAGTGAAGCGATAGCGGTAGAGTTGATTATGTCAAGTTCTTCATACATTGTTTTTTTAATGAAACAACTACTGTGTTTTTACTATTTACTATACGTGTATTCATATTTAGTTATTAAATTAGAAATGTATGCATAGTTTGGGTGTGTGCATACATGTATTGTGAATTGCTTGGTAACAGAACAGCTGAGTATTCTTTCTTTTGATTTTGATTTTTTTTTTTTAGGGATAGGGTTAGGGTTACCTGTCTCATCTAAGAATTCCATTCCAGATTGCATTTGTACTGGTCCATTCATCATAACATTTGACACAATAGAAAGGTCTACCAGTTTCAAATTATGTCAAAAAAAAAAAAGCCAAAAACAGCAAAAAATTAGACTGGTTTAATATTAACCCTAAACATAACCTTGAACTGTTTTTTGTCCTTTCAGTTGAATAAAGGTACCAAATACAGAGGGATGGCATAGCCATTTCCTAAAAAACCTTTGGGTGACTTGGAAGTGGTGTGGGAGTATAAAAACTCTTTTAAAACAGTCCATAAAATGAAAAGGCTTTTCTTGAACCATACAGTCAGGCAAAGAACCCTGTAGGGCATTAAAGGTTAGGTGTTTTCTGTATTTAATACAAGTTTTTTTTTTTCCAGAAATGGTATAAAAATGTTTTTCACTTCTTGAAATTTTCTGAATCTGGCAATTGCTCTTTACACTGTATAAAAGCATTTAGATTGGGCGAACAGGAAAGTTGCCATTTTGGAGACTGTCACAGCAGCAAGAATATAGATACGTCATATATGATTTGTGGACCTTTTTTTCTTCTACTTATATACTGATTAATTTATATTTTTGTAGAAAGTTCAGTTCAGCTCTACCAGAAGACTCAGGAGCTATTAGTACAATAAAGCTTAACATTTATCTTGACAAATAATGAATAAGGAGATAAGAAACAATGTTGGGTAGTTAAAATCTTTGTTGATAGAACTCCAAATGGGCAGAACCTACCCCCCGAGCAGCTGGCGGGAACAAACTCGTGGCGGTATGGAGCAGAAAAGGAAGACGTGCAAGTGGAGGTCTTTTATACAGGTAGAGGCTGGTGACATAATACATCTCAACAGCTAGACTTCTCTATTCTCAACATGTATGACCCTGAATACCTCGTCTTGACACATGTCCAAGAAACACTTTGATTAAACGTTGCTGAACATGAATCTAGAATGTCTGTACCATTCATCCTCAGCACTAATAAAGATAGGAAAACTATTCAGTGTCTGAATACCAGAGTATCTCAAGTTCATACCGCACTTCTACATTTGTATGCTGTTTCAAATGACTGAACCATTGCTTTTTAATCCAGCTCTTTGAAATAAGGAAAAGGTACCTTAAGAATATGGAATGATATATTCTATCCTCTCTATTTGAATGACTCATGCTGTCTTCAGACGGAAAGGGGAAGGATAGAAAGGGGGAAAAACGGCTTTCCTTGGTGCTGTTGCCCAGACAAATTCACCAGCAAATCAAGTTGGAAGTGCTCTAATCCAGATAGTGTGCATTACATAACCTGACCAAAGGGAAAGCAAACCCATTACATGAACTAAAATAATACTTTTGGTCCACAATAATCTGGGATTAGACCTCACTTAACTTTGGATTTATGTAAGTGACTATATCCATGGGAATGTCACTGACATGCAACAGCATCATGTGAATGATATAGTAAGAGGATTCCGCTTTACTCTTTGAAGACAGTTGTCTCATCTTTGCCTCAATTTTGCCTCACAGATGGATTTGGCTTCCGTGTTTAACCCGTCTGTGCAGTAAACACACACATACACACTAGTGAGCAAACAGCACCCAGTGACAGGGAGCACACATGCTCAGAGTGCCAGGGAAGCCATTGCTGTGTCACCCAGGGAGCAGAGAGGGTTAAGGGCCTTACTCAAGGCCCTGGGTATTAAACCCACAACCCTGTCATCAATAGCCTGGTGCCCTAACCGCTGAGCCACCACTCCCACTATGAGTTAAGGTTATATAGTATTTCCAGTATTGGAGTTGGTCTAATTACTAAAAATTATACCAACATTTAATAAACCTATTTAGTACTCACAATATGAATATTTTTAATCAGGAGAATTTTGACACTTTTAGCATGCACATCACCTTTGCTACGCAAACCAGGCCTCCTGACCAGAGCTTTTCTTCTTTTTTTCCCAGTGCCTTTGGAAGGGTAATTTACACTCAGTAAACAAGCATTGCAGCTAAATCCAGGTTGTCTTATGTATATATCAAATTAGTCCATTAAGAATTTGGCCATTAAGTTTCATGTACAAATGGACAAAATAACTTGTGGGGAAATCTGGCTGCTGAATGCTTAATTACACACAAAAAAACTGAAAGGCCCCATAAACTATAATGCATTGCATTCCACAATAGAACTGTAAAAGTAACTTTCAGGAATTTAATTTTAACACACTAATTTTAAGACACACTATGTTGGCACATTGGCACATTGGCACATTGAACATTGTATCTTTAAGGAGCTTTTGTCATTGTCCTACTAAGACCAAACCCCTAACTAAATACAAATAGAACACCTACAGTTAGGTCGAAAAACATTTAGATAGCAGAAACATTCAGAGGATTGTCACAGCCAAGAAGCAAGCCATAGGCCTAAAAATAAAAACAAGCCCATCAGAGATATAGAAGAACATTTAAATGTGTCACAGTTAACTATCCGGTGCAGTCTTAAAGAGAATGCACTGATGAGTTAAAAAACATAAGAAAGCCTAGAAGACCGCAGAAAACAAAAGTGGTGGATGAAAAAACATTTGGTCATATGAAGTACATCGCCCAGCAGGTAGGTATTTCTGTGTCAGTTCTGTGGGGCAATAGTGGATTAGTGGTTAGAATACAGAGTCATTGATGACAGGGACTGCAATGCTAACACTGTTGGGCCCTTCTCACTGGGCCCTGCAGCAAAGGCAGCCCACCACTCCAGGCACTGTTCTTGTACCATGTGCTTACCTATTCTGCACTGGCGACTGGCGACTCTGCACTGGAGCCCAACAGTGTTTCACTGTACTTTGCACCCCTGCGTGAGAATAGTTAAAATAACATTGAATTGAATAAAGACAGAGGCCAAATTGCATCTGTGTCCAACACCAAACGGTGAATGTCTATCAGAAAAGAAGGCTTCACTACAGTGAATGCAGATGTGAACCAGATTACCTCAAGATGTAACTCACTGATGAGCCTCATAACAGGAAGAGCAGATTAGTTCTAGTCTGTTGCTTAGTAAAGCCACTCACAATGCATTTTGCTCCACATTCAGCTTATACAGTGAGCTACACTGTTTACTATAAATTACAAGTGCATTGATATGGTGCTCTCAAAACTCTTTGCACTTTACGATTTGTCTGACATACATTATAATATTCATCATAATATTGTTAGTGCCCCAACGTGTAAATAGGGAGCCATTTTAGTCACAGCCAATGCTTTTAAAACTATAAAGCTAAATGTTTGTCCAGTTAAATTTTTTAAGCTTGAAAAACTTTCTTATTTCAATTAAAGTCAAATTCTTTGTTAGGATTTCATTGTTTTGCAGAGCAGAGTTGGTCAGCATTTGGGATGGTGTGGATTATTTCAAGGATGACGGCTGCCACCCTGTGCCGCCAATGAAGCTGCGCCCCCTCAGAGTGCCCCTTTTAATTATGCAGCAGCAATATGAAATGCACCATAAACATAGACACTCTCGAGTCAAATTCACTAACCCACAGCCTCAGTATGTAGCATTTCTCACAGATTAGATATCCTGGTTACTCTAAGGAAAGGGTCTACATCTCACTTCATTAAACATGCATGTGGATAATAGCACGTGGAAGATATATAGCATCCTGTTGCAGGGCCACATTTGCATTTTAATTAGCAGACATGTTTCCCATTATCTATGGCACTACCAGGCCAGGGGATTATCAACTGCGCTTAGCGTTATAGATGGCAGCCTCTGCTGATAGAGTCATTCAGACTTTCCAGGCATCCTGTGGGTTGAAGACTAAGTGCAATGTGACAGTATTCGAGTATCTAGCAGAGACATCCCGCATTAATCCACAACTGAGCCCATTACCCCGACTCTGCGGGTCGCAGGGGACCCGTGGAGAGGTAGTCCAAATAAGCAGGGCGAGGAGCAGCCTAATTAGATCCACCTTCTGCCACGCAAGGCTACATTGTCATCAGTGCAGGCCACTGGTCAATGCTATTATATATAATTGTCAAAGATGAGCTTTGCCGTGCTCATGCCATGCTCAGTCCTAAAATTACATTATGCTCTGACTCTGTTTATTGTATGCAAATGAAAGATTTTGTCATTCAGAACACGAGGAAAGGCCCAAAACTGTGGTTTTTCAATGACAGATTCTTGCTTTCTTTTGCTCTTCTTTGCCTCTGCACAATTTGAACGCTGCTCTGTGGACTGTTTATGGCTGGTAAGGTAAATATATTCTATCTTGTAGGCTACATGATCTACCTTTGATTAAATATTGATTGCTCCACGTTTTAGAGTCCAGATGAAAAATGCTGTCATATTACTGCTGTGAGACTGGGCGGCCCTGGCTGGCCTGAGCTGGACTCTCTGGACATCTCCTGTAAATCTCTCTCTCTCTTTTTTTTTCACCGTCTCTCTCTGTCTCTTACACACACTTTCAACCGACTCTGCTCAGAACATAACCACAGGTTCATATAAGGTACAAATCCTCCGTAGGGAGAAAAAGAAATGAAGATAAGTGCAAACTTTTTGAAATTGGAAGCTTTTTCAGCAGACCATCCGATGTCCACATCTGTAAGTCGTGTTCATAAAAACAAATCTAGAGCTGCAATATGTGAGGGAGCAGGAAAATAAATAAGATCAAATTATCAGGGAACTCCGAGCCCAGGATGCTCTACAAGACCATATTGGGCTGTGCTTCCAAACAGTTAGACAGCCTTCTGTGTTGGATCATCCCTATTTTGGTTATGGAATAAGGTTCACTACATCTGCCTTGCTTTATTTTAGCCATTGTTTTCTGCACTTTTTACTTTTCTGATTTGTATCACAGGCTGAACGCTCTCAGGTCTGTTTGAAATGTGTAGCGCTTCATAATGTTCATCTCCACTGCATCTGCTTAGAGCCTCTGCCCTTTTCGGATGGACTTGCTTCAGCTGTTCTGAATTAGGAAGAGCCCCATTTGTTCACTGCAGGCTTCACTTTAATTCGATCTCAGATCGTCAAATAAGTGGCAGATGGCGACCTCAGTTGGAGAGAGGGCCTAAAATTTAATTTCTGTGCCATCTATAATCCCCTTCCTCTCCCTCTCCCTCTCCCTCTTTTTCCCATCACACTGTGTCTCCTGCATTTATGTGCTAGTCAAATTCAGCTGCTGTGCACAAAATCAAGGACACATGCTGGATATGTCTCTATTGCACAAACTGGCTCTCAGACAGATTTTTGAGCTTTGTCTGTAATAAGCATAATACTCTGTGTAGAGTGTCTTCACAACACTATATATATATATATATATATATATATATATATAGGGTGAACAGTTTGTTATCACATGAAGCACTTTGTAAGTGCTAAAAATGGTAGCACTATGAGCTAGCATGGTAATAACACCTTTATATTTACAGTAATATTTACAGTCATATTTAAACATATGGACAAATGTAACACTTTTGAGAGATTGATGTAATATATCTAAACAAATAAAACTGAATAAATGAAAAACAACATATACAATATAACAATGATAGTTAGAACATCAATACAGAGGATTTTGAAGAAGTCTGTTTTTACATTTAAATATTTAACTACAATTTTATCACCATGGCCAGATCCAAAAAGCTATCTTGCCTTCAGAAAGAAGGTAGTGCATGGAAAGGGACAGGGATTCTAAAAAGCATGCATAAGTCATTTATTCCACTTTCTTGAAAAACATTTAGAAGTGGAGAACATTTAAACCGACGGTCAACATGGTGAGGTCAGGGCACCTTAGCAAGTTCAGCCCAAGAGCAAACCTCAGTATGTGTAATGAAGTCCTAATCCTAAAATGTCATGATGTGACCAACAGGTATTGCCATATTTGATGTCAAAGTACAGCATCTACCACCAGAGACCAAACAACTTTAATTTTAATTGGGAGGTGAAAGCATGGAGGAGTGGGAAAAACTTTCTCCCAGTCAATGTCAGAGGTTTGCCAGAGATGGTTATTATCAATTGTTCGGTCCATATTTCTTCATAAAAAAACAAAATATTTACTGTTGTGTCCTATTACTTCACTTGACTGTATATTTTGACCGACACTCTTATCCAGACCAATGTGATATAGTGCTAGACCTTGAGCCTTGCTATTGGTATGGCAGCTGGTATCAAATCACACATCTCCTGTATATGGTTGCACTGGACATTGAGTCCATTTAAATAGTCAGTTTAATAGTTTTCGCCTGCATGCTGTAATCTCATGTTAGTAAGACTGACTTATTGTATCCTCCATCTTCTGATGAAGTGAAGACTGATGAAATAAAGACTAGTAATGAATAGAGTACAAACTAGCTATAACACTAGCAAAAGGTAGCTAGAAAGCTAAATTGCTAAATTAGCTACATGCTAAGTAGCTAGCTAGTCATAGTTCATTCATAAAACACACATTTTAGCATCGCCTAGCAATCATCATTGTCGCATGTGGTAATTTATTATCATAATAGACAGGAATGATATTGTGAATGACGTGCATGTGACATTAGACCTTAAATATACTCAAGCTGGCTGCATTGCTGCTGGCACAGTAAAGCCGCTGGTAGTGTGTGTGTCGTACAGCTCCAAGGGCATCGGGTTCCCTCTGGATACTCTGGTTTCCTCCTGCCTCCCAAAAGCATACATGATAGGTGAATTTGCCTTGCTAAATTGCACCCTAGGTGTAACCGATTGACACGTACTGGGGCCCTGTCCAGGGGCTATTTCTGCCTTGTGCCAAAAGATTCTGGGTAGGCTACCAATACCAATCATGACCCTGATCAGGAGGAAGCAGATAAGGATATGGTTGGATGGATGGATGGATGGATGGATGCTTGCATTGTGTTTTACACAAAAGAACCAAATCCAATGCATGCTAGACTACCTCAAGATCAGGACAGCTAGACAGATCAGTGTTACACTTGTCTTTTGACACTTATGTTAAACAGACAACATCCAGATAGTGGGCATTTTGTTTGGCAAGTGTAAACAGGGCCTGGAAGTTTACAAGTGTAAGAGTAAACTACGTTCCCAGTTTATCCTCTGAGCTTTGATGCATGACATTCGATTGATTGTCCTAAACCTGAAGAACTTAATCATTGTTTAGCGCAGATGGCATTAACAACTCATATTTAGGAAGGCATTCTCCTTGATTAAAATAGATGTACCATGTAATGTATTCTCCAAGGTAATTAGCTTCACACTGTAATTAATGTGCTTGTGCAGATTTGTGAGATTTAATCACCCTCATATGAGCCTCATTGGCAAAAGGTTGATAATGACACACTGTAAGGTATTAATTAGCAAGGATATGGCAAGTGTCAGACTCTTAATATGAATTATGCGCCACTGTGATAAAAGCATTTCACTAAAGTTTATACTATCCAATCTCGTGGCAATAAATTGAAGTGTGAATTTATGAGTCGGTTCACGTTTGTTAATGGTTCATGTGTAGAAATGTATCCGTAGATTATAGTGTTATGATGAAGAATAGGCCTTGTTCCAGCTCTAAATCTGTTTACACAATCTTTTGCTTTTTAAAAAGACATTAGAATGTAATCTTGGGCTGATACAATAAGATTGTGTTGTGATTCTGGCTTGTATCTGTTGTTGATTTAGGCAGTAAATGATTGATTAGCCTTAATACTGTTTCACTAGTGCCGCTAGAACGTCATACAATGCTACATAGCTTTTGATCGAGAGAGACAACAATCTATCACTGCTCTAAGGCCATATTACTTAGGCTGTAACAGAAGAGACAGAAGACGTTTCTCCAAACACCGGCGAGTGAGGCTTCTCTTTGAGTATTTTATAGGTATTCATAATTATAATATAATCTCAATGTTTTATGTGTTTGGTTCTTGATAAAATAAGAAACCTTGTGTCAACCTTTTCTATTCTTCATAGCAACATTGTATTGCAATTTTACCTTAAAATAACTGCTTCAATTTGGTAATACACTATCGTGTAATAGGGAAAATCACGGCCCCTGCAGGCCTGGTGCAGATCTGCATAATGCTGCATAACCTTTTTACCAGTTACATTTTCGTAGAATCCTGTAATATTACGGCATCAATATGATTATTTAATATGATTTGGACTCTTGCTGGTTCTGTATCTCTCAGCTTGTCAATAAATGGCTGTCCATAAAGGCGTTCACGTTTACATATTTACGGCAGAGGGTAAAAGTGAATTACGTTCCCCAACTCTAGGGGAAGCCCAGGAACAAAGAATACCAATTCTAAGATAATGCTGCTTTAATGTTCACATTATATTTATGGAATTTAGAACCTAAGCCATTTACAGTTCAATCTTGCCAATATAGCATTAGGAGTATTGCCCAGGGACTAAGGATATGGTGGTATTCTTGTTCCGGCAAGGAATCAAAATATCAATAAAAGAGGATTCTAAAGAAAATCCAAGACTTTTGAACCTCCCAATGAACAGTGTTTGTTTTTATTAGGGAGTGAAATCTGTATCATAACACCCAAACACTAGTAGAAACTGTTTATCATAAGTCACCACTCCAGCACAGTTTATTTTTGAAGAAAGCTACTTCAATCATTTTGACAAGGAACATCATAGTCAACCAGAACAGGTCAAATCTAGGAAATAATGTTTCAGTAAACTACTCAGACACAGAGAGTCGGTGGTTCGCTCCAGTAGCATTACTACGCTCTAAAATAAAACCATATCAAAAATAAATAATGGTCTACAAAATGGTCTTTGAGCAATGTCATAGAAGAATGACTTTGAGTCCCATTAAGAACATTTTAGTTATAGCAATGTGTGAGCGTAAAGAACCTTCAAATTGGTAAAGAACTTTCATATCATAGGAAGGTCCTTTGAGCCTTCAGACAGTTTTTCACATTTACAGATTTCTCTGTGGTCCTTAATGGAACCAAAAGTTATTCTCCCATGGCCTTGCTCAAAGAACCTTTTGTAGCACCTCTTCATTGTTCTGAAATCCCACTCCCACTTCTGGTTCAAATTACACAGAGATAGCTACCAGCATTTTAAGCACTAGATACAGCATCATATACAGATCTCAGTGCATTGCATCTATGTAGTAATCAGGTACTAGCAGATAAATAATAATTGTGCTTATTAAATCAAGGGAGCTCATGAGTAGCATTTTTATATCATCAATATCATGCCCAAACCTCATTAACATTTCTTTTCCTTGCAGAAAGTGTAGGAGTAGGATTGCCAATAGAGAAGGACTGTGAGCTGTGGAGCAGTGGTGGTGCTCCATCGAATAGTTTTGGGATGAGTTGGGATGGTGATCATCTGCCATTCTAACCTTACTAACACTCTTGTTGCTAAATGCAATCAAATCCTTGCAACAATGCTCCAAAGTCTAGCAGAAAGCCTTCCCTGAAAAGCAGAGACAGTTCCTCCAACATAGCCCTTACTTTCAGAAGAAACAATGACTGAGCAGGTGTCCCAATCCCTTTGTCCATCCATATAGTGTTATAATTTTACATTGAGGGCTAAATAAACCCTCACGAAATAAACAAATAAGAGGTAAATGGACCCAATTTGGCTGCTGTAAGTCCTTTTAAACGTCTGGTGTATATGAAAGTGTATCAAGGCTACATTGGCTTTGATAAGTTGGTTTATTACATTTCTACATTTCTTTCAAAACTCATCCGCCGACTACTTCTTACACTGATTCAGCTCATACTTTAGCAGAGTGATGAAAGGTGACTTTTGACTTTTGTAAGGATATTGCCAGCTTTTATGGGATGTCAGCGCTCAGAAATGATATGTTGAAATAATAAAGGTGAAAGAAATTATAATTCAGCACTCATGTCATTTGGTTTTACAGGAACTGTCATTAAATGTTCAGCCTGAGAGTTGAATACATTAGAAAGAGAGAGAGATCCAGAGAGAGAGAGAGAGAGAGAGAGAGAGAGAGAGAGAGAGAGAGAGAAAGAGACAAAGAAAAAGTGAGCAGAATCAATCCTATTGAACAGACATGAGAGAAGATGTAGTTATCATTTCATCAGCGGCGTCTGAAAGGTCTCTCACGTTGAATTATTCAACCTTAAAGAGACTGAGTACGGTTTTAGACGTGCATACTGAAATATATTGTTCCACCTTGTCACTCCTGTGCTTACAAGACTGCTGCAGTGTGATAACTGAGTTTAAATATGCCTCAAGAGGCAGTCGGTTTGTATGATCTAACAGTTAATTTCAATTCAATTCCAATTTATTTGTGTAGTGGATTATATAACAGGTGTGTTGCAAAGCCGATTCACAGAAATCTCCCAAACCCTTAATGAGCAGGCTGAATGAAACAGTAGTAACGAAAAACCGCTGAAGATCACGAGGATGAAACATTGACAGGAGCCCAGACTGCTCTGGACAGAACCAAACTGCAAATTTACAGTAGAAATTAAGGGTCTTCCATCCACATCCATACGCAGATGGCCAAGAAAAAAACAAGAAATGCCAACAAATGCCTAAATGTCTCAAAGAAAGGTGGTAAAGTAGGTTTATCAGTAAAGGAGAAGGTGTTTGACAGCAAAGCAGGACAGTGACTTCAGCCCTCATTAAATGGGCCACTGCCCGCTCCTCCTGCTGCCTCTGAACTCTTTGGGTGACAGCTCTCCCAAGAGTCCTCCCTTGTGTACGCCATACACAGTAAACATGATGAACTCTTGTCTTGTCCTTCGTGGAAAAATCGTGAGACATCATCTTCAAAAATTTGTGCTTAACAGTAGTTGATGGAAATTCTGATTCATTGTCTTTTCAGAGATCTTTTTTTAAAATGTATGAATGTTTTAATGGAGAAAGAGAAACAGCCATAAATTTAAATGTAAACTAAGTAAGAATTATGACTATAGAAATGAAGTATTATATTATCAAATATTTTTCTATATTTTTGGCTAGATTGCATTCAGATTGATTTTTGATAGACTGGACAGCCAAACACCACATGAAATTCAAATTTTGCTAATACGATCCAAACCACATTTGAAGGTGGTTTACAATTGGATTTGTACAGATGTGTCTCAGTCTGGCTGCTCTGGCTGCACATATCGGATTTCTAAGTTTCCTTTACGTCACTTGCAACGCGACCTACAAAGACCACATCAAATACAGGGCGAACTCCATCTCTCCTGCTTCTGAGTATGAAAGCAGCTGAATTGCACCTACATCGTTACCACAGTATCCCATGCAGATAGGTTTGTGATGTCCAGACTCACAAATCTGATCTGAAAACTTGCGAAAAACAGTGCAGATAGTCATCTTACCGGATCCGATTTGACTGCAGCATAAAAATCGTATCTGATGTGTTATCTGTGCAGCAGTTTGAACGGCAAAAAAAAGTTTTCAGTTCAGATTAGGGCCATTTTCATGTGTTTTACTGAAATCAGATACACAGCAATGCGACTCTGAACAGCCAGATCAGAATTTATACGACTTTTGCGTCAATTCAACACTTAAAAAGCGAAGTTCAAAGAAACCAGGGATGCAAACAAAAAAAAAGGGACCGTGGCTGATAAGCCCAGCTGTCAGCCACTGGAACTACCTGATAGCTCCTGTGATGCTGGCAATAGGAGTTCTTGTTGTCCTGCCTGCTTCACCAAGCTTACATAGTGCAGGTAGCAGTATGCTGAGCCTGGAGTAATACCATAGTAATGTATCCTGGTAAAGATTGGCATGCTCCCTCCAGATGTGGGTTGAGACCCTATCCCAAGTAGAGAAGTTTAAGTATCCTGAGGTTTTGTTCATGAGTGATGGAAAAAGAGATGACAGCTACAGCAATGTAGCCCGCAATGGCTGTAAGCTCTCAATTAACCAGTCAATCTACAACCCCCACTTTTATTATGGTCAGGAACTCTGGGTAATGACTGAAAGAATCATATCACAGATACAAGCAGCTGAAACAAATTCCTCTGTTGGGTGGATGGGCTAACCCGTCACAATAGGATGAGATTCTGGCAGAGGTGGTTTGAACCTCTGATAAAGTACCTTGTTGTCACATCCTGTTGAGGATGAACTAGGCACAACCAACTGGAAGGAATCCCAGAGGACAACAGGAACAAAGGTTCCTAAATAGTTCTTGGCTTGAATGTACATACAGTACTAGAAAACACCTGTAATTGATGCAGAACATTTACATTGCATGGATGTTCTCAAAAGTTCTCAAAAGGTTCTTCACACTCTCATCTCATTTTTTTCAAGTTCTGGGATTGCTCTGAAAAACTGTAATCATTTCTGAGTTGGTAAAGCAGGAAAAAATAGGCAGGTGCTTTAGTCTTCAGAATTCAAACTGAATACCATAGAAGTACTTTCTAAATTGTAAATTGTACGTTCTGCAAAAGACTCTTTAGGCTGAATTATGGCGATGGACCTTGAAAGAAAAAATTGTTGAATTATATATTACAATCCATCTTCTGTTATTCAGACACACTATTTGAATGAAAATACAATATACTATAATGCTATTTTTCTTATTTAAATGGAAGGGTTGCACACCAACAGCTTTGACTGGCCTTGACAACAACTAAAATGCACAGATATGTTCTCAATTTGTACTTTTTTTGGAACATTGGGCTTACTGAGTGGTCTTCTGTATAATAAAACATTCTGTCTAGACATTCATTTAGTTGCATATAACAGATGGGATTTGTAACAATAGTAGTCCCTTTTTCCCATTTCAGACCCTTTTTAAAAAAAAAAAAGTTCTTTAAAGAGTCATATACTTGAGGCTTCCATCATAAAGGAACAGTTGTTGTGTTCAAGTTATAGTATATTAAGCATTTTCTTAAATCTCACTTGATACAAAATATATTTAAATAAGAAATTGTACTTTTAAACAAACAAATCTGGTCTTTAAACTGGTCTTTAAATAAAAAAAATGTCCACTTAAAATGAGATAAATTCTCATTCCTAAAATAGTTCTAAAACGATGTATGTACAAATTAATTTCTGTAATTTATGTAATGTATGAAATTTATGTAAATAAATATACTGTATTTATTAATGTTAGAGAGATGCAAACTGCAAAGACAAACTGCAACTGCAAACTGCTTAAGTGGTTCCACAGCCAATACCTAAAAATTATGTGAATGTAACATCTTGAAAAGTAACAACAGAGGTTTTTTTTGTATTTCAGGATTACTAGACTACTCAATTTGTCTCTATCTAGGGCAATCGGCCAGACTGGAAACTTTTGAACAGAACTATGAAAGAAGTAATTTCAATGCATCTTTACTTATTAAGGATACATTGGTTTTTTTAAGGTCTCAGATCTCTCTAGATATTTGTCCAACTAAATTCATAGAATAAGTAATGTGTCTTAGAATGTCTCATTTTATGCTGGAGAGGGTGCCTCTATAATTATGTCTAAATTTTGTCTAAATACAATAACTATTTGAAACACTGGCTGATTTATTTTATGGATATGAATCTTCTTCAGTCTTTAGTCCGAATATTTCTAGCTTGTTAGGAATTTTAGATTTTCAGATTTTGTAGTGAACTGTTACTACTGTGTAATAATAAACGAGTATAAATAGAAGTCTGATGTCATGACTAGAACTGCAGTAGAACTTTGCACAGCCAGTACTTATCATTAGAAAAAAAATGTGTTAGGTCCTATTGCTCACTTTTTAATTGGGTGAAAGTGAATATTGACATTAATTAGCAGTAAAGTTGATATCACCAACATGACAGAATAAAGTTTAATAGAAAAAAGTAATTAACTGAAAAATTAATAAAGTGTAATTGAAGTACAAATCCATCTCAGGTATACTTCAGTAAAGGACTAACAGTAAGTGAAATACAGGATGATGTAACATTTTTTGGGAGCGATTTCTTCAAATATACTCAACACTTTCATATTAATCAAAGGCCTGCTTTACACAGCAGGCAACTATCGATTGATTATGCTGCGGGCCACAGTTTAAGCGCAAGCTGCAATATCTAGAGTCTTTCGATCGCAGAATGTTGCACATTACTCATGCTGGAATGTGGACTAAGCTCACACGGTGATGATCACTACCTCAATTTCATGGGTCAAAAGCTCTAGGTCTAAGTTCTTCAACAATAAGAGGTTAACTGACCACATCAACTGAGAGTTAAAGTAAGATAAGATAAGATAAGATAGTCCTTTATTAGTCCCGCAGTGGGGAAATTCACAAAGCAGATGTGGCCAGTACGGGGATGACCTAAAGTGTGCTAATAATTGAAATTGTGTGATTGTCTAGCAGATGAATCAGGTCTCTCAGTGAAAGCCATTGCTTTCTGAAGACAATGACTCAAGGAACCATGCCATGTTTTTATTTAAAACAACCCAGTACCATCAGTGCCAAATTAATTAGTCATAAGAGCCAGAAGAATAACACACGGTGTAAAATGAAGCCCACACCACACACCCTACATTTGGTCACATCAAATGCGCCAGACCAATTTCAAAGAGATGGTATGTACTAGAAGATAAAATGAGTGGATTCTATTGATTTCTCTACCCTCTATGCAGTACATCTGCCCTGCACTTCTAAGTGCTTTCAACACACCTGGTTCAACTCATTAACTACTTAACAAGCTTACCCTGAGGAATATACTAAACTATGCAGTGCTACAAACACTACAAAACTGATTAACTGCATGTTCTCTATATAAATTCAAACATTTATACTCATTCCTACTACTGCATTTATATATACTTTAATATATACTTTAAAAATAAAGCTGCTTGGTTACATAAGGAACCTTGTTTTAATAGAGATGTGTGAATGTATAGAACCTTTAAATTGGAAAGGAACTTTCACACTGAGTGTAGGTTCTTTAGACCCTTAAGGGTTATTCCCACCCACATTCATATGTCTACTACAAACATGACTCTTTACCGTAAGTGGTTCTTCTATGGAGTGTGCACCAACCTATTCAGCCTACAGCAGTTCACCCCAGCCCTTTCACACTGAAGTCCTAAAGAATATTTGACTGCTTGGACTGCCGAATGAGGCATAATACAGGGAAGGCAACAAAAGCAGCCTGTTTCATTTTATGGGAAAATGAGAAGTCAGTAAACAGTTATTTAAAAATGAATTATGGCTTCATGTTTTTAGTAGAAGGCAGCACCATGTTGCAGCTGGTGTCGTATATGAAACACAGCTCCAGGGGCCTAAGGTTGTGGGTTCGATTCTTGATCGTTGAACCTCATTGTCTGTGAGTAGCTTGGTGTGTGTGTTCTCCCCGGTGTTCTCTCACATAGTAGGTAAATTGGCAATGCTAAATTGCCCCATGGGTGTATGTGGTACCCTGTAATGGGCTAGTGTCCTGTCCTGGGGGTATTCCTGTCAAGTGGACAAAAACAATGACATAACGGGGTGGTGCACTGTGGTCCTGGAGGGCTGGTGTCCAGAACAGTTTGATGATTCTCTTGCTCATAACACAACTACTGAACCTGGCAATTAACTGCTGAAGTGACTGGAGTAGACCTATCTAGTCTAACCTTATTTGGACTTAAATATAATTAAGGAAGATATAAAGGTTAGAATTGGCTCCCTCTCCAACCTAACAGGGGGACCCATTAGAAGTATACCATATGAGTGGCTCCACCCATGACTGGGTATAGGTACCTTAGGCAACATGGTGCACCATTTTTTCTTGCAAGCGCCAATCCCGCTAGCCTTGTGTTAAAGCTGTGAGCTAAGCTTTTTGGTGGGCTGCACAGACCACCCTCAAGTCCAATAGGATAGAGAAGCTGAGTGGATAAAGTTTACTTTTGATGGCAGCGTCCTACCTACAGTTGGGAAAAACCTGTGCGGGTTTACCGGGTTTACCAGCGTGTTCTTGCTTCTCGCATGGAGAGTTTCTGGAGAAGTCTGTAGCAGTTTGAGCAGCAGGGAATCCGATGTACCCTGAGGAACCATCACATGTTGGCAGTAGTCCTGGATTCTGTCACTCTGGATGCTGATAAATTCACAAAGTGTCTAGTTTTAAATCATTGTGTACTTCACCAGAAGAACTGTCGTTTAAAAATTCAGTCAATTCAGACTCTGAACAGGTCTGTTTTAGGCAGAAGGAGAAGGGTACTGTGCTGCTTGAACTTTGTGGTATTTTAAACAAAGCAGTAACAGACAGTTCATTAACGCCCCAGCAGGGAAATGACAGCTCTAGCGAAAGTTCTTTGCAGCGTCACCTTTCTTCAGCCAATCACCAGCCTCCAACTGTGCTAAAAGATCTCTTAATTGTAGGCTTTTTTGGCTGCTTTGAGAAGCAACGTCAAGTTTCTTCCACCTGCCTCCCCACCGCCACCTGTTTGTTCCTGGCGGCTGCCCGGGGGGTAGGCTCTGCACCTTGCCTCTTAGGTCGGCACACAGCAAATTTGCCAGTGTTAAATCAACACTGATAAAGTGTTAACTGATTAAGTGTTAACAGTGTGAGTGTTAAAGTGTGTGTTAATTTAACACTATCAGTGTTGATTTAACACGGGTAAATTTGCTGTGCAGACCTGGGCTAATGACAGGGCCTATGCCAAAGACAATCAACAGTACCATAGTTTCTTTAATTAAAGATTTATAAGATTAATTTACGATTTACTGTCCTAATATCGCTGAAGTCTTCGATGTGCATAGGTATATTAAATCACTGAATATATGTAACATAATAAGCAAGTAATTTATTACAATTAACAACACAATATTACAATATGTGAAATGATGTATATATATTGATACAATATGGAAATGATGTATATATTTGAAATAAATAAATTCAGCACAGCACCTTTTGGATTGTGAGACTGGTCTAATCTTAATAATCAATCATCCACCTGCAAACGGGCTACCTTCGACAGATGGGCTGAATGAACAGTCTGCTCTTGTCCTGACTACAACGCACACTGAATGCTGTTTTAATAAATGCTCAGATGTGAATGCTAATGTGGCACAAGTAGTCAGCAGCACTCTGCGGGATTACAGCTGCCCAGTGTTCCAAAAGAGGAAGGATGTACTTTGAAAGCATTTACATTTATGGCATCGGACTGATGCTCTTATCCTGAGTGACTTTCATTTAAATGATGTTAAACATGTAGTCGAGTGTGGTGTGAGTGTAGAGTCTTGACCAAGGACTTTTTATTAGTGTAGTGTGGTTGGTTTATGAGAAATCTGTATCATTAAAATCAAAGCATTTCATACCTAAGTAAAGGTGCACGTATTTGTCACTGTAGAGTGTTCACTGCACAGCGAAACATGTCCTCCGCATGTAACCCATCTGTGGTAGAGAACACACACACACCCACACACCCACACCCCGCCAGCACCCAGGGAGCAGAGAGGGTAAAGGGCCTTGCTCAAGGGCCCAACAGTGGCAGCTTACCAAACCTGGGAATCGAACCTACAACCTTGTTTTCAATAGCCCGGCACTCTAACCGCTGAGCCACCACTGCCCCACTACCTCTGAAAGCATCAAAGGGTCAAACATGCGTTATTGTTTTTTTAATTTTATAATCTGAATCTAAATATCTGGCTTAAAGAAATGTTTAAGGTACTTAAACATTTTTTTCTTCAAATATTTACAAATAAAATGTGCATATAACACATACAGGTTCACTATAGGGTTTAGATATACAATGGCTATGGCCTCTGTATTGTGCATTGTGTACATCACCAGCCCTGCTTCCTAGTCACCCTTACTGTAAAGAAATTAATTAGAGTTGTCAATTAACCAGTTCAGAATTATTAGTAGAATTATTCAGATATTTAAAAAATATTTTTATATATATATATATATATATATATATATATATATATATATATATATATATATATTTTTTTTTTTTTTTTTTTTTTTCCCTTCAGCGCTCCGATTCTCTCCTGAAGTGTTCATTTGCTTCCAGCTGGACTCATACGAACACGGTAGGTGTTAATACAGCACAGGGGATTTGGCTGTGACAATATAACGAACGGCTTCCAGCTCCGTGTGTGTGTGTGTGTGCGCGCGCGCGCGCGTGTGTGTGTGGCTTAACGCGAAGCCCGAAAGCTCGTTACACTCCACGCCATTGGCTCGCGCCTAATTCGCTGGGCTCGTTCTCCAGCCTCACACAGTCGGGCGCGCGCAGTCTCCTCAGGACTGCCTCCATCAGCATCGCGTCCAGCTCTCATCAACTTTGGAGGAATATCTGGGATTTAAAGTGCGGCAGAGAAGAGCAAAACACATTCAGTGTCACTTAGGAGAAACCGCTGTGCTCGGCGGTCCCCTCGGCTTTAGCCGTGTGGAGGGGCTGGGGAGAAGATGCGTGAGCTGCGGGGGCAAACGTGAAGGTAGGCTGGAAGACTGTGAAAGTCGTTCGGGGGAGTGAGGTGTAAAATGTGTGAGTTTTCGGTAACAGCGTTTCTTGTTGTGTGTGGAGAGATGAACTGGCAGGGCTTTTCTGCTCGTCTGGGTTGAAGAAGCGCTGGGATAAGTAGCATAGTTAATGAAGGAGAAGGCTGGTCGGCTGTTTATTGTAGTCATTAGGAGGCGAGAGGGGAGGGGAATAAGTTTGGAAAGCCCTCAGGGGAACCGTTGCGGGCCTCAGCTAGCTAATTCAGTTGCTGGTTGTTTTCAGGGCACTGTTATCATTGTTTTTTTTTGTGTGTGTGAGATGTTAACCACTCAGTTTTACTGGGGTTTTTATAGCCTGTCAAATTTCAGAAGAACTCTTGGCAAGGCCTCGCCTTTTCTTAATGGCTTTCTAGTTGTTTGAAGACTGATAGGTAAAGCTGCATGTACAGCACATATATAGCGAGTGCTATATCTCTCTCTCTGTATCTGATGAGGTTGAACATTTGGTGTGAATTACATTCATCAGTTCCGCTTCATTTAAAGCGTGCCATGAACTCATTTGCTGTCAGTAAACATTAAGCAGATGGATTTATCTCAATCTCAGCATCTGTCAAGGCTGCCTGCTCTCCCCCGAGTTACAGTAGCTGATCTGATCAGACTGTAGTCCTTCCCCATCATCAGACTGTATACACCGTTAATCTCAGTAAGCAGCTGTGGGATATGAGATACTTGCACTTAGCTATCTCTACATGCTGCCGAAAAGCATTCGTTCATTTTCTCAGTGTATAAAAACACCATAGCAGTAATGTGTGTTATTAGGGACATGCAAATCAGGGAATAATTAAAGGCAATTGGTAATTCAAATGAACAAAATAGATACAAGCCTAGGGGTGGGCGATATGGTTAAAGGATTGTGTTACAGCCCTGAGTGGTCCAGCGGAATAAGGCGATGTCACCATGCGCAGAGGATCGCTGGTTCGAATCCCAGCTATGCTGCTAGCCATCGGCAGCCGTAGCCCTGATAGAGCACAATTGGCCTTGCTTTCTCCAGGGGGGGTAGATGGCGCTCTCTCTCCCCACATCACATCAGCGCTGGCTTCTGCTGGCCGATGTATCAGAGCCGAGGTATGAGTCCAGGCGGCGGTTCGAAAAAGAGGTGCTGGCGTTGGCTGCACGTATGTCGGAGGAGGTGTGTGTTGGTTTTTACCATCACTAGTGTCAGGAGCATTGCATGCCATAGGGAGAATTTGCACATGCTGGGAAATTGATGATCCAAATTGGGGAGAAAATGGAAATATTAGAAGTAAATTTGCAAAAAAAAATAAAATAAAACAAAGCAAATATGTCATGTTGCAATTTTTTAAGACATTTGTACGATGCACAATATTTATCGCAAAATTTTGATCATGCAGCAAAATACATTAGTATTGTCAAAATTCCTTAAAACTGCTATTCAGATACTATCCCATACTTGCAGTGCAGTAATTTCTGTTCAGAATCTGCTGCACTTCATCTAATTTATTAGGACTATTGTGTATTGCAAAATGTATCACGGTATGGTAAGATATTGTCATATTTCCCACTCCTAGTTAAGCCTTAATGTCGTCTCCTTGTATTCAGTGTTTAGGTTGCAATGACTGGCAGCACTTCAGTAAGAGAAAACTATATGTTAAGGGTTCTCCTGTTGATGTAAGCTGGTATTATCCTTTATCAGCTGTAACTACGCTCTTTGTGAATTCTCAGAATCTTCATCTACATTTTGTATTTTAACCAATACTTTTGCATTTAGAGCAAACCCCCTTCCAGCTGCGACTTGGTCATTAGACATTGATGCACTCAGTCAATTGTGAATTGTGAATTGCTCTGTCTCAACAATAGGCTTGATTTACTTTGTGAATGAGGGTTTCTAGAGAGTTCTCATTCCTTCTGAGCGTGGCTCGCTCTCATAATAGCCTTGAGAAATAAAGGAAAAGTTTTAATGATGCCAGCCATGCAATCGAGAGCAGACAGTTTATCTGATTCTATTGAAAAACTTAGCAGCTCCGTCAATGTGCAGCATTAGCTGAATCGAATTGCTCAGAATGCACTTCAGATGCAATTAGCAATCTTGTGGAAACTGTAATGAAAATGTTGGTACTAAGGTATAATGTGAATTGAGGAAAAATTCCAAACAAGGGCAGCTCTCTTTCCCAGGCGCACGGTTGGTGAGTTGTGCTAAGAAGAATGGCAGTTTTTGCTGCACTCTGCTGGCTTGTGTGAGTAAAAAAAAAAAAAAAAAAAGAGCACGGATTTCTCACAGCATCATTAGGAAGCCCACCGTGCCGTAGCTCCACATGCTCCTGTGCCAAAGCTGGAGGGAGGGTTTGAGGGGAAGGATAAAGTAGGGTCCTCTTTGACATATTAAGGTTTTTTTTTTCCCTTCCTTGCTGGCACATGAGTCACAGGGAGTTTATTTACAGAGGGCCCACGCTGGGGCCTTGCGGCACACCAAAGCTGATGTGTTATGTCATGCCTTCTGGAACTGTGCTTAGATCTAAACACCATTAGCTGTATCGCAGCGCTGCTTGGGGCTGATCTCAGAGAAGATATTCAGTATAATTAATGCATGCTGGCCATTCCAAAAAGAGATAATTGGATTGCTGCGGATCACTCCTGTGAGAAATGCCCTGATAGGTTCATGTTAAGTACAGATGGAGTATTTTCTAGGAATTTTGGCAGGATGATCAGATCAGTTTAATCTATTTGGATGAATCATATAGTCATGCTTGCTTGGCTGATTCAGTTGTTCTAGAACAAATTCAGATCGATCGAATTTTGATGAAGATAATATTAAATTAACCCTGAGTACTGTTACTTTATTCTAAAAGAACATCTCTCAGACCTGACACAGCTTTTCTGACTGCTTTGTTCTGTATTCTTCTCTTACAAACAAGGGACCCTTACACAGTTTTGTAAAGTATAGCCAGACAAAAAACTAATTTCCATATGAGAAACCTTCTGTTTACTTTAAATTTATAATATATTATATTATTATATAATAATATTTATTTTTAATGTTTGTTTCAAAACAATGATACATTGCAGGACCTGGATACCTCAATTTAAGGACACAAAATCGTTATAGGTATAGGTATTGGAAAAATTTTTAAAAGGTGTTATATTGTGATTAGACTGCCATTTGTCATTCTTATATGGAACAAAGTATGTTTTTATTTAGATTTATTTCAGAAATTTTGACCATTTGTCTTGCAGTTTCAGCAGTCTCACCAGCCAGTGTCTCAAACACACACATACAGTAAACACAACCACTGCCCTACATAGAAGAGCAAAAGTAATAAACATAGGTCAGTATGTGCCGTGGTGGGTAGAAGTTGGCAAAGCTACTGCTGCTTACTCAGCATGTTTGCACTGTACTTGAGCATAGGGCTGCACAAATTCAGAAAAACTGACATTGCAATATTGTTGTTTGCGATATATTTATTGCGATATTTAAAAATAAAGACATTTGCACCAGGTTTTAGCAGAATTCAATGATCCGACATGCCGTGATATTAATAATCCACTCAGAGTATCCAGTACTGGAGTAAAAAACATTTTACTGGGCAGATATATTCTGCTCCTGGACAAATGTCATGAAAAATGAGAAAATGAATTTTCTTTTTGTATCAAGCAGAAGCTAAACTAGCATTTAATTACAGTTGCCTCACATGACATCGCACATCCTATGTCTATATCCTATGACTATTGAGCATGCACATATTGTAAAGACGATACTGGAACAATATATTGCACAGCCTTACTTGAGCATGCAGCGTTTATGTTTAGAATCAAAACTCTTTAATGGAAATTGATCATGGACATAGAGTGGCATGCAAAAGATTGGCCACCCATGCTTGTGCCTTTTGGAAATCGGGTCCCTTTTACTTGCTTAGATACCTGTTACTGTCAGTTGTTGCGTTTTGCACAGTGTGTGCACCAGCATTGCAACATGTCAATCAGACTGTACAGTGGTGTTGCACTGATACCGGTACCAACGCTAATATTGGTACCAGCATTAGAGAGCATTGATACCATGAAGCTAACTGACACCCTAATGACATTTAATGTAACTTTGTGTGGTGTTTTTAGTTCTGAAAAAAAAAAAGTTAACTGTAAGGAACTTTTTTCAAGGCCACACATTGAAGTTTAGTACCTTTCTATGCAGGGGTGTGTACTTGAATGTGAAATTGCTGTATAAGCACTTTTTGTTTCTAAACTGGCATTTTTTTCACTGCTCTGAAATTGTCAATAAAAGCATCTGCATTGTGGATGGAAATCATGGATTTATGGCCATCTATTGAGTATTTAAGTCAGAATATCATATCGGTCCTCTGTATCGGCACTTAAAAATACTCAAAAATCTGGTATTTGGTAAGGAAAAGAAATGATCAGTGCATGGCTACTGTACAGCGTAGGCATTCAAATCCTAGCCTGCAGAAAATGGACAATACATGTCTGCGTTGTAAATTTTGACAATGAGCAAGATGTATATGTCCTTTATTGTTACACAGACATCAAAATTATAAACTGATAGGCAAGATTACACTTATTCAGTCATTAAGAATTAGTAAGAAAATACTGCCATTAGGAATGTCCTGATCCAGTTTGCTTCCGATAGCAAACAATAGCAATGTCTATTGCATCCAATCCGATCTGAGCTTTGTGTTTCTATAAATAGCTCAGCCATTTTTGGCAAGATTTGCTGCTAATTACCACTGAAGAAAAAATATATTTTAAAATGACCAGGTTAACGTGTGTTTAATATTCTATAATACAGTCTGACTCACCTCCCTGATCATTCACCTCCCAGTTACTTTACAACATTGCAGTTAAATCACATCCTATTTGACATGTATATAGTGGGACACACTCTAAGTTGACACATTGTCTGAGTGTGTATGTGTGTGTGTTTAAAAACTAAAAGTAGGACCTGGATCATGCTAAGAGAGCCAATCTAATCCATTAAATTATGCCTGAAATAGGCATATAGTTATGAGGGATTTTGGACTCATTATCAATCAATGCGGCTAATCACTGAAAATCAGTATCAAGGTGTGACAGCAGCAGTAAATACTGGCAGACGAGAAATCACCCATCACTAATTACGAGTGGTATCTTTTAAATCCCTTAGTTGATTCTGAATGCAAAACGTTTGCTTCACTGTAAGATCAGTCTTGGCTGAACAGAGAAACACTTGTAAAAGATGGTGTCTGTGCATCAAGTGCAGTCAAGCCAGGGCAGATAAAAGATTCAGTGTGTTACTCCACCCCCCCCCCCCTCTCCTTCAATCTTGTCTTGACTTGAAAGTGTGAGATCTGCCTTATTTATGATTAAAAAGTGGGTAGGAGCACTGATGCATTTAGTGAGAATCCCACTAACAGCAGAAACCACCAGCGTGTCTATTAATACAGACTTTGGTGAAAAATTGATGGGTTCAGAGACAGAGGTAGAGCCAAGGTCATCCCAGCAGCCAGTGCATGCAATTTAGAGACCTGGTTCCATTAAAGAGAGCTCCTTTATGTTTTTTGAAACCTTGATCTTTAGCTGGGTGCTCATCAGGGTGCAGCCTCAGACAGTTTTGTACATTTACATTTTGTTATGCAGTTACAAAGCAGATGCCATTCCAGATGTCATACCCTAGACAGAGCCATTCATATACGAATGTAGAATGTAAGCAAAATATTTTACTGAGGAATCCTCTGTGGGCGGCTCAGATCCAGCTCAGATTGTAAGCTGCTAGCTTTCAGTCTGCTAGGTTTTTTATGGTAGAGAAGATGTGGTGTGTCAGGTTCGATGAGCTTCGAGTGACTACCATGGGTCCTAATGTACGGATCCCCTGCCTAACAGTCACGCAGAGACTTTTCAAAAGCAATTTAAACACACATTGTGACAGTAATGAAAAAAATAAACACAGAAACATACTGGATAGAATAACAATGTTGCCATTTATACCGAAGATGACTTGGTATAGAGGGTGCATTTTTTTTTGCTTGAAAAATGCCTGTTGGTGTTACATCTTTAACAGTGTTGTGTGATAAGACTGAATACAATCAGATTATTCTGTCTAATCTTAAATTATTAGGCTGATGGATTGTTCAGATGATTTGAGGAATGTTTTAGGATAAACCCCAGGGCATGTGTGGGGAACTCCAGTTTTAGTGCCTGTTTGGGACTTCAAGTCTGCAGATGATTCTATGAAGACATAGAAAAGAAAATCAAGTTTTAATGTAACAGTACGCTTTCAGGTGTTTTTTTTTTGGTACAGTACATGATGGGTAACAATAAGGATAGTATATCATGTCATGAAGAAGGTTTTGCATGTCTGGAAAAACCCACTTAAGTACTTAAGTAGCACTTAAAATATGCACCGACAGTGAGCAAGCATTCGTCAATGTAGTATACAAAATTCAGAAGCGTGTGGTTTAGGGCTGCACAATATATCGTTTTATCATCATCATCGCAGTGTGCGCATGTGCAGTAGTAACGTTCAGGTTGTGCAATGTCACCTAAGCTAAATTAAATCATATACATTGTGCTACCACTAACTTGATAAGAAAACTACTGTATTATCGTGCAGCCCTGTGGTTATAAGAGCATATAAAAAATATATATATTATTATTTTAACCATTTGTCCAATAAACTGAATAATTCTTAGATGCTGTGACCATGTGATTGATATTAACACACACATTGCAAAGATCACTTGCATACACACTTGTCTAAATAGACTAAAAGACTCAGGTTATGAAATGAGTTTAATAAGATTATCAGTCTTCAATATGAGCCTGGGAAACATACTAAACGAGCTGGCTTCATTTGATGCTCTATGGTCTTTAATGTGTTTTATTTCTATTTAGATTAATTAACCATTTTTTGTTTTAAGTTATAAAAGGATTTCAAAGACTCACTCTTACAGATCTTCTGTCCGTCCTGCCTCAAGAAAAAGCGTAACTAAAAAAAGCTCAATGTCTCTGCAAGGCAGTGTACTGTGTATAAAACTCAATAAACAGTCCCTTCTCATAATCAATTTTTTTGTATTTTACTCTGACGTTATTGAGTCGAAGAGCTGTTTATATTAAGGGGTTTTCAAAATAGCCTGGTAGTGGCGTCAAGTGTAATTTGAGGAATGCATCTTTTTCTGTGTTCACACCTGAATCAGATGTGCTTCGCAAATCACATTTTGGTTTGGATAGATGTGTAGCAATGCATTGAAATGTTCTGATATTGCAATGACAAAACTTGATTGACGTGATAATGCATCATGGAGAACAGGCATTGTATTAGTTATATGTAATGCAGCTGCGTTGTTCAACCCCTTTAAATACTTAGAAACATAAAGTCTGAAACCCTCACATCTAAAAACAATTTGTTTTTAGTCACAGACTTTGTAAAAAAAACTGAAAATCTCACAGGATTGCTATTTGCAAGACTGCAATTAGATTTTGAGATAATTTCCCATCATGCGCCTGATGGAAAATTACAAGCAGAAAAATATATGGTGCAACTATATGGTGCAAAATGTGCTTTTGTGCTGGAGAGAGCTCACATGTAGTTATTTGCAGTGTCCATGTCACAATTTGCATGAGCCAGGACTACAACTTGTTCTAATGTAAAACATGGTTGATTTTATTGGAACATCAAATAAAGAAACAGCTATCCTGACCAACTTAAACCAAGCAATCAAGATGACGGGAGCAAGCTGCCACTCTAGCAACTCTGCATGTCTTGAAAGGAAATTTGTCTGCAACTGTGAAATCGATTGAAAAGCCATTTGGCATAAGCAACAACAGACAAAAAAGCTAAGAACCACCGGTTCACAAAATATCAGTACCACATTCCAACATTGACATGCTTTCACTCCCAGCTCTAGTTGGATCAGTAGGTAATGTAACAACTTAATACA
Source organism: Salminus brasiliensis (assembly GCF_030463535.1). Taxonomy (NCBI): domain Eukaryota; kingdom Metazoa; phylum Chordata; class Actinopteri; order Characiformes; family Bryconidae; genus Salminus; species Salminus brasiliensis. Next base: position 13,895,316 of record NC_132891.1, read on the forward strand.
GTCATAATTTTTCCACAGTTAAATTTAGATCATAATATGAAGCCTGTATCTTGAATCATTGACTTAGTGCATCATCAGACTCTTAGTTTTGTGATTTTTCTATTCATATATTCCTTAAATGTTATATTATATTAAATATTAAAGTAGTTTACTTGTATTTAAAGTTTGCACAACTGACATGCAGTGCTCTTTACAAACATTGATTGCTTGATTGCTTGGTAAATAAGCAAAATCAGTTACAATATTATTGTAATTTTAAGACCATTTTATGCCACTGATATAATGATAGTGTAATAACATTAAAATGTAATTACAAGATTTCAAAGAACAATAAACGTTTAATTTTTAAGAATATTCAGAACTTGGAATTGTACTATTAAGAATGTTTAAATATTCTGAATAAATAAAAACATAAAATACACTAAAACTAGGCTGACATACCGGCTCATTTATGGTAATGGACTCTCCCTGCTAAGTAAACACAATGGGCAATATCATTGCAAATATGTATTGCATAAGTGGATAAAATAATTATTGTAACAGGTCTATTTTTGATGCCATATTTTCTTTGATATTTCATTCAAAACATTACCAGTTCTGTACTTCAGACCTCTGTCTCAGTGGATTAAAAGAAAATAATTACTAAATGTTATCATGAAATAAATATTGTTTGAAAAAGAGTACCACAGTTGTTGCCACCCCAAGGAATTCCTAAGAGTGAATTCTAACTGAAGTATGTTCCTGTTCATATTTGATGTTTTAAAGTTCACCTGAGTTGTTAGGAACACTTAAATGGTCAGCCTGTCTTCTTGTTTCACTGAGGTATAAATTTGAGTTGTCAGTCAGGCCAGATTCATCAGATTAGTTATCCAACACCAGAGAATACAGCACTGATGTGCAACAAAAGTTTGCTGAGCCACAAGTAAGGAAATAAAGAGAAAAGAGTTTAAAATGCCCAATTCAAGTGTCAGACGTTTAAAGCAACTGTTGGTGTTAAGGATGTTCCTGTAAGACTGTGTATGTCGATATTGAATCCATGCACAGTGAGGAGAATGTTTGAGTGGATAAAGAATCCCCAAGGATTACAGACGAGATATTGCAGGCATGCATGCATGCTTGGTCAGAACGCCTCCCAAATCTACACTACACTGTGTTATTGTCGAGCCATGAACGTGATATCATGGATCAAACAGATTTCAAGTCAAGCTTAGTTAGCCTATGGTTGGATCTTCTGGGGCAGTGATCCAAAGTACACCTCAAAATGAACACACTACTGGTACACTGGTACTCTGTCCACAGACTCAAAGGCTGTACATTTCCATCCCAGTTCACTCACCTGAACCCTATAGAAAACCTGTGGAATTAGTGTAAGATGTAGGTCCACATGCATTGACCTGGGAGTCTGAAGGATCTGGACAGGTTATGTTTGGAAGAATTGTCCCGAATCACTTTACATGGCTCCTACAGCCTTATTGAGCTTTAAAGGAGAAGATTCAGAGCTGTAAGGAAACTGCATTATTTTTTCTTTCAGTAATTTTACTTTAAAAAGGTTTGTTTATTTGCATAAATGAAAAAAATAAATAAAATGATAAGTGGAAAAGTAGAAAGAATGTCCATTTTTCTTTTGTTTTGTTGTGCTGCTAATTTTGCTTCTGTTTACCAGTAGTGCCAATATTTGTGGAGAGCACTATATATCTACACCTATTCAGCTTACAGAAATTTTGTCCCACCCATTCACACTGAAACCATTGAGAACAAAAGTAATTTACATGTAAAAATACTAAGATCTTAAATACAAAGTAAAGTAATTAAATTTAGGAAGTTTATAAGAAGTATAATTTTATTGGATACAGAAAGGATATAAAATGGCAATAAAAATGAACACTAACTAGTTTTAGAGCATATATTCATAAAAAAAAAACTATTGAATTGAACCACAAGGAAATAAATACAATTTAAGAAAACCTTATAGAACCTACCTGTGTAGAATAATGTGCTGTGTCCATAACATGTCGCTTTTTCCAAGTATTTTCCAGTAAATTGCTTTTTGACTGTTCTTGTCTTTTTGTTAATTATATATATATGTATATTTTGTATGAGAGATTATTTAAAGAAGAACTCCAGTGAATATGTAAGTTCCATGCTTGCTAATCCTTTCCATCTTGTCTTTTGATTTTAGGCCAGGGAGGTACAAGATTGGACAAAGGCGGCATTCTATTTACCTGTGACTGGATGTGAGCTTTCACTGACCTATGACAGTTAAAATGGGGTTTCCATGGAAACTACTGGTGCTGCAATCATTCATGGGGTGCCTTGTAGGTAAGCATCTTAACCTTATCTTGAAGCATTCCAATGCGCTCCTTGGCAAATACTCATCCTTGTCTTTGACTATTGAGTAAATTTCATTCATGAAAAGGCCTTCCATATGGCACCCGTCTCAAAGAGAGACATCTTTTCATTGCATTTGTTGACTTTTTAATGCAAAAAATGACATATTGATTTGGACACATTTCCATAAGAGTTTCGAAAGAATGGGCTGAAACACAGTGACCTTTCGGGGTAGAAGCTCTGCACACTTATAAGGTTGAGGGCATAGTGTTGAAATACTAGCTGGCCTGTGCCAGTTATTTGTCTTACATAAGGCGGCATTATTCTGTTATTGTTTGATGAAATTGTGGCAGCAAGACACTAAGATAAGACAATATAATGACGTAGTTCTAATGGATCTAGTTCTCATTCATTTCCTGCTCTGCATGAGGACTAGGAAGTAGTAGACATTTCTATTGATTGATCTTTGTAATGCAGTGGTTAGATTTTTCTACTACACAGACTATCAGACGTTATATTCAATTTATTTGGGTCATTGATCATGTGAGTTAAGGTCCACTATATGGACAGAAGACACAATAATCATACATCCTAATCATTGAATTCAGTTGTTATATTGGGTTTCATTGCCACAGGTGTATATAATCAAGCTCCTAGTCATTCAGTCTGCCTTTGCACGCATTAGTGAAAGAATAGGTGTTTCTAAAGAGCTCACTGAATTCCAGCGTGGTTCTGTAATAGGATGGCATTGTCGCATTTCCTCCTTCCTAGATATTTCATGATCAACTGTAATGCTATTACTGAAAAAAGGAAGCTATTACTGACTCAGGCCCCTTTGAATTTTGTGGTGAGCGAAGGCAAAAAAAGATTTCTTTGGATGACTCTTCCATAAAGGTCTTATTTGTGCAGGTGTCGCTGCACAGTAGAAAGAAACACCACCTCTCCGAGGTCCCTAAAGGTCTTCAGCAGTCAAATGCATTTTTGACCTCCACCATTTCTGTAAACTGTCATTTCCTAATTACATTACAATTATTGTTACATTGCAATTATTCTTCCCCTGCTTTGTGGGCATCAGTAATATAAATCTTCAGAATGCTAAGCAGCTGCTTAGAAGAGCCCATGGTTGCTGATTGTTGGTTTGGGGAGTCACATTGTTTGGCTTTTTTTCTTGACAGTCACTGTGAACAAGCAACAGTCCTAGCAAGATGATTAAAGTCTGAGACATTGGTAAAATGGATAAAAGCATAGGTCATTTGGCGTGCCCAAACTCTTGCATAGTGAAAATTTTCTTTTTTTCACTCTAAAATGACACAAAAACAAAAATAATGGACTAATTTTGCTGAAAATGGTGGAAAGAATGGTTCATCTATACCTTTAGGCCTATATGTAAGATTACAGATCATTCACTTGTTACTGTGCAGCTACTATACACTGTAATGAGTGAACGTTGATTTAAAATATAAATGTGATGAAAAATATTGTTTATAGGAAGGAGAATTTTACTTTGAGTAAATTATGTTTTTATCACATTAAGATTCCTGTAGGTTGAACTGATTTTTTTCCATTGTAAGCTGGTCATTGTTGTTTACAGGCTCTCTATTATTAGCAAACAATCTAATGCAACAGCACAAGACAGTGAAATGGGATAGTTTTGCTTGTATTTGTGAGTAAGAGAGCAAAAGAGAGTTTTCTACATTGGCAGTTGGTTGGAAATTTGCTGTGTGTGCTCTCACTAATTAGAAAGTATTATTTTAACTCAGTAGATGCTACAACAACAAAGAGCTGAACACAGCTGTACATCAAACTGTTGGCATCTAAGCTGCTCGGGTAACTCAGTACAATAAATGCTGCCCACCTGTAAACAGGTTCATCTGTTCTGGTCTGAAAGAATAAGAACTCATCTGCTATGAGTGTTGTTAGTACTGTAAGCCTAGTCTGTTAACCCATGTGGCTAAAGGAGGGTGTTATTATATATAAGTGTAAATTATACAGCGCTTCCGCAAAAGACTCATGCCTTATCATGAGCGCACTGCCAAAAACGTGTTGTTAAGGATACGACAGAAGGCAGATAGTGTGGCCAGTTCTAGTTATTTAGGCTCACTGCTCTTGCTGATTCTGCCGTGCTCTAGAAGGAATCAAAATACAAAATACAGAGTCCTCAGCAAAAGTTGTCATTTAGGTTTGTTGGTTTATTTGTTCATCTAGGCTGCCTTTGATTTCCTTTCATTTCCTTCATCTTCCTTATGTATGCTGTGATGTGCTGTGACATCGTTATACTCGTTATACATCGTTTACTATTATACTATTACTATTACGTTATACTATTGTGATTTGCACAGCCCTACATATGGTGCCCAATGCTTTTATGAGAGGAAATACCCAACCTTAAACAACCCAAGCTCTCATTGTGGATTTCATACCCAGTTCTCTGCTATGGGTACTGTGCAGCTTGAAGTCAACAGAGTGTGGATTGGTGCAGATACAGTATACGCTTGACCTCTCTGCAGACCCTGAACTCCCCAAGAGTTCATCTGCAGTACCTCCCCCCTCCCCCCATCTTCGCCGTGCACAGAGAGGTCAGCTGAATAAAGTCCAGCAAGCACAAAAGAGAGTGAACGTGACTAGAAAGAGCAGGCCATGTGAGTTGCAGGAGCTTGATAAGCAAAGGTGACCTCTAGATGAGAAACATGAACCTGGAATGACCACAAGATTCAGTCGTCTTTCACGGCTGTTTTTAATATAATATCAAATAAGGTTTGTGCTCACAACGGAAAGGAAAGAAAAGCACATGTGCACAGTTATTTTCTTTATTTTTATATAGCATGTAGATGTAGAGGTCCAGTATGATGTAATGAATCTAGCATGATGCTGAATTTTGCAGAGAAGGGTGCTCCTTAATAGCCCACTTTTATTTCCCCAAATGTTGCTAATTGGAAGTCAGTTTTAGTGTTTGAGCTGCAAAGGATTTTCAATAAAAATGCTGCTCCCTTGAAACTGTGCAGTATTTGTTTACGATCTCTGGATCAATAAACCAGATTATCTTAATGTGGCTGTTCCAGCTGTGGCTGATTGGGCTTTTAATAATACATACATTTAAAATGGAGGGAATTTGATGTTGAACTTTCTGATCTTTAGAAACATTTTTGTATTCAGAGCCTTGCAAGTGAAAGCCTGAAATGAAAAGCTCCCTCAGATAAATAAGCAAAAGAGAGTTCTATACATTGGCAGTTGGTTGGAAATAGCACAGTAATTTGCTGTGTGTGCTCTCACTAATTAGAAAGTATTATTTTAACTCTGTAGATGCTACAGCAACAAAGAGCTAAACACAGCTGTACATCAAAGTGATAGAAAATCACTGTTTGGCATCTAAACTGCTCGAATACCTCAGACTAAAGCAGTGTAATAATTGCTGTCCACCTGTAAACAGGTTAATCTGTTCTGGTCTGAACAAATATGTGCTTTGAAATTAGTAATATTACAGAATATCAGGGAGTCTTTTTTCAACACATGTATTTGTCTTAATCTACAGGAGACAGCGTGTTGTTAATAATGTAAACCTAGCCTGCTAACCTATGTGGCTAGAGGAGTTTCCCTACTGTTGCAATATCTGGAATCAGTGTTGCTGATAAAAGGAAAAAACTCATACACTAGTAGACCTGTCTCAATAAAACATTTTGAACAATAAATTATCAAATAAATAATTGTAAAAAACTATATTCTTGTCATTTTAAGTCCATGTTATGCCACTGATATTATGATAGAATAATAGCATAATAATATAAATACACCCTTTTAAAGAGCAAAGAATTTTTAATTATTACAAATATCCAGACATTGGAATTGGGATTAAAAATGTCAACATAACTGTACCCGTCAAAGGAATAGCATGGTCTGTAAGGTCTAGCACAGTGCCTACCTCACAGGTATGCTGCATGCACTGTCCCAAGGAACAGGGGCTTCTGTACTTTTTCATAACCCAACTGGTTTTAAATAGAAGAATACAATAAAAGTTGTCAAGATTGAGTGTATGAAGCCAATGTGACTTAACTGCAATAGTATATGGTAAAATTATGTTCACTAAGAAGCTACTTTTGAGGATACCACCACAACGCAAAGCAGTGTACCAACCCAGTGATAATTTTTTTATATACTTATTCTGCTGTTGAAATGTACACAGTGTAACTGCTGCGTTATTTAAGTTGAAATGGAGAGTTACTACAACAAAACTAGAATTTGGGACATCCTTATATTTGCATTATCCAGTATATTTTGAAATAATCAACTAATTAATTAATTAATAGATGAAGATTAGTTGAATTCATTAATGTATGTGTCTATTTATTTCTTGTTTTTTGCTGCAGTCTGAGCCATATGTAACTAAAAGCGGCATTAAAAATATCAGCAGCAGCAGCTACACTATCAAATGATGGTTTGTAATTACAGTATAGTGTTTTCAATTAGTAAACAATGATTTGTGAAACACCTTACATTTTACGTTCTTTTTAAAAAGCTTTTTGTGGTTGGATAAAATAGTTTTCTGGCTGTCGGTGGTAGTATTTTTGTGTAAATCTGTAGCATTTTTATGTAATATTTTACATAAAAATGTCTGCTATTAAATACATTAAAATGTATGTAATAGCAGAGCTTGTTCTGTTCTAAATGTCTAGCATAACAGTACAAACCATCACAGCTAGCCAGAAAAAAAATTATCTCCATCACAGTCAAAGCTGCAGAACTTTCAAATTAGTTTTATAGCTATTATTAAATTATGCATAGTACTTAGTAAAGACGATCTGATTGGGGAATAAAAGATTTAAGCAGTTAGAATGTAATCCACAAGCCCACTGCAGTCGTTCTACTACTACTTCAGGTTATTTTCATCATTTCTATGGTTCAACATTTTGCTCTGTGCAATGAAGAGAAACACTGAGCCAGATAAAACATGCTGAACAGAAAGAAAATGTGTCTTTTTTTTCTTTCCTTTCTCAACATGTGTGGAGGGACTTCATCCAAAAAAAGGCCAGAATGTGGTGAACCTAGGGCCTCTGGCAAGGGATCATCAGGCTATGAGAAGTCGTAGGCTGCATTGACAAGATGCCTAGACATGGCCATTGCTCTTAAATGTGGGCGCCTCCTTGCAGTCAGCATTGAAATGATACAGTATTCCCCAAACATTTCATAAATACCTGCTTTTCCTCAAAGTTGCTCTGGTGTCTGTGGTCGGACACAATGCCTTTGGGGAGTCAGAAGTACCAAAAATACTGTATGCTATACCCTAGGCGCATTAAAAAGCCTACGCTTTGTTATGTTATTTCATTGATTGTCACCAGTAGCGTTCGGCAGGAGCTGCTGTAGATGATACCTAGGGGGCTCAGTGCCTGGATTGTGTGTGTGATGTGTATATGTGTGTTGGGGGTACTCCTAGTTGCTGTCCTGTTTGAGAGCCCGAATGACTTGGGGGAAAAAACTCCTCCTCGTCCTTGCCTTCAGGGAGCAGAAGTGATTCCCTGACCACAATAGAGAGAAGAGTCCATTGTTGAGGTCCACAATAGTTAGTCTTGCTGAAGGCACAAGTGGTAGGAGATATTGATACTTGATACTTTCATAATGACAAAAACCTGCAGAGACCAGGGAGACAGATCTTGCTGTATCCTGGATATACACATCCATGAATGTGGTCTCTCTAGCTGAAAGGAAGTGCAGTCTCAAGGCCAGTGTGGTGGTAATGTATTCACCTTGGTTTCAGTAGATCGATGACCAAGCAGAGCAAACCCACTGTGTCAGTGATAGTGCAGATGTGAGCAGATATGGTCTCAAAGCAGCATTGCTACAAAGGTAGCAAGGCGAACTTCACATTTTTTAACACATGTATAAAAGAGGTATTCACAAATTGAGAAAGAGTGCTTGGGCATGGGTTTGTGCATGTGAACAGCATGTGTCCTGCAGACCTTCAGAAAACAAAGAGTGACTGACCACTGCTACTTGTCCAGTGGTCCATGCTAGCAAGAGGCATATGTTAAGGTAGTGGATTCTAGAGACATATAAATAGCAGGGGATCAATCTTGTCCACTCATTGTCCACACTAGTCACATGCTTGTCTCAGAAAGGGCTATATATAGATAAAAAACAGAAAGAGCATGAACTGATTGGTACCTAACGGAATTACTTTTACTAGGTTAAAAAATAAAATTTCTCTCACATTTTGTGTTTATTTACCCTCCTATCTCGCCATGTGGCTTGAAATATATAGGCAGAGCAAATAGTCAGCTACATATCCAGATTAATAAATGGAGCTTAGACCATAAGGGGATCAGAGGTCCCATGTGGCTAGACATTTCAAAGCGGAAAATGTCCTCTAGTTTATTGTGGCATAGATTAAATATTTCATCCATGTGGACACACAAATATTGATCAGAGACTATTCCAGTGGGAGTATAGGTGGGTTTGTATTTTGAATGCTGAGCATCTGTTTTGTGTTCTTTTAACTATAGTGTTCTACCTGTGGCATGGCCTTCTATACAGAGGAAAGCCTCTATCCTCACTACACTGCAAACTATAGCAGCTTCAGCACTTTCTTGTTATTTTAGGGCTCTTCACCAAATATTCCTGTACCGAATCCTTTGAACAAATGCACCCAAGCAAAATACTTGGTAGGTAGGCACAGCGTGAAGTCCTCTTGCTAAAGACTGATTAGTAAACCTGTAAGGTGTGATTCTAAAAAAGATGCTTTTATTTGCTTTAGGTTGATTTAGGTTTAGGTTGTCACATCTGGCCAAATTTAGGTATGCTGCCCAAATGGTCGTACCCACTATAATACAATTGTAGATTCAGTGTACTGTAGTTCATTTCAGAACCTTCACCTGGTCCATACATAGTACGGCAGTAGTATGATCAACATATTTTAAGAAACTGAGAGTATCTCACACTCATTCTTGTGTGCACAAACAACAGTGGGGCATCACACAAAACGAGGGTCACATGGAACAAGCTACGAAACAGTGAGGAGAAAAATGTGGTTGAGGAATGCTGACATTATTTATTGTACATTGTACAGCAGAAGCTGGAGGTAGTACTCTTTTTCGGATGAAGACAATATTTTGTCATATTATGATAAATTTTGTTAACATGAAACACAAAATTCTTTTCCAAACATATTGAGGATATCAGAACACTGATCAACTGCATGATTCATTACGAACAGTGTAATTAGTCTGGTTTAACTGGATGAAGCACATTTAAAAAAATAATAATAACTGTACTAAGTATGGGACTTTAGTATCCCACCCCTAATAGGCAGTTAATGCAGTAATGTCTCAGCGGTTAGAGCACTGGGCAATTGATGACAGGGTTGTGGGTTCAGTACCCGGGCTCGGCAAGCTGCCACTGTTGGGCCCTTCATCCTCACCGGGCGCCGCAGCAATGCCCACCTGTCTGGGCATGTGTGCTCACTGTCACTGTGTGTGTTTGCTCACTAGTGTGTATGTGTGTGTTCATTGCACGGATGGGTTAAAGGCCAAATGTGTCTGACACAAATGGTGAATATGGTTGTCTTGTCTTGTCTTGCCACCTACACCAGGACAGATATGTGGATTACCTAAATTACTGGTTGATTGCTGTCACTGGTTGTTGTGTCAAAATAAGACAGACGACCTTCAGATTTTTTTGTCTTTGTAAAACAGTTCAGTTAATGAATGGAAAATATTCGGTTACTGTGACCTCTGCTACTAGATCATTCACTTCATCGTTTGCTTCCAACTGAGCTCCTGACCTGGAAAATTGTGAGAGTATCAAAATTTGTCTGGATGTATAAATCAGGGGAAATATCTGGCTAACACTGGCGTAATGCAGGCCCAGCATATATGGAAATAATTCTGCAAAACGCAGCCTTATCTTTTTACCAACTTTAGAAGTCTTTCCACTGTGTGTGTGTATGTCTGGGGCCTACTTGCATGCATGCATGTGTGTGCCTTATCTTTAGGGACACCGGAAAGGTGCCTTAATACATCAAGATTGGCTTTTTCATTTGATGCATAAATCCCCTGAATCTGAATCAAATAGATTGAAGGCTGCATGAACTGCCTTTCCCCACCCAGCAGCCCCCATCTCACCCCACACAACCTCCATCTGTGCCTAGATATTCACGCTGAGGTAAGCTGGCTGAATTCATCGGCGTGTCAGCTGCTATTGAATTTGAGATTAGTTTTTATTTGGGGCCCCAAAGTGCTTTTAGCCTCCTCTCCCTCCACACCAACACTGCCTCACCAGCCAGACCGGCCCCCCTGTAGTAGCCCATATCATCACTTAGCAAGTAGAGACACTGAGAGAGTCTGCTTTTTACAGGTGATTTCTTTAACATGTTTTTTTGGTATTCTGAACCTGTCAGGGACAAATCACTCTTGGGTGGCTGTGACAGCACTGACAGCTGCGGTGTGTAGACACAAATGAGGCTGCCCACAAGATCCACAGCAGCATTGGCAGTGTGCTGAGTATATCTCCAGACCACAGGGTTTTAGAATTGTCCCTATTAATATTTTATCAACACACAGACTTGTGCAACCATACATTCTCCAAATATTAATTTGTAATCACTGTATTTACTGCTGCCAACTTATGTAAAATATCATGCATCACATGTTGTATTTTTTTTGGCAAAAAAGGAACATCCACTTTTGGTAAGTTTTGACACAATTCGCTTTCTGAGGTGAAGGGATTTCAAGGGTTTGCATCAGGCCTATTGAGCCCCTGGGCAGTGCTTGCAGGAACCTCTCTGGCTTTTTTTTTTTTTTTTTGACTGAACACTTTTTTTCGACTAGCAGATCCTGATGTCACAGAAAATGATATCTGTTACTACTATTTCAGGGTATGATGGTAAACCATATTTTACTAGAGACGTGTTTTCAGGCTTTTAGAAGATTGTTTACCAATTGATGTTAAGCTGAACTGTCTAGGTTATATCATTTTTGGTATTTCATGTTTTTACGTTTAAAGAATTTTATTTCAAAACTGAATATTTATTGATAAAAAGTGGTAAATGGTTAAGGAATTATGCAAGACGATGCAATTGCCAGGGGGCCTGCAATAGCTTGGCAACATAGTGCAACAAAGCAGAAGAAAATTGCGCATGTACAAAACACAAACACCAGCTAAAGTAGCTAATGAAGGAATCACCTGTAGCAACAAGCTCTAAATTATTATTTTTCATTCAGCACAGCTCCCAGGAGAACTTGGGATCAAGGTTCCCAATCACCAACACTGTCTGTTTTTTTGACAATTTCAAGTCAGGTACCAGGTAGACCAGTTTAAAGAAATTATATTTTTAAGTATAATATGGTGCAACTATGTACTTTAGAGGTACAGTGGCATGCAAATGTTTGGGCACCCCTAAGTTACTGCAAATCACTAAGCAAGTATAAAATGACTTATTTAGGCACCCTGCATGGTCAGTACCTTGGTAAGTATTGGTAGCCAGCTAAACGTTTTTTTCACATCTTGTTTTGGGGGATTTTTTACCCATTCTTGAAATCAGTTCTGTGATTCTGTGAAATTCTTAAGCCACCTTGCTTCACTGCTCCTTTGAGGTCTATACACAGATTTTTGATGATATTTATGCCAGTGGTTTGTGAGGGTCATGGCAAAATCTTCATATTACACCTCTCAAGGTAGTACATTGTGGATTTTGAGGTGTGTAGGATCAGTATCCTGCTGTAGAAGCCACCCAATTTGCATCTTCAGCTTTTTGTAACAGAGGGTGTGACATTTAATTCTAGAATTTGCTTGTTTTTAATAAAATCCATTCCTCCCTACTTCCATACTTCTTTAACAGTAAAATATTCCCCATGCACATGACTGCGACACAAACCCAGTGCATGATATATTATTCTTTCAATAATGACCTGTCCTCTCATTTTTTACAAACATACTGTATAATCGCTCATTGCAGTCAATAAGTGCTATTTTAACTTAATTAAGTCTCAAGTCTTGCTTGTTTACATGCTTGCTTAGATGTTCCTAAAACCTCTATTTTGCAATAAAAATCTGAGAAAGCTGCCATTAATATCAGTTGATCAATTTAACATTCATGATGATAATAAACTGTACAGACAAACATGACAATGCAACTTCTCATAATATTAACTGGAATCAACATTCATCTTACACTCACATTATGCATTTTCTCATTGGTTAATGTCCCACCACACTTAAAGCCAATTCTGGTTTATAAGACTGGATAAGTGGCCTGCATTAACCACCACTACATTAATCCATGAAACATTTAAGCACTTTAGTATTTAACTTTTCCACAACTGCTTCCTCTATGTAGATAATATTTTATAAAGTGCCATGCAGAATTTCCACTCTACCAAAAAAAAAAAAAGAAAAGGATGTTAAAACATTTTAGCAGCTTGATGTAACCCTGAACATAGCAGAGAAATACAATGTTTCAGGAACATTATAAACAAAACAAATCACAATGATTAGCCCTGCGTTTAGTACTTTGTCTTTCTTCTTTGCTGGTATAGCAGCACTACATGTCCTTATATGAAGTTGGGTTGGGTGCAAGAAGACTCAGAAAAGGATCTGAGACACTTTCTGTACACACATTGGTCAATTTTCAATCTGCTTTCTTGTTTGTACTTGTGTTCCTGTGGTTGCAGCCCAAGTACTGTTCCATTCAAAAGTTTACATCTAGCCATGTACATTCCAATCGCCCGGATGTGTTCTTGATCCGCCTGTGTTATCGAGAATGTATCAGGACGTGACTTGTTTGGACTTGGCACAGCCAAATATCCCAGAATGCATTCCGCACCTCGCTGCTGTTCCAATTGCAAAACTACAGTATTACAGAATCAACTGAGAAATGAAAAACCTGGGACATAACTAAAATGGGTATAATGGTGGGTATCATCCTCTGGGAGGTCTTGTTAATCAAGTGTGTTATTGCTTATAACACTACAACCATTGTGTCAATCAATGTTGCCTCGTGTTTGTGAGCATGAAGACTTCTCTTTGATATGCACAGCTGGCTGTTTGTGCCTTTATCATTATGTAGCAAATGTTATGTTATGATTGATATGGCAGTGATGTGAATGGAGATCATTATTTAATAAAACGTGTTCTTTTTGCAAAAGTAGTCTCTGTGTCATACAACCTTATTTCCTTCAGGTTTTTGTATCCTATTGTGTTGTGTTATTTTGTTTAACTATATATTTGTACAGATATACATGTACCTATCTTGGATACTTTGTGGGCAATATGACAATATGTTATCGTATTGTGCTGAACATTGTTATAGTGATGCACAATATGCTTTTTCTGAGCAGATCAAGGATTTGATCAGTGCTCAAAGAACACTGACCAACTGCATGTTTCATTACCAACAGTGTAATTAGTTGGTTTATTGGTTAATTGGTTTATAAGATGAAGTGCAGCAGCTGTTAATAAACATCACTGTATACAGTACGGGAGAGTATCTGAATAGTAGTTCTTAGGAATCTGTCACTACTGATTTGTTTAGTCTGTGATTACATGTATTGGGATAAATACAGTGTATCGTGAAAATGTCTTTAAATATTGTGAGATAGTATTTTTACTATATCGCCCAGCCCTAATTCAAGGTACAAAAAAAAAAACGTTTCTGCAGTTTTGACAGATGCCATTTGAAATAATTGAAAAATAATAGACAATCTACAAAATGACTCCTGCAGTCTTTTGTTCCGACTTTTTTTAACCCCTTCATGATAGCCATCTTTAGTACTTAGTAGAGCACTCTATTGCTGTAATGAGCTGCTACAAACGTGACAGTAATACAGCATAGCCATCAGACATCAACATAGCCATCAGACATCAGTTTCTCGCAGTGTTCCTGAAGAATCTTAGCCCATTCCTCATGGGCAGTGACCTCTAGTCTTCTTACTCCAGACATACCACTGATCCATAGGCCAGTTTTGGTTCATCACTCCACAGAACAGAATCACAGAACTTCTATGGAGAGATAGCGGTGGCTCAGAGCTGCTCTGGGGCTGCTTTGCTGCCTCTGGCACTGGAAACCTGCAGCGTGGAGGGAAGGATCGTTTAAATTAAATATCAGGAAGTCCTAGGAGAAAATGTCATGCCTTCTTTGAGGAAGCTGAAGCTTGGTCATCATTGGACCTTCCAACAGAAACATTATGCCAAGCATACCTCTAAGTCCAAGACGACTTGGTTTCAGAAGACGTCCTGAGAAGATTCTGGCGTCGCCTCATCCAAAAAGAAAATCTTTGGTGGGATTTAAAGGAGCATGCAAACCCAAGAAAATAATTGAACTGGAGGCCACTGCCCATGAGAAATGGGCTAAGATTGCTTAGAAATGCTGCCAGAAGCTGGTGTCTGGCTATGCATCACGTTTGCAGCAGGTCATTATAACAAAAGGGTGCTCTACTAAGTACTAAAGACGCTTGTCATGAAGAGTTTGAATAATTCTGAGACTGCAGTACCTATTAAAAGTGGCATTTTGTGTTGAATTTGAAAAAGCACTACTTTTATTAGTTGTGTTGAGCTATTTAAATTGGTCTTTTTTGCTTGGTTTATTGTTTACAAGTTTGTACATTAAACCTAATTTGCATAAACCTCAGTTGCAATGGGGGTTAAATAATATTGATTGCAGCTGTATATTAAATAGCTTTGACTGATTAAGTAGGCATCAGTACACAGTATCAGATATTTATACACACTAGTTCTTAACCTTACATTTATGTAAAAGAGCAGAGTTGTCTTTTTTCTTAAAGATCAATATATTTATATAATGTATAAATAACATCCTCTTTGACGTCTTGGCCTCTTTCAGCATTTCGAAAGTGTACAGTTATTTGACAGCTAATGTATTTCATGTGTTTCACAGACTATACCTTAAGTAACTTACTGACACTTCTGTCATATGTTATTAGTACACTCAGCTAAATGCATTCCTGTTTTGTTTTTCATCCTTTTCTAGAGAGCAGTGTTCCTCTGAAACCTGTTTTCATCAAGCAGCCGGGAAGTATTGTGTTTCCTTTGCACCCTAATGATCCTAGTCGGGAGGTCACCTTCAGCTGTGAGGCTCAGGGATATCCACCTCCATCCTACAGGTGAGAATCTACTTTGCCTTACAAATAAATCTCTTCATTTGGGATGAGGGATATTTCTTAGTTTTTTCTTCTAGTGTAGGTTGGAACAAACCTCAACATTTCATACCTAAGCTGGACATTAATGGTTAATTGTTTCTCTTAGTTTCTCTTCTCTGCTGCTATTTTTTCATTACTGACATTATTCGTAGAAACTCAACTCAGAACCCACATGTGTGTTAACTGATCTTAGATATAAATAGATGTGTTTGCCTTACAGACATCACATTAAGTTTCTGTACAATGCACAATGCATTTTACATTAGATATTTCTAAATACCTTTGTTTGCATCTTAGTGTAAATTATGTGTTTATTTAGGACAATTAATAGAATTTATATTCACAAACATCGGCTTGAGCTAAACATCCATACATTGTAAACCATATCTTAAGGGTTTAAAAGTTCCCAAAATTCACAATTCGATTCAGTAAGATCCAGTGGTGTCTAGATTGATACAGTCGAACAAGTGGTGCCTCAAAATGTAGTGCATGTTATAATGTTAATATTAATTTGTCCGTTTTTAGTTTTTTAATGAATCATTTTCGATAACATTATTTTATATTAATAAATTCACAAGCCCTGAGCTAACGTATACTTTAACTTTGTGCTTTTTATTTTGAAGTAAAGAGGAAGCAAAGGTATCTCCAAAAACCAGACAAGTTGAACTATAAATACAGTACAAGTACAGTTGGCAAACTATCAAAACTTTTCCCCGTCCTGTAATTGCTACTTACTATTCATTACCCAGCTGAGAGTTCCATCTAATTCTTCTTCATCTTGTGGTTCTCCTCCCCACACTTATCTAATGGCTGCATATGTGTGGGCATTGAGGGACTTGAGCCTTAGCTCTACCCTTGAGAATGTTAAGGAGAGGACTCATTCATTTAAAGAAAATAAAAGGATTTCAGGCTGCAGTTTACCGCCAGACCACTTTGGTCTGTAGTAAAATTGGCAACATACGTTTCAGAATATCCTCCAGATTGCTCAAGTGAGCAATAAGAAATGCCTCAGCAACAGCAGCTTGTATGGCCAGTCCTCCTATGTGACAGTTCAGGTATTTTGCTTCCAAAACAACTATGTATCACAAAATGTTTCTCTCAAGACACCCAAGAGCACAGTTGTTCAGAAAGATTACTTTTGGAGTCACTGAGATTGCTTATTTGCAGAATTATTGTGCTTTAGCTGGGGTTTGTATTGCATCCTAGACATTCAAGAAAGTAGTAAAGTCAGCTCAGAGGATAGAAGGTCTCAAATGGCCGAGATAGTCAGGTGACTGGCCTGAGCTTACAAAAGTAGACAAGATAGCAGTGGCCTTTCTCCACTGGTGCTTCCACTCTTAGCAGGCAGAACTTTTTTTTCTGTGGCCGATCCTGGGTGTGTCAACAAACAAGGCAATCTGTCACAAATCAAAGCATCCACATTTTGTTCCTGCGTGTTTCCCTTCAGAGGAACACAGGTCACAGGTCATCTGGCTGTGTTCTTTGAAATGTTCAGTGTCAACACATTTATTCACTAATAAATAGACATCTTTTGGAGAGTGAAAAGGAAAGTGGTTCCCTGCCTATGACCCATGTTCTTCCTTGTCTTTCTTGGCTTCTCTCATGGGACATCAACAACCAGACATGTGCAAGAAGCTCTGTAAATGAGCCTTGGTGCCAAGCCCTTGGACTTCTGTCTTTTAAGTTCACTATAGCTACTATTCTGTACTTTCTGTCTACTATTCTTTCTTTGAACATTAGGTAAAGGCTACTCCAAACTGAATTCATGTTTGGCTGTATTGTCAGCTTGCCAAGGTGGTTGCAGTGGGATTTCGCTGTAGAACACATGCTGGAGAACTGGTTCTTCAGAGAGTTGCATCTGTACCCAGTGTTCCGGTATCTGGTTTCCCAGTAGGATCCGTCATTAGTGCTTGATGTGTCTGGTGACACCCTCAAACCTCTAGAGGAAATAAGAAATAGCCTTGAGCATCATTTCTGTTGTTCTGGCAGCAGGATAAGTTCTAAGGTTTTAGCACCTACACGTTTCTTCTCTTTTACATTACAAACATGCAAATGTTTGCGTGCATGAGAATCTAAACCATGTTTGCCTATCCAAGAGTGTATTACAGTGTATGTATACATAAATATAATAAATAATTCTACACTAAATCTACAGTCAGCTAAACATTAAAAGGCTTATATATGCATGGAAAAAAAATAACTATATCTTTAAGGTGTCATGGAATGCATTTTTTAAGTATGTCATCATGATTTGGTGTATAAATAGTAAGTATGTGACTGTGTTAAATGGAGTGAGGAGGAGCATTAGCCACTGCTTACAGAAGAAGGACGATGAAAGTATTAAGAAAAGAGGCACGTTTTGAACTCAGCTTTAAAGGAGAAGAGTGAAGAGCACAGGCACTGAAAGATCTGCCCCCCTGCAGCGACTAGTCTGAATTTAGGCACAGAGGAGTCCAGAGTCAGAAAACCTAACTGTACAGGAAAGGCAGTACAAGTACAGGAATTGAGGTGAGTAAGAGAGGGGCACCGAGTGCAGGAAGAGTTGAAATGCATAGTGAGACAGGTAGCCAGCCAAACTGATGCAGAATATAGAGTACACAATGACTCGACAGCAGTCAACTACCTAAGACCCAATGGTACATGGACAGCGATGTGTAGCCCGACACTTCTAACTAACTGAGGCTCAAATAACACATTTAGAGGATAAAACCAAGTACCTGAGAGCTCAAAGTCGAGTGAATGGTCTTAGGAGTGTTTTCCACAGTTTTAGGCACATTTAGTAGACTGGTTCATCCCTTACTTCACCTTAGCTTGTCGCTAAATTCGCACAGTGGGGTTGGCTTGAGCGTGATATCACCACTCAATGATCTCCCACATGTCATGGTGCCTGCATTACAGTCGGTCTGCAAAAGAAGAGCTCGGAATTCCTGCTGAATCTGTTTGTATATTCAATTGCACAACAGCTCTTTCCCCGTTTTTGTATTAGCGGTACTTACACTGAGCACTAATGCAACTTTTTGCCACTTTTTGCCACAGTGAAGCCCGCCACCTGTGACGTCACGTGAATACCCTCTATTTAGGGAATGTGAGAGAAATCTAGCTTCTGAATGCTGGGGAAGTTAGTTTGGAATCAGAAACACACTTTACAGCCATTGCACAACAGTACAACAGAATGCAACCTCTCCATTTAACCCACCCATGTGAGCAGTGAACACACACAAACGTGAATAGCAGTGGGCAGCCAGTAGTGCAGGTTGGGGGTTAGGTGCCTTGTGAATGTGCCTTGTGAATGTCACTTTCCACACCCCACTTCCTGCCAGAACAGAGGACTGAACCGGTGGACTTCTGGTCCCAAGCCTACTTTTCTAACATTTAGGCCACAGCTGCCCCACTATATGCCCCACTATATACCAGCAATGTAATTAGCAATTACTATGAGCACTGCACATGAATATAATATGACCTGTTTGGTCATTTTGGCAAACAATGCATTTACTACAGAAACTGGTGATAAAACTTATTATTATTTGTGCACCCACCTTTAACGTACAATGCCTGGTCTTAAGGTTTTTAAATGAAGAGATTTGTGTGTGTGTGTTTGTGTGTTTTGTAACATCAGGTAATAAAGCCTTATTTTACCAACCCACACTGAAAAAGCCAGCCACCAGACATGTAAAGCAGCTCACCACACATGAAAGCGCAATAAGTAGTCGTGTGATGTGAGTGTTTTCAAAAGGCTTTAGAACATCTCCACTGCAGAGAAGAGTTGTTGAACACATGGACCCTTGAAATAAGCCTTTATAAATGTTTGTGTATGTTTTTGGCAGTTGTCATGAAAGGCTTATGCAGGTGTCATGTAGTCATTTGAAAGGTGCTGTATAGTGAAGTGTTTCTGCTTTATATTACTTTGCTTTATGACATGAAACACAGTTGTGTTGTAAATGAAGGCTTAAGTCTGTAGATGCTATATCATCATATTTCAGCAGACTAATGCACAAAGGTTTGGATAATCTGAGCTTAGGTTTGGAGCCCGTGGAGGCTTCTCTCTGTCTCGGGCACATGTCTTTTCAATGAAGAGGGAGCTCTATTTCAGGTAGCCAGGGACACATTAATTTGTCTCAGCCCAAGCTCGGCATGGCTGCTGTTACAGAGCGGCTCTCGGGGTTGTCGCAGCAGTTGCACGATGATCCAGCTCATACTGGGTCTAATTTTAACGTAATTCGGCCTTAAAAAAGCTATTACTGCAACAGCTGCTCTTATCACTTCGGCTACAGTTGCCATGCTTCTTTCTTCTGCTCTCACTCACTCTTGCTCTCTTTTTCTCACTTATTCTCTCCATGACTTCATGTGGTAACAAAAGTGACCCTGCACAGGTGTACCACACTTCCATTCTTACTACCTTACTTACTTGTGACCAATGGCTTTTTATTTTCTTTAGATTTTCCAGTTATTTTCACCACTTTTAGACCATTTTTGTTGCTTTTTTATTTTTTAAGAATTAAATTTTTAATTAACCATCTTAAACTCTTGACTTTAGACAGCCTTGTTTGTAGGATAAGGGTAGATGTGTCAAGGGCTAAAACAGTATGGGTTTCTATAATGAAACATTTTCATTATATTTAGATAATTATATATAGATTTTCGTAGAAATACATAGATTTATTTAGATAAGTAGACACTTTAAAATTCTTATAGTGTGTTGTTTAATATCTTATAACTCAGTCTCACTCACCTTTCTGACTATTCAGCTCCCATGACCGTTAATGGTGTCTTGAGGACACCAGATGGTGCTCTAAACACTATGGTTAAAAGACTCGGAACTGGAGCAGGATTAAAATAGCCAATACCCGAACCATTAAAATGGTCTGCCTAGTAAATCCCTAGTGCATTTTCTCAGCTAGTAAGATGGAAATTAAAATTCCTGACTAAAATGAAATTTCAAGCTATATACTCCATCAAACAAAAGCTGAAAGAACATTGGTAAAGTTGTTAAAATATTACAAGACTCTACATTTTATTTTTTTTCTTATGCCTTTGATGGTCTCTTACACTGATTCTCATTGGCTTTTAGACAGAAGGAGAAAAGGAGCCAGTTTTTGCAATCAGGGGCCAAATTGTTTTTCAGTACTTGAAATTAAGATGCATCCCCTTTTTTCAACAAAACATTTTGTGCCCTTTTTTATTTTATTCTTGCCTGTTCTGTTCTGTTTTTTGTGCATTAACACTAATCACTTATCGGCTTCTGTAGATAGAAGCTCATTTGTTTATACACCTGTACCAACATGATGATAGTACATGGTGTTCTACAGTAATCAGTTTTATAATGATTAAGACATCCAATTTATTTGACTGCACATAAGTCTTACTGTGCCATGAGTGACTGATTTGTCTGCCAAGCCGAAGAAAGCATTACCTGCATGGATGAAATCCTACTCACATGTTTCTGTAGCGCAGGTGTATGCTTCTAAACGCACCAAGGTCATGGGTTTGATTGTAATGCAGCATGTATACTGATGAAAAGCCACTATGTTTCCCCTACGGTGAATTGCTTTGGAAGGCCTCTGCTAATCAATTAAATGTAGCGTAAGTTCACGCCCAATAACACACTTTATTACAGAATAAAGTGAATGGAAGTTATAGAAGCTATTTTATGTCAGACTTTTCCTTTCTTTGCTCTCAAATGTGTCTAGAAACATTTGCATTGCATTTGGTCTTTACAACAACTGTAGAACAAATCCTATTCATCCTAACTAAAAACAGTACTGCACATAGTTGCTCAAATTAACTAGTGTCTAATACTAATTTCTGGTCAGAGACTTTAGTGCTTCCCGTGTCCAGCAACTTCTTCAACCGTCATTTAGTTTGTGCAGCCGGATTTTAAGGCTTCCTTCGACTTCCAAAACCCTTAAACCCATTCAGATCACAGAGTAAGTCACATTAGTGCCATGTCAAATGAAGATATGGTACGTCACAACTAAATATGGCACCTAGGAGCCCAAAAATGATAAGCCTGATAAAGGGGACACTTGGGCAAAGATGGTTTAGATTCTTATACAACATGCCACATAAATGCAATATAAAATACCTCAATGTTAAACCTGATCATGATCTATTATCTGCAGCAATTTTGCAGCCCCTAATCTAATCTTCCCATAGCTCATCCTTAGTCCCACCTTAGGGCTGTGCATCGTTGACAAAAGAATATATATATATGCTTACTTGTGATATTAATGAAAACAGCATATTTAAGAAGAATGTATTTATTTACTTAAATAGTAAGTACCAGTAAAACAACACAAAAACATTGAAATCGCCAGTGCAACTGTGTAATTATGTGTAAACCATTGCAAAGAGGCCTATAGGATTTCATTGTATAAATGTGCACAGACCAACATGATCAACACAGACATATAATTAAAGCATTTTAAACAGATACTTCCACTTACTGTAAACAAACAGGCATTCAAGGGAAATAAAGCTGTAGAACCTGGCCAGTCTGGATAAACATTAAAACTGCTCAAAGCTGTTTGACTGAAATACATGTCAGCCAGACAATTTATATCTTGAGTCAAAAGTAGTTAAAAGTTGTTTAAACCATTTTTCTCATCCTCATGAATTGGCATCATGTCTTTCGCGATGTAATTGGTGACTGCTTTTGCCATCTGTTGCTTTGTTTATCGTAAGACACTTTTTTGTAGAATTGTTTCAGTAATGTTTGCTGAGTGTGTTTTTGTGCTGGTACCTTGGCTGGTTTAGGTATGTCTTGGACAACTAACTCCTGAAGCTTCATATTCTTAATATTCTTTGTTCGATGGTGAAACAACTTAGTTGTCAAACTGTCTATAATGGAAACTGCTTTCCCACATAGTTTGCAGATTGCTGTCTTTTGAACAACATCCATCCTATCAAAGCTGAAAAACCTCCATGCGAGTGAAGATGATTCACGTCTAGCAATTAAATCTAACAACATAGATTGTGAGGGTGGTGGTGTCTGTAATTTGTCTCCTGGCGCAGTTTGCTCACTCATTTTAAACTTAAGTCATACATTTTAGACGGTTATGTTAGCTTAAGCCTATTCTACCACACTGCATGGACACTAAATGTGCATGCACAGTGGTCTATCCTACTGCATGACCTAGTGTATGCATGGAGTCAAGGTGTTTTTGATTGATTGCTCATTTTTCTTTCTTTTTTTAAATATGCGGTGTTTCATCAGTTCTTTTTTTTCAGTGTTCTGTAAAAGTGGTCTAATCCCACAACAGATGTGAAATGTAACAGTTGTGAAAGTACCAATTATAACAAAACCTGTGATATTTTGAGTATTGACGTAATTAATTACAATATTATATTATCTTCTACAAGTGCTCTACTCAATAATCACATTTGTGTTTTTACAGGTGGAAAATGAATGACACCTTCATTTCTCCATGGCCAGGCTCGCGCTACAGATTTTCCGGAGGGAACCTGCATATCAGTCAACTAAGTAAAGAAGAGGATGTTGGTATTTACCAGTGTTTGGCCTCCAACTCCTTTGGGACCATCCTTAGTAGAGAGGCCAGTCTTCATATTGCTTGTGAGTGTTTTTTCTTTTCATATGCACAATATTTTCATTTTAATAATGACGTGGCATAACAATGTAAATGGCTTAATGGGTCGTTCTTGCAATGTGATTTCCGATTTCTTGTAGCATTTATTGTCAATAGGTGGCTCAGATAGGCAAATTTTTTAGAGTAATTAATAAAGAGAGTATGAGAGCTGAGAGTATTCCATATTCAAAGACCACACCATCACCAATCACTGATTCCTCAGGTTAGCGGTGTGGATTATTCCTCAAGTTTAGACTTGAAATGCGTGTCTATTTAAGTAAGGAATTGTGCTTACATCTTTGTTGGAAAGTCTTTGTTGAACCTTGTCTTACTTGTTATATTGTCTGCAATATATTCAGAGACTTTGTCCCATTAAATTAATTCTAATCAAAACCACATTCTCAGTGGAATTCAGTAGAATGATATTGTGTGACAATTTGAGCACACTCATCTTTAAAAAACTGCTTGAATTCTGATACATTGGTAGGTTTTTGAGCATGAACTGCTTGTTTAAGTTCCTTTGTCAGCATTCAGGTTTACTATAATACTAGCATAACTTGCCAAGGCCACTCCAAAACGTTTGCATTACAGTTTTGTCTTGTTACATTCATGCTTTCTTCAGTATTATCAAGTAATATCCAGATTCTGAGGCAGCATTAAATCACACCTCTGCATTAATATCTCACCTCTTGCTTAAATATTGGTATGGTGTTTCTACTGTAGCTTGATATAAACAAAACTGTGTAGTCTAGAACGTTACACTTTTTTTTACACTGTTCTCTTAATAGTACATTGTCTTAAAAGAGTTGTCCAGGGGCTTTTGTAAATATGAAATGAGTGGTGTTTCTTTTGGTTAGCTGTATGTCTGACCTTGCTGCTTTCCCATGATTGACACTTCTTCCCAGTCCCCCTTCTTACTTTCAAAGCATGAACACTAACCTTAGCTGAGGCTATGATATAAGCATGCAGCGATGGGAAAATCAGGACGGGGAAATATTTTTTATGGCACTTGTAATGTGTATAAATGTGACATTAAAGGAAAAGTGTCAAATTAAAGGCATAAGATGCTTTAAAATAAAGGTTACTTAAAACACAGGTTACTAGTAACACAGGGGTACTAGTTCTCTTTCCCTTTCTTGCATTCTTTCAGTTTAAGGAAATATATTTTAGTATTGCAGCAGAAGTCAGAATAAGGTAGACAAATTAAATATTTACTCAGTTCAGAAGAGGGGGGACAATGAGCAGAGAAGAATGTGTCTAATGTTTTTGTCTGAGGCAAATGTGTTGCATTTATTACAGAATACACATATGCCTTAAGTTTTTTATTAAGTTCTGTAATGTAACAACTAATGTATATGTGTATGTCCAGGAAGGCTGTGAGTTTATATTTTTCTGTACTGTTATGTTGTTATCTTGTGACTTAAAACGTATTTTTATTGTGATCTCATGAAACAACTTTCTGATAACGAGAAAAACAAATTGTGCAGTGTTTGCTAACCTGACAAATCAGCTTGTTATCTTGATCACAAATTAACAGTTCATAATAAAATGAACAGTTCTTAAATAGTCTCAAGGTTCACATACATATCTAAACTGAAATTAATATTCACTTTCTAGTATCCTAAAGTATAAATAGGTTACATTTACTACAGCACTACTGTTGAAAGTCACAAGCCGTGTGGTATATGTGTGAAATACATCAGCATTGGATCCCACTGTGTGCATCAATTGTGTTTTGTCAGTAAGATTCGTTTTCATTGATCCTGACTCTGATCCTGGATTGAAGCGCTTCTGCCATGAGGCACCAGGCTCTGCTGTTGATTGCCACGGCTCGGCTCAGGAAAGTGTTTGTGATGGGCTTGATGTGATTGTGGAGGGCCTTGACGGAGAGGCTGGAGCCAGTGCTTTACTACGCTCATTCGTCTCTTTTACGAGACACACCGGGAGGGAGCTCTGATGGCAGGGTGAACTTTTTGCTTTTTCTTTTGATGGCCGGCCATCTGAACAGCAGCTCAGATACAGCGTGACGGATGGGTGCAGGAGATTGAATCCTGATGTCCGTTACCTGCGGCCAGGCTCAGGATGAGCTTATAAACAGCCCCAGCATCCATCAAACTCCAGGGGAGGAATACGCCACCATGAAATGCCCGGACTTTATATGTTATTAATATTTCCCCTCTATTACCTCAGTTTGGCCTGTCCCATGTATCATTTCGACCCATTTTCTTATCCATTGTCCAGCTCTGTCTCCACACTGAGATGGTGGGCTAGCAACAAAAGTAAAGGTATCAGAGCTTCTGCATAACAGATCTGTTAATTAAGCAATAAGCCACACTGTGTGTTGTACCTAGCTACTGTAATTTGGAAACAGAACAATATACCTTAATTCATGAATTTGATCATTAATTTAATAGAGACTTTTAGTTTTAATAATAGATTTTGATGTGGCATGTAAATATGGTTTCAAGTTTTGAAATGCACTTACTGTTTAATATGGCCCATACTGATATGGAAATGAAGCAGCTAAACAGGCCATTCAAAAAAGAAGGTCACACAAAGCAGTGCTTTTTCATATATATGCCTATTCAGCTTACAGCAGTTTAGCCCTTCATGTGACGTTATAAGGAGTGTTTCAAGAGTTTTTCAGTGAGACACAAGACAGGGCAGCCAGTCAGACAAAAGATCATTTACATACATACATTGTATAGACATAAGTATTAGGACACATACACATTACAACTGCAAAGACATTTATGACATCCCATTCTAAACCCATAGGCAATGACATGGAGTTGGTCTCCCTTTGCAGCTATATTAGTTTCTACTCTTCTTTGGAGTATGTGGGAAGTTTTGCCCCTTCATCCAGAAAAGCATTTGTATGGTCAGACACTGATTCACTGATGATGTAATTTCCATTTTACTTCTTCCCAAAGGTGTTTGATGGGACTGAGATCAGGGCTCTGTGTGGGTGCCCTGAAAACTCCCCCAACAATGCCTTTACAGACCTTTCTTTGAGCACTGTTTCCAGTGTTCCACTGTTTCAAGGTGGAAGCATGTAATTGTCCAAAATGTCTTGGTATGCTGAAGCATTAAGATTTACCTTCACTGGATCTGAGGGGCCTAGGCCAACGGCTGAAAAACAACCTCATAGCATTGTCCCTTCTTTACAGTTACGGCACAGTGCAGTCAGGAAGGTAACATTCTCCTAGCATTCGCCAAACCCAGACTCATCCATCAGACTGCCAGATAGAGAAGCATGATTCATCACTCCACACAACATGTTTCCATTGCTCCAGAGTCCAGTGGCAGTGTGCTTTACACCTCTCCTTCGGATGGAGTTTGGAACTTTGCAGTTATTGAGTCAGCAGAGTGTTTGAGACTGTTATGCACTCTGTGCCTCAGCACTCTGCGACCACACTCTGTAACTGTAAGTGGTCTACTACTTCATGGCTGAGTTCTTGTTGTTCCGAAACGCTTCCACTTTTCAATTATGCCACTTACAGTTAATGATGGAATATTTGGGAGGGAAGAAATTTCACAAAATAACTTGCAACAGTTACTAAATTGCAACAGTTGCATCCTATTACAGAACTACGCTGGAATTCAGTGAGCTCTTTAGAGAAACCCATTTTTTCACAAATGTTTGTAAAGGCAGACTGCATGGCTATGTGCTTGATTTTATACACCTGTGGCAATGGGACTAAATTAAACCATTGGAAAGGAGTACTGTTCCAATACTTCTGTCCATATAGTGTACTTATATACTGTACAAAAGGTGCAGTAACAAAAACAACCTGATGAAACTGGTTGTCTGGAGATCTGGCATAAAGTGACCACGTCAATTCTGGTTGGTTAGAATGAGGCCATGGATCTGCTTATAGAGCATCCTGATTACACCAGCAAAAAGTGTTTTAGCGTAAGAATGGAATAGGGGTGCTCACAAATGGTTCAGCCATCTAAATCAGTTGTTTTTAGTGTTAAAAAAGGTTGAAAAATTGTTATGCAAAATATTAATTATTATGTAAAATATTAATTATTTTATAGTTTTAGTACATGCGACTCAAGCATGTTTACAAGCAGCAAGTACAATGTAGGATGTGAGCCCTTTGATAATAACAGCTGTGTCACTTGTCAAAAATTAATTATGAAATATTATTCCCATAGCATGGTGCATTAACCGCTTTGCAAGTATGATGCTACTCATGAGATTTGCCAATGGCCCTTTTTGAATGTGCAGCGTTAAACATTCAGTTTTAGACATATTGCAACAAACAGCTTTAATTCCACAAGTTTGTCTTTCCACAGCATACAGTGTGTTCCCAAAACACAGTCTAAACATGCTGACACTAGCAACCTGGATTAATTGCTGCTTGTGCTGTCATACAGGCAGTGAAGCTGCCCTACTTGTTTATGCCTGTGTTATGCTTGTGTTATGCGTGTTTATGGAAGCTTGCTAAAAACACTTCAGCAATATCTTGTTACTCGCTAAAACTTGCGGAAATGTTCCGATTTGCCAGCTTAGTTCCTGGTAATTTAATCATTCCGTCACACAAGCTCGGTGTAACACTATGTAGCCATAAAATCCTGAATGCAGTGAAAACACAGCTGCGCTCACCAGACTGAAATTTGCTAGGTTTATCTTTAAAAATAAAAATAACATTTTTGATATTTGATATATGAAATTATATATATATATATATATATATATATATATATATATATATATATATATATATATATATATATATATAATTTCATATATCAAATATCAAAAATGTTATTTTTATTTTTAAAGATAATTTTGTTTTGGTTAGATCCCATTAATATAGGTATCATAAATCACAAGGTGTCACCACTTTATTGAAAACGCTTAAAAATAAATGTATAACAATGTAAACAATGTATAGTCTGCTGATTCTTCCCACAGTTCTGCAGATGAGGCTGAGCTGATGCTGTGTACCAGTCACATTCTACTGTGGGCAGACCTCTACTCATGGCTAGAACTCACTTGCGAAAGAGTTCATTCAAAAATGAATTTATGTGAATGGTAATAAATGAGTGTATCGATTATTTTATGACAGCCTTGGCTCAACCAATCAGGTTTTAGAACAATTTGTTGTAGAAACTTTACTCTTTGTATAACAGAATCTGCTTATTGAGTGTACTGGAGAGAATCAGATAAGTCAGAGAGCAGATGACATAATTAGAAGTCTGTTGGGAATAATTTATGCCACCACTAGACCCGTGACATTTTCTGCGGCATGCGAGTTGTCAAAGTGTGTGTCAAAGGTTTATTAAGATCACCCAAACTGAAAAGAGCAAATGAAGAAGAGAACACTTGGCATTATTGAGTGTAATGTCAATGAAGAAAAATACAGAGAAGTGTAAGAATTTGAAGAGTGTTGCATTGTGAGTACTGAGTATGCAAAGTAGAAATGTATGTAGGTAAATAATGCACATCTGGAGTACTGCTGACTTGCAGAGTTTAGTTTCAAGCCGAATCTAACTAATTTAATCCACTTAAACAGGATCTTTTGCAACAGCAAAGTAGGTACTGCATTAGATGCTATCATTGTGTATTGTGTATTAGAAATGATCTAAACATGCATAGACATTGATGCATTCCCTGATTACCAAGGTAGAGTTCATGGTGTGCTTAGGTTTAAGGTAAATACAGGTGTTATGTGTATGGTTGAACTATAGAATACTTTAACCATTAAGATATTTAATCTTTTTATATTTGGTTTATTTTACATTTGTTAATGTTTCATAATGTTTGCATATGCCATGGTACAGTACAGTAATGATTACTATGTTATAAATCAATCTGTTGTCAAAGTATTACTTATTACTTATTACTACAGTTCATCTTGCAGTTATTTTTTCAATTTGCCAATATATATATTGACTGATTTATTGATTATCATATCATCTTTTAAAAAACACATATTATGCACTTCAGGGCATAATTATGTAATAAAATATACCTCAGTATTAACAGGTAACCTTTGTTTTAGGAACCTTTTACCTCAAATAGAGTATCAATATGTTTACATAAATTCTAGACGGCAACTTAAAATGATTATAACATTATTTTTTTATAGTTAAGGGGTGACATATAGTTAAGGTAATAATTTTGCACCAAGGACAGTAATTCAGATGATTTATAGGCTGATAGTTTATAGCTCTTTTCTCACGCTGCATTAAAGTAAACAGAAAAAAATTTAAAACATCCCAAGCTGAAACTTGCTCTCTGAAGAAACCCACTTTTTTAGTGGTTGCAACCATTGTTGCCACACACCATCACACTTTATGCAAATCAAGAACTTCAGTTACATCCACAAGTTGCCCCAGCCCTATTCCAGAAAGTTTCATAACAACCAACACATTAAATAATCAAATAAATACGATGAGCTTTCCATTCATTCCTAAATATCATTCAGATTTTAATTATTTGGGAACTGACCTTCTTATTTTGTCTGTATGATTACTGTCATTTTAGGATTTTAATTCTGTTGTCTTTTAAAACTCATTAAATTATAATAATTCAGTTCAATACTGAT
Source organism: Salminus brasiliensis (assembly GCF_030463535.1). Taxonomy (NCBI): domain Eukaryota; kingdom Metazoa; phylum Chordata; class Actinopteri; order Characiformes; family Bryconidae; genus Salminus; species Salminus brasiliensis. Next base: position 13,924,932 of record NC_132891.1, read on the forward strand.
CTTTTTTCTGAGGTCAGTTGCCTGAGGTCATTTTTTCCCAGAATGTTTTGTCTGCAGTGACTGACTGCCGCTGAGTAAAGGACTGAATATTCAGTATCTGGTGTGTGCATGTGTTATGGCATAAAGCACATGTGCGACCTGTTTCTCACATGCTGCAATGCCAGACGTGAATTCACCATATTAGATTTTGACAGAAATAGAGCAATATATTCTGCCTACATTCTGGCAGCTGCTCTGAGATGTGAGTGGTACTCTAAGGTTGCTTAACTCCTTTATCCAAAACCCAGAAAACTGCTGCCTCTTTTTTAACCATGAGCAAATACAAACTTTGCATAAATCTGGTATGATCATTTAATCTGGTAGGGTCATTTAATTGCTGCACATTACTTAGAAGAACCCAGCAGTTTCTGTAGCAGACACAAAGTCAGACTTGTCATTTGTTAAAATACAATGTGATGAAACATATTAATGTACAATATATTATATGCAGTGAATAATATGCAGTAATAAATTAAGGATATTTGCATGCATTTCCATTTCACCATGATGATTTTTTTTTACACAGTCCCCCTTATTTCAGGGCATCACACACATTGAATGAATTCTGAGGTGTATTGAAATACCTTATCTGCTCATGTTCCAGTAAATTGCATCTTAATCACTTCCTAATAATAGATTTTTTACTGGCAAATGAAATTCTGTTTGCCTAGAACCTATTTATCAAATATGTTTGTTTACCTGGTCTATTTCTGTCATTTTTCTGCTACTACCTCTGTTTAACCTTCCCAGTATTGTGCGGTTTTTTTTTTGTTGTTTTTTTAGAAATAAAAGTCTCTGTTTATATCTCCACTCTTATTGTTCTAATATGCAACATGGCTGCCTCGTTATTCCCTCGTGTTCCTAGTGCTGTCTCTATAATGCTGGACTAAAAACAACTCGATTTGGGCAATTTCCACGACCCAGTGCAGGGTCACTGTATAACAGATTACATGCTGGTTTATACGATGAGTCACAACAGTTACCCAAATATATGGTTACTTTGACCCAGCACTTTGTTGTTTTGAACGGAATTGTTGGGTTGTTTCTTATGCTTATTTTAAACATATGTTCTTTTCCTTTTTGTTGATATAGTTCAATTTGTGTCTAACAGGATGTTTAACAGAAGTACTGCTTAATAACTGCCGTGCTCAAGACAAACCAAACCTTTATTCATTTTAATTCTTCTTCTCAGCTGCATGCAAATATCCTTGACCTGTGAGGTCAAGATGAATAAACTCTGTAAGCACCCACAAATGTCTTATCTAAAAGGAATAAAACAATGAGAGGAGAAGAGCAGCAAAATAATGTGTAGTGTCCAAGTTGGCTGGCATAACAAAGTAACTCAGCTGGTAGGCGATGCTTAGCCATCTACAATAAAATCAATAAAATTACACAGATAAAGTTAATATCTATTTTTGTCTACAAATTAACTCCATAACACTCCAAGCCTTATTACACACTAATGTGTACAGGGACTTTTGTACAAGCTTGTGGGGCTATATGGATATAGAAACACTTTTTAGGACATAGGCCAGTAAAATGTGTAAACAGCTTATAATAGTCTTCTTACTTGAGGTGAAACATATTAGTTTCAATTAATAGCAAGTAGTACAACATATGCTTTATGAATGTGTACTTACTGATTCCTGTCTGTTGTGACTCCGCTCTGCTACCTGAAAAACTGTTTAATCGATTTTGTCTTTATCACCTTCTTCACATGCTGTTAATTATTCTGTCTTCTTCAGGTGCTGATAATTAACCCATTGTCAGGGGTATTACTGTGCTATAGTCAATACAATCTGCCTTGCACTGAGAAAATACAGTCAACAACCCAGCATTCAGATAGAAAAAACAATCCAGCAGTTTTTAGAAAGTAATATAAATTTTGCCGCCTTGCACCAAACGGCTTTTCAAGCGATTTCACTGTCGCAGAGACCAATTTCCAGTGTCTTGCTAGAGTTGCAGCGTTCTTCCACCATCTCAATTGTTTGGTGTAAGGTGGTCAGAATAGCTGTCTATTTCTTGTCTCAATGTCCCTGAGAAAAATTTTAAATGTTTAATATTCGTTTTTAGTCCTGCTACTGCATCTACCCGTGTCAAACCTCATGTCTACGTCTACTTGTTGATTATTCTGCATTTGCCAGTTAGTCTTGCTTAATGTTCAGTAGAAGATGCTCATTTGCTTAGCCTGTGTTTAATTTATGTTTTGTAACCATTGAGCCTCATGCCTACATCCTACCGGGACCAGTGAAGGTTAAATGCATGAATATAATTATTGATTTAATATAACAATGAAAGTATATGGGTAATGTCTAAGTAACTTCAAACCTGAATACCCAGAGAACATTTCTATGCGTTAACATAGCATTTATATATACTAAATAAAATAATACTAAACAATGTAAACCTGTTGGCTAAAGTTGTGTTGGTTTAAGGCCAGGCAGTTGGATTTATAATAGTACACAATAATCTGAGTTATATCAGAATTTGGATAATGAATATCGTAGTGAGGCTATAGCACAGGTCTACACCACTAGTCTAGCAAGTCAATCCTAAAGCGAGGGCAACGTTCCTAAGTTTATATAATGTTCTCCTACATCTTGCTTTTCAGTGCTTCCAGTTCTGACAAAATATGAAAAGCAGATCTGGTCAGCACCAGCAGCAACAGTTCATTTTTTTATGGTTATTGTGATAAATGTCATCTTACTATGTTACAGTATGCTTTATATTATGCTGTAGTATATTGTGAAACTGTACTGAAAAAAAACACATACTAACTACACATTTCATTGCAGATATACAGATTATCCCTGATTGATTTTTGAATTTTTTGTATATCATGTATCGTGAACATAGCTTTTTGATAGTATATTAGTATAATATTAGTATTGATAGTATATTAATATTCCATTAGAAAGTGACTTATTTATTCATTTATTTATTTTTAAATACTCTTCAAGAAATGCTTCAGTGCATCTTTTTTCAGCAGTAAACTTAATAGGGTAGGTTTGACCAAATATGCTCAAAGGCGCGTTTGTACTTCAGCTGAACTTCATGCAGTCTAGTGTGAGGGTGTGTGTAATAATCACTCCAACACAGCAATTTCCAAACACTATAATTTACCAACCCTGCCATCTCTCAAACTCTAGTTTTCGACTAATTGATAGGCAGATGTATCCACCCTTAAAGTGACTGCATGTTCACTCTAATAAGGCAGTGGTCTTACTCTGTGATCTGGCTTCTTGTTCAGCATTTCCTCTGCTTAGGCAGGGATTTATCCCTTATCTTAGTTGCTTTTCTGCTTCTTTGAGGTTTAAGACTCAGTCTTATGTTAAGCCTCTTTGGATATTGTCTATTAAACTGGTCGTATATCACAAGTTGCAAATGCTTCCTCACCAACTGTTCACTGATACATTCCTGCTTATTAATTCAGCACTGAAAGCTCAGGATTCAGCACTAAAGCCTACGGCTGTATTATTATCTTGGTGTTCTCCAGGGCCTTTCTTTTGTAAGTTGCTGTGTTTGGAAATGTTTGTAGGATTAGACAGAAATACGGATTACTAGATTTAGTGGACCCTCAAGGGTTTGTTATTAGTATTAGGGTAGTGTCATTTGTAGGTGGCGATGATAGTGGTGATGGCATCTGTAAACATCTGTCTATCATGATATTGATGGAGGGCCATCCACCCAACCCACCTAGAAAGAGTGAAGTTAATCAGGGCTGAAACGATTATTCGAGTAACTCGAATAATTAAATTACAAAAAATTACAACAAAGATTACAACAAATTCTTTGTCTCAAGGCTTTGTTTAATTAACGTCACCAAAGTCCATCTACTTTAAATGTCTCTGCTATCGCATCTCTCCCATCTCGTAGACTGCTGCGCAGCTCCGGTCTCTTTGTTCTCTATGGCAGTGGCGGAAAATGATGATACTGGTCTGCGAGTGTGGGACCATTTTACACTGCATAAGTGTAGTGCAGTAAACTGTAAAACGGACCTGGCCTACTTGTACTGTCAATGCTGCAGCACCTGAACCAACAGCCTTTTCACGTGAACTCCAAGTGGACTCGGAGCCTCTACAGACCATGTTTATGATTGCTAACTGCTAACGCTAGCCTCTTGTTAGAACGTACAGCATTTCTAAATATTTGTAGCCTCTGTTATGAGTTGATAGTGACTAGGTATGATAAGTAGCAAGTCAGCAAATGCACCATCTCACACATGTAACTTATTTTTACTCATCTCACCCTCCCTTCCACGCACACACATACACACACACTGATGGGTTACATTTCAAAACAGGCCTTTTCCATACATAATGTAGTAATAATAAATGCAAGAGATGGACAAATTAACATTCATTAGCATATAGATTTACTTTTAGAGATGATTGGGAATTGAAGTCTATTTTGTGCCATTTATACTTTTTGTTATTTATTCTTTATTCTCAGATGGGCTATTGCAGGGGGTACACCCCCTTTACATTTTTTTAAATTAAGATAAAACTAAGGTCAAATAGTCTAACCTATGTTTGTAAAGTTGTATTTCATTTTTTTTTCCATGTACATCATAAACGTTTCACAGAAAGGTTGATTGAATGGGCTTAGTTCTGAAGCCAATAAGCTTAAGGTTTTAAGCTTTAAGATCAAGTTAAAGTGTTGATTTTGAATGAAAATCTTTTGTAAGGAATAACAACCAATTGCTTGCTTGTTTTAAGAGGCCTTTTATGTTGCATAACACACTGTTAATATAGTTATTAACAAAAGTATGATTTATCCGATTACTCAGAATTATGACAGAATACTCTATTCCAAAAATATTCGATAGCTCGATAGTTAGATTCGATAGTTGCAGCCCTAAAGTTAATTATGCTCTCTTGGACTCCTAGGCCATGGATGTGGCGGTGGTATCGCCTGAGGTTAAACTTCATAATGTTAAGCATATAGTTTACAAAAAATAAAAAACTAAGAAATTAGTTTGATATAAGGATCAGATCAACATCACTGTCAAACAAAATCTGTTCACTACTAAATTTGCTACTCCATTCAACTCAGTCCTGTACTGTATTCAGTTTTTCAAGCATCAGTTACACTCCAGTGGGGAATGCTGGCATTAGTCCTAAATATCACACTATAATCATGTCACTCAGAAAGTTTGTTTTCCCGTGGAATTTTTTAAGAGTGATACCAATTGACATTAATTACTACTAATTTACTACTAATTAATTAGTAGTAAATTAATTACTACTGATACTAATTGACCAGAAGGTTCATTTTACAGACAGGTGTCCCAATACTTTTGGCAGGGCTGTGTTTTGTGCTTATTTTCCTAGTGTCTGCAAGCCACGGCTTTGTTTAAAGGAAATTTATGCCTTTGAAAATCAATGCAGCCATCTTCGTAATAGACATAGCTCTTTGGCAATGAGACGTTTATTAGCTGACCTCCTTTTCCTCTCAATGAATCAGCAGAGCCTATAACTTACCATTCCAATCGCTCCCTGAGGCACAGCCCATCAGCCACCTTGTTTCTGAGTGGGATTTTGAGGCTTTAAAATTCACCTGGCCCTAGAGCTGTGCTAAAAAGAGAGAACTTATGAAATCTTTATTTATTATTATTTATTTATTTATTCATGCAGATCTTTATTTATTTATTTGTTTGTTTGTTTGTTTAGATTATGCTTCAGTATTTGAATAGCTTAAGCAGAAGTAGTGTGCACTGCATTCTAATAAAATGTCAATTTAAAGCATGCAGTTTTATTCAAACTGTGCAGTGTCCTATCTGAAACTTAATATACCGTTTTGTACAGTGAAGAATAAACCCCAGAAAAGTTTAAGTCCTGTTCTGTCCGCACTACGTTAGGTGGAAGTAATGTCAAGTTCCCGTAGATGGTGCTGTACAAGGATGATCAGGCTATAAATACCTGCAGGATGTGCAGCAGATTCATAGATTGAAAAGATGTGGTACATTGCAGTCAATGTCTTGTTCAATGTGGGGAAAATGCGTCGCAAAGCAGATGTTAATAATTGGCAAGCAGAAGGATTTGCATTTGGCCGTGTTGAAGGCCACAGTGTAGAGCACATGTGTCAAACTCAAGGCCCGCGGGCCAAATGTGGCCCGTCGTGTCATTTGATGTGGCCCGCAAGAGCTTAAAAGATCTGATTGACTGCAATCTAGTGGCTTAATGCCATCGCTTCACGGGTAACATAATCAGCATGAATTGTGGGAAATGGAGTTTATGGTCAATGCATGCTTTTAGACTTAATTATTAATTATTCCACCACTAATTCTAAGCCGTGCATTGACCTTAATCTACATTTCCCACAATGCATGCCGATTATGTTGCCTGTCGGTTCCAGCTGTTCTTGCAGGAGATGGGCTCGGAGCACGGAGACGTGCCGCACCATACGCAGGTGCGGTGGCTGAGTAGGCGCAAAGTCCTCAAACAATTTTTTTTGAGTTTAGGGAAGACATTGCTCTTTTCATGCAGGGTAAAGGAAAACCCATGTCCGAACTGTCAGATCCAAATTGGCTGTGTGACTTTGCGATGTTGTGCGACATTACCGAACATCTTGCCCAACTGAATCAGAAGCTTCAGGGACGCAAACAGAGAATCAAGCAGATGTCCGACATGATCACCGCTTTCCAGCATAAACTTGATCTATGGATGTGCCAGGTGAAGCAGGACAATCTTGCCCGCTTTCCTGTTTGTCAGAGCATCTCAGCCTCATTTCCTGGCAGTTTTTCATGTGCTCAGTTGGCTACCAAACTGAGCCGGTTAATGAATGAGTGTGGTCGGCGCTTCTGTGAATTTAGAACCCAGCAGTCAGGCTTAATTAACAGGATTTATGTTATGTTAACAGAGCAACAAGCAAACATATTTTTACATCTATGCAAATATTTGTAAGTTGAATAAGTAATAAATTCAGAGTTATTTAACATTAAGGAGTACTTACATTTATTCTACATTACTTTTGGTTACATTTAGTTACATTTATACTGTCTTACAGTTACATCTGGCCCTTTGAGGGCAAGCATTATGCTGATGTGGCCCTCTGTGAAAATGAGTTTGACACCCCTGGTGTAGAGGAAATAGCTGAATTTGAAGGTGTATGGGAGTGTACAGGCAAAAATTCTTCAAAAGTCTTTAGGAAACTCTCATCATTCTCGTCATTCTTGAGCAGAAATGAGAAATGGTATCTTGTGTGCCACTCTCCATATGTTAATGTTATTCCCTGAGTGATTTTTTCTAAATTTCAGGTTAAGGGCCTGTGTTGACATCTAGAACCGATCTTTGCTGGAAAGCGGATTTTCATTCACAAGTCAAGAATTTCCTGTTGACTGGGATTTTTGCCACTGCTAGTAGACCCATATGACCGTACGCTTCAATACCCCTGCAAATTCAGCAATATTTTTTTACACTGTGACCTTTGGCATTCCCAAATGTTTCTTGACAATCATTAACATCTGCTTTGCAACCCATTTTCCACACATCGAATGAGACATTCACTGTACTTACCACCTCTTGTTTGTCTTTGAATCCCGTCACACTTGCTCAAAGTCTTGCTATTGTTTGAATTAATAATCATCTCGTTCCCATGCCTTACTAAGTTGTGGCCAAAATATATGGTGGGTCGGGTGGGCATCAGTATGGATCATGGATCAGCTACAGTCCACTAAACCAATAGTTGAGATACTATTAGTATATCATTGTACTGTTATATCATTATTATCATTATTATAACATCACAGGATATTCTCTTTGACTTTGTCCATATGGTGCTTTCTTTGTTGCTCAGATGACAGCATGCAGTAGCAAATATTAATGCTTTGTAAGTGCAGTTCACTACAGGCTGATTAAGTCTGGTTATTGATTTGAGTCTGGTAAGAGTGGCTTTCAGAGAGCTGATATTGGCCTATTGTATTAAATGAATATGAGGTCAATGAGGCATTCAAGAAGAAAACTGAGTATTGAAAAAGAAAAGTTTCCCTGACAACTTCAGGCAGTACAATAAGCTATAACACAGCAGCTCTGTACTTTAGGGCCCTGTTCAACCAGAAAATCTTCCCCAATGTTTATCAAGCCCCCCTGTTATGAAGATATTGTCTACATAGCATGTGTTTGTGTGTGAGAGAAAGAGAGAGAGAGAGAGAGAGAGAGAGAAAGAGAGAAAAGCGTGGGCACTTGGGTATTGGGTTGTTTTGAGTGCGGATGCATAGCTCATGAATATTCTGTTTGAATATTTAACTCCCCAGACAAAACTCCCTCAGCAAATCAAGGTGCACGTAAGGTGCAGACAAGTTCCATCACAATTTGTTCACTTCTGAAGAGAAACAAACAAAAGTATGCTGAGCGAAAATATGTTTGATTGTTTTGGTTGAGAAGCCGGATAATTATTCTATTTAAAGCAAGCTACCGCTGTGCCTCATGCTCACGTGGACCTCAAAGCAATCATCTAAGTGGTTTGACAGTTCTACATGTTAATTTGACAAAATAAGCTTATTTTTCTGTGGCGAAAGTGCATTTGATGGCAATTAGAGGGTCATGATTCTGTTTTTTTCATTTTTAGGTGTTCTCCTTATAGCTCTTATGTCAGAGTTTGAAGCAAAAGCCATTACTGGGCTTTCAAGCGGTACAACCATCTAAGCGTTTGGCCCGATTACAGCCATCCATGGCCGGGAGTCCAAAAGAGCATAATTGGCTTTGCTCTCGCTGACTAAGTAGGATGGTTCTCCATGTGCCCCCATCACTCATTGTGATGTTAGCCAACCCATGGGGCATCTATTAGCTACAGAAACAGTATTGGCAGGTAGCGTTCTCCTCTAAACGCACTGAGCTGTGCAACAGTTTTGCCTTGACAGCAGTTTGATTGTCTGGTTGCTTGTGACTTAAAGGAAGCACAATGCTAGTCTTCAGTCTGCCAGGGCTGGTAGCATTGTGTGACCTCACTAATGATCAGGACTTTATATCAATAAGTTGAAAAAAAGTAGGACTGCACAATATATTGTTTCAGCATTGTCACAATAATCATGTTGCAGGATGTACAGTGCCGCAAATGAAATCATACACATCATGCTACAACAGCTTGATATAATAGGAAAGTTTTCCAATTTTCCAAAATTCCTAAATTTTCTAATATCGCAACATATATCACAGTGACAGTGTTTTCCAATATCATGCAGCCCCAATTATAAATGTTTTTTGCCACAGGAGGATGGGTCCTCCCTTTCTCTTGGTTCGAGTCTTGGTTCCTTCCAAAGTTTCTTTTACCAGCTTTGTGAGAGTTTTTCCCTGCCACTGTCGGCTTGTTCATGGGGGATTTGATGTTTTATGTGTTGTTGATCTTTTGACTTATTACTGGATCACTTGTATAAAGCGCTATGCTAATACATTCTGTTTAATTTGTTTTAGTGGCCAGGGGGACAAAAGCAAGCCTCAGTAACTACAGCAATAAGACATTAACATGCAAGAGGATATTGACATATTGGACATTTTGTATGTTATATCTTGGCATATTATTGCCATGATATGAAAGTGGTAGTGATAAAGAAGTAACATATGTAGGTAATGACCTGGTAGCAAAAACTGGGTTAAAAACATGCCAGATTCCCTAACGAAACCCCCTGTATTAAAGCAAAAGCCTGACTGTGGCTGACATTTACCTGTGTCACTCTGTGCCAGATTTGGAGGACTTTAAAACCCAGAGAAGAAGTCCAGTGAGGGTCCGTGAGGGTCAAGGAGTGGTGCTGCTTTGTGGTCCTCCACCACACATGGGAGGTGAGTATTTATTTATGTATTTATTTATTTATTTACTTTCAACTCTCTATTGCTGTAAAACAATTTACTTTGACCTTTTTGTTATAAAATTGTGCTGTTCAGTTGATTTCCACTCATTCGTACAGTAAGCATATCTACATATTCACAGCATTCTTTCACAGCAGCAGTAGCAGCGTGCAGCTACTGATGTTTTGTTGTACCTGAGCATTTAGGCTTGGACTTTATTGCTACACATTTACTCTCTGTGTTTTCAGAAACTTAGAGAGACTTCAGAGACTTATCTATTTTACTGTTGTGGCCAAGGTCTAAAGTTGGGCAAGTTGCCTCTTCTGGCCCCTGTGATGTGCTGCATTTTCTGCCGATGGTGGCAGACGTTTTCATCAGTACTCCATTCAAAAGTATGAAAAGTCATCCATCTATTAGTATAACACAGGACAACATATTTTGACAAAACCTGAATGAGCTGCAGTTTCTCATTTGGTTGCATGGCTTTTTTGGTTGGATGGAGAATTTATTATTTTTCTGTTGTTCACACCAGTTAACAAGTCCTTGAAGTTCTTAAAGACTCCTGTTCTCTGCATTGATTCCATTAAGTTATACTTTCTTACTAGCTTCATTATTGGTAATGCAAGTAACTGCAGATGCTGTCAAACAGTGTAAGGAATCAAAAGTAAGCACCACAACGAGCTTAGAGTGTATTTTTCTCCTACTCTTAGGGGACTCATGCAGCCCGCCATTGCTTGACTTCCATGCATGACCAAATAGCCCTGCAGAAATAATGGTTCCCTGATGGAGCAATTGAATTACTTTTACGTGTTTGTCACTCGCCGCTCTCAGCTAGCAATTACAGTCCACTGCTACTGCCTCATAGCTCTGTAAAGAGCTTTTCAGCCGTGCTCCCAGCATAGTAATCGCAGATTTCACTGTTCTATTTCTGCTCTCAGAACGCTCCTAGTGGCATGCTAAATTGCTCTCATGTTAAATGTCATGCAAGGCAAACTTTTCACTTACTCTGCTATGCCTACAGGTGGTTGTAGTGTCTGTGTAAAAAGCTCAGTATGTGGTAACACTTAGTGTGGAAGGGAAAGAATTGAATAGCGTTTGCTTTAATAATTTCCATTCAGGGAAATTATACTTGACAACTGCATCTAAACATGTGTCTCCTAAAAGCTTCCTTTAGGTTAATAGCGACAACTTCTCACTTCGCACTAAAAAGACAAATAAGCAGTTAGCTTAAGTTGGTGTTATCCTGTCGCCATAAAAAGGGAACTCCACAAAAAAGTGTAACAGAATGGGCAGTTGTGGCCTTCTTGTGTTTCAAAGGGCCTACCCCTTTCTGAGCTTATATTTAAATTTAAGGCATTTAGCAGGAGCTCTTATCCAGAGCGACTTACAAAAGTTTAGCTGTTTACTCAGAAAAATACCCATAGCCAGTTTGTATAGACTAGGTTAAGATACCTCTTAAGCCTATATACTACTAAATACAAGTCAACAAGTCAACTACTGTACTCTTAGAAGAGGAGGGTTTTCAGTCGACGTTTGATGATAGTGAGCGACTCTGCCGTTCGGACACCCAGGGGAAGTTTGTTTCACCACTGTAGTGCCAGGACAGAAAAAAAGCCTGGATACTTGTCTTCTGTGGACCTTGAGGGATGGCAGGTCGAGCCGAGCCGTACTTCAAGCTCGAAGGGTTCATGGTACTGCCCGGCTTTTCCCTATTGCCATCAAGTACGGAGGGGCTGGTCCATTCTTGGCTTTGTAGGCCAGCGTCAGGGTTTTGAATCCGATGAGGGCAGCTACAGGAAGCCAGTGAAGAGAACGCAGCAAAGGAGTTAAATAGCTAAACTTAGAAATGTTGAAGACGAGACGTTGAAGGCTGCTGCATTCTGAATTGATTGCAGAGGTCTGATGGTGCGTAAAGGGAGATCAGCCAGAAGAGAGTTGCAGTAGTCAAGTCTTGAAGTAACTAGAAACTAAACAAGCACCTGGGCGGCCGCACTAGAGAGGAAGGGTCGAATTGTCTGGATGTTGTATGGGAGAAATCTGCATGACCGAGTAAAGTTTGCAACATGACTTGAGCAACATTGACATGAGAACAACAGCTGATCATCCATGACGACACCAAGGCTTTGTGCTTCTGTAGGTGGAGTGACCACTGAGTTCTCAAAGGTGATGGCAAGATTTTTGAAAGCCTTTTGAAAACAATGATCAAGGTGAACTTTTAAGATAGTAAAAAAAACAAAAAACGAAATGCATCATGTGATTTATCTCCTCAAGAACCAGACTTACCATTTTGATGTTCTCTGAATCATGATGGTAAAGTTACCCGCCTTAGAGGATTAATATGAATCATCACATTAACCTTTCACTTTCCCATTTTGCGCTTACATTTATGGCGTTTGGCAGGCACTCGTATCCAGAGCGGCTTACAGTTTAATCATATTACAGAGGTAGGCGAGTGTAGCGTTAGGAGCCATGCCCAACGACTCTTTATTGATTCTTTCTGGATTCTTTTCTGGTATATTGCTCTTTATGGGAGTTAGGAGAAATGGGATAAGTCCCTTAAATCATTTTATGTTTTGCTAGGCCAGTTATATCTAACTGCATAGGCATGATTTGTAAGAGGTTAGAATATCAGCTGAAGTATGTGAGAAACAAAATAGCTTAGCTCATCCAAAATAGCTGGATGACTCCAGGTAGCACCCCCATTCATTCAGTAAACCCTCTTCCACTTTATCTCCACCTCCTTTCATAAGCGACTGTTGCCCGCTGCCTGTTTCTCTAAGCATCAGATAGCCCTCAGTCCGTATATGACAGTTGTTTATAAGTCACCACCCACTCTAGACGCTGTTCCTGCCTTGCTAACAACACGCAGGATGGTTCCTAAGGTATCAAAGTGCATCTTCTGGCACTTTGTGTCACTTTTGATCAAAAAGCTTAGTGTGCGATGGGAAGTAGATGGTCTAGCCGTGTTACATTAGTGGCCTGTCTGCCTCTTTCCCCTGCTGACTTGATTACTGTGTTTAGAGCACCAGACCTTATTCCTCTAATGGAGATAGAGCTTTTTAAGCTTACCAAATCTTTTTCTTCTCAGTCCATCAAGAGAAATTGTGTTTTGATTTTTTTTTCAGAGCATGAAAGACGTCTCATTTTCTTTACTTACTTGGGAAACCTGTCTTTTATTTAAATTTTAGTAAGTATGTAAAAGTAAATACTCAAAGTATGTGTTTATTTATTGGCTTATTTTTCATGATGCATTCTGCCTTGTTTCTCCACATCAGTGTCTTGCACCATAACTTCATTTTCTGTTTACTTTCGCCTGTCTCTATACTGCTATTGATCATTTTCCAGATTTCTTTTATGTATTTGTCTGTCCCAGTATCATTATTAATGTTTAATAAGTCAATTAGTAACCTTTTGTTCTCGTTTTTGTTTATCGTTTGCTGTACCTTTGAGGAGATTGACTCCAAAACAGCAATTAAATATGTATGGGCTTGTCAGAACAGAGCAATGAATGTTTTATTATATGCGAGATGATCAGGCAACTGCAAGGACTTAATGTGTCACACAGCGGCACCGTTCTTCAGGCAGTAGGTGCACTTTTTATCAACTTATTAGTTTGTCATTGCTTTTTGTTGGTTACAAAGGCCAAGGAAACAAAATAAAATGTTGATGGGTGGACTGTAATTATAGTTTGGGTCTGAAATATCAGTACTCGCCTGATTAAAAAGGCTGTCAAATGCAACAAAGGACTGGCTTGAAACTAAAATTAAAGCTGACTAATTTTGATATTTGGTCGATTTGTCTACAGTTGTGGTCGGAAGTTTACACACACTCATCATAGACATGAAATCATGGTAATATTGAATCTTCAATCAATCTGACCTTGTTAAACTGTGTTTTTTTTTTTTTGGCTGAATGAATGAACATATTTATTCTTTAAAGAATTTGGTGCACAAGCTTTAGTTTTTTTGGAGGATTTTCTGAAATCAACATTATCATACATAAAGGGTCAAAAATATACATAGTTTTCTACATTACATTGTAATGGAGTGAGAGTCTGCCATTCAAAAAGAGGCCCAGTTCCAAAATCAGCACCTTGAAGCTCAACTAAAGAAAAAGCCTTTCATGGTTATATAAGACAAGGGTTGAGTTGTTTGGTCATAATAACCAGAGGTTTGAAAGACTTAAGGTGAGACATTCGAAAACACTGTACCAGCTATTAAGCATAGTGGTGGGTTCTTTAGCTGCCGGTGGAACTGGTACGATGCACAAAGTGGAGCGAACTACCTCAGAATTCTTCAGTATAACCTAAAACCATCAGCTAGACGGCTGAAACCTGGACAGAATTGGGTGTTCCACCAGGACAATGGCCCCAAACACACGTTGGTTGTGCAATAGATAAAGCAGGCTGACATTACACAATTGTATTATGTAAACACCTTCTGTATGATGATTTCCACATTTTAATTACATTTTTTTTTCAAATATTACAGCACAGTTTATATGTATTTACTTAAAATACATAACATTACTTGCGCCATAATTTTCACACTGGCTGCATGTGATGTTACTTTTCCACAATATTTACATTTTTTTCTATATGACTGTAAACCTTTTTTTCTTTGCAGTGACACAATTGCAGTTCTTACCTGTAAATGTAGTCCAACCTTCTGGTATTCTGTAAGTCAGTCCATGTCAGTTACAATGCCTTTTACCTAAGGTCAGTAGTAAATGAATGTAGTATTGTAAACTGTCTTGATATAGCTAATATTCCTCTAGCAAAGACGCTCTTGCACATCATCATCATTTAAATGAACAACCATATAAACTATATATAATTCTATATAGCCCAAAGAGCATTTACTTCAATAACAGTGTAGCTGAGAAAATCAAGAGCATTGGTCAAGTTGAAGTTCTTTTTCAGATGCCTGATTTCATAGCAACTGTGTTTTTTGTTTTTTTTGTCTGTTTGTTGGTTTTTGGCCTTTGTTTGGCAGCACGGTGAAACCAGACTCTCTAATACTTTAACCTGCTACTCCTTTAAAGATTACATTCAGACATTACTGACGTTGCTGTTATTCTACAGGACTAGACGTCTTGTTAACTGAGAGTCAGTTTGTCATTCAGTTGGAACATAGACCAAACAAATGCCTCAAAAATCCTGAACGGTCATTCCCTGAAGCCTGCAACTGGTAATCTGAAATATAAACAGATTAATGTCGTTGATG
This sequence comes from Salminus brasiliensis, assembly GCF_030463535.1. Classification (NCBI taxonomy): domain Eukaryota; kingdom Metazoa; phylum Chordata; class Actinopteri; order Characiformes; family Bryconidae; genus Salminus; species Salminus brasiliensis. The sequence goes on from NC_132891.1 coordinate 13,939,978, forward strand.
TTTGGCATGTCTCTGACAGGTTGACAAGTTTGCAGTGTGTGGACAGCAGATTGCAAAGTATTGCTCCATTTCTTTCAGCCACCATCCAGTGTAGGGCTATTTGGAATTGATGATGCTTCCTTTACCCTTGAAATGGATGGGGAAAAACACTAATGGTTTAATGAACTGTGTGCCACATCGGATTTATTCTCCCCGTGGTCAGATTGTCTTCTGTGCGGAACCAAATAAAGTATTTAAATAGTGCATGCCTGTGTGTGTGAGAGAGAGAGATAGAGAGTGTGTGTGTTTAGCACATTCACATTAATTGAAACCTCTTGTTCAAAAAAGAGAAAGCTTCAAGATTGTGGTGGCCAATGTATAAAGATATATTTGAGACCTATTCTTGGTAAAGATAAGATGAAAAATTAAGCTGTGGAAAGGATCTTAATTGCTTATCAGTTTGATCTTATCATGGGAATATAAGAAAAACTAGAAATGCATCCTGATTGCCATGGTATCCCAGGTGATTGCTATGGTGTTGCTGTGGTATAGTTGTTGGTTGCTAAGCCATTGCTAGGTGGTTGCTAAGATGTTTCTGTGGTATGTGTGTGGTACAATGTGGCTAACAAACTTTTGCCTAAAATGTGGGTACTGGTTGATCTAATAGCTCAAACATTATTTTTGGCTAACATAGCTATGCCCACAAACATTTGGCTAAAGTTTGGGCTGCCAAAACATTTGCCCAAAAGCTCATCCTCTAAATATGGCTAATAGATATGGATATGTAATATGGAGAACTAAAATGTAATATGGAGAACTAAAAAAGAGAAAGATCAGCTCATTAAGCATAAAACTGTGCTATTAGTTTTATGATTTTAGCCATATTTGGTGTTTGTGTGTAAAGTGTGACCAATAGAAAAGAGACCTTTTGGACAAATTTAAAAGCATCCTTATGGAAAAAATAATCATAAAAATGATACATATTTACTCGTAAAGTAATTTGCTTTAGTATAGTTATTAGTAAGATAGAGAATAGAAGCCCTCTATCAGTTGCAAAGGGCAACATCGTGATAAACGATGTTTTATGCAGCACTAGTTTGTAGAACCTCGTGAGTACTCATCTTTGACCTTGTGTTTTATTAAACCAGGAATACATGACACATAGACCAACCACCCTTGGTCTTTCATCAGCATAGGGAAGATCAAAGAAAACATAAAGTGCAATGAGATAAAAGGTTGCTCACCTTCATAAATTAGTCAACATCTAAAAAGAAAGACTTTCACACCTGAAAGTACTTGAGGTTACAAAGGTTATAAATCTGATTGAAGTATGAATTCACAAATTTCACAAATCTAATTTAATACAATGCAAAAGTTTATTTTTGTACATTTTTGATACAAAGAAAATTACTGAAATTATAGCTTTCATTAATAGCCTTAGAAAATGAGCCTTAGAATTGCTGTTGAATGTACGCTATATGGACACAACTGTTGGGACACCTGCTCATTCATTATTTCTTCAAAGGATATTAAAAAAAGAGTTGTTTTTTTGATTGATTCCGCTCCATCTCTGTTTCTCTCTCTCTCTCTCTCTCTCTCTCTCTCTCTCTGGATCTCTCTCTGATGCATTCAACTCTCAGGCTGAACATTTAATGACAGTTCCTGTAAAACTAAATGACATGAGTGCTGAATTATAATTTCTTTCACCTTTATTATTTCAACATATACTTTCTGAGCGCTGACATCCCATAAAAGCTGGCAATATCCTTACAAAAGTCAAAAGTCACCTTTCATCACTCTGCTAAAGTATGAGCTGAATCAGTGTAAGAAGTAGTCGGCGGATGAGTTTTGAAAGAAATGTAGAAATGTAATAAACCAGCTTATCAAAGCCTAAGCAGCATTGACACTCTCTCATATAGACAAGACTTTCACAAAGACCTACAGCAGCCAAGGTGGGTTGATTTACCCACATTGTTTGTTTGTTGAGGGTTTGTTTTTTTATCCCTTAGTGTTGCATTATTACAATATATGGACAAAAGTATTGGGACACCTACTCAGTCATTGATTCTTTTGAAAACAAAGGTATTAAAGAGTTCATCCTGCTTTTGTTGGAGTTACCTTTTCTTTTGCTTCTGCACCAGAGGGTCCTATTCTATAAGCAGTACTTCTCAACAGGGACTAGACAATGTGTGTGTATGTGTTTGCACATCTGTGTCAGGTGGAGGGTTGCACACACTTTGTCAAAGACACTTGGTAGAGGTAGAGATGGTATTTATAGGATGTTTTTTTGTTATTTCATACTTTGATATTTTGTTATTTTATTTGTTATTAGTTAATTTATACTTTGAATCACTTTGATTCATCAGGTTAGCCACTTCCATTTAGAAGCTTATTAATAAGCTACTGCTGTCCAAACGGAAACAGAGGTGGTTTGAGTATGCTACATCACTAAAACTTTTGCTAGAACTTTTGTGTTTCACGTTCAGCTAGGTTTGTGTGAGAAGAGACAGAAACATGATATGAGAGAGTGTAGTTCAGGCAGAAAAGAAAAGAAAAGAAAAGCCACACTATGAAATGTGTGTTTCCTCTAAAAACACTGTAATCTTGTAAGGATGCATCACACAGCGATCATCAAATACCTACAATAAGAAATCTGAAATAAAAGACTGTCAAAAAATTCCAACTGTCTCTGACATAAGGTTAAAACAGGGCCCTATTTGGACATTCCAACAAGTCAATTAACTAAAACAAAAACAAAAAAATCAATTCACTGACCATAGGCTCATTCCAGTGATCCTCCCAGTTTCATGTCTAAATCCCTCTGAAAATATGTGGGCTGGGCTGAAGAGGAGGGTTCAGTAAAGATCAATGAGTGTGATCAATGATCTTTAGAGATTTTGTTTGGAGAAATGCTTTCAGATCCCTCCCTGTGTTCTCCTGCATCATCCCAAATTAAAAGAGAAGGCTCAATGATATCTTGGCAAAGGCAGGGGCGGAAATTACATGAATACATTATTTACATTTCGTTTTACTGGAAGGGTCAGTTTAGATATTCAATTAAGTAAGATTGTGCTGCGAAAAGGTGGAAATCTGGAGGGCCCTGAGTAATGTTACGTATCTGTGGTATTGTAGTATTTCAACACACATTCCTGTTGGAAGTCATTTTAGTCCAGTCAGTATTTTTTTGCAACTGTCATTCAATTAATGTTCATTAGCTAGTTTGTGTACTATTTTGTCACAAAGCTAAATCAATCATTAAGCCTTGCTGTCAGTGATACGTGATAGTATATGACAGTATCTAATTAGTATGTTGTAAAACATCGCTGTAGTTCTTTAATTGTTTTTTGTCTTTTTTCAAGGTATTAGAGTGGTTGTAGTACATAAAAATATTTTGCCTACTATTAATAGGCTTGTATAAGGACATTCTCTAAAACATCACCTCTCCTCCTGCAGAGCTGACCTTTACATGGATCTTCAATGAATACCCCTCATTTGTGAAGCAGGACACCCGGCGATTTGTGTCTCAGAAGACAGGAAACCTGTACATCGCTAAAGTGGAACCATCAGATGTGGGAAACTACACATGTGTAGTGACCAACCTAGTGACCAAATCCAGAGTCCAGGGACCTCCAACTTTACTGGTTCTACGAAGTGATGGTAATGCCTTTATACCTTTATACCTAATGCTTGAGCTTGTGGAGAACATTTAAGCACTAAGTCATTCTGTTTGCTGCATGTTATTATTTTAACACAGGTCATTGTTTGTCTGTTGTGTTATAGTAAACCTTAAAAGTTGAGAGTTGTTGAGAGTTGTTTATTTTACTATAGAATACTATAGAAGGTTATTTTGACACATCCCTAGTTTAATACAGAATGCCACAGAATTTTATCACTGGTGTAAACAGGCAACTTCTAAGGGTCAAAATATGCAAATATGTAAATATGCCAACCTTTGTAATTTTGTACAGCAGAGAATTGCAGATCACGTGGCTCTTTATGTTTTACAAAACATTTGTTTTCAGGAATTATGGGTGAATATGAACCAAAGATTGAAGTTCAGTTCCCTGAGGCCTTGTCTGTAGCCAAGGGTTTAACAGTCAAGTTGGAATGCTTTGCGCTGGGAAAGTGAGTATATTATAGTGGATGTGCTCTCCCACTGTGTATAATAAAATAATAATAACGCACATTCATCATGTATTGCACAAACATGCCAGATACATCAAGTAAAGGCCATTTGACATTATCTGCTACTTATTCATTGTCCATGACAACATGCTTTAAGTATTAGTACTTTCTCATTGCCACATTTGTCTCTATACTAATAATAACTGATGTTAATTTAATACATTACCATATTACTAACATGCCAACATTAAATATGCTACAGTATATCACTATTACAGTCATTTTTTGTTGTACGCTGTTTATAGACTTGAGACTTGCCTCATGACTTGAAGTGTTAAGACTTAAAACTTGGTAGTTAATCACAACACACTGACTTGTTCTCACCACATGTTATTAGTTTAGTATAAATGTGAACAGAACTAATATGTCCTTCACTATTTCCTCACCTAGCTGTATTTTTCCCCTTAGCCCAGTTCCTGCTATCAGCTGGAGGAGAGTAGACGGAGCGCCGTTCTCCAGAAAAGTAGATGTTAGCAGAGCAAGCAGTGTGCTAGAAATCCCATATTTCCAGCAGGAAGATGCTGGCCAATATGAATGTGTGGCTGAGAACTCCAGAGGGAAAAATATGGTCAAAGGAAAGCTTACTTTCTATGGTAGGTAAAACACAGCATGACTTTAACCTTTGTCTGACTGTTGCGGCTTTACGTGATGGCCATGTGTTATTCTTCCTCAGTGTATCATGTGGCGTTAGAGAGAATGGATTTTCACATCATGGCACAATTAACTTTGCTGTTCTCCCATAGGCATCATTTTGTGAGCTGTCTGTCAATTTTATGGTGCTCTGCAGGAATCAATATGAGAATCTCGTTCAATTACAGCTTATTTTGCTATGAAACATGAGAGATGGGTGGTTCCACTAGGAATCATGCTGAATAATTGCATTTTAGATTCTCCTACAGTTTGTGACTTGTTGTTTGGTAATCACTGTACAGTCAGCGTGTATTACATTCTCACTGACTGTGTAGCAGCATGTTGGCTTTTGGTAAAAAAAAAACAAAAAAACAAGAATAATAATAATTGCCTTCTGAATTCTTAAGTCTTGTTTTCTAGTCAGTTCACATTACAGGAGAAATGTGGCATTTATTTTTTAACATAGCAGAGATACCGTTTGTAAATGGCATTTAAGTACATCCTTGCCAATCTTTATAAGTACTTCTTTAGTCACCTCAAAACAGTCCTTAACTATAACTATAAACTATTTTTATGAACTATTTGGACAGTTTCACACAAGCCCATAGACGGACACACAAATCTAGCAGTTAGAGACAGAGTCGAGTATCTCGACCCATCAACACAGCCTTGTAACTCCAGATGTGTGTCACATACGATCTGGTAATACGAAAAGTGCAGGCTCTACAGATTCAGGAAATGTTTGAACTGTATTTCTTCTGCGCTATCACAAAGAGAAACATAGTTTTAATTGAAACATCAAGAAACATCAAAAATGAATGTCTACGTTCTCCTCGAGTGCCAACTCACTGACATAATTAGGGATAGTTATTGAAGTTCAATTATGTTTTGGTACCAACTAAATTAGTTTAAAACCTCAGTATATGTTCATACCTAAAGTAGTCACTCTTATTAGCATCTCTACGTTTACTCCTGCACACGTCATTAACATCGGCTCTTCATAATCAGTCAGTAAACATACCCACTTCAACATGCTCATTTCTGGTTAAAGCCACATCTGCTTACAGTTTGTAATTTAAAAGAAGGTATCAAATGTAGCTCAGAAATTGAAGTCAAACTGTCAGTGTTGGTATCATCATTAACATACACAGATACTCAACCACTGTCCTAATTACTAGCTCTGTATAGTGAGCCAAACCCACATATGTATATATTCCAAACCCACATTGAAAGCCTGGAAATAAACAACAGAGGATTTTAGAAATAAAATGTCACTATATTTCAGAATATGACAGGTATATTGAAGATATATTTAAGACTTTCAAGTGAAAACAACCCAGTTTTGCAACTCTAAAAGGAATGGCCAATAATTTATTTAAAGGCCTTTGATCTATTACTGAGCCCACAACCTAAGCCCACACGGTAATAATAATAATACATTTTCACGTTCAGTATTTTGTGTGTTCCGCTCAACTTTCAGCACCTCCTCATCTGTTGGAGAGGGCACAGGACACACAGAAGGCCATAGACGACTCTCTCCTATGGGAATGCAAGGCCAGTGGCAAGCCCAAACCCTCCTACAAATGGCTAAAGAATGGGGAACCACTGGAGGCCTTTGAGGTGCGTAAAGGGAGCGTTTGTTTGGGTTGTTGTGCCGGGCTGTCAAGATCCTTGGTTCAGCAACAGTTATTAGATTGAGGCACATGCCAACCAATAGGCCTTTCTCACAGTCACTAGCTATCAAGTTCAGCTCTGAATATAAGCGCTATCAACCTCCACCTGCACTGTTTAATAGAGCACTTGCAGCTTTAGCCTTTGCTAAAAAATCTTAATTAGACTTCAGCAAGCCAACAACTCTGCATGTCTGTCGCAGCATGCTGTTTACCGCTGCAGCGGCGAGCTCAGTAAATGCTGTGGCGGACAACTGTACCATGCATCTTTTTGGAAATAATGCATTTATAAAGAGCATCCATAAACATGTTTAGTGTAAAAACAGCAGCTGCATTCAGAAAGGAGTCTGATCCATGCGGAACCCACCTGTTTGCAGAGTAGAGGAAAAGAAGAGTGGTTTTATGTGTATGTGTATATTTTTTACATCTCTGAAAGGACAGACTAAAGAAACTAGCATTTATTGTACTTTATTGTGTGTCAGGTTTAATTCTTCCCTCTCAATGTAAACAGTAGCAATATTATTGAGTTTTAATCACAAATATGAACAAATCCATCCCACTGTTCAGCCCTGCATTTACTCCAGTTCAGTTTAACTCATTTTATTGGTTGCCTTGTTAAAAAATGACACATGATGAGTGGAGCTTTTCAGCTGTAACAACATTTTTAAGCTTGTTGGAGTGAAAACTGTTCGGACGAACTGTAGTAGCCTCATCCGTTTATCACAGAAAGTTGTTCAAAGCTACTTTTTACGCTTCCACATTAATGAACATGGGAGAGTGAGAACCCAACCACCCCTAAACTGCGTAACAGTAGTATTTGTCCACTTGCAGCTAGTAGAGTTTTTTAATGATACATGGCATGAGATACAGGTCATTACAACATTCGTTTTAAGAAATTATTGCAGGGGATTTGCATTGATTTTAGTGTGGGCGTCCCATGTTTCCTGATTTTTCTTTTTTTGGTGTCACTCACCTGATAACAGCAAACTGCCATGAGCAGAATGGAGTGGGCCAGATAAAAATAATGAGATTACTTAAGGAGACAGTATTTCAGCTGACTCTTATCTTTCTTCAGCCTCCTCATTAGCAACAGACGAATTTCACCTGAGGCCGGTTATATAAAACTGCTGTTTTTGGTCATGAGTCCTAACCCTCCTAACCTAAGATCTATATCAGTGCTGTTATGAGATCTAAGCACTGACCTGATACTGACCAGAGGAATGATAATTGTTGCCAGAGATTCTGTTTATTAATACACTGTAGAAATTGTAGACACCCTTTCTGAATTCCTTTGCTACAGAAAACCCAAATTGACAAAAACATAACGAAATATACTGTCATATTCAAGTTTGGGCACTCCTGGTAAGTAAAACAAGTTACCAAAGATTTATTCAATTATTTAAAGTTTCAAAATGAATGAAACATAAATGTTTGCACATGACTGTAATTAATGTTTGCACAACTTCAAGGACTGAGTCGTTAAGATATTTTTATTTATACAGTCTTTCTCACTCATTTTTGTCCTTTCACATGGTATCTTTAAGATAATGTGCACTGACTGGGATGAGCCTGACTAGAGGGCCCATATCTGTTAATGTTCAGAAACTCTGAAAACAGTTTGAACATGAAATGGTGAATGGGCCAAAATAAATTGTTCAAAATTACATAAACTAAAAATCACGTCATATAAGCTGTACTTTAAAGTGAGGAACGTTCTTTCTTTCTTCTATGAAGTTGTCATTTCAGAAATACAAGGTTTTTTTGCAACAGTGAAGAGACAATGAGACACTGAATTCAGAAAGGGAAAGTTACACACATGAAAGTAAAAAGAAAAGCCCTTTGCCCCTTTTCTTTTTTGTTTAGTAAAATAAATGGCAAAAATGAAAGGAACTGTTATAGTGTAGCTGTGAGCGAAGGCCAGTTTTTGTTTGATTCTAAGTTAGTTGAGTTTTTAAAAAGAGTGTGCCTTTGAATGAACTTGCTCTGACTAGGCCCATGGGAAGACAGAAATAAACTCAGCGTTTTATGTTTAAAAAGATCCCAAAGCAAATCCAGTGGGCATAACTAGGTGCTCTCAATAACCCCTGCATATGATAAAGCCAAGGACTGGTGTTCATACAATAGCTTTTGTTTCACTCACTTTGGGAGATGGCTAACATATTCTCCACTTTGTGTGCGAGGCTGTTCTCTGTTAATGAGCTGTGGGGTTACCATTTAGAAAATGTCACCATCAACTGCCACAGCATTTAATCAATCTCCAAACCAAAGGTCACCCCTGTAGTGAATAGCAGAGAGGCGAAGGGGTGTCATTTGTTATTGCTCATTACAATGAACAGACACACCTTCTTTTCTCTGTCTGTCTCGCCACCTCTACCGCGCTCTCTCTTGTACTTTGGGTAGCCAGTAGTCTGGCTAAAGAGCTGTCAGCTCCAAATATCACGTGGGTGAAACAGGATCAAGAGGCCATTGTCTAGCGAGTTCTATTTTACACCTACTCTCAGACTTTCCTATATATTCCAGACTGTTCTCTGCTTCAATAAAATGCTCTCCTCAGCAATATCGCTGTAGAAGCCTTTCTTTTAGTGCACTGTTTGTGATGTCTGTTCAGGTAGGCAGCTTAATCAGTCTGTTACCGCACACTGGGGTGCACAAATGGTGCTCTCCCGTCGTGGTGAAAAAGTGCTGATTTCAGGGCAATGTCATACCTAATTAATTACCACCATAAAGCTGATCTATGACTCCATTTGTCTTTTCTGCCAGAGGCAATACTGATGTTCCCTGAGTTACCCAGCCCACATGTTCCATATATGCAAGAGGGTATGTGATGTAGGCTAATGCTGAGGTCGGTGAGCATTAAGTCATTTAAGACTGATGCTGTGCTACAGTACAAGCCTATCTGCACTCGAGTGCATTGGTTCTCAACCTGGGGGTTGCTAGATGGTTGTAGAATTTAAAAACATTCATTGGCCAGTTTTGTCAAGCTAAAAAGAGGGCAGCATAGCTCAAGGGGCACACACACAGTAGCAAAAAACATTCTCGGACTGTTGTAGCTGCAGTAGTGTTTAACCTAGAAACTAACTTAACTTTTATGGACCAGTCAATTCAGACTGGGAGTCAGTTCTTGCCTGTTACCATAATTCAGGCTAAGATATACCTATAGTACTGCAAGAGAATTTGTGGACCCTTTCTTTGTGTTTCTGTATAAAACATCTAGGGACATACATGCAATCTTGCATTGAGTAAAGCCAGTGTTCATGAGTCCACTCTCAGGCAAATAATGTGCCTGGCAGGATAGCATGGATAAAGCAACAACGTTCCATAAAGAGCACTGATGTCAGTCTGATGTTTGCCCACATGGGTAAGGCAGAATACTTATTGAAGAATGTCCTGTGGACAGATGAATCCAAAATTTACATTTGTATTTAAATAAAGTGTTTTTATCAAGAATAAAACACTGCATTCCAACATATGAATCTTATCCCAACTGTTAAGTATGGTGATAGCAGTAACATGGTTTGGGGCTGCTTTGCTGCGCAGAGTTCAGGACAGGTTGGCATTAATCGATGGACCTATAAATTCTGGATTGTACCAGCAACTTTTACAGGAGAATATCAGACTGTCTGCCTGTGAACTGAAGCTTAATTGTAAGTGGGTCATCCAGCAAGACATAGCCACAGGCACAAAAGTAAGTCTACAAAGAAATGGCTAAATAGGAGAAATTCAACATTTCTGAATGGCTAATGCAAAGTCTAGACCTTACTCTAATAAAAATGTTGTTGATGGACCAAAAAAGGGCAGTTCATACAAGGAATCCCACCAGCGTCACTGAGTTGAAGCTGTTTTATAAGAAGGAATCAGCCAAAGTTGCATTACTGCTCAACACTAGTTCTTGAAAGCAAGGGTTCACATACTTTTTCCGACAGTGATATTTAATGCTAAGTAATTCTGTTCATTAAATCAGTGTAAATCTTTCGTGTTTTGTAACATTTTGGATTTTGTTTGTTCACACATTTCCTAGCACCATCACTTCATTTAAGCAGCTCAGTAGCAAAGGGAATATTGCTAGTGTGCAAACATTGTGATATAATGGGACTTTAAAATGTAATTAAAGCTAAAATAGACAGCATGTTTGTGCATCAAAGTCTCAATAGATATCTGCAATATATATATATATATATATATTCATAACTGGGATGTTCAGGTGTAACTTTTCTCACAAGACACTCATAGCTGAAGGAGTAAAGGATAGCCCTGAGGTGATTTGTTGTGTTTGTACACCACACAGATTAGAATTGTTCCATCTTACCATTACTTTATGCACTGTCCCATTCCATTTGTCTATTGCCAACCAACAGGTACACGTCTGCATTAGTCAACAGCCAGTTCGTACTACCAAACTGGACTGTAGTTTAGTTCAGGCGAATGTTGTTTTAGAAATGCTATATTAGCACAACAAATGCTATGTGGCAAACCCTCCTTAAAGTCAGCCAGTGACACAGTAGGGTCCCTCTCCTAAACTTTCATTCACACATTAAAAAAATATATAAGCTGAATAGTTTTCTCTCTGTTCTTTGAGTGCCATAAAATCTGTGCTCTGCTTTAAGGACTGTGAAGAAGGATGTTGTGGTGCATTGGTGGGGAAGTTGAGAAGGAGAGGGTAGCGAATTGTAACCACTTTTTTATTTTATATAGGATAGGTTCTTGTGTCTCCAAAAGACCTGTACTGATCTGATGAACACGGAAGCTGTAACATACAATATTGATACAATAGTCCACTGGCAGTGTTGAAACTGAGACTTGGTCCAGTGTTAAGCTGGGCAACAAGGTGTTGTCATGTGAACTGTCTATCACAGAAACTCTCAGAAACTTTTGAGATTTGAGTCTGTCAGAACTCTCCCTGTACCAGACGTCTTCAGTTTTCTCCAGTTTCAAAGAGCCTTTTGATGGTGTAGGAAACTAGACATTTCTAATATGAGATTTTCAGATCTTGATTTACTCCCATTCCTACAGACCATCTAAGTTGTTTACCAATTACCTGTTTCATAAAAAGGTCTTTTTTAATTGATTGGCATTATTTTTCGCTTTTGTCCTTAAACTCTATTTGAGGTCACTTTTACTTATCAATAAAAACTGGGAACAATAGGGGTGTTCTAAAACTGTGGTCTGGCAGTGTAAATGTAAGCACATATAAGCACAATGTTAGCCCTCAAATGTGCTGGCAGTTCAGTCATCTCTTCCTTCTTTTGGCATCATCTTATCTGCAACTCTGCACATTGGTGCATTGTTCAAGGCTCTAGGTTCAACACCTAGTGATAGAATAAGAGGAGCTAAGTAAAGGAATAAATCCTTACAGTGTGCTTTCAAAAATGTGGTTGCTTTAGATTGCAAGTCCATTGTAATTTAGAGCACTTGGTTTTCATTACATACAGTGAGGGAAATAAGTATTTGAACACCCTGTGACTTTGCAAGTTCTCCCACTTAGAAATCATGGAGGGGTCTGAAATGTTCATCTTAGGTGCATGTCCACTGTGAGAGACATAATCTAAAAAAAAAATCCAGAAATCACAATGTATGATTTTTTAAAAAATTATTTGTGTGTTACTGCTGCAAATAAGTATTTGAACACCTGTGAAAATCAATGTTAATATTTGGTACAGTAGCCTTTGTTTGCAATTACAGAGGTCAAATGTTTCCTGTAGTTTTTCACCAGGTTTGCACACATTGCAGCAGGGATTTTGCCCCATTCCTCCACACAGATCTTCTCCAGATCAGCCAGGTTTCTGGGCTGTCGCTGAGAAACACGGAGTTTGAGCTCCCTCCAAAGATTTTCTATAGGGTTTACGTCTGGAGACTGGCTAGGCCACTCCAGAACCTTGATATGCTTCTTACGGAGCCACTCCATGGTTATCCTGGCTGTGTGCTTTGGGTCATTGTCATGTTGAAAGACCCAGCCACGACCCATCTTCAGTGCTCTAACTGAGGAAAGTAGGTTGTTCCCCAAAATCTCGCAATACATGGCCCCGGTCATCCTCTCCTTTAAATAGTGCAGTTGTCCTGTCCCATGTGCAGAAAAACACCCCCAAAGCATGATGCTTTCACCCCCATGCTTCACAGTAGGGATGGTGTTTTTGGGATGGTACTCATCATTCTTCGTCCTCCAAACACGGCGAGTGGAATTAAGACCAAAAAGTTCTATTTTGGTCTCATCTGACCACAGAACTTTCTCCCATGACTCCTCTGGATTATCCAAATGGTCATGGGCAAACTTAAGACGGGCCTGGACGTGTGCTGATTTAAGCAGGGGAACCTTCTGGCCATGCATGACTTTAAACTATGACGTCTTAGTGTATTACCCACAGTAACCTTAGAAACAGTGGTGCCAGCTCTCTTCAGGTCATTGACCAGCTCCTCCTGTGTAGTTCTGGGCTGATTCCTCACCTTTCTTAGGATCATTGATACGCCACGAGGTGAGATCTTGCATGGAGCCCCAGTCCGAGGGAGATTGACAGTCATGTTTAGCTTGTTCCATTTTTTAATAATTGCTCCAACAGTTGATCTTTTTTCACCAAGCTGCTTAGCAATTACCCCGTAGCCCTTTCCAGCCTTGTGGAGGTCTACAATTTTGTCTCTGGTGTCTTTGGACAGATCTTTGGTCTTAGCCATGTTAGTAGTTGGAGTCTTACTGATTGTGTGGGGTGGACAGGTGTCTGTATGCAGCTAACGACCTCAAACAGGTGCTTCTAATTTAGAATAATAAGTGGAGTGGAGGTGGACTTTTTAGAGGCGGACTAACAGGTCTTTGAGGGCCAGAATTTTTGCTGATTGGCAGGAACACACAAATAAATTATTAAAAAATCATACATTGTGATTTCCGGATTTTTTTTTTAGATTTTGTCTCTCACAGTGGACATGCACCTAAGATGAAAATTTCAGACCCATCCATGATTTCTAAGTGGGAGAACTTGCAAAGTCACAGGGTGTTCAAATACTTATTTTCCTCACTGTATGTGAAAGTGTCATCCACTGTGCAGTTCTCCAATGACGTGTGAGGATTCTTATGAAGGGCCTCAGCTGAGGGAAGCGATTTGTTTAAGTATGACGGCAAAAGACACGAATTGCTTTACACTCCCCTGTGACTAATACTTTCAGATCAATGACAGACTGCTTGAGACATTAAAATAGCTGCCTGACCAAGAAGATCAAGTAAAGCCCCACATCCGTTTGGATGTGCTCTGTGAGACTGTGACGAGGTTTTGAGAAGGAAGAGAGGACAGGCTGGAGAAGATGGAAAGAGAACTGTTATATGGACTTTTTTTTCTTGGTTTATATATGGATGAGGGGTTTGAAGGGATTGAGTGGAATTGTAAGAGTTGTTAAGAGTTCATGAAGGCCAGTAGAAAGTCTTTGTTAAAGCAGTTCTGTCAGTAACTAGATAAACTGCTGGCCCATCTGGACCGAAGTCCTTATATAATTTAGTGGACATTCTCTCCATGCCCATGACCAGACTAAGAAACAGATTTATTTATTTATTTATTACTTATTTTGTTGTATTTGGGAATGGAAACCGGCTTTGAAAAATGAGAATTTGTCAAAACTTTAAACCCATAAATGCCAGATGTATCTTTTTACACCCAAATAGTTTTTGTACATGAAATAAAGTATCACTTCACTTGTATGGTTACATTTAATAGACCATTATTTACATTCAACTTCATTCAGTTACATTTAATTGCAGTTGAGTTGAATGTTAGTTGAATGTCAGGTGAGCATCTACAAGATATCTATAACGGACCATCCAAGTGATACCTAAAATTATTTTTGCTTCTACATACAAATGCACTTTGAGGGGCAATTTTGTGAAATCTGTAAATGAAACTATGGCATATTTGGCAAATAGCTAAAACTGGAACTGGGTGTTATGACTGTAATTGTGTTTTTTAGGCTTTTTAAGGAATACTGATGAAGATGCTTTTACATTTCTGCTTTATATAGCCAATGATTATACCATTATATAAAACCATTATATAACATTGTAGCAAGTTGAATCTCTTGAAGCTTTTCACCGAAGAGATCAGCATTCATTTTATTGTCGTCAGAAATTCACTATTGTCATATCAATAGATGCTTCAGTAGAGTTTCTGCCTTTCTAAGTTCAGTAATGGTATCATGTTCAGCTCTTACTATTTATTATTGGTTTCAGGATTGCATCTTAATTATGCATACAGACAGTCACATCAGCAATCTCTCTCAGGACACAGTAAAGCATTGTTTTAATCACTGATCTAAATAGGAACTCAACAAAGGGGCAAAAACATTGTTTACATAAAGACATACATTTTCTGTTTTTCTGGATTTTTTTAAGTGGATGAAATTTCAAAGTAATAATGTTTTCCTTTGTTGAAATAACCTTGTGCTGACTAATCACATTGCATTTTATCTGTCTACCTCTTTGACAGCAATAGCACTACCAGTAATAAATAATGATTTGCACTGAAATTCAGATTTTGTTGTTAATTACATTTAAGCACTATTGTTTCAGGTTCTTCCTAAACTGGTAAATAATCCACATTTAGTGTTTATTAATAGCTCATTAGCAAAAGTCTCAGGTTCATGTCAATCTACTTTGTTTTCTCACAGTTGCTAAGCTAAATGGTCAGAGTTGGGTATTTTTAGCGCTTTGCACAAATCATCTGGTAAGTTCCTGAGATAATTAAGAGGCTGCCTACATTGTTATGACATAGCAACCTGTTGTGCGTCTGATGGCTATTCACAGATTGAACTGGGGTCAGTGCAGACAGGCACAGTTAAATAGGTACATGTGTCTTGCTTGCTAACAGCAGGCTGTTATGTTTGTGCTATATGTTTACAGGACAGGATGCAGGTGGTTAATGGGGCCTTGTCCATCAGCAGTCTAACTCTGTCAGACACGGGAATGTACCAGTGTGTTGCAGAGAACCGATATGGAAGAGTGTTCGCCAATGCTGAACTGAGAGTCAATGGTAAGAGCATAGTGGGCTTTTCTTCACTTCTAAGATTAGATATAGAGGACTAGGATATTTTAAGCCACGTGATAAGCAAACAAAAAAAACTAGCTACAGATCTGCACTGCCCTTAAATATAAAAGAGTGAAGTCTCATATTAGTAAATCACACAAAAAAGCACAATTATTATCCATCACCCCCAAAGGTCACATAATCAGACATGTAATGGCAGCTTTCAAAACATTTGTCACCAGCTCTGTGGCCATTGGATTTTTTTTTTATTATTGGAAATAGCCAGTACTGCTTACACACTTAAATTGAAACAGAGTTAGCCGAGAGTTAGTGTCTGTTTTTGACTTTGACTAAGATGTTTAGCCATATATTAAGCTCTGTGCTGACCTGTTGAGCATCTTCCATTGATGCAGTATGTATTGTTTATTATGTCTTTTGGTTACATAAGTAAAACATACAAAATAATGTTTAAATAATGTTATTAGTTGTTAATAGCTAATTTGTTGTTTGACATAGTCAAAACTATTGATTAGTTAGCTATATAATACTTTTTAAACTACCAGAGATACAATACTGTGATAAAGTCTAAGGCCACATGAGAAAACATGTAAAGCTACACTCCAGCCTACTGTAGGTCATAAATATAGAAATCAACCGAACACGTGTATGTGCTTTAAGCTACATTTCAATCCAAATGTGTTTTATGACAAACATTGTTATGCTTTAAAAAAGCTTGCTGGTGTTTGTTGATATCAGAAATATGGGGGTTAAGAGGAGGGACGATGATAGTATCTATAGTAGTAATGTTTTTAAAAGGACTCCTGACACTTTTTCAGCTTGTTCAGAGAGTAATATCAAAAAAAGACTGTAGCCTATCTATATGGAAACAGCTAAATTAAAATAAAATGATCAAAATGTTTTTTTTTTACATTATGTGGATATCTGGGAAGCCAGTATAGATGTTTCAACGTGTAAAATTAGATATAGAAGTACGTCAAGCACAACTTTTGCAGGAAATGACATCTTAATGCTTAATACGTAATGCAAAAGGATGTTTGATGAAAACAAGCTGCTGGGCAACAGAATTCGTAAACCGCTTTAAGACTTCTCCATTTTACTGCCTGTATCTTGCTCAGTAAAGCTCAAGGTGACTTGTCTGTTTAAAGCAGTCTTCAGTTCCTAATGAACCTGTATCAACTATCAAGACTGTCATGCACATCTGAAAATAACGATCTAGTGTTTTGGATTCGGGTCAGAATTGAACTCTGCAGGAGTGCTGAAAAACACCACGGGCTTCAGAGTCTAAAAAGAATTGTCACTCTGTGAGCAGTTTAACTTTTGACACTACAAGAGATCAAACCTATCGTTGTCTTTTAGATTAAAGGAGCCGAGGTTCTGCTCTTTTTTAAAATGCTGAGCTCGGTGCTAATTAAAGGAGTGAAGCCTGTTCCGTAGCGCCATTATTTCCCAGCATAATAGTAGCTTTGAAGGGCTCCGAATCGAGGCGAGGCAGAAAAAGCCAGGATAAATCCTGCATGCTGAAATTGTCGTGTGGCAATGACAGCTCTCCGCTTCACACTCTTTACACATTTTAAATGTGTGCGAGCAGCTTGGTTCAGAGGAGTGTGTCTGGAGGGAGAGAGAGGCCTTCTTCAGTGAGTTGTCTTATAAAAAGGCATCCTTAGTGTGTTTTGTGAGAAGGAAATCAGCAGGAGAAGCCTTTTATTAGAAGTGGCTGCAAGTTGTCTATCCAAACCCTTGCAATAATTCAGTGATTTCTGTGATTCAATGATCTTGAGTGTCTATGTGTCTGCCCCTTTTTTCTGACTTGCTCTCTATCTCTCTCTCTCTCTCTCTCTCTCTCTGTCTTTCTCTGCCCAGCAGTGGCACCAGATTTCTCAGACAGTGTTCTGAAAGCGCAGACGCTGGCCCGGCAGGGTGGGGATGTGCTGATCGAGTGCAGGCCCCGGATGTCTCCTCGTGGAATGATTTCTTGGAGGAAAGGCAAAGAGGCCCTGAGGGAGAGCCACAGGTATCAAAGCTTCCTCATATATACTTACCCTGCCCTAATCTGGCATTGATCGCTAATGAAAAATCCATGTTAGTGCCCCATCAATACTTTGTTATTCTATATTCTTTTATTACTCCGCTTGCCAGGTGCTAGCTGTACACTGAGTTAGAAACATTGGGCCTTGCTCGCCAATATCTTCCTAATAATTCTTACTATATTTAATCTTGGGAAAAGTCCAAAACAAAAGTCTACTGTACATATATGTCCCATTAGTACTGGACAAATATGTGTTTGACTACAGCCCTATCACTTCAGCTTGCCTTAGTGAGCCTGGCTGAGCTATCCAAAGCCTATGCTTAACCCCCCTAATAGGGGCACTCCTTTAATGTCTGGTGAATATTTAAACTTTAATGTGTTACTCGTCAGCTCTTCCTCGTAAATTTGAAACCGTCTGGGAGCGCTAATGTGCTTTACGTTGCTCCAAAGGTAGCATTATGTAAAATAATGTACATTTCTTTATTCAGCTGAAGGAATCATCATGAAGTCAAGGTTTTGGCCATGAATATTTTATGTATGCTTTCCTTTTCAAATGGTTGCAGTTTATTGAAGAGTCTTTAAGGAGAACACGATTATACTAAGTCACTAAAGGCATACGTGAAGGAGAGTGTAGGTGTAAATAAGGATCTCAGTTTGTGTGCCTGGGTGGCATCATGGTACCATAAGAAATCACTTGATGACAGCTACTGATGAGCTACAGCACTAAACAGCCACCCACCTTGAGTATCAATTGAGAAACCTAGGAGACCGGCACATGTTCCACTGACTTCTGAAATATTGAGAGAAGACATTTTTTTAATGCAGTTTGTCTGTATTTTGCATTCTATTGCTGTAAATCTCCCACAGTGCTCAACAGATAAAGATCACAAAGGCTTATGCTGATGTTGTTTAGAAATCCTAATTAAATACCTACAGTTGTCTTGTTCAATAGATCTGTCTTCTGATGATTGCTGATGATCAACGAAACAAGCTGTTATCTGTCTGTTCTTCTCATGACTCATGCCATCTCAGACTCAAGAGCCATTACATGAAAAGATTTAGCTATTATTTCTTTCTTATTGTTCTGTTTTTTTGTTTTTTTCATTTTACTTACTTACCTTTGAAGTCTGAAGAGATCCACCATCTCAAGTAATTGTATTTTCTGAAATCGATGGATGTTGATTACCTCGTCAGTGAAAAGTGCACGATAGGTTATTTTATTTTGATCTCAAAGATGTATTTTTTAAACAGTTGAATCTGCACCCGAGAAATGTGCTAACTCTCCACTGCAGAGTGAGCTAAAAGAGATTTATCACCACCAAATCCTTCCCTGCAGCAGCACAGTGCAGTTAAAAACAATGGTATAATGAAAGGTTATGGTGGGAATTAAGCAGATCCCATGCTATGCTCTCAAGAGTTATTTTTATTCCAGTTTGCCTGGCACTGTCATATTACATTGGTGTTCAACCCCTGTTCCTCAGCTCATGCTGTAGGAGACTGTGGGGACCTTTTTAATCTTCTCACGGTGGAGTAGGGTTGTTGGATGGCACAGCGATCACAGTGTTGATCACTACAATTTGCAGAACTCTTACCGAATGATTTGCCAATAAGACAATTGCACTTTAATGAATTGGTGGAAGCTGCCACTGTTGCAACAGGGAATGCTGAAATGATATACAGCCATTCAGTGCAAAGAATACAATGATGCATATTAACATTTGAGATACTAAACAGGTTTAATAATCTGGAAACATCAGCTTCTTTCATGGGAGATAGAGGCAAGTGTCCTTAGTGGAAAGCCATGCTCTTTCTCTAGGCTGATACCTGGAAGTTTCAGGTAAACATGGGCAGATACCTACACATTACTAATACTTAAAAATCATTGATTGAGAGGAGACTGGACCAAAGGCCTGGTCTAAGAATAGATAATAGAGTTCTGTATGTACCTTGCCCAGAGAATAAAATTAGTAGAGGTTCAGGGTCTCTTGCTGGTGTTGATGAATGGTAGGCTATCTAAGCAGATGTCTAGGAACTAAATGGACCCGTTTAGAGTCATCACAACAGACCAATGCAGAATGCATGAGGGTTCATTGACTCCAGCTGAAGTCAGCTGCTAGAGAATAAAAGTGGATATTCAGCAGCTAACCTGCCTTAAGTAAGTCCCAAGCGTTGTTCACCATACACCCTGGTTTTTGTTGGGTGTATAATGGCTGAGACTCATTTCCTTGCTCAGTCAGGCTGTAGATTAATCATGTATGAAATCCTGGTGAAAGTGATTGGAAAACAAAACCAGGTTAGTGGATTATAATGTATTCGGGGATATTTCAGAGAACATTTTAATAGGAACCCATATGTTTTCCCAAGAAGGGAAGACGTTTTCCATCCCAGGGAACCTCTATCACACTTTATGGACCCACATATCCAGGTGAAGAATATGAACATGGGGCTGATTGACAGCAGTGGTTCCTTACATAGGCAACATATGCAATTCCATAGAGTGGCAATTTGCCGGACCAGCACCAATGCTCATGGAACTCCCAATGCATAGCATTTGTTATTGATTGCAGCCTGCTCCGTGCCAACAGTCAGTGTTCCTTAAATATACAGTGTTGTACAATATACAAGACATCATCAAAGTTTTGAGAAACATGGCACTGGCTAGAGCCTTTCAAATTCTGCCGTCCCTAAGAGACCACAAAAGCGGATTTGAAAATTAGTAGTGTAAGTAGGGAAAGTAATTGCTCAAACATTCATCATTACATAAATGTCTATAATAACAGGTTTATTGATAACATTGCCACCAACTGTTTCACAACCTGGGAAATGTGCCAACCTTTTTGGCAGATAAACAGATCTTTGTAACAGTATCGTAGGCCAGAATTTATTAATCACACATTATTTCCATCTTTGTGTTCATATCACTACATTGGTATTCCAGGTATATGCCAACATATAGCTGTTATCTACAGTCATTTTATCAGATACACCTACTATATAAGTGCACTCCGCAGGTTAACAGTGGATGACCCATAGAAGTAGTCTGCACTGACAGCAGTGCAACACATATTACCCTGCCTCTTCTTGTCTCTTCTTGTCATTGCTTTGTTAAGAGTGGTCCACCACCCCAAAACATCTGGTCAGCAGGGGTCCTATGGTAGCCTCTTTTTAAACAGGATGCTTGAAAAAATTGTACATAGCCACAGATAGAGTCCATGGCTATGTTCCTAATGTCTTATCAGACAGCAATGTGCATCCAATGCCACCCTCACAGGCACTTAGGACCTTCAAGGAACGTGTATCATGTCTCGTGCAGCACGTGGGGCATCAGTGGTGGATTTCTTTACCCAATGTTTCAAAGGACAGTGTTACAGTGTTACATCTCCCCTAATCTCCCCAACTGCCCTAAATGCTCTCTGATCCAGAAAAGACTGGCCTCCATAGAGGTGGTGCTACTCTGTGTAATTTAATAGGGAGAATAAGGGGGGATGAGTCGAGCAATGCTTTAGTGACATATGGCACCCACAGCAAACACAGATTGATGATTTGATGTCTTGGTAGTGTCAAGCCAGTGGTATGTCACAAAAGTGTGGGAAAAGGCCAGGCTCGCAGCTAAGCAAATTTCTTCCAATTAGTCCCCTGGAATTAGTGCTCAAAAAGCTGTTATGACCCTACTAGAATGATCTGAGGGGGTCTTGAGACCTTTGAAGCTGATTCTAATGTGATGGCTTCCGCAAACCAGTGAGAATGCTCCTTCAAAATAAGCTTACCTGTATGAGGAGGGCCTAAGCAATAAAATTTCATGGTTTTAGTCCTGACCATGTAAACATGGCGGGCCTGCACAGAACAAAGTACATCTAGCCTCTGATCCTCTTTAAAGGAAAAGGGTGGGGGAGGTTGGTAAAAGCTGGTGTGCTCTAGCACTTCACAGATAAAGGCAGGGAGGCACTTGGGTAGAAAGGCTAGAGGAAAAACTCTTTATATACTCTTTATAAAATTTAGTGCACAAAGGATGAAGAGTGCTTGAGGCCAATGCCAGGAGCAGAGCTTTAATCTGGCATTTTCTATAAGTTACAATGGTTGGTGGGACAGTGCACCAATAAGAGGTCTGAATTTCGGGTGAGCTGCCCATTAACCGCCAAGGGGCAGCAAATCCCCTTCATTTATCTGCAAATGAGAGTCTTGATTTAATGTTGTAGTTTTAATATGATATGCTAAGCCGGATAGCTGCTAGTTCAATCTTAATGGAGGGTTACCCTTTTACAAGCCAAGGCAAGAGATTTACTGTGAGGGTCTATTTTTCATTTGCCTGAGTCAGTCGATCTGTGAATGAACATCCACCCCTGCTCCCTCACTCTTGCTAAGGTAGGGGAAATCAGACAAAATGGGTGTGACTGGAGTGTCCCTGTCCCATAGCAAGAAGACGTTTATGCAAGAAAGGAAGACATGTATGGTTGCCTGACCATATCTCTCCAACAACAGTTCCACTATGTGAGGAGTTAAGACACCACTCTCCGTGTAGTGAGTTGGGAAAGGACCTAGCTCTGACGGCCAAAGATGGAACTCTGTAGGATTCTGGTGGATGAAAGCAGATAATTAGTCCATCTTGTAGGGAGGGCAAGCTTGAGTGGTGCAAGTAGACCTTCCTGTGATGGTCTGAGGTATTTGGTTATGGAGAGCTCAGTAGCTGGGGGTTCACTCATGCCATAGACCTCTATATCTTTGATGTCAAATCCAGAAAGACAGTGCTTGAGGTGTGTAGTCCATGTAGGAGCACTGGCCAGTCATAGAAATGAGTGACAGCATGGTCACACAGCTCAAGAAGAGACATATGCCACAAAACAGCTGGAGTTTGGGCTGGAAAAATGGGTCCTTGTGTGTTCATCCTCCCCCAAACCATGCTGCTCATATTCTTAAGGGTCACCTTGGTCAGTCCAACTGAGCATGACTAAATTTTTGGGAGCATTCAGAGCTGCTATGTTAGCTTTTTTTTTAACCAAAGTCATGTTGCCGGGGGTCACTGCTCTGGATAGCAGCTACTTTTAGCCTTCTGTGAAGGAGCTTCGTGGGCAAAGAGAGGCAATGGACACCAGCCTCATGCAGGCAACGCAACAGGGGCAAATATTCCCAGCTGCAAGTATAGTTGCTTCTCAGAGGTCATGGGTGTGCTGAGTTTAGAGAGAATCATAGGAACTAGCTAGCTCTGTAGTCACAGCATTCACAGATGGATAACCTGTGGGTAGCTTATAAGGCAGTAATGCTAGGCAAGCTGCCTGAAGTAAAGTATGCCAGCTATCGTGGGTGGCTAGTAGACAAAACAGCTAATTAATAGTATTTCTTGGATATCCACATCCGGTAGAGGCTAATCCAAATTGTCATGTCATCCGATGGACAGTTAAGTGAAAGCCAAAAAAAAAATGGGGTTGAGTTATGAGCAAAAGTGAGGTCAACTGAGGTGCAGTAGCCAACTGCATCGGTACGGGACACTTTCATCATTGGGTGAATGCTCTTGTCTCTGAAGCAGACTTGATGCAATTGGATACTTCTGCAGAGGTCAGGTACAAATGTCCCTCGATTCTAGGTGGATTTTGAACACAAAATGATGAAAAATAAATGTCTGATCAAAGCTATTGTCTTGTTAAAACTGACAGTGCTAACCAGACTCCTGTTCTGAAAACACTAATTGTGCTAGCTCTCCTTGAGTATGATTGCTTATCCAGTATTGAATGTAACTGTGGGTGGTTTATACATGATTTTGAATTGTGACCTAATTGTTTTCTATGATGACATATTTTCAGAGTTTCCGTGCTGGACAATGGGAGTCTCCGGATATCAAATATTACCAAACTGGATGCAGGCCTTTATACATGTGTGGCCAGGAATCAGTTTGGAGTGGCAAGCAGTGCTGGGACTCTAGTTGTAAAAGGTATGATATGAAAGGTATGATATGAAAGTGACAGCTTTGTTTTCTGTCATATGTTTTTATCCAACCAAATCATTGTATGGTATGGCATGTGGTGCCCATTATTTTGCAGAAGAATAACCTTCCTCAGTTTGATCAACTGCAGTATGCAGTCTTTTAGAGGCTTCCTAGTCCCTGTTTGAAAAAGCCGAGTCAACAATACCAGTGTGCTATTAAAATGCAGTTTGCTGATGCTCCCGGTTTCTGAATTGCAAATTGAAAACCCTCTTATGTTTTTTTCTAGCGGACTTCACACAAGTGTGTTCCTTCAGTGTTTGTTCATTTGACATTATAAAATCCATTTTCATGAAAATAGCACATTATTATTCAAATGCTAGCTATAATCAAGAAATACCATTTTAAGCATTTACCTTTTACATGTTTTCAGCTTGTGCAAATTATTTGAGGCAAGAGATAATTTCTTGCAATAATGTTGTTTTTTCTTCCCGTATCTAATTTGCAGTTTGCGTTTGCGTGTGGAGAGACGAGGCCAACAGACAAAAAAGAAATGGCAGCTTAAAATTAGATAGTTTATTTTATTTGCATGATTTCAGACATATTTGGTGTAAAAGCATTTTATGTAATCTAAACATTTTAGGTCCATAGAATCATAGATCTGCCACGGTACACGCTACCGTACACGGTAAACAAATTTAGATAAAATTAAAAAGAAGAAATATAGATTCAGCTTGGTGTTTAGGGTTGCATATCATGCACATCATTAGGTGTGACAAGGCCTAAAACCATGAATGCACAGTGGCATCTAGTGGTGCTTGACATGCAGTACAGAACCCAATACACAGAACCCATTATTGCTACGTGTACTTGAATGTCAGTTTGAATGAGACAGTCTTACTGTTTTGAGAGACTGAGGGTACATTTACAGGTTATAAGGCAAGGTTGTTTTTAATTTATAAAGACTGAATCTTAAAATCTTTTCACTGCTATTCTAGAGCCCACCATCATCACCACTAAGGCAGCTCAGCTGGATGTCACAGTGGGGGAAAGCATAGTTCTTCCATGCCAGGTTTCTCGTGATCCTTCTCTCGATGTCCGATTCACCTGGTTCTTTAATGAGCAGTTGATCAATTTTGGAAGCCAAGGTGGCTATTTTGAGAAAGTTGGCGGGGTGAGTTCTATCCCTAATTACACTTCATACATTTCTTTTAAGGAAGGGCAATACGTAGATATTTGAATACATTTTCCATAATACAAATACAAAACATTTGTGTACGCTTTGAAAAGATTAGAAAAATATATGTATAACAAATGTATTATCATTTTTATCATGTAAAAAATTAGTGTTTTAAGAAGGAACATGAGGAATTATCACGCAATGGTAAAAATAAATGATAAAATAAGATGGCATAATAGGCTGGCATATTATGTCTATTATGATACACAGTATCATACAGTTTTATGTATTTTTTTTTTGCTTATATTTCTATATTTTCATATTTTTATATTCTATTCTTTAACTTAAATGTAACTTATTCTATTTTTATTTTCTTCATTTTTATTTTATTTTTCTTTTGCACTTTTGCACTTTACTTCATTAAGTTAAGGTTTAGTTAAGTTTAAATGTAGATTTTTATTGTATAGCTTGATGTGGGCAGACTGTCAAAAAAGCATTTCACTGCAAGTTATACTGTGTATGACTATGTATGTGACAAATAAAATTTGATTTGATTTTGATTTGATTTGATTTGATTTGATTTTAACAGAGTTTTAACAGTTGTCAAATTGCCCACTTCTGCTTTCTTTATGTGGACATGATGAGTAACCAAATATTCATTTTGTGTGCTCGCAGAGATTTGCTGGTGATATCATGATCCGCAACATTCAGTTAAGACATGCAGGGAGATATACCTGTGCTGTTCAAACAAATGTGGACAGTGCTTCAATAGCTACAGATGTGGTTGTGAGAGGTCAGGTCTTTTTTTTTTTTGCTTTATTGGAATGTGATTTGTTTTTAAAGCCCCTCTCATACTAATAACCCAATACATTACCGGGATACTTTTGAACTGTTTTACTGTTTACGGTTAGCGTTATTCATTCATGCCGCTCTTAAAAAGAATGTAATGAAAACCAGTAGACTAAACTAAAGTAGACTAAAATAAATGGTAGACTAAAAACCAGCTTCTTACTTTCTGTCCCACGTGTTTTTCCATTGTATTTCCCACTGAAACTCAAATAATACTGTCAGAAAAGTATTTTAGACACAGACTGGCCATTAAGGTCAGTTATTTTTACAGAAGCAACTGCGGACATGAGCAGGGTAAATTTCTGGAATCATGTTTACCATACACTACCGTAAGACTTTCACTAAAGACTTTTCACTTTCACATTTGGAATGTATCAGCTCCTGTTTCCACACTTCCAATAATTACCTTTAGCTTAACCCCTTCGTTTGGTTTCCGGTAAATACCTGAGTAACAGTGCATGTGTGAAAGGGGCTTTAGATGTCTGCACACTGCTTATGGCTGCGTTTGACAGAGTCTTGCCGACACAGGTGCCCCTGGGCCACCTCTGGACATCCAAGTAAACCACGTCACTGAAACTACAGCATTTGTGTCATGGAGCCCGGGTCCTGATAATCACAGCCCCATTTCCAACTACGCTGTCCAGGCCAGAACCCCATTTTCCCTAGGCTGGCAGGCTGTTAGTACAGGTAAGATCTCTGCTACAGGTAAGATGGAATGGAATATTAGATCATCAAAGTATTAAACTACATTGTAGTCTGGGGCAGAACTGTAAAATGTAACTGTAATAAAGCGTGACCTTTACTTTACTGATTTCTGTTGGAACATGATCAATGGAGTCATTTTCACATATTTTCTCTTTAGTTCCAGAGACTCTTGGAAGAAACCAGTTGGCTGCTCATGTGACAGACTTGAGTCCGTGGGTGGAGTATGAGTTCAGAGTGTTGGCCACTAATGCAATTGGCACAGGAGAACCCAGCAAACCTTCCCAAAAAATACGCACCAAAGACACACGTACGTACGAGTTTAATGAATTCTCTTGAATTGATGGGGATTTAAATGAAAGAGTACACATTAGGAATTATATGATTCTATTAAATTTGGACCTGTAAATAAGTGGAAAAGGTATGAAAAGTTATTCTCATGAACAACTTTTACTTCTTCGAGCTTCTTACATAAAATAACAAGCTCACCTCTACTCAAATCCAGAATTCTATAATATTCTTTTGCATTGTCACATGGTTTCAAATATAAAAGCTGACTACTAGTGACAAATAAAGGAACATAAATGCACTGTACAAATATATGCTTATAAAGTTACAGTAAGGAAATATCTTCTTTTTTTCCCCACCTAAATGTCTTAGTCCCAAGGATAACCCCAGCCCGAGTAGGCGGAGGAGGTGGCAGTCGCTCCGAGCTAGTCATCACTTGGGAGGTAAAGTCTTGACAGCTGGCTTTCCTCCACAGCTTTATGATGCAGAGTTAACTGTCAGTAGTGGCTTTGCGTGGTAGGGTGCATGAAAAGGGGCCCTTCATGTTGTCACTGAGTTTGATGTGCTTGCTTTAGAGTTTGAGGGGAAACCTTTGAACATGTATGTCAGTAAGACAAACATAGCCATTTCCAAAGTGTGCTTCTATTTTTGAGCAGCTGCTGTGGCACTGCTCCTTTCATGA
The DNA here is from genome assembly GCF_030463535.1 of Salminus brasiliensis. Classification (NCBI taxonomy): domain Eukaryota; kingdom Metazoa; phylum Chordata; class Actinopteri; order Characiformes; family Bryconidae; genus Salminus; species Salminus brasiliensis. Next base: position 13,967,097 of record NC_132891.1, read on the forward strand.
GCATCTCTTTGTTAGATCTGTCGTTCTATCTTTCAGTTTTTTTTCTGTTTGTGTGTTTGTGTGGGTTGTCTTAGCCGGTCCCAGAAGAGTTGCAGAGTGGTCCTGGCTTTGGTTACGTTGTAGCGTTTCGTCCACACGGTGCTCAGAGCTGGATGCAAGCTGCCGTTACCTCACCCGATGCCTCTCGATACATCTTCAAAAACGAAAGCATTCTTCCTTTCTCACCGTTCTACGTGAAGGTGGGCGTTTACAACAACAGAGGAGAGGGGCCTTTCGGACCTGTGACAACGATCTACTCAGCAGAAGAAGGTACATCTCTGGTTCAGAAGAAGGTAGTAAGAAGTGCTTCTCTGCAAAGAGACCCAACTTTAGCCAGGCAGTGTCATTTGATCATGGTGATCTAAAGATGTTTTAATTTGTGCTGAAAGTGGGTCATCTGGGAAGAGAAATGATAATGATTTGTTGAAATGCTTATTCCATTCTCTAGAGCCAAGTCGAGCACCCACTAGAGTTCGTGCTAAGAGTATGTCTGCCTCCGAAGTGGAGCTCAGCTGGAAGGCCCTGCCATGGAGCACTAGCAAGAGACGCATAATGGGCTATGAGGTGAGAAGACCAGACCACAGATTTCTCATTGCAAGTACATGTCTAATTCTGTCATGTTTGGTAATGTCATTTTGTATGACTTTAAGGGGTCCTATTCTGCTATCTTATATTTTGTCCATGATTGGCTTACCTGTGTTGTACCTCTGCAATGAGGCAGCTGCTGGCTGCAGTGACTAATACCTTTGAAAATGTTGACCCATTTAGCCTGATTTAACAATGTGGCCGTTTCGGCTGTTTTCCTTTCTTTCTCAGTGCTGTGGTTTGTTCATTTTATATGTAAAGAATGAAATCAAATAAAACCAAAAATAAATAGATGTTTATTTTGTTTGTGCCACAAACCATATTCAGCAGAAAAACACTTGAAATGTAATGTGCAGAGCAGCATCTGAACATTCATTATATAATTACACTTCTACTGAAGACTTCCACTGAATTCATCTGTTTTTTACTTTATTTGGAAAGTCTAAGTTCAGATTTGTAGATATTCACCTGAGAAATCACTGATTTCACAAGTCTAAAATACACCATCTAAACATCCTCAACAAGCTGTTTTAAACCTGCTGCTGGCAACAGTCTGGAACTGGAGCTTAACTAGATTAGGTTGAGATTAACCTCCTGAGACCCGGACTTTTACTTGGTGTGCGTTTGTATTTTTTCCTATTTTGGATTAGTAGGACCTTGGTCTTTGTACAGGAAGTCATTTTTGTCCTCATATAAAAAAAAAACTTGTATCATGGTGTAGAAAAGCAGAAATGTAATGTCCCGCAGGGTCTCAAGAGGTTAAGGGGCCAGGATGATGGTTAGAATTGGATTTCAGGTTGAGGTTAAGGTTAGGATTAGGATCAGGATAATGGTTAGGATTAGGTTTTAGGTTGAAGTTAAAATTAGAATAAGGACCAGAATAAGGGTTAGGGTTAGGGTTTTGGGTAAGGCTGAGTTAAATTTTGCTTAATAGATGTAACATATTAAGTCTACTCGATGTAACAGGTCAACTGTAAATCTACTTCATGTGAGTAATGCAACATCTATTTACCTCAGTGTTTACCTTAGTATTTAGTTTATTAAACATTTACGAAGGACTACTCAAAAAACTGTCACCACATTTTCTGATACAAACGACACTGTGAGTCCCTAGACAGAGAAACCACAGAATCTGCACATAGAACATCTAGTCTGTGAGGTTCATGCGGTTAACAGTGTTTATATAGTACATAATTCTTTATTAAACAAACAATAAAAAGGAAAAAAGTGTAACTGGCAACATCTATGGTCTTATCTATAAAATAAGACAATATGCTTGCCCAGTGTTTCCCTCTGTTTCTCTAGTTTTGAATGAAAATGTGAATAGATACACAGCATCACTTTGTGAAGCACTCATTCACTGTTTATTTTCTGAACTTAAGATGAGCTACTGGGCCAAGGCACAGAGGCAGGACACAGCCAGCGTGATTCGGACAGTAGGCAACAGGACGGTAGCAGTCATCCGTGGCTTGGACCCCAGCACTACGTATCACATCATCCTCAGGGCCTACAACAGCGCAGGCGCAGGACCGGACAGTTCAGTGGTCAACGTCACCACCAAGAGACCCCGTAAGCAACCTAAAGTCAATATTAGCAGTGTGACAGCAGCAACAACATGACAGGAGCATAACACAAGCTGGCATGGTTTAGGTCACCCCTTGGCAACCACGGCTCTGTTTTAAGCACTGCACCATTTACAGTACATCTACCCTTCTGGATAATTGAATTCATCCCTATTCTAGAAGCCTTTTAAACACGCAAGGCATGTATGTAATGAAAAGAACTAACCATGTAATGAATATAAATCCGCTATGACGCACTCACTTGCAACCTCTAAAGAGATTAAATGAAACAGCACTGTCAACTGATACATAGTGACTGTGTCTTCATCATATGTGTTCAAACCATATGTGAAACTTCATTCAGTACAGTTGTTAATCCCTATAGTGTGGGAATTCTCTAATGATGGCAAATTAGAAAGATGTAACAAAAAAAATCCATAAAGGTTATAATTAGGCACTATATGAAGACATAGGTCCTTAATCAGTGCTTGGGGATTGCCTGTCAAAGTTTCCCTCCACGTCATTGCTAAATAAAGTCATTAAGGATTATTAGATTAGTCTGTTTTAAGGATACTGGGATCTAACTTAGCTCAGTGTAGAAAGCCTGAAGATATAAGATAAGACGTTACTGACATGGTGTGAATCCAATTAATGAGAGTTCTGTACTATCACAATTAAAAGAAAAATACCAAGTTTTAAAGTCAGGTTAGCTAATTTCTCTGTGTTCAGCAGTTAACGCAAACAAACTTTTTAAAGAAGCCAATGGGGCAGTTGCAGTTGTACTGCAAAGTACACAACAATATAACTTTTTGGTCTTATGCAGAACCATTTAAAGGTGTCTATAAAAGCATTTACTAGATGTTTTTCTTTTACTTGAAGATCCATTAAACTGAAGAGCCATTAAAATCATTTAAGCATTTAGATGGATCTTTATGTTGTCATGGTTCTGCATAGAACCATTGTCTGTACTACAGAACCCTTAAAAACCTCTCTGTGCACCAAAACATATGTCAAGCTGCAGGAAAAAGTAAGCTTTCCCTTTTGGAATTTCCAGAATTTCTGCATTGGTTACTAATAAAATGTGGTCTAAGTCACAGTTATAGAAAAACACAACTAATTAGTTTTTTAATAACGCAGCTGTACTATTTGTTTCTTTTATTGAGAACATAGAATAAACATCCACTGCAGGCTAGAAAAAGTAAGCTGACCCATGTTCATTTTAAGGGTTGATGCCCCTTTAGCAGCAGTAATCTAAACCATACATTTCCAGTAGCTGCAAATAAGATTTGTACAACCTACAACATTCCCAACCTTCCATCCTGAAAACGTGTTTCAATTCATCAATATTTTAGGATGCCTTGTGTGCACAGCCCTCTTGTGGTCATACCACAGCATCTGTACAATCTCATGTTGTAGTTGATTTACCTCAGGTCATTGTCTTGTTGCATCTCACAGTGTCTCTTTAGCTTGAGATCATGAACTGCTCTTACGTCCTCTTGTAAAATATTTTGATATACCTTGGCAATTCATGGTTCCCACATTGCCGACAAGTCGTCTGGACCCTGAGACAGCAAAGCAGACCCAAACCATGATGCTCCCCCCACCATGCTTCATTGTTGGAATGAGGTTTTGGTGTGCAGTGTTCATTCTATGTGCCTCCAAGCACAGCATTGTGCACTTGTGCTAAAAACTTCGCCTTTTGTCTCATCTGTCCATAGAACATTTCCCAAGTACTGTGGAACATCCAGGTGGTCTTTCTTTTCAGGCAGGAGTGCTTGGGTTCTTTCTCACCCCTTTTAGGAGTGATCTACATAGTACACCTACAACAGGTCATTGCAGATCATTTGCATCAAAGCATGGTTCACATCTTATCTTTCAGATAGAACAGATTTGTCGTTTACCAGGCTTTGTGTGTCTTGGAGAAGTCATCAACACAGAGGCTCTCTTACTTTTTCTAGCCTGCACTGTGGATGTTTACACAGTGTGCTTATGTAAGACCAAACCAAATCCATGGCCGTCATAATCAACCTTTAGCTACAGAGTTAGCAGATAGATCCTATGGGATGCTGGAGTGCAGTGCTGTACAATTGATAATATAGGAATTGTTCACTGAAATAGCCAGTACAGCTGCTCGATTTGCTCATTCCTTTTGATCCATGTGCATAAACTTCAAGCTCACTGATCTCAATTTAGGCCAAAAAACATAGTTTAATTTGCAACCCAACTGCAGCTTTCCTTTCTCATTCTAATACTTTTTTCCTCCTTTGTTTAGCCCCAAGCCGAGCGCCGTCGAAAGTCATGTGGAACGCCACAAGCTCTAAGATTATTCTGAAATGGGATCAAGTCAAAGCTCTGGAGAATGAATCGGACGTCATGGGTTACAAGGTAAGAATATTATTATTTCACACAGTTTTGTGTGAATGCATGGAGTAACTTCTTGTTGCTAAGGAACACAGGAAGTCATTGTATTGTAATGAGGAGGCAAGATCACACCAGACCTGATCCCAAAAGATCATTTCAAATAAAAAACAGTGGATTCAGTGGTGTATTGGAAACTTCCACCTTATTATAGACTGTATACTAATCAGGGCTCCTCTTTTGAAGGTGATTTACAAGCAGAGCAGACACAATCGTCAAAGTGTGGTGGAGACTAACAGGACCTCCCTGGAGCTTGCTCTACCTGTGCATGAGGATTATATTATCCAGATCAAAGCAGTCAGCGAGGGAGGAGAAGGGCGCAGCAGCAGACTCATTACCATACCAAGGATAGCAGGTCTGTGTCTACTTCTAAATTATGATAATAATAAAATTCAATTGTATTTTTAATGCTGGTTCATATTTTTTAAAAGAAACTTATATAAAAGACAAATAAAACTAATTGTGTTTTGTTAACAAGAAACAGGTGAAAGGTGCTATTTTATAAATTGCATTTCAAACAAACAAACAGAAGTAAAAGAAAATTGTCTTTTATTGCTCCTCTGACTGAACGCATTCTGAATGGGTGCCCCTGCTTGTTCAGGATCTGCCTGCCTCTATCTAACAACTTACAGCTTACAGACCGAGGCAGCATTGTAATGCTACATGTCTGCCAGGATTGCAGGATTGTTGCTTCTTTTTTTTTTGACACATTTGATGTGGTACCGCTAGAGTGCATAGTTTAATACAGCATCTGTAACACTAGGGGGCCTATGTGAACCTGCTTCAAACACCTTCATGAATATTTAGTTTTATTTAGTCCATAATGGAATGTAGCACACGGTTAAGCATGTGATCTTCACATTTCTGGTTAAGCGTGCAGTGTGTTTCATCTTTTTCTGTTCTTCTCTTTCTGCATTAATGCCATGTGTTGCAGTGGCACATGCGGTGGGAGCAGCATCAGAGATTTCAGTCCTCTCTGTACTCATAACACAACTACTCTCCTGCACAGCCAGGACTTTATTATGACAGACAGTCCAAACCAAGCAATGGAGAACATTTATTAATGTCCCCTTCAAGCGGATGCGCATCTTTTTCACTTTTTCAGCAGGTTTTGCTAACCTTCTGTGGACTTTTCATAGAAAAACTATTTTGTCAGCCACATTTGGAATACTGATACCAAAGCTGCTATCAAGACAATGGAGTTATTGGGAGGGATTGTTCGTTTTTTGTTTTTTTTAAATATCCCGTATAGCTTTCTGCTCGCATCTCACATATATATATATATATATATATATATATATATATATATATATATATATATATGGACAACAAACCATGGGATGTCTTCAGCATGGCAAATGAATGTGGATAATACACTTTTACTACTTGAGGACTACGACACGGACAAGTCTTTAAGAGTATATGGATCCTTATCTGCAAAAAATGAACGCTTTCTGGATTATTCTGCCTCTACAACAACCATTTGGAGCAGACAGACGACTTCACTGAATATTACCTTTTAATAAATCCAGTGGATGTTCTAGTGTTTTGTTATGCAACAGCACCTGACCTAAACAACGCAAATGCTTCGGATTCTGACCAGTGCTGTTTTTTTTTTAGCATCCTCGAGCATAGGTCCCAGTGGCTTTCTATACATATCCATATTTTCTAGACTGTGCTGTCCTGCTAAGTTTATTCAGTGCATTGTCCCCCAAGTGTACAGCGTTTACAGTCCCTTATTGTGGACAAGTCCCTCGTTTTCTGTTCCAGAAAGAAGACTCTATAGCTGCTGGCCTTATCAGTACAACAATGCTCCTTAGCTGTCTTGAACCCCCTTGTTTACTAGTAGGTAACGTATCAAGAGCCACGCTTTGCTAGTGCGTGCCTCAGTAATGAAGTTATGAAGACAGTAGACCTATTTAAAATATCCTCAGGACCAAAAAAAAAAACAGCCTTAAGAAGTAGTCACCATTCAGTGTTTTTGCTCTTTACTCTGACAGTGTTTTTTGAAGAACAACATATTGAGTTAGACAGACCAGCGCAAACTTTACTTCGAGGTACTTTGTGTAGCTAGTGGCTGTGGTTGTTATTTTCCTGTATCTTGCATAACAACACATTCCTTTACAGTCAATCGCTCCTCAGCATGATTTGGCTCTGTAGTAGCTTGGAAAACAGTATTTGATTGGTCTGACTGCTTTTAAATAAACAAAATAACATGAAAAATGTATAATGTATAAAAAAGTATTTATTTCACTGAAGCGTAACCACTCCCAGGCTTCCCGGAACTTCTACAGACTAAAAAAATCTACAGACTATTTTTCCTGTCATGGAAAATAAAATGACCTGGAAATATTAATGCGACCCTGGTTGAAAAGTTTTGCTATTTTTGCCACTAAAACCCTATTTATTGAAGTTTGTAATAGTGCACTGTCATGTGGACAGATACATTAAACTGACGTCATGTCGTACAGTATTCAATATTGAAAATCTATACGCAAGTCACTGCTCATTACACAGATGTGTCATTGGTTATTCGTGAATAGGACACCGCTTAACACACTTGTGCCTTACACCTATTGGAAAGATTTCTTTTGCAGGTCAAAAAACTTTTTTAACAAACATTTTCTTGCTTGCTAGAATATATAAAAATTATAAAAATAAATTAAGCAATTATTTATGCACACATTTATCACTAATTAATCAGCCATAGAATCATTTATAACACTACCCATATGTGCAAGTTAACAGTCTTCAAGGACAGTCCTGAGACCAGTGAGCCTCGCTTTTGAAAACACTGAAGGATTCACAGATACAGAATGCACTGAATGTTATGCTATGCTTCTGGCTTAGATAGCTAGTAACTGCCGCATATGTATACTAAGACATGAAATAACAATGAGAATGTTGAGCCATGTTGTGGTTAAACCATGTCTATTTATCACTGATGTCTTACTCATATCTATCAGAAAAGTAAAAAACAATAACACAACAACCAGTTAGTAACTAAACTAAAAACAAAATCCCCCTAAAAAGTAATGTGAAAGGAGTGCATGAACTTTGCATGAGTAGCAATAGAGATCTCAGGTTTCAACATGATGATGATGTGTGTGTGTGTGTGTGTTGTATTAATATGCCTTTTTAAGTAAAATGAAGGTGGGTTCTCTATAATACTAAATTAATTATAATTATAAAGTTGATAATAGAGGTGACCTGCACCTGCTTTTAAGCACTGTATTATTCTTACCTTTGCTTACAGAATGTCTTGGTTCAACTGTGTTTGAGTTTATTTTTCATGAGTTTTTTTAATACACAGATGGACCCTTATTTATTTATGTTTTTATTTATTTATTTATTTATTTATTTACAAACTGCCATTCTGTATGAGACCAGATGAGGGCAGTGCGCCATAAAAAATAACAAAATCCACGGGGGAAAAAAACACTTCCAAGCCCAACTGGAGAGCATTTTATTTAAGACGAGCACACTGCTTTAATTGACTGATTTGATTTATTTCATGTAGAACACTGTACAGCAAACACGGAGAACCAAGCAGTAGGAAGTACAGAGTAGGAGTGAAAGGAATGTAAACGTAGGAGAAATCGATCATAGGCGCCATCCTTTTCATCCCAGAGCCTCCACCTTCCTTTGACATTTTGTTTCAGTGGCACATGTTTAATAATAAGAAAAAAAGGGAGAGGGAGTCCTGAACCCTGAACTACAACGGAAGCACCATCTGCTCACATGAGCTGGCCGTTTCCCAAATCAACCCACTTTCACACTTCCTCAGTACATGAGATGAGAGCAAAATGGTGGAAACTACCAAGCAGGAGAACTCGTTGATGGCATTAGCACATTGCTATCTGTTCAGGGTTTATTTGTGTGTGTATGTGTGTGTGTGTGTGTGTATAGGTGTGTGTAAAAAATCTTGGTTTCCAGGTGAGACAAATGTCTGGGTTAAGAAGGCGATGACTGTCTTGGAATTAAGATAGCAGCTTCTCCATGGCACTTTTTCACTGTCATCAGTAACACAAAGGGGCGGTTCTCCAGCCACACATGAAGCTGCATGTTTGACCAAATGGCACTAGAAATCTGAATGAACTGACATTTCATCTTACATCATAGTTTAGAGTACAGGAACCTGACTACTGAAGCTTTTAGAAGACTATTTGTTTTTTTTTAAATTGGATTGAGGACTGTACAAGGTGCTAAATTAAATATATAGACTGTCAGGTTTCAGATTAGCAGAACATTTATTAATATAAAACATCATTGGGCAGGTCCAACAGTTCATGAGTGACTGTGAAAAACAATGAATGTGATTAAATAGGTACTTGTGATGAATTACAGAAAAGGAAGCAGACATGGCTGCTCTGATCCAAATTAAGCAAGGAGTGCATAAGACCTTAATTATGATTATATCCTTAGATTTGAAAGCAGTACAGGATGGATCAGATGTGGTAGATTAGGGCTGCAGCTTTAGGAAGCCGCTAGATCTCCAGGAGCAGGCTTGTTAAACACTTTTTAGACCATTCATGCTTTTCATTTCAGGGACACTTTCACAAATTTAGACTGAGCCTAGCCTAAATGGGATTATTCACAGTATACCACCAGTGGCAGGCTTAATCCACGTCTGAGAAATTGACCCATAAAGTCTTAGTTCAGCCAAGGAATGACGAGGGAAAAACCAAAGCAACCCACTCAATTAAATGGCAAGAAATGAATACTTTGCTCATAAGGAGTATTACAGGATTTAATGTTAGCTTAATTTGAACTTTGTCTGGAAAACCGCCCCTCTACAAGTCTGTAATTGCACATTTTAGATGTCTGATACCTCTACTTCCATCTTTGACATTTTTCAAGTTGAGGAAAGTGTAGAAATCAAATGGTGCAGTCCCTTGTTGAAGGTCCATTGAAACATCATGTACGACAAGACACCTCCAGCATTCTATTAAAAATTCAAGCATTTCTCGATCATCTTTTCTTCATCCTATCACAAGCTCCTTTAAAATAGCAATACACATACCAATTATAGCCCACACACTCATGAAACACTACAACACGTACACCTGCAGTCATTCCTGATGCTGTTCCAGCACTCGTGTTACAGAGGGAAGTTTGGAAAGAGAATCACTGTGTACACACTCCACTGAAAATAGAAATCAAAGCCTCATGACATCTACCACAGAGTACGGAATCAGTCAGATTGAAACACACTAAAACCTGTAAAGTGATCTCTTTGACACGTAATACGGCATCCATTAACTGTCATTGTGGGACATGGTGCGCCAAGGTCAGGAAAGAGCTCGCTTCTTCTGCTAATAAACCAAGAATAAGATTCACACTTACAGAAAAAAAGTCTATACACACGTTTGTGTCTCTGGGGGTTTTGGAAAGCCAAATGGCAAGAGTTGTGTTAGCCTCCTTTTATTTTTCTAAAAACAAGTGGAACTGCGTGTTATTAACGACTGAACAGTTGCACATGCATATGATACAAATATGCAGACTTTAACATTACATATTACTACTTTTCCTTCTGTTAAGTCTAAAAAGAAAAAGAAATTCTGGCTTTCATTGGCTGTTTCATTTCGTATAAATGTGTTTGTGTTACCCTTTGTATTTAAAACCAGATTGAAAAAAAAGTCTAATTTGATGGCTGTGGAGAGGTTTTGTGTCCAATTTCCAATATCTTCAACAATTTTCATTACTGGCCATTGTTGTTTTTCTTGTAATAACAGTAATACACATATGTTACCTCTCTGAAACTCTTATAGGAGGATTCTAGTATAGGCTTTCAAGTCTAAATATACATACAAGGTAGCAGTTTTCAAGAAAATAATAAATCTGTGGAGCAGAGGATTCTTCTAAGGAGGTCAAGCAGTCGTCATGTTTAGAAGCAGGTTCCTGTTGTTTTCTCCTCCCTACATTTCATAGTTTGAGAGGAAGTGCTTCTCAGAAGTTTCTTCTTTCTGTTTGTTGGCATAAACTGGTGTCCTTGCGTCCAGCAATCTGTCTGTCCCCTGCCTACACCATATGTGCCTGATGAGTGCACTGACCCACTGTAGCTGGTTTGGTTCTGTCTGTGTTTGTTTAGTTTGTTGATCTCTTTTTTTATCCTAGGCTAAAACCCTGATTTGCCACATGCAAGTGAATGGGATGGGAATCCGAATCCAAAAGCAGTGTAATTGTGTCTGACTGAGAATGCATGGGCATATGTGCGCAGAGACAAGTAACTTTTTCTATTGATTGACAGTTCTTAAAAAGAAAAATGTTTAGTCTTCCTTGTGCCTAGATACGCTACCCGATGGATGGTAGTGCCTTTACATCAGGACGAATCATCCATTTGGAAGTTAGCCACCTTTGGGCTGGCAGAGAAGAAAGTTCACTTGGACTATGAAGGTGATGGTGTGTTTTCCCTTCAACAGAACACCAGTGGACACTATGCTGCAGAGCAGTCTGCCAAACTTCTTTGGCCCTGGAGACGGAATAGATCCAAATTGGTCAGAGAACCAAAGTTTGGGTCAAAAGCTCCCATTTAACTTTTCACAACCACAGCAAATGATAAAGCAAAATGATGTGTGCATATATGATGAGTTCTGAGTTCTGACGGAGTATAGGTGTGTATCCGTATGCAAACTGTTGAGGTCCTGGGATCCTGGGTGGTTTCAAATCCAGAACTACTCCTGTACACAGTCCTGAGAACAGGAGATCAGGACTGAAAAATAAAAAACAGTAAAGACACAAATGTGAGCGAGTCATCACCAACGATACTGTTTAGCGAGAACTGTAAGTATACTCACCAAGCAGTTTATTAGGAAGACCTGTACACATACTCATGCAGTTATCTAATATATAAAATTAGGCAGATATGGTCCAGCATGTCCACATCAACCATCAGAATGGGGGAAAATATGATATCAGTGATTTTGAGTGTGGCCTGATCGTTGGTGTCAGACGGGTTGGTTTGAGTACTTCTATAACTGATAATCTCCTGGGATTTTTAAACTCAGCAGTCTGTAAAGTTTCGTCACAATGGTGTGACAAAAGAAAAACATGAAGTGAATGCCTTGTTGATGGGGGAGGTCAAACGAGAGTGGTCAAATGAGAATGGCCAGACTGGTTTGAGCTGACAGAAAGGCTAATAATGAGAAATGGTGAGTGGTACTGTCTGCTATATTCACACTACCTTTAGTGTTCTGTTATTTAATTGTTTTTACAATTTTATAATAATTATAATATGTGTATTCCTTTGGTACCAACTTTAGGCCTATAATTATAAAAATAAATCTTCCATTAAGACAATCACTATAATGTACTGCACTGTGTAAATAATAAGCAAGTAAAGTCAGCACACATTGTCTAACATTAAGTTGTCTCTTGCTAGTTTATTTATAACATAAGGTCAGTTTTTTTCAATTTATTCTACAAATTGTATTGTAGTGATGTATGTATTATGTATGTTGTAATGGAATACAGAATAAAGAGACGCTATATTGACAAAAGTATTGGGACACACCTCTTAATCTCAATTCATGTGTTTCATTAATTCCCACTACCACGGGTGTATAAAATCTAGCTAACACAAAAGAATGGGTGATTCAAAAGAGCTCACTGCATGATTCCAGCTTGCTTCTGTAATAAGATGCCACCCTTACAACAAGTCAACAAGTCCATAGATATTCCAGGACCAACTGTGAGTGGTATTATTGAAAAATAAAAGCATTTAGCAACTCAGTCGCCTTGAGGTTCTGTTCCAGCATGACTGTGCTCCAGTGCACAAAGCAGGGTCAATAAAGTCATGATTGAGTGGGTGGTGTGGAAGAACTGCACAGAACCTAGACCTTAACCCCATCAAAGACCTTTGGGATGAACTAGAACAGAGATTGTGAGCCAGGCCCTCTCATCCAACTTTAGAGTCTGACCTCACAAATGCACTTCTAGATGAATGGGCAAAACTTCACACAGACACACTCCGAAATCTTGTAGAATGTCTTCCTAGAAAAGTGGAAGCTGTTAGAGCTGCAAAGGGTGACCAACCCCATATTAATGCCAATGGATTTAGATGTATAGAAGCTCTGGTGTCCCAATACTTTGTGCTTTGGAATTGAATCTTAAATTTGAACTGGACTTTGTTTGGAAAAGAGTTTACTTTGACATTCTAATTAGGGCATGTTACTGTCACTGGGCAACAACAAGATATCCTAGTTTCTTTCAGCACATTCGCAGTAAGATGTGCATAATTCTGTAATGCTGCTTGTGCCTGTCAGCACTATCCACCTTTAAAAAAGCACAGGAAGTTAACTGTAATGTTGCTGACATGTCATTATGACCCTGTCAAGGCACTACCTATGACCCAATTAAAAAGACCAATGTGACAGATAAGCGCTTCAGTGAAAACTTAAGTGTTTATTTTCACGGGGAGAGGATTAATTATGCTCTTTGGGACTAAATATGACAAATACCTTGGACTCCTCATGTGGGTCGTGTGTGGAAGATTCTGTTTCCCTGACAACGACGGCCTTGGTTACCAACATGTCAGGATGCTGCTGCTTGGCTTCTTTTATTGCCATGGCGAGCGCCTGCGAAAACAAAGAATACATCTTGGCACATACTTTCCAAGGCTACCTGCTTTTGAAGGTTTCCTTCATAGGGGCTTCATAAAACATGACCATTAAATACAAATGACATAGTACATAAGTACTTATTTCAGTATTTGCAACCCTGAAATAAATGACTGGATTCATAAAACACAGCGGTAACGGTGCTATGCCAGTACGGTTTATGAGATCGGGTGTCTTTTTACCGCCTTAGGGAAAAGTGGCTTAGGGAAGTGGCTTCACAGTGATGGTGAGTCAAGTAGGAAAGAAACATCCAGCATGCAAATAGGGGGTCCCAGAAAGCAATAGGAATAACGTGAGTTTTACTCAGATAGGTTCTATTCCACGCACAAACTAATACTGACCTAACATGGCTGACTCAGTTACTGGAATTGTTGAGAAACATCAATATGGAAGTGGTATTTTTGCAGGTGTGTGACCTCAGTGAATCAAAATACATGTTAGTGAGCTCATACAATAATGTCAGTCTGTTTTGGTGCTAAAAGGACCAAATATGATCTGCTATAGAGTCTAATAAAACATGCAGAAGCATGTGGACCAAGAAGCATTTTTCTTGGTTCCTACAGGTTCTTGGAAGTCATGTGGGGATTTGCCTGTGTAACCAGTTCACAAGCAGTTCTCTCTGAGAGGTTTCTTGTTCTTCCAGATGTCATCCTAAACTCCACAGTTCCCCTGAATTCTCATTTCCAAATTACATTACGAACTGTAGAAACCTCAAGCAGAAAACACATGGCTGTCTTCTTATAGGCTTCCTCTGCCTTGGGTGATTTCAGATCATTAGACAGTTTTGTAGAGTACATGGTTGCTGGGTGTTGGTACAAGTTTAGAAGAGTGGGAGCTTTTATAAAGCTTGTAAATCTGAGTTGCCTGACAACTACAAATTGCAACTGGTGACATGCCTCAAGGCTGACTTGCTAATCAAGGTCTGGAAAAGCTCAGCATTTGCAGCACTTAGGGTGTCCATGCGTTTTTGTCATAAAAAAAACTGAGTAACTATACATTAGAACTAGAACTCTTCTAGAACTAGAAGAGATACTCTCTGTCATTTTGCTGAAAGTGAAATAAGCATGTGGACAGATGTGAATACAGGACTTTATACTACAGGATTTTACACTACTATGAGTCTTTACTCAGTTCTCATGACCGTTTCCCTGCCTGCTTCACCAAAGTTCCATGCTGCAGTAGACAGTGTGCCAAGCCCAGAGTAGCAGTGATACAGATGTTATTCTTATTATTGTCAGTGGAGCATCACAGTGAGCTGTAATTTTAAGGTCAAAATAATACACAATGTTGCTTTAATATCCTCTGAAGTCCCAGTGACAAACAAAGTCAGGATCGTCTGAACTGCAGTTGTAATCTTCCCCATGATGTTACACTATTTCCTCTTAATGTCCTGGTAAATCTGGCAGTGAGATTTATTAATCTAGGGTACTGTGTTTTTCAGTTAATTACACTGTGACTGACATTTGTTAAGTCAATAGATATGAAGTGTCATTTCCAAGTAATTTACATTTACAATGAGGCCTAGTTAATGTCTTTTCCACCATAAAACATTGCATGCTGTCTGATGAATACTGACATAAGCTTTGTTAACATAAGCTCTTAACAAAACTTTTTGTACCTTTTCAGTACCTTTTACAGACCGTTATTCAGAGTTTATGCATTTGTTATAAATTCCCTGCATAGGTAGCCTTCAATTCCAGCTTTTATCTCTGCAAGAACTTACTTGATCTTGATCAACATCGTCATCTCCAGTAATGATAATCCTCTTTTCGATTCGAGTCTCCGAGTATCCTCCTTTCACAGTCTAAAGTACAGAAAAGGGCTTTGGTTAGCATAATTAATAATTAATAATAAATATAATAATTTAAAATAAAATATAATAATAATTTCATGTAATGAAATAAATGGCTTGATCAGTGTTCATGCTACCTTAGTTACATGTGTTGTTGTTGTTGATGTCACGCTTTCTGTTACCATTAAAGGAGACCCAGAACCTTCTCTTGCCAAAGACCCAAAGCTGACCTGTCCAATAGTAAAATATCCATGCAGTGATACATAGAGTCTATGTTTAACATATTAACGCTTTCCATTCAGTGCATTAAGAGGATTAGACAACAAGGTTATTAAGCTATCTATGGTAGCTTTTGCACTTTGCTAATTATACAACTTATACAGTTCACAACAATTAGATTTTTTCACATACTTAACGTACAGTTCTATGCAAAATCTGGACACCAAAGGCCATTTAATGACATAATCAAAACAATCACTTGACAGTTTCTTAGAGGAGCCCATGGCTGCCGGGTGTTAGTACAAGTTTAGAAGAGTGAGAGCTTTTATAAAGCTCGTAAATTTGAGTTGCCTGACAGTTACTAATTACAATGGTGGCATGCCTCAAGCTTGACTTGCTAATTAAGGTCTAAAAAAGCTGAGCATTTGGAAGGCTTAGGGTGTCCAAACCTTAGCACAGGTCATACTGATGATTTAGCATTTTAATGTCATGATACATCAATTTTCTAAAAATAGTGTGTTTTTTTAGTCCTTCTCAATTAAAAAAAAATACATAAACCTGTATATATGTAGTTTACATTTATATTGGTTTGTACTATGTTTCAGTATACATACAGGAGAGATCCTCTCAGCCATTGAGAAAGTAGCTTCTCGCAAACCACTCATGCCATGGTCCTATAACAGAAAATAAATATTTCTGCATGACTGACCTCAAAAAGTAAACTCAAGAACATTCAGAAATAGTGACCTTTAACTTGAAGATAACTGGTATATAATTCTATTTATACAGATTGTTTACTGATAGAGATATTGTGGCCTCATTATAGTCAGCATAAGGATATTCAGTGAACAATGTCGTAGATTAAATTGTCTCTACCTGGTCTGTAATCTCCATAATGGTTGTGGTGACCTCTGATCCATTTGGCTGTGTCTCGATCTTAACCTCAGTCTTCCTCAGAGCTTGAGAGGCGATTATTTCACTGCTGTGAGGCTGGAAGGAGGCTATCTCTGAACCCTCCCGTCTTACTGCCTGCATACTAGCCAGCTCTGTAGACTCCTTCTTCAAAGCCTGAGCAGCTTTCACAGAACGAGGAGCTTTTTTTGGCACAAAAGGCTTTAAAAGGAACAAAAAATGGCAAAAGGTCAAATCCTGATTAGTAGCAAGATGGTAGGAAGTTCGGAGGTCAGTGTCAGTTGAAAGAACTTGACAGCATAACATGGGGCATGGTTCAAAAGAAAATAATATGAAGCTGTGAGAAACGTAACAGAAATTTGAAATTAAAGCAACCAAACCTTGAACGGACTGACATTCGACTATGGAAGGCAGCACCATATGGAACAGAATTAGCATCAATCATGAACTGAAATTTCCCATGTAAATTCATGCTTTGTTTTGATGCCCTGCAAGATGCAAGAGAAAATTAAAAAATGATATGATCAAAAACATCAATACAGACGCATAGTTATGCATCTCTCTAAGGTGGTGGCCCAGTTCCTAGATTAAAGAAGAAGAAGGACCATCTACCTCAGGTTTACGTTCTTCCACAGGCCTTTGCTCTACCACAGGTTTCGATTCTTCCATGGTTCTCCATAAGTCAGCATGTTTATCCTCTGGTAGGATGATGGGGTCAGCCCCTAGTATGAAGGCTGGATGGGTCGGCCGGTCCGAAAGGCTTAGCTCAGGGGAGAAGTCCTTCTCCCCAAGCTCAGACATACCTCTGGAGAACTCCTCCATCCCTGTCTGAAGGTCCATAAGGACAGTGAAGTCCACCTCAGCCTCCAGGCTGGAAGTGGAGCTGACAGTGATGCTGGAGCATTTGCGTTCAATGCCCAGGTGGGTCTCTTTAAGATACAGGGTTTCCGGATCAGGGTCATCCTCAGAGACAGATCCCAGGCGTCGTTCCCATAGCTCCCTCTGAAGAGACAGAGGAAGAGTAGAAAGTAGAAAGTCAGAAAAGGAAAATGTTCATTCAGGGAAAGTAAAGTTCAGCTATGCTTGTGGAAACAACGAATGTGGACAGTACGAGTAACATGAGGCAACTAGAAAAAAATGATGGTATGGACAGATTTTCTGTAAAGCAATAGATATTTAGGCAATGGCAAAATATACATATACACAGAATCTAAATGTTGGGTAAAACTCAAAGAGATGGATTGACTGAAAAGTTTCTTTTCAGAACTTGTACGTGTCTCTGAGGGAGCATTAAGACAGAACTTGTTTGACCTCTGTAGCACACCACCTCTGTGGTGCATGAATGGCCCATAAAATGAATTTGCGACAAATCATTACCTATCCAGTGGTAATATTCTCAGAGGTTTGAACACACTGAAAAGTCTTGGCTTGTTGCTTTTGAGGCAAGCCTTAGATACTGTTGGTAGGTGTGAATGACATTTCCCAACCATGTTGGGACTGCATTTTGTGTGGTGAGACAAAACCATGTCTCTCATTGCATCATCAGACACAATGGGACAATTTACACATGTGATCATGTTGGGGCATTGGGAGGCATGCAGTTGATTTCATGCTGCTGTGGTATGTATGCAAATATGGGTCCTTAGCTTTTAGCTCATGCCAAAAATCGAACAGCTCTTAAAACGCATGGATTAGCGTGATGAGAAAAGTGGGATGGATGAGTGGAAAAATGAGGCACCTGGGCTTCCTCCTGAGGTTCCGCATGAATTGCTGGAGTGGGGAGGGGCTCCTGGTGAGATGAAATAATAGGAAGAGTAATGCAAAGTTAGAGCTCTGAGGTTTCAGGCAAAAAAGAGCAGGACACCATAATGCCCATAACCCGCCATCTGGACAAAAATCAAACTCCACAAATGCATTCAGACAGAACACATTATTCATTCTACAAGCTTTGTCAACAACACATATTGCATTGCACCTGACTTAAGAGCTGTGAGCTAGACTAGGTTAGGATGTGATGGTAGGTGCCATTTCGAGGGCCATGAATCAATTCTGCTCATTCCTTTTATCGGTATGGCACAGCAATATACACAAAGTGGAAAGATGTATTTTTAAGGAGCTTGAGGAGCCAAACGCCCTTGAATATCAAAGAAGTGCTTAGTCAGCACAGGTCAACACAGGTCAGCTGATACCAAATTATATACTTAACCAGTTTTTATTGGCTTCTGTTTAGGCTGTAGAAGTTGAAGCTAAGTTGGCTTCTGCCCAAAAAGATAAGTACCTCAATATTCCCTGCCCTTAAAAAAAATAATGCCTCATCTACCACCAAATGACAGCATATAATTCCATCCAGAGACCATAGCTTAGCTTAACCAATCACTCAGCAAATTACCTCTGTGCCCTGCTCATGAGCAATTACGCGGCCATTTTTGAACGTCTTGCCCGCTAAAGCCCCTACATTTGCAAAAATGGCATTTTAGCATAATAGCATGGTGCCTTTGATTCCTATCAACAACCATTCCCTTTCTGACTGATAAAATGGGACCAGAGAAAGGCTGTTGGAAGGAGAGGCCATAGGCACAGTGGGAATTAGAGGAACGTGAGCTTGAAGCTGAAGCAATGAAAATTAAAGATTACATGGAGGATCCTATGGTTTGTCTCAAATGTGCAAGCAGATGTTGAGCTGTGGAGAGGAGGGAAAAGGAAAGGAGGAAGTGTATCTTCATCCAATCAGCCAGCGACTACAATACCTAACACCTTTATCAGCCAATGGATAGCATTAGTCGTGCCAAACTGGGCACTTGAGCCCATCTCTCCTCAGATACAGGTGCTTATGTTGTAAAGGTGTGTGTAGTTGGAGGTAAAAACTATAAGACATGGATGTGCAGATTCATGCGATGCCTATAGTTCCTGTAAGTGATAAGCAGATGCCAAGCAGTTGTTACCACTGGTTTCCTCTTGGTTGATTCTAAGCTGGAACTCTTGAGAAGGCTGTGGCTGCAGTCAATAAAGGCGGTCTGTTTGTTACGTGTCTCTCTTGTCCTCTGGGATTTTACAAGAGGACACAAAGGGGTCATTTGATCAAAGCCAGGAAACATTACGTTTGATGGGAAATCAGACAGTGGGGAAGGATCTTCACAATGGACCAGGTCATCCCCAGCACTAAGTCTCTGATTAACGCTGTCTGCCGGATCTTGAAATTGCTGCCTGTCTGGTCGCGGTGTCTGGTTGTGTGCTCTGGCCTCCCTATTATGGTCATCAGCAGTCGTGTCTCTTTTAGCAATTGCTGCGGTGCTACCCATGCCTATAGGCCTACTCATCTGTGTGAAAAAATCCAGTACCTTTTCACTTCCAGAAGGCTCCTCATTTGACTTTGCTCCCTCAGTCTCATTAACTGATCTGTTGCTTTCAGGCAGGTCTTGTGGCTTGACTCCCTTGTTTCCTTTCAACTTCTTTGACCTCTCAGGCTTCAAGGGAATGGCTCGTTTGACCTCTGATTGAGGGGTATTGCCCTTAACTGAGCTGCTCTTTAGAATAGCTGAATCTCCTGCCGGTTGGGTTTTGTCTTTTCCATCTTCCATGCTTTGTCTCTGCCATCTGCTACCATTATACTGATCTCTCATGTGTTTGTCTACTGCTGCATTGGGAGACGCTTCGCCCCAGCTTCTTTCTTCATAGTTCCAAAAGTTTGAGTTCCTAGAATCTTCTGCATGGCCTTTGCCCATGTACCTCCTTTCAGACCAGTGTCTGTCTGCTGTATATTCATCATAGCCATTGGTATGAATGCTGTTCTCCACATGGCTCTCATGTGGAAGTCCATTACCATTATCATTGTCCACCACAGAATGTGAATCCTGGACATGTTGGTTCTTTAAATCAGAACTTTTAGCCCTGCTCCTCTGAGGTTTCTCTGGTGATGGGATGGAGTTCTTCTTGGCTTTCCTTGTTACAGCATAGCTTACCATTGTGCCACCGTGAGGCATATAGATTTTTCCTCTCATCACTTCCTCTCCTTCCTGCTGAGAACCAGTGAGTGACGGATCTATTCTAGCAGGGCTCTTGTTCTTTTCCTCTTTTGAACTGAGGGTCAGGTCTCTTTGACAACCGTCTGGCTTCTCAATCAATAAGGGCTCCTCAGAGGCCTATGTATCAATATAGAGTGAACAGTTTCAATTGCTTGCGAGGGTCACCTGTACACTCTATCACTGTAACTAATATGTTCTTCATGTCATAATGTAAAAGCCTGATGCGGGTATGTTACAGAATGCAAGCCCTAGGGGTAGTTTTAATCAAGGGAAAGATGAATTCAAATTCAGTACCATGTGAAAAGTACTTAAAAGCACCGGTTGTGTTTCAGGTGTTGCTAATCATAATGTTTACCTTTTGTAAATAAAGATGTCGGTATTAACCCGCTTCAGAATACTTCCATTACAGTTTTAAACATTCTTAGTTTAGCATTTAGCCAGTGACAAAAGAGTTCAACACTCTTTTGTGAAAGACAATACACAATAAACAAAGTAAGTCATTAAAGAAAGATCACAATCAACTATGTTGCCCAGCGAGAGTACGGCTCAAAGAATTGTACTGAAGCAAAGACTACTACTTGATAGCCTCTGAAGCTGATATGATAAGCAATATACATATTGTTCATACTATATTACAAAACATCTGCACACTGCACTTTGCATGGCTCTTTAAGCCTCTTATACTCACAGCTTTTTTCTCTGGAGTGCTACCAGAAGAGGCTGCAGATAGGCGTTTCTCTCTGTGGACGAGTTTGCTGTTGGGTTCCCTCAGTGCCCTCTTCAGCTCGTTGATGCTGGCCTGATGTTTTTGCAGTACATCTTCTGGCTTATCCAGGAACTGCTGCAGAACAAACCCGTCAAGAAGGCAAGCTCACTGCAATGCGTTAAATCATTATGTTAAATGGACACCTCTTACAAACTAGACAACATGACTTAATAACATAGTCTAATATGTGTTTTCATTGCAATGGGACTTGTGATTGCAATGGTACCGGCAATGTGAATATACCTGCCTTGGGTGGTGCTTATTGCATTTAAAAAAAGAATATTAAACTGGGGCAGCTGAAGGACACATTCAGGGAATACTTTTGCAACATAATATCTAAAAGTGTTAGCTGTTTTAAATGTTCAACTGATCTTTGAAAATGTCTGTGTAATGTATTTGTTAAGATGTAAAGAGAGGTCATTCAGATTGCTCTGTTCTTGAGAAATGTATCAAACCCAAATGGGACTAGATGTATTTGCTTTGACACACACAACATCTCAGAGTTTGAAAATGAAATGAACTCAGCCCATTATATCAGCTCCACCTACTAAATAGGAGCACTTCAGTCCACCTGTTTCTCTGCATACTGTTAGCCTCCTTATACCTGTTCTTCAATGATCAGGACCCCACAGGACCACCACAGAGCAGCTATTATTTGGGTGGTGGGTCATTCTCAGCACTGCAGTGACACGTGACATGGTGGTGGCGAATGTGTTAGTGTGTGCTGTGCCGGTACGAGTGGATCAGATACGGCAGTGCTGCTGGAGTTTTTAAACACTGTGTCAACTCAATGTCCAATCTATTAGTCACTTCTACCTAGTTGATCCACCTTGACAAGGGAAAGTCCATGACAGAAGCTCTGTGAGGTCCTGACCATAGGAGAACAGGGTGAAAGGAGGCTAACAAAGTATGCAGAAAAACAGGCGGACTACAGACTGGAATCACAGAACTACATATATGATAAAAAAAGGGGCTTGCTTTCATGACATAGAGGCAAATGCAAGGCATTCTGTTTTCTGGGTGCAAAATAGTTCCCAAAGTAAAAGTTTTTTGAGTATTATTTATGATTTTAGCATTGGTGGTTTTATAAAATAAATAAAATGGCTATATTTGCAATGCAGATATTATGACCCGTAGTTTCCATCAGTTGGTGTTTTTCTTTAAGATGAACTATTTCACACCAAATCACTATGAATATCTTACTTGCTTGCATGTCAACCACTGAATTATGCAGAATGTTTGAAAAATCAGTGGAATTCCCCTTGAAGTCAAAAGGTTTACTGTTCTCTTACAGACCAAAATTAGTGTCTGTGGTAATTAACTGTGATTTGTGAGGCAAATAGAAATTAGGTTGAATCATGTTAGAGTAGTCTTTTAACTGAGCCACTTTCAGGCTGCAGGCCATCCCATTGGACCTTGGACACCATCAGACAAAGAAAGAAAAAAAAAAACAGACCCCTATGAACATATGGTACATGCTTGCGCAGTTAATAGATCTTAATTTTTTTGTCCAGTTTCCATGACCTCCACTTACGAACGGACAAGTACAAGGACAGAAACTAATGAAAGGATCCTATCAGAGACAAACAGCTCAGGCAGTGGATGTGCCAGAAGTAGTACCTCCTGTTTAGGGCGTGGGGCCAAGTCCTGGTCCGACTGGGGAGAGGGGTGAGGGAGTGAGATATGGTGCGAGGCAGGGCGAGGCACAGCGAGGAAGAGGCAGGGAGGCGGGGAGACAGTGGCAGGAGTGAAGACAGGGAGGCAGAGCATGGTTGAGTTTAAAGGGCAAGGCAGGCAGCCAAACAGACAGAGCAAGTCTCATAATACACACACAGACACACACAGTAAAGTCAGGCATGGAACTGCAGAAAGTGGACAAGGTTGTGTCAATGTCCTAAATACACACGTTCAAATTGTACTTGCTCCATTTAAAGATTGCAAATTCACAAATAATGTACCCAGGCCACTGACACAAATGACTTCGGCCTTTTTTATGAGGTGCAGAGTGCCGCGTATATAAAAAGAGACAGACATATAAAGTGAAAACCCCTGAAAGAAAGACGAAATGCTGCAACAATGTCACCCCTAATCCCATTAAACTTATAAAAGGAATCTAAAGTAGGAAGCAATATATGTGCCATTCCTGGATCCATCTAAGTCAACATGGTATTCAAATGAACTAATTTGGCAATATGCTCAAACCACGGTGCTATTTCTGTACCATCTGTTTCAGCTCTTCTCATCCATTAAACCCACAAAGTGCACACCAAGACTGAAAGTATTCACTAAAGTAATGAGCTTCAAGGTGATGCAGATGCAGTAGTCTGTGCTTGTTAACTCAGACCAAAAACAAGGACAAAGACTGCGATTTTAAGTGTAAGCTTTTCTGGAATCACTTTAAATGTTCTGCAGTAGCAATTATTTGACCTATCTGTGGTCCACCCACAAATGCCTCCTTCTGTAGCAGCTGTTGAGGTTTCACAAGCGTAACAGAAAACATTCAACCTAACATAACTGCTACAGCATGTTTAGAATAAACATTTGTAAACTATTGGTCACAACGTAAAAAAAAACAAACAAAAAAAAACAGCCAGATTGAAATAATGGCAAAAAGTAAAAAAACTTATCGGTCACATGAACGGAGTGTGTGGAGAGAACTGTTAACACTAAGCCACAAGAACCATAAGGAAGCACATCAAGCACAGCCACACATCTGCAGCGGCATCACTCTGGTGTGTCAGAGTTATATTAGTGTGAGGTGTGGAAATATCATATCATATACAAGTGTAAAAAGAAACTCTGCACAGATCTCATAAATATCTACTCTTTGTTTTTCCTCTGCTCCCTGTCTGCTTAGGCTCTCTTTAATTTCCTTCCTCCATATGAGTGCTCATTAGTGAGGAAAGCTATAGTTTATGGTTCTTTGTGGACATAAACAGACTGGGATGAACCTAGGCAAACTTGTTGAGTTGCAGTACTCACCGTCATTCCTCAGCCTTTTAGCTCTGTTCCGCCATGTATTTTTTTTAACCTGCACATTTTTATAGTCATATATTTATATATACTTATATACTTATTTGTTTACAACTCTGATTGTTCATCCGTAATAAACGTCCCAATAGCATACTATTTACTAATACTAAGTAGTTTTTGAGGATAAAGTATGTAGTATAGGTAAAATGTCAAAGTTGAGTAGGCTCAGATATCAGAAAGATGCATACTCTTAATCAGCTTTATCCCACAGTGCAATGTGAAACAGAAAGGGAGGAGCTACTCATTTCTGTTACAGTTATTAGAAAAATGGTGGATAACGCTAAAGAGGAGTAGCATTGATGGCAGGAGAACTCGCAGTGATCTATGTTGGCACAGAAACACTTCATCACTTCCTACATTAATATTTTGTGTACTAATCTGCAAAACCCACACTAGATTAGTATAGTTTATACTATAAATAGTATACATTATACTATAGTATACTATAACTATTAGTTATAGTTTAGACCTTATAGTATAAGACGCAGCATTAATATTGGCAGATCAGAATTACAGATTAATTTAGCTAATTGGTGAAAACTCAAGGAGAGTAAAATTAGAATGATCCTATCAGCATTGAAGATTCAAACCATCCTTTGCATTTTCAGGAAGAGCACGAGCAACTGACTTTAGCCACTCTCTCTCTTGAGATGACTGCTCACCCTCCTGCTTGTGTAACATCTTGTAACTGTACAATAAAATACTTTTCACAACTGGTTTTGAGTCTTCGCTTTTTATAAAATGCACAAGTTTTCGTCACAACACATGGTGGAGCAAATTAGCTGTTTCCAACTTGGCCAGTTCAAATAAAATACAACTCAGTCACTGCAGTGTAAACTGTAAAGCCAACATTATGTAGCAAATCTAACCTTGCAACAGTTGCTACCAAAAAAACGCATTTGTAGCTGAAACATGGATGGATCCGTTATGGCTTCATCTAAAAAGTGATTCATTTGAGAAGACAAAGACTGGTTTGGGTGGCATGAAAAGCCATGTACACGCAAATCATGCTCTGTGGCACAGTAAACTTGGGAACAAAATGCCCTGTCTCATCGCTACTCATTATGGACTTCACAGCCATGCTATTGGGATCTACACGGAGGTAGACAAATAGACAGACAGACAGTCAGATAGACAAACATGTGCTAGACATAAAATACCTCTGCCTTAGAGTCTAGAGGAGACCCCGGCTCCTCCCTCTGCAAGCAAGAGAATGAAGGAAAGAGCAATTAGTAGAAAGCAGGGGACGGATTAAAAGCTAGCAGAGAAGGTAATCTGGATTGGATTGAGAAATTCACAGCAGGGCAGAGCAAAAGAAGGAAAGTACACTGACAGATTAGGCAAAAGTCAGGAATAGGCAAGTTACTTATTTGGAAAGAAGAGAGATTAAGAAAATAGCCAGACAGAGAAATATATTCCTATCTAAACTCAAGAGCACCAGGAGTGAGGGGGCGAGGAAAGGAGGGGAGAGAGAGATAAAGAGAAGAGCCAAGGGAAGTGGCAAGAGAGCAGGGTGGTGGAGGGAGAGAAGCAGGGACATTAAAAAGAGGACTAAGAGGAGATGGATTATATTCTGAATTGGAGGAGAAGGCAAGGCCAGGGGTGAGTGTTAGTCAGTCGTTAGCATAATGTGGCTGGACTCCTCGAACTCTCTGTAAATATCTGCTGAATATTCATACACGTCTGCTGTAAATACCAGAAGGCCCTGAATTGCTGGAACATCATACCCTTTTCAATAAGATAACGTTCCACGCATTCCACACCTACTGCTATTTCATTTTACTTGTCTTACACTTTATTACATAACAGGTATGACAAGGTGTAGTCTAGCAGTGTCTGAGTCTGCTTGAACTCAAATTATATATTAAATATTGCCCATAATCATTACATTTCCCAAGCCATGTCCAATTAACGTAGACAATTGTCTTTTGGTCCACAGTTTTTCACTAGTGGTTTCAGGCTTTGGAATTATCATCGTTATCACTGTTAGCATTCATTTGGATTATTAAAAGTTGTGCCGTACCTTCAACTCCATAGCTTTTGAGGGAGTCACATCGAATTCAGATCCTTTATCATCAGGTTGGTCCTGGTCCTGGTCAAAGTACTGCTCCTGACCGGCCTCCATAAACTCCATGCTAGGTGTAGGTTCACTGGGCGTGTGTTGAGACAATCTGTCCATTGTGTCCCCCAGAGCAGAAGCTGACAGTGACATATTATCAAACATTAAGAACATGCATTTTCTCAAAGCTTTGCTGTGACCTTAACTCCAGTGCCTTCTCTTATTATAAGAACAACTCTAAAGAAGCTTCCTGTTTGCACATCTTTTGAAGATGCAACCAGTTATCAGTAAGGCTGTATGTGAAAGCATTTGTTTACTTCCATGCCATTGGGAGGCACTTGATGCTTGCTATTTCCGAAATGTTACCACACTTCATTATCATGCCCTTTTGGACATCAGTCAAAACACGTTCTTTGCCCATCATTTTGCATTCTGATTGGTGTACTCACTAATTTATACATGCAGCAAACCCCGTCATATGGCATCTGTGACATCCTGGGCTGAGTTCATTCTGAACCAGGGGTGTTCATAATATTCTGATATGACTATGACTGTGAGTGATGGGAGGTAACATCTCAGAAAATGCTCCATTTGTGAAATGTTTTAGAGACGTTGTGGTTAAAGTGTACAGAGAATGAACTTTTCACACATTGAGTGCCCAGCAGTGGTGACCCATGGGCCATTGATACCAGAGGGGAATGACGACTCTGGCGAGTGGTACAGAGCAATCATTGCATCACTGTGGACCAGTTCACCACTATAATGAACACCCTCTGTCACCTAATACAGTCACTAGTGTCATCCGAGCCAAGGGTAGTTATTTCCACTATTATGTACATGGACATCAATGATATTTTAAACTTTTTTATGATACAGATAATGTCATGGTGACATTATTTTCCTTTTTTTTATACTTTTTAAATGTCCTGTCTAAATCTGGTGCATTACACTAGAGCAAGCCTCTTTCATAAAAAAAAAAACAGCATTTTTGATATCAGCTCTAGAAAGAAATACATAAAACATACCTCCATCTAGACTGCGGGACAGCAAGTACCGCCGACTAACTGAGCGCTCAAACTGGGGGGCTGGCCTGTCAATCAGCGCACTAGCCTGGCGAGTCTGCGCCTGGGTCCGCCCGCTGTAGCGGAACTTTGATCCAATCACCAAAAAACCTTTGGGTGGGGGTTCAGGAGAGACCAACCTATAGGAAAGACCAATCAATCCAAACTGTCTTTATTAATGCAGGCTCAAACTGTCTCGTATTTTTTGACAAACCATCTTTCCTTTTGACATAAAAGCTTCCAATTATCCCAAAAAAGGGGTGTAAATTCACACCCCGCACAGTTCACTGAGGCTGATTATTGTTTTTTAATGGGAATATATTTCCCATTCATTTCTCTGCATTGTTTACCAGACTGCTCGTAGTGTGAAATGTGTTTACAAAATGAGGAAAAAAGATGAGGAGGGAGAGAAACAAATATCCGTCAGAGCATTGAAG
Organism: Salminus brasiliensis; assembly: GCF_030463535.1. Taxonomy (NCBI): domain Eukaryota; kingdom Metazoa; phylum Chordata; class Actinopteri; order Characiformes; family Bryconidae; genus Salminus; species Salminus brasiliensis. The sequence goes on from NC_132891.1 coordinate 13,994,620, forward strand.
ACTGAATAATCCTTTTCTCTAAAAAAAAAAAGAAAGAAACAAAAGAAAGAACAGTGCTAACAGGGCCTGGACAATATGTTTATATGACTGATAAAACTGGCTTATATTAACTTTGCACTAATGAATCCCTTCAAGTAAAAATGTCACTGATACAACACTGATACGCACACTACTGTTCAAACGTTTGGAATCACTTGTCATACTGTATTTGCTCTTATATTTTATTCTGTGACTGAGTTCGTTAATATAGGCTAGAATACCAACAGAAGCAGATTCAAGGGTAAAACATTGAGGAGGCTATCTAACAGGGCAATGGTGTGCCATAAGAGGTACTTTTCAAAGATGTCTTTGCTAACAGTTTGGATGATGTCACATATCATCACATGTATTTGTGCACAGTAAAAGTACATATATTTGTATGTATTATATATATCGAAATATTTGTTGATATATTTTAGTTAGTTGTTTTTTAGCACATTTCAGAAGAAAAATAAATAAATACAAGATTGTCCAGGGGTAGAACAAAAAATTAAAATTAGTTTTATCAATACAATGTTTTAAAATTAACCAATAAATGGTGTGAAACAGTTTTTAACATTTACCATTAAAATGTGTGCAGTAACATGGTTAAAGTAGTTGTATGACACAAGTCATAAAGAAAATATCCAAAACATCGCAAAAAGTGGTGGTATACTCTAAATTGATAAATGTAATATATATTATGTGATTGATAATATACTATAATCATCTATTTACAGTAACTCCATCATTTGATTATGTATTTCGGATGGTAATTTATAGTAACATGTGATACACCTTCTTTACATTATGTGACAATTGTATCATAAAATAATTCATGCATCAGAATCAAAAATGATTCAGAATCATGCTCCACTTAGTTGCAATAGGGATGAGAATGGTGTCTCGGTCATTGCCACAACAGGCTAGGAGTCATATAAATGCAGTTACTGGAATCAGTAACTGAATCAGTCCACAAGCTTCTTTCGCTTCTCAGCTTGTCAACAAATGCATGTGTGCAGCTGCCCAAAAGAAAAGGCAGCATTTTGGAACCATTCTGATTCTGGACCCATTCAATCTCTTCATTTTTTAGCTTTCTACAGAAAAACCAAATGTAGATTAGTAAAATACGTATAAATGGTGTTTCCAAACTTGAATAGTAATGTATAATGTTTACATAATAACGAACAGGCAGATGTAACACAAGGACAATCACTCATGCTCTTGTTACTAAAAAAGTTTAGTTTACAAAAAGTGTGAAGCAGACAGCAACCAAAGGATCACTTTTTAACACATATACGCTCACTAAACCAGAAAACAAAGCATCAAAATAAAACTTTAGTCTAAAATTTAAAATAAAAAATTGTGTGTGGAGAACTGATTAGGGACAAGAAAACGGCTCTAGTGTTGGGTGATACAGGAGGTGCGGCGTTGAGGGCCTACCTGAAAAACGTGTGGTGTTCAATGCAGACCTTCCACAAGCGCTTGGAGGCTCGATGGTTGGGCAGCTTGAAGCCAATGGTGCTCTCAAACTGTTCATACTGGGAGTGCAGGGAAACGTGTGTATGTATGTGTAAGGGGAGTGAAGGGAGAAGGGCAACGTGTTACTACAGATGAGGTGGTGCAGTAGGTGCAACTCAAGACTACTTGCAAATAGGGCATGCTTCACTGAGCCTACAAATTAGGATATCCTACAGACCAACGTGAGCGAATGTCCAATAGACGAAGCAGCAGACTGAGGATATGTGGATGTGCACAAGTGCATATGAACTGCAGCTTAGACTAGAACATTGAGATGCATGGAATCTTGCCCATATGCTTTTACTAAGTACACATTCACATTTCATTACTATCAAACACTATCATATAACCCATTAGAACTGTGTTAGGATGGAGTTTGAATTTTCAAGTTTTTAATGGCCTTGAAATAAAAATAAATATAGAATTAGTACATTTTGGACATGCAAATTGGCTTGTCTCCAACCGTAAACTCTACCTAAACTATATACCCCATTAGAACGCAATGTAGAACAATACTAGAAATAAATTCTGAATATTTTGTATAAGATTTGTGTAGCCCGTTACGTTCTGTGAACCTTTCACAATGAATAGATTGACAGAAATGATAAAATATTTAACAAAATCTCGTTAAATTAACGAACGTTAAGAGTTTTCCCATTTTCCCTTCTCCTGTAAAGAATCCATTGTGGAGTGGCCATATGAAGACATAAGTTAATATGACATCTTAAAAGGAAGAAGCACAAAGGCTCTGGTTTCTGTATTGGAGTCTTAACTCATTCAAGGCAGAGCTGAAAGGAGCGGGCATGCTGCATGTGCTGCTGGAGATAATCACATTAAGAGAAGAAAAGCAGGGCAAGCAAATTGAGAAGCCTTCAGACTTCCAACACAGATAACCACCTCAAGAACTCCTTCTTTTACTACTCCTCCTGTCTCTCTTCCCCTCCCTGCCTCACTCTCCTTCCCTGAAGACATTTTGCTTTGTACTTTGTGACTATGCACTGCTGAGACACAGGATCAAAAGACTGTGAAGTATCTTTGACACCATCAGTGGATCTTAAGTCTTGACTATTTTAAGGTGCACTGATTTTGAACACCAGTAATACTTTAGTAATTCTTTATCTCGATAATGAAGGATGATATTGCTTAGTGAAAGTCAACAATGTGGGAAACAGAGATGATAAACACATTAAAAATGTAGAGGTTCTCGTTGTGGAATCTCAACCATAACAACAGCACTGGTTTCCCCTCCTAACGTAGCCTGAAGTTACAAACCTATTTCTCAAAGTAATATGTACACAAGCATCAAAGAGCACAAACTCAAATGTAATAAATTCTGTTTAAGATGTGATTGTCAGTATTTGGAAAGCTGCGTAATTAAAGTAATCCGCCTAACTCATCTTTCCAGCTCTTCTGAGTGTAGAGGCTGAAACATCCACATAAGTCTAAATCAGATTGGCCAGTTTGTCTCCTTAAACTATCAATAAGAGGATTAAACATAATTAATCTGCTGAACTAAAACACAGTTGGTGTCATTCTCTTGTCTATATAACAACATGTACATGTTAAAGGGCTATGTCTAAAACAGTTTCTGAAATCCCTTAATAAGCATCGGTTATGACTTTTGAATCCAGTAAACATGCGTGTGTGAAGAGTATCTAAGAAGGAAACCTTGAAAAATTCAAAAGACCTTTTTCTCTACCTCTCCAGGGCGGATTTTGATGTAAAAGTTGCTTCTCTTGTAGGAGATTTTCAGGATCTTGGGCCAGGCAAAGCGGTTTATGCGCAAGCGGTCTCTGTAGATCAAAAGTCCACTGGCACACACACCCAGCATAATGTCAATGCCCTCTGAATCCTGTACATACACACACAGAACAAGAGGTGAGCAAAAATTGGAACAGAAAAGGACACTGAAAAATGTTTTTGACATCTCGGGTGAAAGTCACTAATGCATCTGGCTAATGCAAGACATGACATGCCGACTGAGATTCTTTTCAGTTCCTGTTGCACCATCATTTTACACATACAACATAAGTGACCTGTTTAATGACTAAAATATTACACTGTATTAGTTTTATTATTGTTTTGTGTAGTTAGCCACAATGAATCATGTTTACATTTACGGCATTTAACTGATGCTCGTATCCAGAGCGACTTACACGGTTACTCATATTACAGAGGAGGGCCAATATAGTGTTAAGAGTCTTGCCCAAGGACTCTTACTGGTGTAGCGCATACCCAGACCGGGAATCAAACCCCAGTCTTCCATGTGGTCTGGTTGCTCACTAGCAGATAGTGGTGTTATCTGTTACACCACACCAACACATACAATACATATTCACTCTTATTTGCTACATTTTGAACCTAAAGAAAAATAAACATAAGCGTGAGGGTGTATTTATTGTGTTTAGTCATTTAGTAATATTTCCATTGTGGGAGCACATGAACTGGAACAGGAAAATCACACAATTTCCAAACTCACATTTTTGTTACCTACATCCAGTTACAGCTAATGTGACTGCATGTTCCAATCCTGCATCATATATTTAGACATTACATACAGCTGATGATTCTAGCTGCTCTGTGATTGTAGCATCTTGCTATCAAACACCAGAGCTAAAAACTGCTGTTAAAGCAACACTATGAAAAATTGCAATTTCTTGTTCCTGCTCTCCTGCTACAGTTGGTTACACATTTTGGTGATGAGCTGAGAGATACAGAACTGTCAATAAAAATATTACTGGGTTTTACACAGAAAAAAACCTGGGCTACGCAGCGTTGTTTAGCTCTCTTTGTTATTCAATTCAGTGCTGTCCTGCCTGTCTTTCCAAAATCACATAGTAGTAGTAGTTAGTAATGTACCAAGCCTGGAGTGGCAACGACAGCAACACTGTTCTCCCTAATATCGCTGGAGTCGCTGGAGCATTAACATGATTTTGAAGCTGTTATTTTAGGGTGAAAATACTATATAGAGCTGCTTTAATTCAACATGCGTTAATTCATTAATGGGTTATTAACTTTGACAGAACTAGTTCAAATAAAATTTACTTCGATTGTACTTAATTTCCATGTGAATAAAATATATCAACATTTATTGCCAAAAGTAAGTAAAGTCTGAGATAGAATCATTTTGTAATATGCTTTACTGTAACATGCGTTTCATAGAATTATGTGAAGTTGCACATGTGCACCTTAGCATGATGGAGATCAACCCCGTACATAGAAAGTTTCTTCGCATTCTCCAGAAAGTTCACCTCAGCCTCTGCAGGACTCATACCCCTACAGCAGAGCACATGGATTTTCATCATCATCTTCATCATCATTACAGTTATAATTATCATCAACATTATAGCCACCACCACCACCATCATCATCATCATCATTCTAATTATCATTTTCCCACACAATGAAAATGTAAAAAAAAGAAAGTATAAAGTAAAAGCTAGAAGGTGTGAGGTTAAAAGTTTCCCTTCTGCAAAAGACCACCACAGACTAGCCTGATTCAAAGGATGGCACTGATTGCAACAGCTTTTTCCCTCAGTCTGGTCACTGGCATTAATTCATCTCCCACTGTGCTGCCTGTCTGTATTTGTTAACTGGCTTCAGCTCAAATTCATTGTGGACATTCATAATGGGTTTGGGTGGCTTGGTCCAAGAGCATGCTAAATTATCTTGCTGGAAACTGTGCTAATCCACATTTTACAATTTCAAAAGGATAGATTTCTATGTTAATACCTGCTAAGCAAAATGCAGCTCCTCCTGCAAGTTACTCTCTTTATGGTGTGACAGCCCAGCCAATTGGCAATTGCTAAGATGTAGTGCTTTACCATTTCCGTCACCATCTGTCTAAAGTCTAGTAGTTTAGCCAGATATCTGATTACTAATATGGTTCTGCTGTTGAGTTTTACTGATTTCATCTCACATAGCAAATGAATACATTATTTTCTAACCATGGCTCCATTCAATCCAACCACTTTAACTTTTTAAAAGTGAAAAAGAAAGAGGGATAGGAACACAAACAACAGGCATAAATATGCAGGAGAGTAGCAAAACATAATGTGTTTTGAGAGACTTCTTTTAAAGAGTATATCCACCATCAAGTTTCCCACCCTCTCAGCACATTTGAAAAATGCTCGTTTTGGGGTACAGATAACAAGGGTGTAGAGGCGAGGCTTAATGAGCAGCTAGCAGGATAGAAAGGAGCCAGTTAAGAGATTTTTTGCTTCGTATGTCACCGCTGCCATCAATGGGGCTTAAAAGGACGCCTATTATATCATATCATCATATTATATCATCCTTTGAGGTGGAGTTACAGATGCGACAGAATTGAATTGAATTTAAAATCACACTCAACTTGAACTCAGCGTATGACGGTGCCGTTAGTAGGAAGAGCTATTCACAGTTTGTCTGACCCGAGATCACCTTATCCAATCCATTTTTACTTTTAGATGCATTTCAATCTGACTTTTTTAAACTCCAACATTCACGCATGCCATAATCTCCTAAGGCTGTGTTGAATAAGGTGTGTGATGGAAGCGTTCCTTGCCTGTATGTGCGGTGGAGCTCCATCACCCTCTCCTCCAGCTCACGGGTCTGGTTGGGGGCGAAGCGAAACTCACTGACATAGTCGGGCCCGTGCTCGTCCGGGTCATAGTCGCCCAGCTCAGCCTGCACGGCGTACGAGCCTAGCAGAGCATGTGTGACGAATGAGCATGGCAGACGCCCAGACAGCATGTCCTCCCTTAGCTGCAGACAAAGGTAATACCTACACACACAGACACACACACACACACAGACATCAGCACCGTTCACATGGCAACCGGGGTCCAGGCTTTATCCTCTGGAGTGAGTTACTCGAGATGCCGAGTGATGCTGTGTTTGCTTTTAAAAGCAAGCCTAAGAACACAACATATGGTAGGGACGCAGGGCATTACGAGAAATGGAACTGAAGCAAAATCCACAGGCTCAGGATTACTCAGCTGCAGTTGCATGTGGATTGAGCTGGTGCAGGCTTTTCTGAACGAAGGACGGAGATCAAAGAAACATTTTCTGCCTGAGATATTCTCAAATCCTTACTCTTTGCTTTGAAACTTCATCCGTTCATGTTACTTTTAGAGAGAAGATCAAGTGCAGTGTATACAGCGCTTTAGTAAAAACAAGTGCCAGCTCCGCAGCTGGGCACAAAGATGCTGAGTGGATGCTTCAGTGTTGTGTGAACTGCAAAACTCTGGTGGAGCGGCATTTCTGTGAAAGCACAAGCAGTTAGTGGCAGAGATAGAATATCTGCATGTGGGGGAGCTGGCCGAGTAAGGCTTTTAGCTCAGGACCAATGCACTCACCGAGTGATGTCTTCTATCAGCTGAGAGGGATCAGGAGGATAGAATTTGACAGCAAAGGAAAACTGCCAGGAGCCCACTGTGACCAGACAAGTAAAAACAATGGGTTAGGAAAAGGCCATACCCTTTAAATTGCACTGCAAGGATACACTTTTCCTTTGCCCGGTAAAGGAGAGGTGTGGAAATGCATGCTGTGTAGCATGGTGTATTTGTAGTATTACAGCGCTATAGTGGTTTTATAATGATACATATGACCAAATGCAGCATGTAGTATGGCACCAGTGTTGGAATATATGCATATACAGAGACATAACCATTTCTAGAATGTAGAAATTGGGACTAGCATTAGCATTGCAGGGAATATGCTGAAGTACAGTAAATACACTGTAAATATTAGCCCGAATACAATACTTTTTAAATATCTGCAGATACTGACACCATTTACAGTATGTTAAAGTTGTATGGTTTGCATACCTTACACACATTGGTCCATATTTATTAACCATTTCAGAGCAGGAGTGCTGAGATGCATACTGTTGAGGGACCACAGTAAAAAGCCTAAATTTAGCCTTATGTTGGATTAGTGTTCTTACTCTGAGCAGATGAAAATTATGGACCATTGGTTCTGTTATTTTTAACAAAGACCACACACTCTAGACAACTGGATAAGATCTCGCCAGCTAGCTTATCACACCCTGCGCCAAGAGAACACAGAGAGGACGGACTATCTCGTAGTGTAGTGTCTGGTAAGGCTCGGGAATAATTACAAAGTTCTTGATACAGTCTTGATACAAATCTATGCTACGCTGTGTGGTTTCTATGAGCCGTCATGGTAACGTAAACCAGCCAAGAGCACATTATTAATATTGCATTAATATTTAGCGAAATTATTAATGAGCAAAATCAGAGTTCATCAAATTATTCATGAGCCTACTATTAAAGCACATTTAGCATGTTGTATTCTGAGGTAAAATAACAGGGTTTTCACCTCAACCAAAGCGGCACACTTTCTATTTATAGATCAAATAACAGCTTAAAATACTCAATGAATTTATTCTATGGCACCTAATTATATCACTGGCATAAAATGCCTATATCTTGATATTAGATAAGGTAACCTTGTGGTTACCTTTCTGATCGAAAAATTCAGTGAGAACACAGGAGTGTCCTCATTAAATGTAGATATGGTGATGATGTGGCCTTGGCCCGCTAGAAACACTAATGTAGAGATGTGACTGGTCTAATACAGACTTCTGAAGCAGAATATAGGCTTCTGTGATCTGAGTATAGCAAAGTCTATTGAGAACCGTTAACAAAGGATTTTGTGCAGCCCTATTATTTATTTTGGAGAACAGAGGGCAAACTTTAAGACTTTTTATGACACTTACCTCGGATTTGTTTTTTTATCTCTTTGGAGGGGTCCAGCCAGTTCTGAAAGGAAAGAGCAAAATCCCCTTTAGGTTCAAAGCTTTCAGGCAGCAGTGCAGCAGTGAGGAGAACTACTGAACTCTTTCATCAGAATGCACAACACGTCTCGGCATTGGCCAGAGCAATAATCCTATATACACTCCACTAAATGGTCAGTGCATTAATATTCAGCAGCTGCACAGGCATCAGGGAATAGATAAATGTCATCTCAGTCCCACCATTCTGGCTTAAGGTCACCCAAATCTGTCTGACGCTCTAAAGGTGTTTGGCAAATACACACACACACACATATACACACATGCATGCCTTCATTTAAACAGAACTAATTACAACACACCTAATCTGTAGCACACTACACACTCTCAAAGGCCCAATACTCCGACACATTAACATCAATACAAAATACCGCTGAGTGTTAGGGTGCCCATATTAAGAAAAAACAAATGGCTATTGCTTAAAAAAAAGTACTAAGCACCATGTAAACACTGCTGATGTTTCACAGCACACAATTAATCTCCCAGCCCATGAGCATCACAATAGAAAACAAGGCTTAAAAAAACTCTGTTTTCAATTTATCAGGGTTTTAAAGTCACAGGACATGAGTGAGGAATTCTGCCTTTCTGGTCAAGGTATCTTACATACCAGTCTTAAAGTCAGCATGAATCAGAAAGAATGTAATGGAGTATACACTGATCAGCAGTGTACTGATTAGCCGCCACAACACATCTGACCATTTAAGCATGAACTCCACAAGACCTCTAAACGTGTCCTGAGGTATCCTGTAAGTTCTGAAGTGGGACCTGCTTTGTGCGAATCAATGATCCTGATGGTGTTGTCCTTTCTTGTACCACCTATTAGGTACAGACCACTGCATACCAGACTGATGTTTTAGAGATGCTCTGACCCAGTCATCTAGCCATCACAATTTGGCTCGTGGCTTTTAACACTTTATCACCTTCAAGAACCGACTGTTCACTTGCTGCCCTTATCCCTTCCCTTTACAGACCCCACTGTAGGTAAAGATAATCAGTGTTTTAAATGTTTTGAATGTTTTTTTTTTTGTTTTTTTTTTACCTTCACCTGTCACTGGTACTAATGTTACGGTTGATCAGTGCATTTCCATGTGAAACAGGACATGAGGGTGGGACACTACATTATTAACTAAAATTAGTAACTACATTACTTTAATCTTGCAACTTTACAGGAGAAAGAAATAACCTTCTAAACTTTCAATGGAAGTCAATGTAAGAAGAAGTCATTTTGCACCATTTCTATGAAATATGGACACAATGAAAAACGATGAGAAATGACAGCCCACCGGAAAATCCACTGAATGTCCGAAAAAATAATGATGAACCCGTTAACCAAAAAAGAAATTACAAACAGAGGCCTCTCCACAGTCATGCAGTCAGCTGCTCGTTGTTCAAAGCATGACCGTCAAGCAAAATAGCTATACATCTTTACTCTGTTAGCAGCCCCCCGCTGGCTGCTTACTCCCTGCAAAAAAACACCTTTCCTCTGTGATCGAACTAGCTGCCGGTACCTTGTGCTGCACTGCTTCCGCCAACACCTCCTAAAGCTCACTCTCTCTCCAGCTCTCACTTGCAGTGCCTTCACACTCCACTCAGTGGGTTTTCAGCAGCGATGGCCTGAGACAGACTTCTCACTGTAGCAAGGTGTAAAGAAGCCTCTGGTGGGCAAAATGGCATGGTGGGAATTGAGGGACAGCCATCATTAGAGCTCGACTAGAGCAGGGGTTACCCTGGAATGGGGTAAACCACCATCAAGCACTCACTGTGGAGGTCCAGCTACATACAAGGGCACTGTGGGTTCTCTGTTGGACATATTATTTCCAACGGTGGCGATCCATGTGCATGACAGAACCAGCGGAGCTACAGTTATTTATAGAGAGCAGGCAGCATTTGAAGTTGGGACTCTTTAGGGGAAAGTGTTGGCGGTAGTTGGTATGCATGCACAATGTGCTTGGGAGAGTTACTGTTACTAGGACTGAGAAGATTGCATGCATATGGTAATGTTTAACCCTTAGCAACATAAAACCCTTTTGTTGTCCTATATTCAAACGTAATGACATAATATCATTTAAATTTAATGACATATTTATATGATGGAAACAATGGGAGTTATGTAAATAAATAAATAATATGTATGTATTATTAAATACTTAATTCAATAATGTTTATTATTTATTCATATTTATATATTCAGAGTTGAAAAATGCAGTGCTATCTGCTGGGGAGTGATTTAGTTTATAGAGTTGAAAAAATATACTTAAAATACAAGCCATATCCAGAAATTGTACAGTTTGTAGGTCACTATCTGTTGCATACATTAAGGTCAAAAGGTCAACATGTCTAGAAACTGTTCCCAGCATATGTGTTATACTTCTGCATTATGGCGAGCAGTGCTTGGACCCCAATGATGCTCATTTGCAATGTCATTTCATTACTAAAATCAACTAGATACATCAATTTCAGACAAAAACTAAATGCAAGCTAATTGTCTTTCTAACAATGGGAGTTTACACAAATTATATTTCCCCAAAAATATTTCAAATAATACATTTGTTCCCCAAAACAAACTAATGAAAAAAAACTCTGTAGTCTTCATGACACTGTATTGTATTATTGAGTTAACAGGACTTACAAACAGTGTGAAATCTACATTGATCACAGCAGTTCACTAATGTTACAACCTGCTGACTGGCTATGTTACCTGGTAATGTTTGGCAACCCATCTATTTTGCTGAGCACCTCTACTAGAAGCAGACCACCCTCTTCCCAAAATGAAAAACTCAAATCTACATGATTCACATGAATACCATATTCATCATTCAGTGCTGCAAATGTCACTAAACTGTAATGGGCTTGTGTAAATGTTATAAACATTAATGTGGTATTGATTGAAAGCTCAGACCCTGCGCTTTCATTATGATTTCATCCCTCATTTCAGAAGTGAAAATCATTAATATGGAATTACACTATGCTTTTACTTGTTACCTGCACCTTGTAAAGGTTAATTACTGAACAAAGCAATGGATATAACTTGTGTACTGAACAAATTGGTGAAGTAATGTGACATTACAAAAACAGTATTAAAACAAATAACACCTGCCATTCAGAAAAGAATCAGAATCGTCAAGAAGATGAGTATTGAATATACCTTTTGGCTGTCAGAGTCACAGAAGGTCAGGCCAAAATAGTCCTTCTCCAGCAGGTTCAGGTGCTCACAAACCATATCCAGCAAGGTTTGCCCCTTACAGGACTTCTGTCTCAGCACACACACACACAAAAAAAAGAAACAAAGAGACATTGAGAGGTCTAATCAGTGTCAAAGATAACCCTCCCACTTTCACACAACCTTAATTGGGCACTGCTTTAGTCCCTTTCTTTGGGAATATGTCACTTAACAGCTAATTTGCAGTGCAAGTTGAATGGTCTGGAATAGACTCTCACTATGCCTGAAAATAGCTAAGCAAGTTCTTTCCTATACTTACCGTGCGGCACACTGTACGCCAGCCTTGAACGCATGAACATGAACGCATAAAATCAAGCTTTAAGGTTACTCATATTGTGCTTCTATTATGCAGTCATGGCCCAGCATGAGGACCACCTCAAGGCCACACCCGGCTTTTCTGCACAAAAGCATGGCAGAGGCGGGGTGATTAAGACACCGGCTTTGGCAATGCCCGTCTACAAAGACGCCGAGCATTCGCCTCCCAGGGAGCCTGGTTCCCGCGGCGACAGGGAGACAGAGCAGCTGTTTCCATGGAAACAGAAGTGGTGAAGGGTTTTTTTTTCTCTTTTTTTGTGCACGTGCCTCCTCCCAACCTCTAATAGCTAAAGCACAAGGCTTCATGTGTTATTTTCTGGCGGGTTTTTATTCCAAAATAGAGAGGGTAAAGGTAGGGGGAGCAGTGGCCAGAGAATGAGGGCTAAAAAAAAAGGAAAAAAGGAAAGAGCTCTTAGAAATGCAACAGACACGGTTGAGTTAGCAAGGGAGACCCTCAATTACTCAAGCACATTAAAACGGGATTTCAGGGCAGTTTAATATTTCTCACCAAAATAATGAAATGGAGGCAGTGCATTCTGATGGCTCCCCAAGCGTTGAAACCCATCCAGAACCGTAGATGAGATTTTCACCCTCGTCACAGTCTCTACACGAGAGACTCCACCACACTTGTTGCCAAGGGTGATTCAGAGAGGGAGTTCGCTTGCTAATCAGTAAGCAAGCGAAATGGGCCATCTTCTTAGAAAGGAGAGATCATGCATGTGCCAATTGGAAAATTACACACCAGCACCAGTGTCCCCATGTCTACAGCTGCCAATATTAATGGTAATGCTGATATAGATTGCTCACATTTAAATACGTGGTTGTTACACTAAAAATAAACATTAGGCTCCTTCTGCAATTTACTTTAACTGCTACTTCTGTGCACAGCCTTCAATGTGTCCACTCATGCACATCCTAAGCTAATTATGACTGAATTATGAAGAATTATCCCTACGCTAAACACCAGGGCTAACTCATGGCATTGTGGTGAGGGCATGGAAGTACACTGTCAGTGCTCGGCCTACAAATGCAATCTTTTGTAGAAAATCTACTGAATGAACATAGGTTAGAAATCAGATAGAATAAATTTTAACACTGATTTCCCAGTTTACAATGCTTCAGTCAAACAATGATCACAGCAGTCAATATAATTATGATCCAAATTCAGTTACAGTGTATCACACATGAGCATTACAGAACCTTACCTCCCACATAATTACTTTAATTATTAACTGGGCTAGTGAGATTTGAGCTGTCAGATATCTTTACCAAGGTCTTAGATAAATATTAGCTTGTTACGGCTATGGCTTGTTCACAGTCATCGTGAAGAAAGACCAGGTGATACGTATTTTTATAATACGTAGCTTTATAAATAATCTGACTCCTCAAACCTTGTCCCAACAATCATTGGCCACAAAATAACACACTTGTGGCCAGAGCATGGCCGAGTTACTGTACGTGTGGTCTATTCCAGGTGCATCTGAGTATATAGAATACAAGAAGGAGTGTGCAGGGAGCAATAGGAGCATAAAGTGAGTTGTGCTGCCAGAAACCCCTGTAGTTCATCATTATTGATGGTATGTGAGCTCAGGAATCAATTTGGAATGAGGAGTCAATTACCAGTGGGGGATCTTTTTTCCACAGGCACTTAATTTATCGCTTCAAATACTGTACCTAATTCAGTGCATTTTGATCAAGGTTATCAGAATATGAATGAGCTGTTGCTTCAGTGCCTCCTGTCAGTAGGCTCACCAGAGGTGCAGGCACACCTCAAGCACATCAATACACACATGCACAAACAAACAAACAGTCCCCTAAGTCTGTGCTCCTTTTTATGTGCAATTTTGCCAGTGGCTGCAGTCAGAGATCTAACCTGTTACCACCATGATTCAGGGGTGGGGAATATAATGATGTGTCATTGTGATAAATGATCATAATAAGGGCATTGTGAAAATGCTACTGATTATCGTCACTACTGTCAAACTAACCTCATACATCTGATACTCGTGTATATATCTGTTTGTTTGCCCCATTTACAGTACACAGCACTTTTCTCATACCCAGGTCTTCGGTTAAGGGAATTATAAGGAAATACCAGATGAGCAATCACAGGGAAATGAGGGAATTGCATTTCCAAAGTGTAGGTGCCATGGTACTGAATGTCCTTGTCATCCATAGAAGAGAACCTAGTGTGAGGTCATTGAGCTGATGACTACCAGAAGACCAGAGTGTGCAAGAAAGGATGTGAGAATGAAGAAGCTCTGAAAGCTCAGATAGATTCATGAAGGACTCTGAATGTGAGAAAGAGAATTTTGTAACCAGTGTAGCTGATGATGACCAGAGGTGATATGTTTAGGTCAATTTGTGTTCAAACTCTGGCAGTGGAGTTTGGCAAATACTGAAGTCAGTTCAGAAACTTCGCAGGAACATCTCTATGCTCTGGAAAAAGCCTGAACAGCACGGTTCTGTATCCTTCAGCTTGTCAACAAATGCATGTGTACACCTGTCCAGGATGGAGAGCTCAACGTGTAATTTGTATTTATGGAGTGGTGTAAAAATGAAGTACACTCCCCAGCTGGAGGGAGAAGGAAAGCATCTTCTTAATTCTCAATGGAAGTCAATGTAAAAAGACTTTATACCAAGTATTTCTATTGGTTCATTCTTCATGACATAATATTTGAAAAACAGTACAAATAAAGATACTAGGCTCTTGCATGACCACACAATATGAACTGGTGTACTGGATTAGCCAGTGAACTGTGTGATGACTGTGTGGATTAGTATCATTCATTTAGATGGCTTTTGCATAGTAAATGTTAATGTTAGTGATATCGCTTGTGAAACATTGAATGCATTAATATTTTTGCGACTTTTTTCGCCCTATTTGGACGAGATGAGTTCTACATGGAGGAGCAGGTGGAGTATCTACAAGATACGCTGTACAATGACTTGCCTAGGCTTTAGGCCAGAAGTGTCACGCCTCTGAGGAGTCCTTTGGCTCGAAGTTCGCCACAGACTTGAACGACCCAAGGTATCTGTGCCATGCAAGTGGAACTCCTCTATACTTGATGAGGCAAATGAGTATTTTGATCACATCATCCTTTTTATACACGTTGTCCTACTCCAAGCTCTATAGGCTTGAAAGCCAACTACCAATCAAGTAAATCAGGTGATGTGCATCTCTGTAATGAGAAGAGGTGTGGTCTAATGACATCAACACCCTATATAAGGTGTGCTTAATTATTAGGCAACTTCCTTTCCTTTGGCAAAATGGGTCAGAAAAGAGATTTGACGGACTCTGAAAAGTCAAAAATTGTGAGATGCCAAATTTTGAAGCGTGATCACCGAACAATCAAGCGTTTCATGGCAAATAGCCAACAGGGTCGCAAGAAACATGTTGAAAAAAAAAGGCGCAAAATAACTGCCCATGAATTGAGGAAAATCAAGCGTGAAGCTGCCAAGATAGCATTTGCCACGAGTTTTGCCATTTTTCAGAGCAACGTTACTGGAGTATCAAAAAGCACAAGGTGTACGATGCTCAGGGACATGGCCAAGGTAAGGAAGGCTGAAAAACGACTACCTTTGAACAAGAAACATAAGATAAAACGTCAAGACTGGGCCAAGAAATATCTTAAGACTGATTTTTCTAAGGTTTTATGAACTGATGAAATGTGAGTGACTCTTGATGGGCCAGATGGATGGGCCTGAGGCTGGATCAGTAAAGGGCAGAGAGCTCCACTCCAACTCAGACGCTAGCAAGGTGGAGGTGGGGTACTGGTATGGGTGGTGGGCTGGTATCATCAAAGATGAACTTGTGGGACCTTTTCGGGTTGAGGATGGAGTGAAGCTCAACTCCCAGACCTACTGCCAGTACACCTTCTTCAAGCAGAGGTACAGAAAGAAGTATCGTTCAAGAAAAACATGCTTTTCATGCAGGACAATGCTCTATCACATGCATCCAAATACTCCACAGGGTGGCTGGCCAGTAAGGGTCTAAAAGAAGAAAAGATGATGACATGGCCCCCTTGTTTACCTGATCTGAACCCCATAGAGAACCTGTGGTCCCTCATAAAATGTGAGATCTACAGGGAGGGAAAACGGTACACCTCTCTGAACAGTGTCTGGGAGGCTGTGGTGTCTGCTTTTGAGTGTCATCGTAAAGAAAGGTGGCTATATTGGTCACTGATTTGTTTTTGTTTTTGTTTTTGAATGTCAGAAATGTTTATTTCTAAATTGTGTTATATTGGTTTACCTGGTGAAAATAAACAAGTGAGATGTGTATATATTTGTTTTTTATTAAGTTGCCTAATAATTCTGCGCAGTAATAGTTACCTGCACAAACAGATATCCTCCTAAGATAGCCAAATCTAAAATCTTTTTTTCCCGCCTTCCTTCTTTTTTGATAGTGTATTTTTCACAACACTGTTTAATAAATCATTGTACTCATAGTTTGTTACTATTTTGTTTGTTCCAACTGGTCAGCAAACCTCAGGTGAGCTAAATACTAATCATACATTCTGTATTGTGTATTATGAGAATGACTTTTGCCATTTTCCCCAACATTACTACACCGAGGAAGATTTAAGATGACTTGATCCAAATGTGGACATCAAAATGTTTTATCTATGATTTTTTCCTTCACCCCCAACCCTCAGCTAACTGTGGGCAGCTGGGATTATAGACGACCTCTGACAACCTCTGACCTTTTAACCCGACAGTACATCTTTTTCGATGGGTGGATGAGGAGGAAGGAGGAATAGGAGGAAGGCAGTATAGGGCTATGAATAAGGCTCCACATACATGCTACGTTGCTATAGTCCATCATAATCTATCAGCCAAGGGAAACCTCAGGGCAGGAAGGCTGCCATGGCTCTGATCTATGACGAATGCATGGCGCTCCCTGGAGATGGGATAGTGTACGAGAGCTCTCCACCTATCAGTGTTTACCTCCCCTCCCCCAATCCAATCCCCTACAGCTACTGCAGAGAGCATGACACATGCAGTCATCTGTCATCACCAGAACACCTCTATAGGAGCAAAAGTGGAGCAGTGTGGGATTGCACAGTGGAAAGATTGATAAGAAAATCAATGTGTGAGATGTACACAAGTATCTTCAAGCCTTTTTAGTGGTGAGCTATGCTTGAGCCATGCATATTTTAACCCAGCAAAAAGAGTGGCTGAAAATGTGCCTTGAATTTCCATGTTTAGATTATTTAGATTATAGAGTGTTCAACCTCAGAAAAATACAACATCAGGTCTGCAAAATAATCATGATATCAGAATATAATAATGATCATATAGTGTAGTATAGTTTAGCCTACATTTCGAATTAGGTTTATGATTAATTCTTAGGTGTAGGTTGAGCTGCAGGTTGAGGTTCAAACAGTTGCATTGGTTGCATTGTGTCAGTAATCTGTGCATATGCACGATTGTCGTTCTATATTTACTACACATTGTATTAATCCTAAAATGGTCTTATTGTCACAAATGTACAAATTCCTTTGAGACCAGGCTGGTTGAGGAGCCTATCCAGGTCCGGGGCCTATCCAAGATCAATGGGCACAAGACCAGACTTACCTCCTGGATAAGGTGGCAGTCAATCGCAGGGTTGAATTTATGAAATATATATATATTTTTTTATTAAATTGCCATAAACTTTGTATATATCTAATTTAGGGTTGGTTTCCAGGACAAGGATTAAGCCTAGTATTAAAAGAAATTGCAATGCCAATAGTGTTTTACTACTGTAAGGCATCAGCAGAAAGTTAGCATTAAAACATTCAAAGGTGGGTTCCATTCACGTGGGTTCACTTCGAAAATCAACAAAAAACATAATTGTTTATGGGTTCCTGTGTAAAATGCTTCATATTTTTGATTATTAGTTAATAGTTATTTTTAGAAACATCTTTCATGTGTTATTTGAGTGTTTGAGAATAAACAAAGAGGACACTGCAAGCTTGGTACCTGCTGCAGTGGTTCAAAAGAATTTTACATGCCAGTACCCCCTCAGACATTAAACCTCCTGTGGTGAATCCTCCATGTTCCTTACACACACATGCACATATTGCTGTGATGCATTTTAACACATTTCGCCTTGTAAAATCAATCTCTCTTAATATAGCAAACATGTTTACATCAACACACCAGATGTACTGAATAAATAAATAACGCTAGGCATGATTCTGAGGCCTGTGCTATAAGAGTGCTTCACTCTGGAGTGCTAGAAGGAGCACAGGGATGAGGTAAAGGATTGAACCTGTTCTTCATGTGTATTGACAGTCAGCTAAAAAGTCAGCGTTCAATATGAGGGCACACATGAGTGTGTTGAGAGAGACTGTGGCTGTACAAACGAACAGTGAATAGCAAAATGTTCACAAACATGTGACACAGATATCATACGGTACAGTAACTCATCAACCTCAACAGTTCAACAGCAAATGACACAAAATAGCTACACGTAAACAAAATCCTAGTTGCTAAAGGCTAATCACAGCAGCATTCAAACTAACAGCTCATTACGACCACAAACTAAACCAGGCTTGATCTTACCAATAATGGTTAGTTAAAGATACTCACTACTGTCTGGGAGTATATTCATCCTTTAAAAATTAAGCATAACGGAGCTGCAAAGTAGCTTTGCTGGCCATTACAGTTATTAAACAGAAATACCTAATAACAGATGAAACCAGTGAGCAAAGGAGTATACAGTGTCTTGATTTGACTCTTTAGGTTTGGCAGTCAATCAAACACACAATGTAAAAAGTGGCCACCGACCGTTAATCTATAGCCACTATGATTTAGTGGGCAGACAATAGAGAACTCCATTGTGGATGTAGAATGAATTAGTCATTATAAATACATATATACTGTGCTTCTGGATCCTTGTCAAGCCAGTATCAGACCATAGTGGTTGATACTGTGTTCAGCCCACGGCAACATTAAAGTGTAAAGGAGTTGGAGGTGGTTGAGGTGGGCTTAAACCAGCAAAGCACTGATGGAGGAAAGTGCCTGGCCGATTAACATAGTGAAGAGGTTGTAATCTAGGGAGTGATTAGAGTAGGGGTGAAGAGAATGGACTAGGCCCTGTGTAGGCCGTAAGTAAAAGGTAGGATTTCACATTTTGTTGCCATCATTCAAAATGTCTCCTTTTGTAAACTATTTTTTGTTTAAACGCCATGTTACTGACCATTAGGTGGTCCTCACATGGGACGCTTCCTGTGTGAAGATCGCTAAACCCTAATCTAATATTGGACATTTGAGAAGTCATGATAGCTTGTGTTAACCTATAGTTTTATTGACTTTCATTTACTTGAAGAGAACCTACATCACATAGAGCTTAGGTGTCCCACATTACAGCAATTTATCTTAGCATAGATTCACACATTATGATGCATATCAGAAACCTTAGACCCCGGTTGCAAGTTCAATGTTCAAGTTCACTCGTTGTGCTGTGATTATTACTGATGTTTGGGTTGTACTGGGAGGGGTTTTGGAGGTTGAATGCATCTTGGACAGATGGATGTGTTTACACTGATATGAGATGTGGAGATTTGTATCTGCTTTAAATGGGTGCATTGACACTGTGCCTTATCCAGATATAATCATGATATTCAAGACGCATGTAGTGAACATGTGTATATGAGGTCTGAGTTTCTGTTTAACATTTGATATGAAATATCTGAAGTTATTGACGTTTAAGATACCGTATTGTGAATGTGTTGGTGGTGATTTTAGTATACTGACTCCAGACTGAATGTTTGTGTACGCTTTAAATTCCTGAAACTAACCTAAACCAGACTATAATCAGTATGCACTTGGGATATCTGATGCGGCATGCCATATGTGCAATAGCTGTGCATCCCCCAAGTCCTAGGTAATTTTCTGGATAAAGCCCCCCCAACTACTTCCAGCACACATTTGGCACATAAATCACAGCAGCCATACCTCCACTCCAGCCTCATAGTCAGATCCATCCAGCAGTGTGACTTTCACAGGCACTGTCTTTGGTCTTTTGGAGGATTTCTGCGGGGATCTGGACACCCTGCTGGGTGTTTTCTCTGATGAGTCGTCTGTGTCTCGGTGCTCATCCGACATCTTTGAGTCGTGATCCTAGGAACAAAGGAAAGTGTTTCAAGAGCACTAAAGCAGCGCTGTTGTAACAAAACCACTTATGTCACAGAAAATGCTAACTTTATAGAAGAATAAAAGTAGAATCAAATAACTTTAATGTTCATTCACTGAACTAGATTTAATTCGGATTAATTTCGGATCATTGATGTTTTTATCAATTCAGTCACAGTTTTGGCGTTGGTTTCAAGTTTTAATAGAGCACCTAATATATCATCACTGTTACGCATTATTCTTATCTCCAAAGTATCTGCAAAATGGCAACTTTAAATGTAAAGGAAAAAACCTTAACATTCAATGGACAATTCAATTAATTATTTATTTTTAATGTTATTCTTATCTATCATGGCTTCCGTACAATCTCATCCTTCTTTATTTTAAAAACAGTGAAATACAAAATAAAGTTTGCTCACAGAGTCACAGATTAAGTGAACACTGTGAACATGTTTAAATAAACAATTAAACAAAAATGTTAAACCTTCAGTCTGACCAAAACCTTAAATGTTAAACTCTGCTCTGGATCAGGAGAGCTGGTTAGCCTTAGCGTAGTTATCTAGCTACCATGATAACATTCTGCTCACCACAGAACACTTGCGATTTTGAATGAAGAATGAAGATGAAATGAGACAGGTTCTACACCACAGTACTGACTGTGTTCCAGCTAACTGAGGCTCAAATCACACACGTCTAGAGAATAAAGCCTCATACCTAAAAGCACAGAGTAGAGTGAATGGTCTTAGCACTGTTTTCAGGCACATGGTTAAACCAGGTTTGCTTGCTTCCTCTTTCATTTGAACTCAGCATGTCTCTAAACTCGCAACTATGTTGTTTTCCGAAAATGAATAAAATACTGTGACAATGTATTAGATACACACAGAACAGACATATGACACTTCAGACATGTCATAATTTGAATGAAATACCATCCTTATTTGGAGATACCATCATCACTTTTAAATTAATGCATTATAAGGTATTAAACTGTATAAACTGCACAAACCTATGTACTACATGAAGTATGGGTGATCCGACTCATTTTGATATCCAAATAACTATAATGACAGGTAACTGTTAACAAACTGAGACCTTTGGGCTGGTCTTCCTTTGAGCACCATCAGGCCCCTGCAATTAATCCAGAATACAGCGGCATGGGTTGTTGCTTCTGAATTCAGCCATGTAACTGCTGCGTTCTCTTCACTGGCTTTCTGTAACTGCTGCCCGCATCAGGTTTAAAACCCTGATGCTGGCCTACAAAGCCAGTGGACCAGTGGACGGAGTCCGAAGTTGCTTTCTTGCTCACGTTTGAGAAAAATTTATATACATCACAAGCACACATGCACATCCCTAACTGGAAGTAGAATTATTTACCTCATGTGTCACATTGCATGAAATGACACAGTTCACACAGTGCTGTGTAAACATCAGAGACCATGCGAGACCTGGTAGACCACCAAAATGTCCTCGTCAGATAAACAGTACTGATGGCTTTAGCTTTAAGAGAGAAGAAAATCAAACTCCAATCTCACTTTAAATCTGAAAGTAAATCCTTGTGTTTCTGTCCATGCCTACACTGTGAGAAGATGACGCAACACTCTAAATGAGACAAAAAAGAAGGACATATTGAGTTAAAAATGCTGAAGCGGCAGGTGTTCTCAGAATGAACTGCGTCCGGGCCTCAGCATCACTGTGATTGGGATAACCCTGGATGGTGAGAAGCAGAAAATGCTTCTAAAACTGGACTGAAACTGAGTCTCTAAAAAAAAGAAAGGAAGCTGGGAGAAAGGTAAATGATGGACCTAGTAAACACTGAAACATCTGATATTTTACACTAATCAGCCATAAAATTAGTAGAGGTGACAGGTGAAGTGAAAAATGCTGACTATGTTCATCTACAATGGCATCTGTCAAGGGCTGGGAAATATATTAGGCAATAAGTGGACAGTGATTTCTTGAAGGTGATGTGTTAAATACAGGGAAAATGCAACTTTGACAAGAATGAGGTGTTCCCTTAATGCAGTGGGTCAGTACCTACCAGAAGGACAACCAGTGAACCAGCAGCAGGGTCATGGGCACCCTTAATGCGATCCATGGAGGCCCACCTCACAACTTACAGGTTCTGCAGCTAATGTCTTGGTGCCAGATTCTACAGGACACCTTCAGGGGTCTTGTGAAGTCCATGCTTTAAATGATCACGATCTGTTGTGGCGGCACGAGAGGGACCTACTCAATATTAGGTGCTAATATTATGGCTGATCAGTTGTTGATTCATTTTTGAGGCTTCTGTGTAAATTTCTGTTAAATATATGTCTTCTGCTTTGTTTCCTGACACTGAATGAATAAATAACGTATTAATTATTAACTGTTTTGAATACAAATTTAATGCATGGTCTCTGACCTTTGCACAGACAGTATACAATAAAGATGTAACATGCCCTATTGCACTGAATTGCACTGCATTGCATGCTGGCCTAAGACTCCCCACCTGATTGGCTCTTTTGCTGTCTCCCTCCATGGCATTCTTCACATCTGAAGCGGACCCCTTCTCCGACATTCTGATCACTCACAATCCTGGACAGAAGGAAAAGGAATGGTAAGACGTCAAGGTTAATTGTCACACACACAACAACACCACTGCCAAACGTCCTACCCTCTCAGCAGGATCAATATCAGCCCCTTTAGTGCGAGCTTGTCTAAAACATCCACCTGCACTGCAAAAGAAAAGCCCTAAGGCAGTACAGCTAGTTCCCACCTCCACCAAAAAGCTTGTGTACATACTGTGAGAAATACCATTCTCCTCCCACATTTGCAAATAAACCTCTTCATAGATTGTGTATGTGGTTTGGATTACATTTGAATATTCCTCTGTTTCTGCATCACACACCTGAAATCTTTGCAATATCATTTGCGGTGGATTACATTAACGTAAAGGCTAGTAGCTCTGTACAATGTAATATTCAAAAAAGAATCTTTAGTGGATATTTTAAAAGATTCAACCAAGTGAATTCTCAGGAGCACTTTCATGTTGCGATTTTTCCATTCTACCACATCCCAAAGGTGTTGTTCATAAAAACACTTCAGCTTTGTGACATGGTGCATTATCACACTGGAAGTGGCCTGGTTGTTGCTTTAAAAAATGTCTGGCCCTACAAAATCGAGATTCATCAGACCAGGCAAGGTTTTTCTAGTCTTTCAGTTTGTGGTGAGTCCACTGCAGCCTCAGCTTTCTGTTCTTGACTGACAGAAGCGCAATCTGACGGGGTGTTTTGCTGTTGTACCCCATCTGCCAATTAGCAGGAAAAATGGGCAATGGTAAAAATCTGCGCTGCTTTGAAAAGAATGGTGTTCCCATAAAGCAGTGGTCAGTAACTACCAAAAGGACAGCCAGTGAACCAGCGACAGGATCATGGGCACCTAAGACTCATTGATGTGATCCATGGAGGCCCCACCTCACAATTTACAGATCTTAAAAGTATCTGCTGCTAATGCCAGATACCACATGACACTTTCAGCAGTCTTGTGGAGTCCATACTTCAAATGATCAGATCTGTTGTGCTGGCACAAGGGGGAGCATTAGAAGGCTGTAGCCATAAACAAATGACTGACCCTACAAAAATTTGATTCATCAGACAGGGCAACAATTTTCTAGCCTTTCAGTTTGTGGTGAGTCCACTGCAGCCTCAGCTTTCTGTTCTTGACTGACAGAAGCGCAATCTGACGGGGTGTTTTGCTGTTGTACCCCATCTGCCAATTAGCAGGAAAAATGGGCAATGGTAAAAATCTGCGCTGCTTTGAAAAGAATGGTGTTCCCATAAAGCAGTGGTCAGTAACTACCAAAAGGACAGCCAGTGAACCAGCGACAGGATCATGGGCACCTAAGACTCATTGATGTGATCCATGGAGGCCCCACCTCACAATTTACAGATCTTAAAAGTATCTGCTGCTAATGCCAGATACCACATGACACTTTCAGCAGTCTTGTGGAGTCCATACTTCAAATGATCAGATCTGTTGTGCTGGCACAAGGGGGAGCATTAGAAGGCTGTAGCCATAAACAAATGACTGACCCTACAAAAATTTGATTCATCAGACAGGGCAACAATTTTCTAGCCTTTCAGTTTTTGGTGTGTCCATGCCCACTGCAGCCTCAGCTTTCTGTTTCTGTTCAGAAGTGCAACCTGACGTGGTCTATTGCTGTTGTAGCCCATCTGTCAATCATTTTTTCCCCTTATTGTATGATTCTGAGTCTGAGAACTCTAGAGACTGTTCCTAGAAGATGACTAGAGTTCTAGAAATACTCAGTCCAGACCCACTGGCACCAAAAATCATGCCATTCTAAAAATCACTGACATCACTCCGATTTCCTCTCCATCCCGATGGCTGATGCAAACCTTACCTGAAGCTGTTGGCCCATATCTGCATGATTTTATGCACAGCACTGCTGGCACATGATGAAAGCTTTAAGTGTTGTTTATCTGAAGGAGGCAGTTTAGCTGGTCTGCCAGGTTGGGCACAGTTGTTAAGGGTTACCCTTTTCTCTGTAGCTTAAAATCCTATGGCTTTTTTGAACTCCTTTTCTGGAAACTCCTGATTTTCCTTCAACTTTCCCTTTCCTTATGCAAGTGTCTAACATCTCCTGAAAAATCAAGAACTTGTACTTAATGGCAGTTTTAACTGCACATCAAAAACAGAGGTGGGTCTTTCTGTAAGAACATACGGCACACTTCCATCCTCACGGTTTCTGTAAGTCCAGTTCCAATAACCCACACAACCTTGTGCTCTCGCTGACATTTAAGTCAGTCGGCAGATTAAAACTTATCTCCACAACCAAGTAAGCTGCTAATTTCCTTAAGCGCAAATGGACACACAGGCTGCTTTAATTAACGAGGGCAGTCACTGAGAGCCCTCATCCGTCTCGTGAAGAACGCAAAGCACAATGGCACACTGTGGAGAGCGAACATTTCACAGAGAGCTAACCCAGTGGTACTTAGCCTGAGCAGTGTTGCGAGGCACGTTCTCTCGCTCTTTTGCTCTCTCACTCTCTTGCTCTCTCGCTCTCTCTCTCATGCTATTAGAAGCGATGCCATAAATTATATTAGCTCAAAGCCCTCTGGTGTGGCAGATGCCTGCATCAATGAGAGTGCAAGACAACTGCCTTCTGTTATATGGAAAAAAGGGAGAGAGAGAGGCAGAAGGAATATATACGCAGAGTATATTCACGTAGTGTTGACTGTACTTTTTCATTTTCATTATTGTCTTCCTATTGTATTTCATCCCATGTTTCTATCAACCAAAAAAAAAAACAGATTCTCTAATGAACAAATTCTGGGGTAATGTTAATGCCCATCTCAACCAGCCAACCCATGTTGTTTTTCACCACCATATGGTCCTCAATCGTAAAAGCAAATGTTTCCAACCCATTTAAGGGATATCTGTTTGTGCAACAAAATATGACGACCCACTAATGATTTAATAGCAGCGATTTAGCAAGCTGTGATGAGCAGTGTGAGCTGTATGACTAATGTCAATACATTAAACTGTAAGAACCCTGCTGGGCAGTATTAAGATGATTCTGTATTGTGAGATTTCACAATGTTATAAAAATATCAGATGGTGTTTTTTTATAGATCGGATAAGTTTTTATTGGTAAAGTCAGTGAACCTATATTTCATGAGTGGTGAAGCTCTATTCCAAAAAATTACCTCAGAAACATTTACACTGGATACTTTTGTCTGATGCTCTTTTTTATGGGTGTCAGAAAATACTAAAATATCAAAAGTACTGCGATATTATATATCATAATTGGATTCTCAATTTTTTCATTTATAGCTTACATGTAACGATTGGTGTCAGACAGCAGTTAATCCTGTGTTGTAAATAGCAGTGTTGTACCTCCTACTGTTCTGACTGTATGAAAAGTCAACTATTCCTATACTTAGAAATCACTGCTCCCCAATGAAAAACCTGTATCTTCATTTTTGTATGTTTTTAGTCCATTTTCTTCATGGTTTAAACCCTGTAGCTGCTCTGTACACTGTGAATGGACCAATAGAAATGCTCTACATTACTTGGAATAAACTATTATTTTACACTGACTTCCATTCAAAGTTAACAACAGGACAGCAGCGATATGGTAGTGTGTTTTTATACTGTGACAGTTTTCTCAAAATTTAACTGTAAAAATCACAATATCTCACCCTGCCTTCTGTATCGCAATATATCACAATATATTTAATTGTAACCCCTGTATCATTATATGAATTGTATCACTAGGTTCTTGAAAAATACACATCCCTAGCTCTATGTGTAGCATCTCTATCTATATGTATATATGTATGTGGCATCAGGAGTCTTTCCCAAGGACTCTTATTAGAGTAGTGTATTTTGTTTCCCCAGCCAGGGAATCAAATCCTAGTACGCCATAGGAAAGGCCCACTACACTACACAAACCTGACAGAGCTTGAGTTATTTGGTTCAGTTTCTGTCTTCTACACTCAAAACTGTATTGCAGATGGACTCCTCAGTCTTTCATGTATCATCTTTTGTGAAAGCCACTGTTAACAAGGCATCTCGCTGCGCCTATCAGAGTACAGTGGATAGGGGGCTTATATTATGCATGAACCTTGCTCAAATAGCTGGGCTTTTTATAAAGCAATCAAAAAAACTACAGACTGTGATTTTGGGGGTTAATTTTCTTAGAGCAAGGGTAGGCAACTGAGGACCAGAGTCCAATATAGTTTGGTGATTTCCCTTATAGTTTGGTGAGTTCCCCTTCTCTGTGTTAGAGGGTGGCATGGAAAGCACTGAAAAAAAGTTTTACTGGGGAATTTGCAATCAACCCTACCTATGTACTGTATAATACAGCGATTCTTGACTTTCGGAACTGAACATGCAGCAGTGCTGTGCACATGGTAAAAACATTATCATATAAATATTAATACTAACATTTTAATATCATCCTGCAAACCTAACTACATTTCAAGAAAGGAACACTCCTAACAAAAGGGTTCTTTAGCAAGGGTCATGGACCTGTATACAACTTATAATAAACCTTTGGATACTCTTTGGATTTAAAACTTGGTTTCTTATAAAACCTGAAAAGAAATGGTACTGCGTAGCACCAAAAGTTTCCCACTATAGTTACAAGTCAAAGGTTCTGTGCTTCTTAGACCCAGTGCAGGTGGTGGGAGACAGGAGGATGACAACCAAGCTGGCATCCATGCTGGAGAACAGCTCCCACCCCATGCATGAGACTCTGGCAGCACTGGGCAGCTCCTTTAGCAACAGGCTGCTTCACCCCAAGTGTGTGAAGGAGCGGTATCACAGGTCCTTCCTTCCTGCTGCCGTCAGACTGCACAACCAGCACTGCTCCCAGCGGACCACATACACACACACTTAACTACACACACATGTTCATGTTCAGGGAATACTATGTGCAATATCCCACCCCCATGTGCAATTAAGAGTCTTTTGCTGTAAATAATATTATTTATTGCTTTTTTAATTCTTATTTATATTGTGTATATAGTGTAAATTATTTATCTACATTTTTGTAACTGAGTGTCTTGCTATCCCTTTCTGCTGTTGCACTGGGAATTTCCCCACTGCGGGACTAATAAAGGACTATCTTATCTTATCTTATCTTATCTTTAGTAAAGGTAATGGTTCTATATAGAACATTGATCAATGTTTTGAGTGGACTATGTAGAAAGCTCACAGCTCAAAAGGATGCTTCTTTGCTTCATTAAAATATTCTGTATATTGGTATAAAACTATAGATAGTTTTTTTTATAAAACCTGGTAATAATTGTACTAAGTAGAACCAAAAGTCTTTCACCACTGTTAAGGTTTCTTAGAAAACACAGATCTCTCGCTTCTTTGCCTGGTTAAAGGGTTCCTTGAATTGGTAAAAAAAACATATAGACAGTTCGTTATAAGGAACTATTTACGGAACTATTTTCCAGTTCTGAATAGAACTTTTTTCTGTATATCAAAACAGTTGTCACTGCAGATAAAACCGGTACACACATACAACCCCGCACTAAATAACACAAACTAACTGAATTTTATTTCTGTTATCAGTGTGCTTAGCAGCTCCCCTCAAAACAGTTGAGGAAAATGTGGGGAAAAATATGTACACCACTGAGCCTTCTTCATACCCTTTGAGCGTACCAGCGACTATGTAAACTTCTGTTTCATGTTTAATGGAGTTACAGTCACAGTGTGACACCACTCTGTGTATGCAAATCATCTTCATTTCCATACCATTTACTGACATCATGTGGAGGGGAAACAGCCACAAACCCTGAAAAGTAAAAAAAGGGAACTAATGCGATTAAATACAAACATCCCGGTCCAAATAAACAAACATACTCACACTATAACCTCACTGCTTTGCATTCAGTAACTACCAACCGAAGGCTTAGCCATCTGTCAGGTTGAAGACAAATGTCTTCTGCACTTCATTAAATTCGCCACCGATCCATACTGATTAACTCCACTTGCTGACTGGCTTCTTTTACCCAAGGACTGGTTTTGTAGCTCTACAATGGAGACTGGGAGCTGGTATATAAATTACGTTTTTTGATTATCTCAGCTGTATGGAGGGCTGCTGTACTACGGTCTGCAATCCACGTTCGGATGTTGATGCTAAAGTGCTGCTGCGCGACAGAGAGTGGAAACGGCACGGAATTGTTAGGGGAAAGAATAAAGCGGAATGATGATAATGATCACCGTGGAGAATCGCCAAGATGAAATGAAAGCACTCCGCATCTTGTTAACCTAAAAGAAGTCATGACTCCAAAGCACTGGAGTGATCTCATCTATTAGAAATGAGAGAGCAGAATACTGATGCCGCAATTTGTCCACCATCAGTCACTTGCCAATATACTGGCTGACCACTCCAGCCCTGTCGAGACAAATAGGAGAGGCAATATTTCTGATTTACACATTAAAGAATGTACGTTATTTGCAAAGTGTTCTATATAATACTGAAATACAGTGCATATAAAAAGAATTCCTAGATGTTTAACCCTTTTATTGCCTTTACACATGGATTTATTGTCAATATACACCATCATGGCAGAATGTTATGGCCACCTATGTAATGGTACGGAATAACCACCCTTGGCTTAAATGATACTAAAGAGACCTTGTGGCACGGACTGCATGAGGTGATGGAAGGTGTTCATTATAGAGGTTAACTGGTCTACAGTGGCGCATCAACTCGCCAGAGTTGTCATCGTTCCCCTCTGGCATTAGCAAAGCATTCTTAGTACACCTACACTAATACAGCTCTATAACATCCCCCTTCTCCCACGGTCACTGTCATATCAGAATATTATGACCACCCCTGGTTTGGAATGAATCAGCCCAGAACATCACAGATGCCTTTACAGGGTTTGCAGTACACATAAATAAAATATGAACATACCAGTCAGTTGTATCGGAGTGCAAATCAATCGTCAAGGGCAAAGGATATGACAATAGGTACTAGGCAAAGGGTGGTAGCATCTCGGAAAACACCAACTTTGTGGAATGGTTTAGAGAGGCCATAGAGAAGGTGTGCTGAGAATGGACTTCTTGCACACTGAGTGCCTCCCAGTAGCATAACATGTGGTGCTCCATAGGCCACTGATGCCAGAGGGGAATGACGACTCCGGCGAGCGGTACAGAGGAATCGTTGCGCCACTGTGGACTAGTTCACCTCTCTAATGGACACCTTTTGTCATCTAATGCAATACTTCAATGTCAATGTGAAACCAGATTTCTACAAAATAATGTTCGATTCAATACAAATATATAATGTAAAATAAGTGACTGTATAATATTCCCTCCCTTTAAAGTGACTGACCAAATTCAGTAGTCATATGTGTTCTTCCTCACTAGTCTTCTTCTTGTATGGTTACTCAGTTTGATTCACAAATGTGCAATATTCCTTCTTTCCTTGACAATCTTATTTATCCCCTGACTTATAGCCTTCAATAACCTTTTCTCAGAGTTACGTAGAGTGTTCTTTTGTCAAAAGCCGATCTGTACCAAGAGCCCTTCGAGGTTCAAACACAGCTTGACCCACCATCCTTTAAGATGCACGGAAGACAAGCATCCCGACTTTTTTCTGTCCTGGTACTTAAAGTGGAACCAGGGTGTCTGAAAGGCAGAGTCACTTGCTGTCTTCAATTGTCGACTGAAGACCTGAAGACTCTAGGAGTATTTTCGTAAAGTGAAGTCATTTGGATTCTAACCTGTACAAAATAGCTAAGCAAGCTAAGACCAAGAAGACCAAAAAAAATAAAAAATAAAAAATGACTGTAGTAAGGGTTCTTTGCCTTGTAACAATACTGAAAGCCTTTTTAGGCCAGGAACCATTTAGGAAACATCAACCTTTAAGGTGAATGTACACAAAAATATACATTAAACAAAGAAACATTGTAATATATCCCAAATGTATCACAGTGTCAGAGGACATTTAGGTTTGCATTAATAAAATTGTGCTGGCACTCTAAAAGAATATATTACAGACCTGCCAGACCTGGGGGCGTCATAACGTAGGCTGCTCGACCACTTTGAGTTAAACACAGTGTATGGCACAAAAGGCATCCACCAAGCGCACACAAAACATGAGGCGTCTTAGGGAGAAAAACAAGGAACGAGCTTGTCTTTCCCCATGAAAAACAACTGTATAATAACACATTTCTGCTAGATAGACACCATTATTAACCACAGAGAGACTAATGTCTAATGTAGGAAATGCAGCCTATAGCAAGAAACTCTGTTACAGAGCTCACATTAACTTGTGGAGTGAAGGTGGGGTGGATGGATTAGAAGTTCTTGGGAAGGTACTCTGAGGTTAGATGATCTAAAAGGCTTTCTGGCTTTAACATTTGTACTGTTCTGTTTCTGCAGACTACTCAGAGGATCAATCCATGTCATTTTAGAAAGCTACCTCCTGCGGATTGCCTGGAAAGCAAAGGTAAAAAGAAAGCAAAAAAATAACAAATCAATGTTACATTTGTTCTTAAAATATTTGAAATATTATTTTGAATGTTTTTTCACTGACTGGAGGTGCTGCAGCCCCTCCAGCACCCCTCACATTCCACAGTAATTGTGTTCCTATTATACTCTGTTTGATAAGCAGCTTTATATGTTCAGTTGCTTTTCACACAGGTCTGTTGGGAACTGGTTTCATTCCAAATTCAGGCTTAAATCAAACTACCTATTCCCCCACATTGACAGTGAAAGCATAACACCACAAATATGGACAAATGGGCAGCAGCACAGAACAGCGCTCACAAACAAAGGAGTGTTTTTGGGTGGGTTGAGTCCACTGCTCCTAATACCACAGTCAGCAGCGCTGAGATGAAAAACGCCTTATGGTTTTATGTGACGAAAACAGCAGTAGGAAATATAAAGCTCCCGAGCTTTACCCCAAACTGTCCCTCAACCACAGCAGCAACAGAGACGAAAAACACTTCAGAGTGCATCAAGCAACTCTGCACAGAGTCTTCTCAAAGCCAGGGATGAGCCATCATTCTCAGACATGTAACTAAATTGAATTTAATGCACTATATGGACAAAAGTATTGGGACTTCTGCTCATTCACTGTTTCTTTCGAAATCAGGGGTATTAAAGACTTGATCCTGCTTTTGTTGGGAGTAACTGTCTCTACTGTCTAGGGAAGGCTTTCTACAAGGAACATTGCTGTGATCGGGATTTAATTGCAATCAGCAACAAGAGCATTAGTGAGGTCCGGATGTTGGATGATCACCACCCTACCTCATCCCCATCTCCCCAACTGACTCCAATAGTGCAGGATGATCCAGAAAGCACAGTCCCACTGTTCCACAACTCTAGAGGCTTAATACATCTAAAGCCCATGCCTGGCATTAGGCACAGTGCCAATAAGTTTGTGCTTATCTGCTCCAGAGAGTCCTAGTCCTTTGTGTGCATTTGTCAGCAGTAGGTGGAAATCAAATTCACTAACTGCATTCATTAAAAAAGGGTGTCCACAAACATTTGGACATCTAATATGTAAATCCTCCTCCTCCCAGATAATCCCACACCAAAACATAATTTAACCCTTTCCCTCTAAGAAGGCCCCCAGGCTCTCGTTCAGGCTCTTGTCATCTCAAGGCATGACTACTGCAACTCCCTCCTGGCTGGATGACCTTCCTATGTGTGCCATCAGGCCCTTGTCCTTAATCTTCCTAAGTCAGCCATGTCACTCCTCTACTACACTCTACCCTACTTCACTGGGTTCCTGTAGCTGCCCATATTAGATTTAGTACCGCTGGCTTACAAAACCAAAACTGGACCACCCACTCTGTACCTGATTACAATGGTCAAAAACTGATCCGTAACAAAGTCCTTTGAGCTTTAGGTACAGCTTGGCTTGAAACACCATCCTTCAAGACTCGTGGTGTCCAAACAGCCAAGCTGCTGATGTCCGCAAATGCTGTCTGACGACCCATCTCTTTTAGAAGCACTTATTCATCACTGATAGTAAATTTATTAAAGCTTGTGTTTGCACTTACTTTGATTTCTTTGACATTGGGGTAAAGTGTAGTTAATGTACTGTGCATCTTGTGTATCTTCAGTGCTGACTCATATATTTGGCGGTACGTGAGTCTTTTTTGAACTTTTTTGGACTATTTCCACTGTCATTCCAGATAAGAGCAATTGCTAAATGCCATAGGTGTAAATGTAAATATGATACACAAAATATGGTGGACTACGCAACAGGTGCTAACCAATCTATTGCATTAGCTATTATTCAAAAAAATTATTCATTATTAATCTCCTAAAAATTAGTCTGCATCAGTGGTCCATGTTATATCCTTACAGGTTTACTAAAGTGTTTCAGGCTGCAATTCCAAAGTAAGATGCTTTCTGAGCTGATCTTACTAGAAACAAATTTGGAGACTTTCTAATTACTGTCTTTTATTTGTTTGATTCACTTTCTATTCTTTATTTTGATCCATTCACATTTTGGAGGCTTACAAAGTCTTTTTTCACACACATTCGTTCACTGCTTATTTTTATCCACTAGCTAAGACTCCCCGTGAGGGCTAGCATGCGCCTCCTCCAAGTTACATAAAGGCCACCACTTGCATTTTTCAAACAGCTGAACACACTTGGAGGAGAACACTAATTGCCCGTTCTGTGACATGCATTTACACTCAGTGGTCAAATGCATCTCTGGTTAGTCAGACTGAAATCCGATTTGTATGTAGGCTGGAATACTGGTGTTTCGGTTGTACTTGGAGGGGTTTTGGTTGTTGAATGTGTCTTAAAGTGACAACTGCATTTACACTGTTATAACGTGGCTCAAATGTGTCTCAGACCACCTCCTGAAGTGGGTTGAGTGATGGGATTTGTATCTGGTATACATGCGTCCTGGGTGGGTTTACCCTTGCCTTTCTGTGTGGCTTGAACCTATCCAGATGTAATCCTGATACTCAAGACGTTTGAAGTAACCAGGAGTTAACAGGGTCTTGGATTCCAAGAGACAGTTCCCTACAGTATCGTTGGCCCTACACAGCCAAGACTGTTGCGTTACTTCAGTAACTACACAGGGAAAAAACTTGGAGATGCTGTTTAATATGATATGATGCTAAAATTATTATTTTTTAATACTGCATTTGTTACTTTATACAAATCAATAGTTATGCTAATCCATGATTTAGTATCCCTTTCTCTATTTTATAAATGTTTATGTATTTGCATCACATCAACATCAGCCTACCGTTCTTACAGCCTTCAAAAAAGCTTGTTTCATACAGACAGTGCTGCACAAACACTGTTGTTGATACAGATTACTTAGTTAACAGTATCGACTGAAGTAGCAATATGAGTGCTCTTGTCTGGTTGCATCAGTTATGCAGTTGTTGAAATTATACCTCTCCTGGAAATGTGTTTTTGTGCAGATCACTTTTACTCTTATCCTGTTCGGAACAGAAATTCAGCCTGTAGTTCTGCAACAATGTTTCAGAAGGTAGTCGTTGTCGCACAAATAGCAGGTATTTGTATTTTACTACCATTAGAAATCATTCAGCACCAGTACTACTGTAGGCCACTATATTTTACATTTGGTAAGAGTTGAGTGAATAGGCTACAGCAGATGAGTGATTTTCTCATTTTCTCAGACCACACCTCAGTCAAATGTAGCTTTAACAAGAATGCAGATAACATGATACCTTCCCTACAGAAAGACTGACTGTGGTCTCACAAACATTCCCCAGAAATAGTAGAGAAAAGGTGGGCGACTAGATGAAGTAGAGCAAAGACAGGAGTGTGACACTTTCTCGAAAACGTTAATTAGCACAAAATATTTTTTTTTCTCCTGTAAACATATAATATGATATTAATATCCGTGACAGAGGCAGAAATCTGTGCTTAACATTTTGGGATTTAGCGCTTAAACCTTCAAAACCTCACACATGTGGCATTTACACAACAAGAAACATATCTTTGCATAACCTGGGGAGATTAAAAAGGGCAATAACCCAGCACTTGTGGAGGTGTTTGGATGCAGATGACTTTTAAAGCCCCCCTCTTCGAGAAGGAAGAGTGACAGAAAGCTTGGTTTCATCTGGGATCTGAAAAGGAGCTCTAGTGCATCCGGCCAGCTTTGAGAAACTCCATTTTCTGTACTTTGGGGCTCTACAAAAGCCAACAGAGAGAGAGAGAGTGCATAATGAGTCCACTTTCAAAGCATACAGCTACAATTGTTGGTTGAACAATTGGCACCGCATGCAAATCTTTCAGTGATACGAGTTAGGAAGTGCAGCAGTTCACACACACACACACACACTATTTGTAATTCTAGCAGTGTACGTATGTGCTGCACTCCGCCTCCTGTGTTAATATTCTAAAGACCTCTACTGGAGAAAGTCTGTTTTAAATGGCTGAAATTAAGCAAACACACACTTCCAAAAACACACTCTGATATTAGAAGTATTCGGATGAAAGTAGCTGATCAAAGCTATGGAGTCTAGTATCATTAAAAATACCATATTCCTTCCAATGCTGCTGTCAGTGATGAGCATGGTGATAGATACCATGGGAAATGTAGTCCTAGAATGTCCTAGAATCTAGTATGTTTGAGTTCAAGTTTATTTAAATAGAGCTTGTAACAACAGCTGTTGTCACAAAGCAGCACAAAGGAAGAAACCTTGAGAGGAACCAAGACTCAAAAGGCTAACCCATCATCTCCTCTAGATGTTCTAGAAGCAAAATACAGCAGAAAATCAACTGTGACTTTTAAGGTAATATATTGTTATGTTGTCCCGAAGAGGTTTTGGCTTATATAATAATATATGAGGATCCTCCTCTCTCAGGGTGCTGAGAGACTCAGACTTATTGCGTTGGTTATCCTAGGTTTTTATTCCACTCTCCTGAAGTGCTAATGTTAGCACTGTTTTCCCATGGCTTTTTGCATTACTTCCACATATAATTTCGTTATGACTGCCAGTGAAATGCAGTAACTTCAGATGTTTCTCACTCAGGGTGCTGGAAATGACCTTATTTCCAGTTATTGGTTTATGTTATTGGTTATGCTGACTTTAACTCTCTTGGAGATTAAGTTCTAAGTAGGGTTACAGCGACATACGATTAGTACTGACTAAAAAAACATCAAATCACATCAATTTCTTACTGTTTTCAGAGTTTAAAAACCAAACAATCAATCGATGAATGGAAAAAGTAATCAACTGATTAAAAAAGAATTATTAGCTGTAAAAAGAACTCCACCTAAACTGCAGCATTCTTATGTATTTATTTATGTTATTTAGTAGAAAAGGCTACAAAACAAAGAAATTATTAAAATCCTAGCTATCACAAACATTCAGGGTTTCCACTACATGTATTTTGCAGTGGCCGTCACCGCCACTTCAGGATTTACACAACAGATACAGAGATTTTAACGACAGATACAGGAGGTGCTATCTTTACACAACTGGGAGGGAGGGAGAAATAAGAAAGACAGGGAGGAAAGAAAAGAATGATTTCACAAATGAAAAGAATTCATAAAGTAATACAAAGCCCATGGCACACAGTATGTGCTGTGCCGCCTCCGTGGCACCATGCATCAATGCACACAGGCACT
The DNA here is from genome assembly GCF_030463535.1 of Salminus brasiliensis. Taxonomy (NCBI): domain Eukaryota; kingdom Metazoa; phylum Chordata; class Actinopteri; order Characiformes; family Bryconidae; genus Salminus; species Salminus brasiliensis. The sequence goes on from NC_132891.1 coordinate 14,030,719, forward strand.
TTATCATGCCGCCACGCACCACACTGAATTTTTACAGTAACACATGAAATTAAAGCCATGTGGAGACCACAGAAAGCCACAGTTGATCACTGTAAATTTACACAGAGAAAGGCAGCCAGTATTTTGGTAAACAAACAAATGGCAAGGCCAGGTTACCTCGGCTAATGTTACTGTCCAAACTCTGTACAACTCTTATCTTTCTGCTCAAAAACAGTCAGTTCACAGTAGGTGAAAGATACTATATGTATAAATGGATCTAAGGGAATAGTTACCAAAGTTTGTTGTGCAGTCTGTTTCTAGTTGTTTGATATTTCCCAATTTAATATCTTTTCACATTCATCTGGCAGAGGGGGGGTGGCTGAGTGTGGGTCTGCCGCTGCTGCTAAAAAAACACTGGCATTGTTTCATACAGTCCTAAAGGCTTGTGTTCCTCATACATGAATATGATGCATGAATTATAATCGTCATGCTAAAATGCCCAGCAATATCAGAAAGTGCATCGACATTATTCCACTAATGTCGTCTGTATCGCTACTCAATCACTGGAGCTGAATGCCTGTTCTGGTCCATGCAGGACCTAATCAGCTGTCTGTGAGAGATAATAGGCAATCAGACACAGGCTAGTCTGCTCTTATCTTCTGTAAAATGTCCTTTTTTTGTTCTAGATGCTTCTTTTCAGCTACTGTAGGAGGATTTCACACAGGCTTTTTAATTTTGAGACCCAAAACAGAAGCTTGAGGCACCAGTTAATCACAAAGTGTACCACATAACAAAATAAGCTGTGGAGATTATCTCTACGTACAACATACAAATATCTTGGAAACAAGGTGCTGTAATCGTCTCAAGACATCAGTTCAGGTGATGCATCACTGAAACTAGAAGTAATGTAAGTACAATCTGCACTGGCTTGAGGTGCTTCGATACTCATCTACGCAGTGGAGCTCAATGAGACATGCTTGACATACACTGTACTTTGGCTGCATGAAGCCTTGTCCCTTTGAAAATGGCTGAGGCAAACCCTTTATAAAAGACAAGGGGCATTTCAAAGCCAAAGCAAATTTTCCATGCTAAGCCAGCCAAGGTGGCCGGAATGAGTTCTGAAGCCTCTGAAGCCAAGATGACCCACTCACACGTGGCCTGTCCACCCCCTGTGTGGTCCGAGACATTCATTTGAGCGCATGAGGCTGCATGTTAACAAGTATGCCAGCAAGTCGCCGGTCAGCTCTGGCACAAGGTCTCATCGTGATCAAAATTGCGTTTGACATGCGAGACAGCAGGTCATTAAAATGCCAATAGAAAGATCAAGCCGCCTTTATGGGCCCAAAGTGCCGCTCAGAGAGCGATATGATTGCTGACCTGAGATCAGATTGCCCCTGGTGCACGAGCGCCGTCATGCCTTTGTCTATTATCTTCTCGTCAGAAGTCAGTTTGATGGCGAATAATCTTGCAAAGAGGCATCCTGCTCTGAATGCTGATGGCAAATGAGATGACAGAGAACCCATCCAAAGAATGGCTTATATGTGACTGTATGTGTTGGGAGGGATTTGGGATACATCGGGAACACAAAACATCACCTTTATGGTCTCTTCAGTGGGCAGGGGATTATAGAGCTTGGGCATTATAGGACAGAACTCTCAGAGTATCGCTTGCCAAAGCTTCCAGCTTGGCCGTACTGAGCATTGAGGGCACAGTCAGCTTCTGGCATATAACCAGACCATATGGACATATTGCAAAGTGAACTTCTTGTTACCAGTGAAGCAGCCTATTTTCCTTTGTTACTACTAAGCCAAAAGAGCGGTAACCTTCAAGAGCTAGAGCTGAGAACTCGTTCAGCAACGGTGATGCAATGCAGTGTGATGTATTAACCAAGACGAGTGGTGAAAGCCAGATGATGGATTGCATTTCCAGAGCAATGTAAAGTAATAGCACTGTCCTTAGAGTCAAGAGCACCCAGAATTGCCCCTGTCTTTACCTTTATCTGTGCTGATCACTAAATTAGCAGCAGGCTCAGAGGAAATAACAAGTGCAGATAATGACTGTACATGTGGGCTGATGGTTAATGAGGTGATTTTGGTCTTATTTGCCCAGATATCCAAATGGATAAAAAAAAATCTGATTCATGACAGCAATGCTGAGCCCTTCAGCAAATCAGCTGAAAATTAAGCATCATCACTTTGGTCATAATGCTGTGCATATAAGACACATGCACATCCCTGTCAAAACTAGCGATATTCACACTTCAGATGTGACTTCCAATTACCTTTCACTGTAATGACAGAAAAAGGTCATAGGCTTTGTTCAGACATTCGTCTCATGTCCGATTTTTGGCATTTTTCATAGAATGTGATCTCACTTTGATCCAACATTGTATTGAAGCTAAGCAAGATGGAGCTAAACCATTCCTATAACTTTGTGTGTCGTCCTTAGTATTTACTTTTTTGCTCCTGCCCCAGGCAGGTCTGACCAATAATCAGAAGAAGAATGTTCTCACATGGTTTGTTGAGATGCATTTTAGTAGGCTTGAGTAAGAATTTGTCCCTGAGTGAAAACTAACTGAACCAAAAGAAAAACGCTTTTACAAACTAATTCGAACCAGAGCGAACCAACTATAGATGTACAAACACACTTAGTGTCGGAATGTGCAACAGGAATGGCAGAGGTGCACATTTACATATTAGGGACATTTCACTTTATTTATATAGAGCATTTTATACTATTGTTTATATAAAGCCAACTTATATAGCTTTATATAAACAATGACAGAATTAAAGCAATATAATAAATAAGCGTCAGTCTTTTCCCGTACCCTACACAAGAAAAAAAAAAACAATCTAAGGGACAACAGTCTATATACCATGTTTTTATCATGGTCTAAACACAGCGACTGCTTCAGTAAACATTTGGACTTAAAGCCTGTCTCGGAGTATCACTTGAAGAGCCTTTTAGCCTCTTAGTTAATGTTAGCAACTCCCGAGGTCAGCTAACACTAATGTCCTGGCCTCTCACTGTTCTGTTTGCAGTCTGTTTCCAATTTATTTCAACCCATGAAATCATGGTGGCTTGGACGAAGATGGTGTGTCGGCTTTGTTGGATAGATGTGTGCGGAAACACAGTGAACATGCTAATGTTTAAACTGTATTTTTTATGAATGTCTGTTCAAAATCAATGAAAAGAAACGTAGGTTAGCCGCGGGGTCCAAAATCGCAATGTGAACCTAACGATCCTACTTAACACTTTACTGCAGAATCGCAGTGTTCACTCCTTATTTAAATATGTATATATCTGGTGGCCGGTCACCGTTTGCAGTGCTATTGCCTATTGCTTTGGTATGAATATTTCCAAAGATTAAAAAAAAAATCTCATTCACTATAATACACACTAGCCAACAAGGCCCAAGCTTCCACATACAGCTTATCAGTGTCCATTTTCCACCAGCATCTGAACAATGCACTCGAGGATGCCAGCTCGCTTAGATAAACGCCCCAAAAGCCGGCGAAATGATGGGGCATAATTCCCTGCAAAATGACGGCCATGCTATGCCATTTGTCATCAACTATCTTCCCCTGCACTCTTTCCCTGCAGCGTTGCCGACGGAAAAAACGGGGGAACCATGCTTGCGACCAGTCCTCTGTAGCTCAGAGCGCAATCACTCATCTGTGCTGCAATCTGTTACAGGAATCCATCATTCATGGCACAAAGTCACGGCAGCGGAGGGGGAAAGCCACAGGACAGCGCCTGTAATGACTCGAGTCAAACATGCCAGCAGTTCACGAGAAAAGATTTCAGGAGAATAAAAATGACCATGGGGGAAAAGCAATAACGCAGCACTTCCTCTTGTCTTCCCGTGCAGGGAAGCAGTATGTGAGAGGGAAAGTTATTTCGGGGAAGCGTGTGGCACGCCTGAAAGCCACTGTGGTGGCCTTTCACAGGCCACAAAAACTGCACTGTTCCCTCTCCCAGAGAGCTTCACAGTAATTCGCTGTAATCGAGCTCTTGATTGGAATAATGCCAGCTGATTCTTATGGGCAAATTCCCCATCTAACTAAAAAAGAAGACTTTCTGTATAGCTTTGCTAGTCCAGCTAGGGGTGGATATTATGCCAAAAATATAACATGATTATACCTGACATTTTCATGACAATTGAAGTTTACCAAAATTCATTTGACTTGATTTTAATGAGTTGAAACAGAGACAATGCACGTACACAACAGTACTCTTCCAAATAAAAATGCTCTTTAAAAAACAATGTTTTTATCGAACATATTTAATACACACATCCCAACAACCCTCTTAAACTCCACAACACTGTCAGTGCTTCCAGATATAATTCCATTACATTTAGAATTAATCAGACAGCTTGCATTGCTTTGCACATACTGATTTACTGAATAATGATCCTTAGGATATAATTTGATATCATGATAATCATGGTTAAAAAAAACTTTAGTTCGATATCAATCTATTTTTAGTGAAACATTGTCAATAGCATGACATGCTGTATTGTGATGATGACGTAACATCTAGGAATGCACTGATATGGGCCAGGGCTGATATCCAACATTTTCCGTGCACATATTTGTTGATGGTGTCATTGCCAATGTATTAAAGAATTGTAAAAAAAAATACCTTTTTTTTTTACGTCCCTTTGATTTTCAAAAGTATTTGGACTAATAAGTATTTTCATGGCCAGGTCTGGTCTGTTCTCTCATTATTTCACAAAACAACACAAAGCGGCATTCAGTGACGCAACTGTGAGCGATGTGAAGTGGGCGAAGTGGACGAAGTGGGCGAATTGAGCAACACTGAACTTTGTGGAAATGACAAGTGACACGTGACAGCGAATCCCAACCAGAAAACAGGTTCTCACGCTCCACTGACTTCGGTTCCTACTGAAGTACACCAACAGTCAGCAAGACAATTTCTCTTGTATCCATTGTGGATTTTTTTTTAAATGTTCAGGACAATTATACAATACAGTAAAGTACAATATACAGCACAAGTACACATGTTACTTCAAAAATTATCTTTTTTTGGGTCACTGTTATTTATCGATGATGTGACTGCTGATAGAAGTGCATGCTGGAGCAGATTCTGCTCAAGTTGAGTCAACACCTGAAAACTGATAGGACTGTCCTTTACAGCTCCAATGGATAATGACCCAAAACATAACATGGAAAGAAATCCGAGAGCTTCTTGGGACAAAGAAATGGAATGTTCTTAAGCTGCTGAGTCAGCATTGAGCTTTTCACTTACTAAAGGCGCAAATAAGCAGCAACTGACAGCAGCAGTAAAGGCCTGGCAAAGCATCTCAAGGGAGGAAACTCAGCATTTGGTGATGTCCATGGGTTCCAGACCTCAGGCAGTCATTGACTGCAAAGGATCCAAGCATCCAAGTATTACAAATACTTTTAGATTTATAACCATGTTAGATTGTCCAGTTACTTTTGAGCCTGTGAAGATGGAGGTAATAATCGCTGTTATTTCTAAATGAATAATTTTTAAACACTTGAGTTCACATCTTGACTGTTTTGCCTCAAAACCACTGAGATGTTAAAGTCATCTACTTGGACTGGAATATTTGAGTTAACACCAGCTGCGATACATGTGTTGTGTCTGTGTTGGGCCTGGATGATCGTAAATAATAAATAACTATCACAATATTTTCTTCAGAATTACTGATAATATCGTCCTCACAATCACACCACCTTGCCCCACTGCAGCTCTGATGTACTTCTATTATGTATATTTGTATACTTTAAAACACACCTTTTATCTACTTATAAAACCCTTACATAAATGATTATGACATTTATGTAATTATTTATTGTTATTATTTATGTCATTTATATTATGCATTAAGTCTTTTGCATGAGAAAATATAAATAAATATATTTACTTGATTATGGGAAAATCAGGCATCATGTCACCTACCAATATGCTATCCTTAGGGAATGATAGCATATAGACATTTTGTTAAAAATGTTGAGCCTATTGTTGAACACATTGTTGCTATGTCAAAAATGGCAAATGCTACATGTATATACAGTCATTATAATATATATATATAACCAAAAGGTTTTATCATAATATTGTTAAATGTGATAAAAGGTTAGGTCATTTTTCTATTCCCTTCTTTTTATATAAATATATAAATCTATGTTATATCAGTCAGCCCATGCCTAAATCAACATTTAGACAAAAAAATGTACTCTAGGTTTACCACAAGCTTAAGCACAGATACAGCAGCCATGTACAGTGCAAAATATTGGATCAAACTATTTTCATTTGTGGACTAAAACTCATCAATCCTTGAAGCTTTGCTGAAAAGGAGGCGATGACGTCGCTATACTCCATATAATCAGCTCTTGAGAGTAATGGAAGAAAAAAGGGAGGAAGGTTTCTCCTGGACCAGCAAGTATATCGTCTTGCCTGGTTAGTATGCACGGCCGCGTGCAGGCTGACTCATATTAATTGGAGCATTTATATTAATGCTGTTTGCATCAAATCCATCAATCTCCCCTGACTGGAGTTTGGCTGCTGTCATAAAACAAGGGTGGAGCTCCTGTAAGGAAATGTCCTTGTCAAAAGAGAGAAACTTTTCCAAAACTGGTTTAGAACTAAAAACTAACTAAATCAATTCTAGGATGTGGCATGAGCTTCTGAAAAAACACTGCATGAGGGAGTTAAATCAAAGAGCTGCCAACTATGGATGTTTTTTTAGTGAGAGAGCAGAGCCTCAACCTGTACGGGCTCTTTTTCTACACTGCATGGTTCAGCATGATACAAATGCAGTCCTGAGGCATGTCTGTAAAAGAGGAAGCAGTGTGAGGAGAAGTCACCACCATGCTAATCCATATTAGCATCAAACCAAACTGGGAAAAAACTACATTCTGCTCCACAAAGATATGACTCTTACTGTAAAACAAGATTATGCATAGTACATCAGTCTTGACCTTGTGGTTTCCGTTTCTGTAGCATTTTATGCATCTTGCCCCTCTCTGAGTCAAATAGCAGCACACTTCTAACTAAGGCTTCTTTCACACACCTCCGCCGATGTGTATAAAGGCCTACTGGAGCGCTTTTGACCTACAGATCATACAGAAATGTTAAGAGCCTTGGTACACTGTCAGTCCAACTGTCTGGTGCATTGCTTGGTGAGCAGGGAGTGAATACATCTCAGTTTCTTTCCTACTGTCAGTGCACCAGCATTGCACCTCATTGCTCTTTCTTGGCCATCCCAGTTTACAAAAATCACGAGAAACATCATTGGCCAGTCTGGCAGCAAGGAGAAAGCTGCGTACTGGGCACCGCTGACTGCTGTAATAGCTTTATAAATATGGACTTAATTACTGCACTGGTCTCTTTTTACCGCCTCTGGATGGATCACAAAACTCACAATTAGATTAGATCCCGGACTGTATGTGAGACAGTAGCTTTCAGTCTGAAATAATTTAGTGTTACTTCTCCGTTTGTATTAGTGACTTTTATTAATATAATACAGGAAGATGACCAAATTCTGCACCTAACAGCTGTGGTAAAGATAGTCCATTCCCCTCCCCTAAACTCTACTCACCCAGAAAGTTATATATATATAAATAGTGGAGTCCATTGTTCTGAGGTTGTCTTACTTGAAGATTTTTCCTTTTTACACTTGTGCCCATATGGGATTCCCAGCCCTCACACTAATAGAACCCTGTTCTCCACCCACACCTATATATATATATATATATATATATATATATATATATATATATATATATATATATTCATCTATGTATTTATGGTTCTCTGCATGCCACATAATTGGACTGATTAGATGCATGAGGCATGAAGGAGTAGGTGTACATTTATATTTATACATTTATATATTTATATGTGTATATTTACCCCATATCATATCATATACCATACCCTTAAATCACTCACGCTACATTAACCCAGGAAACATGTCTGACCTTCCCCATGAAATGTAAATAACAAAAGTACAGATGACGCTCTTTCCAATTATATGTACACATCATTTTATCCCACCCATTTCAGCATGCGACAGCCAATGGGACAAGATAACGAATCTACCAAATTCAATCAGCTAAAGACAAAAAAGCTAATTGGATTTGTCTAAACATAGCCATAGCGCAGAAGACAACACCCCTACCTATTGACATGGTCCTGTAAGAACAGGCTGTCAAACATCATTGGATGTGAGCTCCTCAAGGACACTCAGATAAAACACACACCATTTGAGAATGTTCCATAAATCTCGAATGGAGCGATTCACCCAACAGACATTTACAGAGATGGGTACACAAATAATTAGATGATGTGAATTCCTGATTATTCACTCATTTCGAAAATTACCAGTGCCTCTAATGACTAGCACTCTGCGGCATCGGCCGGCGAAGTTGGTTCATCTTGTTGTGGAGTGCCCTACTCTTGATGTCGTCGACTTATTTAATGGCAAAAACAAACGTGTTTACTTCCTCCGCTGTCTTCCCAGATGTCACTGTCACAAAGCCTTCTCGAAACATCAGGCCTCACACCATGACAGGCTTTCAGACACTTCTAAAGAGAGGGAAATGACAGGGAAAAGTCGCATGCGCTCTGAACTGACGGGATAATGTGAAGCTAAACAAAAAGCACGATTCCCTTTATAAAATACAGTTGCCATAGTGACACCGGAGTGAACTGACAAAGCTTAGCTTCAATAGAAATTTTAGAAATTTCAGCCAAGGGACATTCCAGCACTGACTGACATGAGAACAGCCCTGTACATCTTTACGTGATTTATCTCAGCTCATCTCACGCAAGCTGATACATAGCCAGCATCATGACCTTTAGCGCTTTAGAGCACAGAACTGAAAACTGGGAAATACAGTTTCAGCTTGATTTGAGGAATGACCTGAGCTGTGTGTGTACAAGGTTGATATTTTTTTCACTTATTTTGACCATAAACTCCTTTTTTTGTACTGCATATGATATGATGTTGCGTTGTGTGCAGACTTAAAATAGTCGCAGAACCTCAGACTTCTTATCCGATATCAAGCAAACATCGCCTGCCTCCGCACATTCCGAAAAGCAGCGATGCAAATTTCCGCAGAAATGCCAGCTCTATTCAAACCCATCTTGTTCATTTCCTGCCAAACTTCAACCATATCAGTGTGCATATTAAGACTGAACAGCATGTTCACAGATCTGCGCGAACTGTTTAGAAATGCAAGCTTAGAAGTCACAGTCAGCAGGGTTTCCTGCGCTCTTCTTGCAGATCTTTTTGCCAACACTGACCCCCTGGTGTCAGTAATGTCTTAGAATAATGTATGGCAGTCTGAAGGGACAGCTACTTAGCTGTTTTCAACAGTTTGTCAATTAGGTTTACAAATGTGATGTAAAATAATATACTGAATTTGATTTGAAACTAGCCCTGGTTATACCATAATAATAAGGCTTCCCCAATGACAAAAGTTGTAAAATGTGTCACCAGTGACTGCCGCAGACCTAAGCAGGAGCAGACTTTTTGTTATACTTTTAAAAATAAAGGCGCTACAAAGGATTCTTTGAGCGATGCCGTGGAAGAACTAGGGATGTACCGATCCAACCTTTTCTGTTCCAAATCAATACGATACATAAACCTTGCATATCGTTCCGATACCATTACTTAATTGATAAACCATAAATCTCACCATGTGGGACAGCCTGGTAGCTTCTCCCTTCTCGGTTCTCCTTATATGGAAGGCCATCTGTGGCAGTGACGTCATCACCCCCTCTCCTTTCCCTGACAGCATATGTGCCTGTGTGTGAGAGATCACCCGCTCCCCCCTCCTTCCTGCACTGCTCTTGAGTAAACAGAGCAGGCTGCTAAAGGTGATGTGTGTGGATTCTAGATGTTTTCCGAGCTGGATTACTCACTGAGAGTCGATGACATGTCGAGGGTAATCGGGTTCAGTAAAAGGAATTATCCAATGCCCAATCTAGCTATTTTGTATGCATTGGCACCGATATCCGATCCTAGTATCAGATTGGTGCATCACTAGGAAGATGCAGTTCTGTAATAGAGATATGTGGGTGCGAAGAACTTTCAAACAAGTGAAGGTTCTTTTAAGCATCTCAGTGTCAAATCTCTTTTACACAAAAATGCACTCTTCTACGAACTGTCCTAAAGAACCCTTTGTAGTGAATGTAGTGCTCAGGCAGTTAGGCTTCTTAGACTCACCTCACCTGGTGGCAGTTAGCCAGCCTTTTAAAAAGTCTTTTGTGCACAGACCTCATTTGCTGAAGTCAGGGGTTCCTCATCCTTACATGTTTTTTTTTTGTCTTTTCCTGGCTCTAAACCACCTGACTCAGCTCTTGATACTCACCTGATGAGTTGTGTTACGGTAATGCCTGTGGTCCCCATGCCTGTGACTGAAAAATAAAGCAAAGAGCTACTCAAGTCTACCAAGTCTACCAAAAAGTACAAGAGTCTGAAATGATAGAGGAATTCCCATTGAAACCCCAGGCAAAAGGGGAAATGCGCTGGCAAAGTCATCTCTGGATTCCGATTAGTAAGAATAAAGGGAAAACGGGCTAATTTAATTGGCTAAATGAGCAAATATCCCTTAACAACACCTCAATTACTGTGTTTGGCAAATGTGAAAGGGAACAAAACAAAATGACAAAACTTGGTGTAATCTTTTCTTCTAAGAGGGGTTCAGTCTAGCATAAAAAGCACATTAGGGCTACATCATTACATGCAATGTATTTAAATCACTAGTACATTTGCTGCTGTGGGGAAGGGCCTATATAGTAGCAAATGGAGGCTACATTGTACAGTGTTGTTTCTGGGCTTTGACTTAACTTTAGTCACATGGGAAAAATGAGTTCCACATTAACAAAACATATCAGCTGCTGCCAAAAGTCAGCTGAACAACAGTGACTGATGATATAATAAATGTCCAAATGTTTGTGGACACCCCTTCTAATGAATGCATTCAGCTATGTTAAGTTGCACCCACTGCTGACACAGATGTGCCAATAAACATAAACACAGTTGGTCTAGTCCCTGTAGAGAAGTATTGGCAATAGAATAGGACTCTCTGGAGCAGATAACACAACATAAACCTATTGGCACTATGCCTAATCCCAGGCATGGGCTAGAAGGAGTACACCCCCCCTCCCCCAGCATTGAGCTGTGAAGCAGTGGAACTGTGTTGAATGTATGGAATGATGGATGATGCCCCATCCAATACTTTTGGGATGTGTCGGAGAGTTGAGCATGAGGGGTGGTGGGGTGGTGATAATCCAACATTCTGTCCTCACTAATGCTTTTGTCGCTGAATTAAACAAGATCCTCTAAGCAATGTTCTAAAATGTAGTACAAGGCCCTCCCTGGACAACAGTAACTGGCAGTTACTCCAATAAAAGCAGGGTGAGCTCTTTTTAATACCCTTAATAACCTTGATTTCAGAAGAAACATTAAATAAGCAGGTGTCTCAATACTTTTGTCCATTGGGTGTATATTTTATTCATTTAGAGCTGATATACAAGTGAGTTTAAAGCACTGCTTTTCCAGTGCACACCGCAAACATGCTATATTAGTAAGTGTAATCCTCTTGAATGTAATCTAAATATCTACTATTTCTCATGAGAAATATTACAAAACATTAGATGTATGAATGCGCTTATTTCTAACTTAATTTAGCTTTTTGTTTTAAGTGATTTTATCCACTAAAAGGGTCTTATTAATTTGCTTGATTCAAGAAATGCCGCTTCAAACTAGCTAGATTTTCTACTGAAGCTTTAAGACACTTGCAAGTAAAGCTATGTTAGAAATAAGCTAAATAATCCTATAATTCAATCTAAAAATAATATGATATTTAAATTAGACTTAAGAGGATTACCATGCTAAGGTATATATTTTTTTGCAGTGAGACTATATGATTTACAGCAGTGAGTAGGAGTGTAGTGCTCTCAGTATGTATTGAAAAACTGCAGAGAAACGGCCCTAAGTCTCTTACGACGGTCTCTTATGAATTTGTCTTTAATGGACACCACTGTCAATCAGATATCTGTCACAGTACAGCACACAGGAAGGAGGGAGGGGATTAACCCATGCTCAGATAAGGAAAAACTTATATATATTACTTTTATGTTCAAGGGTGGCATTTATCTGATCCAAGCCCATCTGTGTAGAGCTCTGTAAAATCATGTTAACACACAAGAAATAGAAATAGAAATATATAAATATTATAAAACAGAAATATGTGCACTGTTAGGTCCCTAGTGCGCATACACTCCCAAAATTAAAGGTCACTTGATGTAATATGTGATTTTACTCACATATCTCTGGTACAAACATGACTCTTTATGGATCCAAAAGTGGTACTTCTGAAGCACTCCTCAAAGAACCCTTTGTAGCACCTTTATATTCAGAAGTGTACTTGTAAGCTGCGCACATGGCGCACACTAGGCTTATGAAATTGAGTGCAATATACTAACGTACGATTGATGATAGTGGAATGGAGAAAGTGTGGATCCTCTTATCTTCCTCCAGTATCCCGGTTCAGCACAGCAGGTAATGGGGAAATCCCCACAGAGAAGCTGCTTGAATGTTTCTACTTAGAGATCTGCACGCCAACTTTTCTCTTGCTCATGGTTTGTTAGATCATGTCATGGTTTGATATGGTTTTGTGTGATCGCCCTTTAGTTAAAATATTACAGTGTAATGTTACTTTAAGTTAGCACCCATGGGTACACAATATGTTATTATAGCTTTCCTTCACCATTAATGTTGTCCATTATTATTTTTAGTTAAGCCATTAATAACACAACTAGGCCCATTTTTTTTGGTTTACAAGATTACAATACAAATATGATTACTTTATGAATTGTAAAGCAATAGACGTAGCATTTTCTGACATTTAATCATCCAAACTGACAGTATTATTAATCTTAAATCTTACAAGCTTTCCCACATTAACATTATTAACACAAGTCATCTCAGACACTCCAATGTAATGTATGTCATATATCAAACTGAGTTTCAAATTCTGTGAAGCATTTCATACATTAGCCCTTGCACAGTGGCAAAGAACCAAGACAATCTAGCATGGTCATTGAGCCTGTTTCTTAAAATAGTGGGTACAGGAGCCAACACATTTGCTAATGATAAGATGTCTGCCCCCCCCCCCCCCATTGGCTCAGTAATAACATGTTCCTTAAATCTAAAACATGGCAAAAATGAGTTTACAATTATGTAGGGATGTCCCGTTCCAATCCAGTGGATCAAGATCGGGGCAGATCCAGACATATTTTAATGGATTGGGTATCAACTACTTTAATCCCAATCCAGTTCTGAGTCTTTGCTTTAATCATTGTGTTTATACTGCCACCAGGTCTGCGAGGCACCATTAACGGACATCACCGGCCAGCCGGCAGCATTAAGTACGTTTAACAGAAGGTAAATAAAAGTGTTCAGAGTCTGCAGTGTGGAGCTACTTTACAGTGGAACCTGAAAACAGACCATAATATCTGAAACTTCTATAAAACTCTCTGAAACGCTCTGTTTTACTGGTGGGAGAACCGCACCCCTTTCCTTGTTTTTAAACCAGCACTGAAGAGCACATTCACACACTACAGAAATCCAATTACAGCACATTCACCTCACTATAAACCAGGTTTATCACATCAGTAGTCGACAAACAACAGACATCAGTCCAGAATGGACAGTCATTTAAATAAAAGTATCTACTAAACAAAATAAATCTGCTCAGAATGTCTCATTATAGAAACTGTTACTAAAAATAAAAGGCTTTTGCGTCCGTATTTATTAGCAGCACATCTTATCTAAACTGTGTGGCTGTATTATTTGTACAAAGACAAAAATCGGATCAGATCGGTATCAGCTGATACATTAAAAGACTCGGATCATATCGGGGGCAAAATTACCTGATCGGGAAATCCCTAAAATTGAGCTTAATATGAATTTACCAATCCATTTTTTATGCCTTTTGATCTGACCTGAGTACCAATACCAATCTGATTCGATCCGATCTTTGTGTTTCTATAAGTAATACAGTCACAGTCTTATTATTCTATAAACAAATAGACAATAATCATTCCAATAAAATATGCCTGGATTCACCAAGCTTTGTAATAAATATAGCAGAGGCTTTAGCAGGGTAATTATTTGATGGCTAAATGATGATTTGATGTTTAATTCATGACTGATTTGTGTTATTACAGCACTTAAAAGCCAATAATTATCAATCAAGAATCACAGAACTGGGTGCCACCGACCCATTACCAGCAGCCTGTAGAGCTCGCTAAACCACATGGTAATAAAAGTAGGGTATTGCAGCATGCGATACGGAGTTAAGTGGCCACTTGATTAAGAGTAAGGGGAGCCCAGCCATACAGCACATCAATATCATGCTCATAACAGTCTCCAGCCCCGGTAATAGGTGAGAAGCCTTGAAGCGATGGTTTCCCACATCTAAGGAGCATAGTAACTGATGGAGGACACTTGCAAGGATATTACCTTAGGGAGATAAAGCTTAATCTGATTTTGAAGCTAGCAAACCAGCTCCAAGTTCCTGGCGTATTCCCTCCTGATGGGGCTCCCTTTGCTTGCTGTTGCCGCATGAAAATGCCCACAAAGCCTTTGACTGTGAGAAGCTGTTTGATAGTGCTGCACAGGAAAATTACACTGACTCAGTGCAATCACGCCAAGTCATGCTGTCATCCTGAAAACCACAGAACTGAATTGCCAGCTGAATAATGCATGGGTCTCCCAGCTTTTGTTAGTGTAGGAATTCAGATTTTGGTATCCTTGTGAATAAAAGCAAGGCCGAGGGAAATTAACTTGTAAGGGATCCATCACCGGTCACTGTCAGAGACCTCGAGGGGAGATTTTCCTTCATCCGCAGGGCAGAAGAGTACATCAAACACCTCTCCAGCCCCGACCCATATCCAATTCACACACATTCTCCCTTCCAAGTCGTCACCCATTGGGTCAGCACAGACGGCACAAAGGACGGCACAGTTAAACATCACTGAAGAGTGATGCTCAGTCACATGTTCCAGAGAGGGAGGAGAAAGGGGGTGGAGTATTTTTCAACCGTTGTCAGGCCTGGAGGCAAAACGAGCACACAGACACACACTAGCAGGCCTCTATTAGGGCTCCATAGACAGGACAAAGAGGGAGGCACAAATCAAGCAGAGTATGTTAAAGGAAAGGACAGAAGAAGAAGCTAAGGTACTTACGATTACAGCAAGACAACACTTCCTTTTAAAAACAAATGGTTTGCTTAGTCGAAATACTTCATGGAGAATCACATGAATGCCCTCAACCTTAACTGTGATGCTCCTCAGAGAGATAAGCTTGAACAGATAAGCATTCATACTGAAAAGATAACAGTTGCAGGCGAAGAGCATTAATTCACAGTAGAGATGAAGAATGCGTGGCAGGCTACATAAAATGTATCCTATGGGACTCATTCAAAGAATACTACAGGCATGTTTGGGATGATATCTTATCATAATATTTCTTTTTTATGCCTGTATAAAAACGTCCTGTCTAGACTATGGGATATATGTTTTCTGACTAAACACTGTATAAGAAGTACAGTCCTTGTACTGTACTATTCACTGTCCAGTTCATAGAGTAAAAAAATAAAAACTAAGCTGAACACACACACGCCTTGAATTAAAGATGAATTGGATGATTTTGTGATGCCAATGGAGCTGAAAATGAAGCTTTTTGAATGAGGCACATTACAGGAATGCATTAAAGCAACATAAGCAACATAAATGGTGTGGGGTTTTTTTTTATTCTAAGGGATAAAGACATATTTCTAGATAAAATCACACAAAAACGGAGGAAATAATATAAAAGAAAAGACAAAATACTGAATATGGGCTTGAGCCTTGACTGTAGTCCAGTCTACCACTGGAGCAGGAATATCTGAGCAAAACAGCTCATTGTTGTTGGGTTCAAGAACACAAATTCTGCCAAGCGAGAAGCAGCCCAGCAGAGCACTTCAAATCCAGTTACAAATCACACTTATGGTAAGAGTGTGTGTTTTAGGAATTAACATGGTGCCCTAATACCTCCACAAACAGGCCTACAAAGAGGATAAGCTTTTCAACAAACTGATACACATCAGAAATAAGCGTGCGAACGCCATGGCTGCAATGGATGCTGGGAAATGTAGTCCTCGTCGCTACAGCCAGTGATCGGCGCGTTTAGTTAAAAAAGCCATTTCAGTAAAGATGATATAGAGTGTTTCCTGCTCTTCTACCACGTCCGACCTATTGACTAGTACGTAAATGTTGTGTTAAACCGGAGGGACCGTTCTCCACGTTCTGCCACGTATCCGTCCTATACCTTTAATTGGGTTCTGTCAGAGCTGGGCACTGCACGCGACCCTCGGTGCCACACCCTCTCTTTCATTAACCACCAAACCTCACAACCAGCTCACTGACTGAAAGAGCCCCTGTCCGCCGGAGCACGCCGATGCGCCCCCCTTTGGGTTCTCGGTCCCCTCTGTTTGTTCTTGCTGGGTGATCCGGACGGTCGTGTTGTAGAAGTGGCTCTGAAAGGCGTTTTCAAGTGACCAGTCAGTGTGACCGAGGCTATTCAGAGCCTCAGTATCATCGGGGGGCAACGCTAAGATAGAGAGTAGAGAACGCATAGCTAGAGAAGCCGGCACCGTTATCTAGGCTGTGTTAGAAAGACCCCCAAAATATAAGCCGATTTCCACTCAACCGGCTCTGGTGGGTTAGTGCTCGGCCCCTGTCCTAGTTTATGCCTGTACTATTGTGTTGTGTGGCAGTGAGGTGAAGTGGGTTATTAGCCCTACCTGCATGGACAGGGGAGTGCCGATGGTTTCTCTGGTGTTGTCCGATAAAAAAGGGAGTCTCAAACAAAAGACTAGCCTGAGAAACACAGCGCGCCTAGTTCCCACAGCCGAGCAGAACAGGACCAAGCACTGACCGCGCTGAGAGCCGCGGGGTGACGCGCCGGCCTGCTGCAGAAAAACCTGTATAATAGAACAACGCAGAATCCGAGATCCAGCACACACACACACACACACACGCGCGCGCGCGCTATCCCGGGAGTCTGAAGCCGGTGACATGAACTAAACGCTGGCTTGCAGCGATGGGCTTAACCGTGCACAAGAGACACGAACACTGACACGGTGGGCACACACACACACACTGGGTCTCATAGCAGCGCAGGAAAACACACAATAGACCACCTACCTGTCCTACCAGGTTCCACAGTCGGATTTCCGTCCAAATGTCGAGCATTTAGGTCTTTAAGAGCCAGCAAATGCGCCCTGGCAGAGACACCGCCCTGCTGCTGCTGCTGCTGCTGCTGCTGCTTCCCCGCGGGTGAGAGCAGATTGTCCGGGAGGATGGATGATGAGAAGGATGGAAGCGGCAGACCAGCTGGAGAAATGAGGAGAGGAGAGGAGAGGAGAGCAGAGGAGCTGAAGGGGCGGAACTCTGAGCGCAGAGAGAGACGAAGCTTTATGAGGAGCTCAGGCTTCAGTCTGACCGCTAACCTGCTACACACCCTTCAACCACAGTCCCAGCGTCTCCAACAGTTCCTCCACGACTCTAATGAACACTAATACACGACGGAAAAAACGTCAAACAGGAGAATCAGTTAGAGACAGGTCCTCAGTGAGGTTCTCTACTACTCTAGACATTAGCAGAGGAGGGGCAAACAGCTTGAAGACACACTTCCACTTCCAGCAGACGTTGTGCTAATGGTTCGAGTATAAGTAGCTGAAGACAGTGAGAAGATTTGTGGAGTATTGAGAAGTGTTGAGGTGGACCCACCCAGTATTAGCATCGTCACAAAACCAGGATTTCTGGTTTTATAAGAAACTATGGCAACATAGCATCTAAAACACTGATTACAGTCTTGGACTAAATTGCATTTATTAGATTGAATAAAAAAAATGGCTCCAAATGTTTTATTAGGTTGAGCACAGAATAAAGGGGGGGAATCGAATTTACTGCTATTTTAAATGAAAGCCATTTTTAAGAAGTCAGTTTTTAATTGATCAGTATCATGACTTTCTAACTTAATGAAGTATTGAACATATTCAAAGTGTTTAATTGTCTGCATCTAGTGCCACTCTGGTGCAACTCCCAGCCCACTCATATTCATTTGTATGCAAGAATTAAACTACCAATTAAATTACTGTATACAGGACAAATTTAATCTTCTAATTATATATGTGTGTGTGTGTGTGTGTGTGTGTATACAGTATATATATATATATATATATATATATATATATATATATATATATATATATATATATATATATGTATACACACACATGCACATATATATCATCCCTGTGAATCTTTTAAACTGTAAATAAAAACATCAACATGCAAAATTAGGGAGATGTGACCAACAAAGCTTCTGAAGTAAAAACTGACCAATTTCCTCAGATATATACTACAAATATTATCATTTAAAACACAAGTACCTCAGAACTTTACTTGTCATGTAGATAGTGCCCACTCAGCCTAATACTCTTCTTGTGACTTCCTTGTCTAAGATGAATACTGGTAGGTAAACTGGAGCCACTGGGACTTGGGTCAACATTGATGATGTTGCTGAAACACATATTTGAGACACTGGTTTACTCCTGTTTGGGTCAACATTGTTTGAACTGTCGGATTCAAGAGTTTCAAGAGTGTTATTCTGCAATTTCCTGAATGAACTTGGAATTCAGTGGTCCCTCAAAGCCATCCAGGCCGTTATACTCCACCTTGCTTCATCACTGGGATGAGGTATTGGTGTTGGCTTGTGGTGTCTTTCGCATTTGACCACAGAATACGAACTTTGCGAACTCGAATGCAGCAGCAGTTTTGTTGCAGAGCAGTCGTTTCCTTCTAAAAACACTTGTAGTCTTGTTTAGTGGTTTGTTTTTTTTTGTTGGCAGGCTTATACAACTGTCACATGAGGGTTCTTTGTGATTTTAGGCATCTAAAACATGCCCTTACAGGATGTCCACTCTTAAAAAGGTGCTAAAAAATTTCCATTTGTGAAATATTTGCCGGACTGTGATAGCTAATTATTGTAGAGCAGAGTTCATCGGTTCTGGCCCTGGGAGGCCAGTGTCCAGCACAGTCGGGTGATTTCCTGTTCAAACACACCTGATTTAACGCTTGCTAATTGCCAGGTTTAGTGGGTGTTTGAGCAGAGAATCAGCTAAATTTGCTGGACACTGGCCCTCTGGAACTATAGTTGAAGAATCCTGCCCTAAAGCAGAGGTTCCCAGCCCTGGTTCCTGGAGTCCCATGTCTTCCACATGTAGCGTTAATGATACTCCAGGAACCGGGGCTGGGAACCTCTGCTCTAGGGTAGGATTCTTCAACTTGGGTTGGGAACCACTGCCCTTGTGGTTTACAACCAGTTCCATATAACAACCCATGGTGTTAATGAGGTTATGTGATGTATTTTCTTGTTGTTATGTAATTGTTGTTTTTTTTACATGTGATTATCATTACCACATCACATTTCAGGAGCCATTCATGCAGAAATCCAGATAATTCTTACAGTCGAATCCTGCTCCTGATCCAGACACATGTCATATTAATGAATTCTTTGGTCAGTAAAACAGAACAAATGTCATGCTTCAGCAGAGGCCTCCCAGGCTGGCACCACAGAGTAGCTCACAATTAATTTTGAAGCATGAGGGCCTGACAGTTTGGATCACTAGCCCATATCATTCATCGCTGAACAAAATGAAAAGTCAGTCTTATTTAAATAGGCTGCTGCTGAAAGTGGATGTGTCGTTATGATCCATTATGAAACTAGGATTAAACAATCGATGTGGTGTCAAGTTGCGGTTGGGGTATTGGAAACCTCAGGCTGTGTTTTGCTGTTGTTCATTATGAAACGCGGTGCACGTTCAGCCAACCTAAAAGCTCAGCATTTGTTCAAAGCTTACTGTGCTCCCCAGCCAGGATTACTCCATCCTGTCTCCTCCCATCCATACGACAAGAAACACTTCTTTGTATGCTGTATAGGAAGATCATCTGGCAAAGATCATATCATGCAAGAATGCACAGCCCTTCTTTAATTCCAGGTATAGTCATGTAGACAAAAGTATTGGGACACCAGCTTATTCATTGTGTCTTCTGAAACTAAGGGTATTAAAACAAGAGTTATCCTGCTTTCGCTGGAGGAACTGTCTTTACTATCCAGGTGAGAAGGCTTTCTACTAGATGTTCGAATGCTGCTGCAAGGATTAGATTGCACTCAGAAATTAGAGCATTAGTCTTGATGTTGGAGGATCAGCCCCCCTGCTTCATCCCCAACTCCCCAATTCATAATTCCAGAGAACACAGTTCTACTGCTCCACAATGCTCAATATTGGTGGGGTTTGTACCCCTCATGCCATGCCTGGCATTAGGCAGGGTGCTAATAGGTACATGTTTTTCTGCTGCAGACAGTGGTAATACTTCTCTATAGGATATGTAGTCCTCAGGAGAAGTAGTCCTCCTGAGTGGCCTCTTGAGGGGCAGTGGTGGCTCAGCGGTTAGAGCTCCAGGCTGTTGATGACAGGGTTGTGGGTTCGATAACCGGCCCTCGGCAAGCTGCCACTGGTGGGCCCTCTGCCCTCTCTGCTCCCTGGGCACCGCAGCAATGGCTGCTTACTGCTACAGGCATGTTTGTTCACTGTGTGTGTTTCACTGGTGTGTATGTTTGTGTTTACTGCACAGATGGGATAAATGCGGAAGGCAAATTCCATCTGTGCCCGTCACAAATGGTCAGTGGGGTTGTTTAATGAACAATGTTTATTGTAATCACTGCACATCTGAGAGATATCATAACAAAAAGAGTTACCGCCAGTCCTGTTACCTACCACCACAGGTTTTAAAGGTGCTGCATTGTCCACACACCCAAGAGGCCCATGAACTCACTCTACGAACTCTGCTAAGGAAATCCATTGAAACTGCAGCTTAGGATGAGATAACAGCATAGCTCAGAAAAGAGCAATATTGGCCACTCTGCGCACTGACATTTCAGAAAGTGACAGGGACAAGGAGCACTTTAAAAAGTGATGAGGACATCATCCCCAGCGCAGTTGACACCTAGAAAGAGCAATTCACACTATATGCCCAAACATAACAAAGTCTATTGCAGTTATCTTTGATTTATAGGATCTGTTTCATGTAATAGGACTATTATGGATTTTATACTGTTCTGGAAACCTATGGCATACTTACACCTGCAATTAAACAGGTTCTGATTAACTTTACAGATCAACTTTTTTAAGATCAAATCATTTAAAGCTGTATGTTTATTTCTGGTGCATGCAGTGCACAGCCTTTCACCCTGTTCTTCAATGGTCAGGACCCCACAGGACCACCACAGAGCAGGAACTATTTGGGTTGTGGGTCATTCTCTGCACTTCAGTGACACTGACGTGGTGTTAGTGTGTGCTGCACTGGTTAGAGTGGATCAGACACAGCTGTGCTGCTGGAGTTTTTAAACACTGTGTCCACTCACTGCCAGTTGGTCCACCTTGTAGAGGTAAAGTCAGAGACAGAAACCTTTCTGTTGCTGCGCAGTTTATGTTGAAGGACATTCTCTAGTCCTTCATCAGTGGTCACAGGGTGCTGCCCACAGGATGCTGCTGGCTGGTATTTCTGGTTGGTGGACTGTTCTCAGTCCAGCAGTGATGCTGAGGTCTGACCCATTCGTAACACACAGCTCAACATACACTAACGAGCCACCACTATTAAATGAATGTTTACAATCCCACTGCTGTACATTTAATGCATTAATGCACACATTGCAACACTTTTATTATATTCTCACAGGTTTTGTTGAGTGTGTTTGACTCTAGAAATAAGTTGTCCCAAAGTTTACTGTACCTGTCATGATACCATACGTGACGTAATCATAGCACGCACAGTCATGGCAGTGTGGGACTGGCAGTTCCTGGGTTCCCCCTTGTCACTGTCTCAACATGTCTTGTTATTTCACTTGGTATATATAGAGCTCTAGTTTCATGTTTGTTGGTTGCAACGTATTGCGTGTGTATTCCACAATTCCATGCAGGGTTTCCTTGCTTATAGTTCTCCTGCTGCATATTTGATATTGTACAATATCCTGCAGTGTTGATGACATTATTAAACGTGATAAGTCAAGAAAAACAGTCAATTAAAATTGACCTTCTCTATGAATACGCAGTGATTAGCTGACAATTTGCATGATCATGTTGCAAATTTTAAAATCTTCCATTGGCCTCCCTTACAGTAGAAAACAGAACCTGAAAGAAAGTCCCTTTCAGATGCATTTCTCTCTTTTTTTTGCATGTTGTGTTACTGCTCAGTTACAATCTGTTGTTATTGTATGAACAGTGATCGATATATTAGTAATATACTCAATAATGACAGATACAGTACGTTCCTAGCAGCTTTCTGGTGTTTGGATCTCCCTGCCTCTTGTCCCCCTGGTGCTAGATTATGAATTGTCTTGTGTTGGCCTTGTCCCGCCTGCGCTGACCTCCACCATGGACAGCGGTGATAATTATTGGCCCTAATAAACAGACTCTGAGCTTCCACTCTGCCCCCCCTCCCACCCTCGCCTCTTCCATGCTACTTTTCCACTACATACTGCTAAGGTGCAGTTGTGCATATTAATTTATTATAACACTTTATAACTTGCTCTCCACAGTGCAGGCCTAAATAGGTTCTACATACAGTTCACTCTGAGCATCCAGCAGACCTTCCAACCTGTTTAGAGCTCTCTGTGGATGCTCATTATAGCATGTGCCACAACCAAGGACATACAGAGAAGAGGAACGATCTTTAAAAGAGACTAAATACTCTGAATATCTCTGTGGAAATACAAAGCAGAGCTTCTTCTTGCACAATAATGGAAGCGTTTATAAGAACTACACAGTCATATCGAATATTATGATCACGTCTGGTCTGGAATGAACTTGGCCCATTATATCAGTTCTGCTTACCATATAAGAGCACTTTGTAGCTCTACAATTGCAGATTGTAGTCCATCTGTTTCTCTGTATTCTTTGTTAGCCTCTCTTTACCCTGTTTAATGGTCAGGACCTCACAGGACCACCACAGTAGGTAGGGTGGTGGTTAATTTTCAGCACTGCTGTGACACTGACATGGTGGTGGCATGTTAATGTGTGTTGTTAAACACCTCAGCATCACTACTAGACT
This sequence comes from Salminus brasiliensis, assembly GCF_030463535.1. Taxonomy (NCBI): domain Eukaryota; kingdom Metazoa; phylum Chordata; class Actinopteri; order Characiformes; family Bryconidae; genus Salminus; species Salminus brasiliensis. The sequence continues at coordinate 14,053,927 of NC_132891.1, forward strand.
GAGAATAGTCCACCAACCAGAAATACCCAGCCAACAGCGTCCTGTGGGCAGCGTCCTGTGACTACTGATTTAGGATGAACAACACAAACTTTGCAGCAACAGATGCAGCTTCTCTCTCTGCCTTTACATCTGCATAATGGACTATATGTATGAGTGTCTAATAAAGTGGACAGTGAGTAGACACAGTGTTTAAAAACTCCAGCAACACTGCTGTTTCTGATCCACTCTTACCAGTCCAACACACACTTACACACCACTACATCAGTGTCACTGCAGTGCTGAGAATATGATATGACCGTGTAGTATGTAAAATACAAATCAAGTATGGTGCCTGGTTGAGTATCTTTCCTAATGCTTCTGAATGGCGTGGCCAGTACATGACTACTTAGGTTTGTGGGCGATGGAGCAACTGGATGCCAGTGTTTCAGGGTGCTTCCGTGTCTGTGCTACCTTCTGACTCTCTCCTTTTGATTCTCCTTTTATAATCAGATCATGTCCATTTGTCTGGTCTGAAATTAATGGAAGACTGACCACTGGGCTCCCCTGCTACCAGTGTCTGACCAGCTGCTACTCACGTTAGAGCAGCTGCCCACTCTTCTGCTTCTGCTATGGAAGTAGAAGGACTCCAATTATTTGCTACTGTTATTATTATTGGCACCATTAACCATCATCATTACTGTCATTATCTTGATATTTTCTAATATGATCATATGAGTTATATGATATTATGATTATATCAGCACACCTGAGCAGAAAAGCAGTCTTATAGGGAGGTACAGGGACTTTATATCAATAATATATATAGTAGAGTAGTTCTGATCTCGTCTTGGTTCCTCCCAAGGTTTCTTCCTCCAGCTCTGAGAGAGTTTTTCATTATCCCCTGGGGGTTTTTGTTTTATCTTTTGTTGTTATCTTGTTCTATTGCTGGATTCCTGAAAAGCTGCTTTGTGACAACGTCTGCTTTAAAAATCACTATATAAATAAATCTGATTTGATTTAAAGTGATTTGGCAACCCTTCACAAAAATACCCCAATCTTAGTAAAATGTGGTTTGGCAGTAATAGTTGCCTTGACAGTAGTGGAGCACAGTTTGAGTAGCTGGTGTTGTTATATAATGTTGTTATAGCGCTGGCGTTTAGTAGTGGACTTCCAGGGACGTTAATTTAGAGAGCAGGAGTATTTGTCCACTTGTAACCTGGGTATAGTAATGTTCACATGTTGACTCTGTAAGGGCTCCATGATAGAGGACATGACCACAGGACAAAACGTATTGGGGTTAAATCATGTTTAATTGCCACAGGGACTGATAGCTGCCATAAAAAATGCAATTCCCCTGGAAAGATCTATCACATAGACCCATATTTTTAATATGGGTACAACACTCAACTTCCGTATGCCATGGGATTTCTGCCTTGTATTAAAAGACACCCAAATAAATAAACTAATAATTTGGATCCAAAGGTTGGAGTGTTTTCAGGTAAACCAGCATATTGGAATTGTCTTTGGTTATTGGGAACTGGAGAGACCGGCTCAGAACACAAAATGTTTTTGGCTGGCTCAAAAGCTGGCACTCTAAAAAAACACTGCATTTCTTATTCAGTGAAATGCAGAAAATGGTATGAAACTGTGCTGTGTTGTACAATAAAATACAGAAACTTTGTCAGATTTAATTAGTAGCGTTTGTTTGGTCAGTGCAACCTTGAGCAAAACATCTTTTTGATTGGTTCCTGGCTTCCTTTATTTGTATATTAGGCATGTCTTTTACCCTTGTTTTAGGTTGTTGTCATTCTCCATTGACCACTATCACTATAAACACTAAGCCTTTGGCATGGGACCGTCCACAGTATATTAGCTCTATTACATTAGGTTTAGAAAAAATAAAGTTACATTACAACAAACTAAATATAAAAATAAATGATCTCTCTTTTAAACATACCCAGGCTAAATTGTTCAAGGTCTTCGGTAAAGGCAGCTTTTGCCGTATAGACAAAAGAAAATGATGAATAGAAAATCAAGAGTTTTTTCTCTCCCAAAAACAACACATTACACAGATACTAAAGACTAAAATTTGGTTGGTACAATCTAATCAGTGAATTCATCTACCTTCGGCCTTAGGTCAAAAAGCCAAAATCCTAGCAAGCGCTTGAGGAGTATAAAGGCCGCCCAGTATCAGACTGTGGAGCAGTAGGACTGGCTTCTCTAAATCCATCCAAGACCTTACAGTATCATCCAGTAGGGTATTAATGAGAGGCCCTTGTGATCTAGAACTATCCTCACCTGCGACTGCAGTGGTACACTCAGGGGAACGTCTTAACATGAACATAATCCCACTTTTGTATGAGTACAGTTACTGGGGCCGAAGTCTATATTAACACACTTAGTTTCAGAATAAATGTTGCATATGCAGGTGTCTACAAACATCTGATCATACAGTTTATGGAATGTACGAATAAAGAAAAAAATATTACAAGAAAAGCTTGTTTCCATTGATAGGACAAGACACTAGCAAACACACCAGCTAATGAAGTATTGATTGTAACTCTCAAATGGTATTTCTTTACACTTAAAGTTGCAACCCCATCAATTTTTAAGCTGTATACTCAAAAACATGAACCAAGGGCATTCCCTGGCTTACAACCTGAAAATATCAACAGTATCGCATTGTACGTTGAGGCAGCAAAGCCCAAACATGCTGACTGTAAATTTTGTGAACTTGAAGTTCATAATAATTATTTATTGTTTTATTGTTATTTATTTTTTTTGGTTCTAACTGCTGCCTAAATGCCCTGCTACAGTCCAAATGCCCCTATACAGGGGAAAACAACAGCAGTTGTTGTTGCTGAAATGTTCATCTCAAAATGTGTTGAGCAGTTTCCACAAAGCATGTTGTTATGTTCTTGTCCACAAGGTGGCATTAATTCAACATAAAACTCATTTAGCCAGTTGGTCTTGGTCACAAGCCCTTGGCTTTCATAGCTCAATGTGGACTGCAACATTACCATGCTTAGCTAAATCTCATGTTCTAGCATGTATTTTCCAGTAATGATGCTTGTTAATGGATGCTTTAAAATGTGTTATGTTAGGAACGTTTAGCATTGGTCAATATGTTCAATCTTAAATTGTGAGAATGTGTTGATGCCATCTAAAAAGGTGCTAAAAGAATATGCAGCACTGCAGAGGAATATGATGTGAAACACAAATGTTAATTAGAATAAATACAAATAAAGATGACATTGTCTGGTATCTGAATACAGTTTGGCTAGATAGATGGCTAGCTAGCAGACAGACAGACAGACACGTACACAGATAGATAGATAGATAGATAGATAGATAGATTTCATGAGGGTTCATAAAGGTGTCTACAATGGGTACACTAACATCTGGACTAAACCTTGGAGCAATGGAAGAGGGTTGCCTAGTCTATTGAGTCTCTCTTTACATCACTTGGATGGGCGAGTTAACATCTTGGTGCACTAGACAATAGACCTTCGGGTCTTGTAGATTGATTAGGTTCATCTGTGTGTAAAAATAAAAGGGGAAGAAATTGCTTAGGTTTTATTGTCATGAAACTATTAACTAACTGTTTGGGGGTCCTTAGTTTCATGTTTATCGACGTGTCTTGCTTTGCTTGAAGATCAGAAAAGTTCCTTAATAATGAGTTGACAGTCTTCAGTTGTTGAAAGCTCTCATTGAAAACCAAAAGTGATTTAAAAACCTGGAAGGTTTGAGTACTAACATGACCACAAGGAGATTAAATGTGTGTGGTAAGGTATTATTGTCAGTGGTTTCTTACATTTTTTGCAAAGAAAAATGACCCAATTTAAACAATGACTAATATTTTGACAACACACTTTATCATTTTGTTAAACAGAAAGAAAGCTTTCCTTGGAGAACCTTTGGTTTCCACAGAATGTATTTAGGAACATTTATTGTTTAAGAGCATAAGTCAGTATATGTTCCCTTGCTGACAGGCTTAGCTCAGCTTTTCTCTGCGTTTTCTTGAACAAAGCCTCAAGAGGGGTTATGATAAGATGCTTAGCGGTACTCAATCAAAATATGGATGCGGCGTCCCAGACCGGTATTCAATCTCCTAACGACAGCTGTGACGGCCCACGGACACAACAAAGTGCCTCATTAGCAGGAATGTGGAAGGTCAGCGTGACTGGTCAGGTAGTGGTCAAAGGTTTGGGCTGGGGGGAGGGACAGAGGAGTGTCTTACAGAATAAACAAGGATCAGAATCACACTCCAGAAGCGCATAACCATGATACCAAAAAACATGATGAAGTCATTTACGAGAACTCTAAGCAGTTCATTAATGAAGGATGGTAGTAATTATGCATAGTAGCACTTCGCCATGTGTGGTTTTTATTCCTCCCCCAGTACACTCATCTGCAGAAGAGGTCACGACCCTACCCCACAAATTCCAAACAGGGCGGCCTTTTTCATTCTACTTGATGGTTCACAGCTGACACAGCTGAGTCATATTCACAGGGATTGTAGCTGTGTGAGAATCACATAACAGATATGTTCTTGGGATTTAGCCTCTGCTTGGGTCACACTTTAGAGTGTGTATACTGATCCTCTGGAGACCCCCTTTCATTCTTTTCTCTCATTGTCTTTCTTGGTGTTAAGACTATGCTTCTATGCTTGTTTTGTACATTTTCTAGGCAAAAACAAATCATTGTAAAGAGCCTTTTTTTTTTTTTTTTTTTTACAAAAGTGTTAATATTAGGTAGTTGCATATAGTGTATACACAGGTGAAGTGAAAAGCAAGAATCATCTTCACCTAAAGTGGCATCTGTCAAGGAGGGGGATATATTAGGCAGTAAGTGAGCAGTCAGTTCTTGAAGGTGTTGTGTTAAAAGCAGGAAATATGGGCAAGCATATAAATCGGAGCCACTTTGACTAGAGCCAAACTGATGACTAGACAACATCAGACAGGTCTAGGTCAGAACATCAGACAGGTCTAGTGTGATTGATGTGATCCATGGATGCCCTACCTCACATCATACAGTACTAACGTCTTGTGGAGGTTCTGTGGAGTCCATGCCTTGAGTGGTCAGATCAGATGTTGTGGCGACACAAGAGGGACACAACTATTCGATACTAGGCAGGTGGTGCTAATGTTATCTATATCTCATTAAATCTACATTCAAGAAAGGTTTCCCTTTACAAAGGGTACTTGAGTGATGCCATTGAATAGTGATCTGCAACCTTCTTGAAGGTTTTTACTCCAATCTAAATGTAACACTTCCCATTCAGACAACCAAGGGATGATTCTCAACCTGCATTCTTGTCTGTACTTGTGTTCCAGTGGACTTGTGAAACGTCATCAGTTCCAAAAACTGATCCATTCTAAAATTCATATCTATCCACATACAGTCCAAATGCCTGGATGAGTTCTTGTTCCATCCATGTTTTTGAGGATGCATCAGGACGTGACTTGTGTGAAGTGGGCACATCCGGAAATTGGATTGAAAAAGGAATTGCGTACCATTCTGCTGTTACAATTGCAATATTATCATACAGCATCCTCCTGTCCTAGTGAATTTGTACTCACCAGTCGATCTTGCCAAGTCAGCACTACCAAGTACACCAGTCCGAACTTGGCGTACTTTCTATTGAAAATCCCCCAAGAACTTCTGGAGCAGTAATTAGGTGGATCAGGGGGGGTGAATGGTTTGATTCAGAGTCTGTGGAAAGGGAGCTTTCCAGGAGCAGGGCTGAAACCACTGCAATAGAATATGCTCTTTTGGGTCCCTGAAGTACCATGTTTGAAGAGATTTGTGAGAGTGCAGATCCGTTAAAAGATTTTAAGAACCTTTCCACAATATAAAGGAAATATACCAATTCAGGGATTCTTTCTAGACATGTGAATTTCAAGAAGTTATTTTATTTGTTAGTTATTTGCTTTGTATTATCCGGTGTCGACCAGAGGAGGATGCATTCCCCTTTTGAGTCTTGGTTCCTCTCAAGGTTTCTTCCTCTCACCTGAGGAAGTTTTTCCTTGCCACTTTTGCCACTAGGTTGCTCAAAAGAGGCCCAGACAAGGATCTCTGTAAAGCTGCTTTGGGTGATATATAAGTGATATATAAATAAAACTGAATTTAATTGAATTTTTGATGTTTTTTAATTTTTTTTTTTTTTTTAAATTTAATTGAAGTTTACACCTTAAATGGATCTACAGACATTCCTCAGTCACTTTTTTTAAAAGAGCCATCCATTGAAAAGTTCTTTAGGAAGGCAAAAGTGGTTCTTCTATGGCATTGTGCAAAGAACATTCTCCGATAGAGTTACCTGCTGGAGATACATAAGAACCATATGTGACATCTGTGTAAGAATTAACTTTCACTATATGAAAACTAGTGTGTGTGTGTGTGTGTGTGTGTGTGTGTGTTCGTTCTGAGATTAATTGTGGAGTGCATGGTGACTCCTCAGCAGGAGTCAGGAAGAGTGTATCCCCTCTGACCCCTCTGAGCCCTCACTTTAGACATGAAACTGACACAGAATCCCTGATGGCGGCTCACTTTGACCTTCAAAGCCCCATAGATCTTGTACATCCCAACTAAATCACGCCTGTAGTCAGCATCACAGACTTTGAGATCTGGATCTGGACAGTGACTAACTCTGTAAAGGCAGGATCTTGACCGGGATTAGTTAGAGACTGTCAAGACAAAACTAAATCAGAGAGCAAGACAAGATTAGGACAAGATTACATATTGGTGGAGTGTTTTTACATTATGAACATTTCAAAGGGACCACAGGCCTAGATTTAGACTGCCGGTGTGTGTTCATCTTAGTTTTATTATGTTTCAGTCAGTTCTAATATAGGATTTATATACAAAGACACATGTTGTATAAGTCATATCTTTCTTTTATTATCTTATTATTGTATCTTTTCCTGCAGTAATGTAAACATAAGCACTGCAAGACAGACAGTGTGCTTGCTTTGCTAAAGTCAACCTAAAACATAATTTTACATATCATACATTTAAAGCAACATTATGTAGAATGTTACCTTAAATGGTACCTTAAAACCATTAGAATCGTTGTGATGCTCCACTGACTTGTAATAGTGAGAACAGTGTTAAAGTTGTTGCTACTCTGAGCTCGGCATGCTGCTAACTGCAGTGTGTAACTTTGTACATATTGTAGTTTGTACATGCTACTGTAAAATACAGTAATATACCACATCAATCCACATTCTTCTTTCACTGATTCAGTGATGGTTCTGTATCTATCAGATATTCCATAAAAACAGGTCCTTTTGTGGAGCTCAAGAAGGGCGGAGAGCTCAGGAGCGAGATATACCAATTTTCCATATTGCTGCTTTAAAATACAAATTCCCATATATTTTATGAAAATGTAATCGCTTCTGCCCAACCTACATGTGTCTTCCGGTTGTCATTTTGCACCAAGAGGTTAAGAAATAATTCTTACATTTATAAGTTTATCAGTATATCCATATTTCATCATTGACCCCTCCCACCCCAACCTAATACTGAGTGAAGATGGTTAACCTGCTTGGAGGCCCTTCCTGATACTGTGATTCACTTAGAAACATGTTGCAGCATGAGAGGAAATTGCATTATGAGATGATTCCCATTAACTTTGAGTTACATGATTCAAAATGCAAACCACACTGCTTAATTAACCGAGCATGGGGTAGCCTACTTTCATTCAAATGTGTAGACTTTATTGTTAGTTATAAAAATGGAAGACCATTGCTCTTTTGGAACCTTCACTCCAAAGAGATAAAAAGTCAAAGAGAGTAAAGTAAGTAAGTAAGAGGGAGAGTTAGCATGTATGACTTTCATCCTGAAAGTCAGTGTGATCTGAATTTCCATTTTTTAAAGTGTATATGAGACATTAGCCTTCTCTTTTAATTTTTTGAAGTCATTAATAGAAAGTTTTGCCAGAGCATTAAATTAAATGAAATGAAAAATATTACATTTGATTTAATTTATATTTGTTGTTTGTGTCACACGAGAAAACCTTGAAACAGACTTTTCTCCTACAACATAAAAAAATCACGCTGAATCCAATTCTCATACAATGGGCAATAAAAATGGCAAATGTTTATAAAATGTTACTATAATGAGTGTGTCAGGAAAGTTAACTGTGAACTGTTTTAATAAAGCATTTCATCCTAAAATCTTGCATTTCAGCATTAGTCGTGAGGACAGGTAATGGGTAGTGTGAGAATCGCTGGTTTAAGGAAATATAACCTATAGATGGAAAAAATGGAAATTAATCTTAATTATTATATTAAAGTAATAGTCTGATCATATGCTGTAACTGACCTTGAAACCATGACACTGTAACAACCCTGGATAGTCATAGAGAACATATATTGCCTGAGTTTTAAGGAAACCCAAGCCCAAGCGACTGGTAGGCATGTCATATCTGTGTGGGATTGAGAGGTTGTAAAATGTTCTCCCTCATTCATTGACATTCATTTTCGAAACATTCTCAAATAATAATAACGTTGGCGTTTGCTGGGCTGGGGTGTTCTGTGTAATGTTCAATGGCAGCACAGTGGTGCCAAACAAACCAACAGTGAAATATGTCCAAAGTCAACAGGGCTCCTCTTAAAGCCATAGGCATCTAATGTATCAGATGATAGATGGAGGCTATGTAGTGGTGTCTAAATGTGTAAATTATGTTCACACCTGAAGACTATAAATTATGTCTCAGAAGGCACCTCAACAGCCATGTCGGTGATGGAACCTAGACAAGTTCACTTGTTAAAAGGTAGATGATTTAAGGTGTTCATCGATCATCTCATTTTATGGTTCTTCATGTGTGCAATAAATGGGTTACTTTTAGGTCTGGACTTTTGATAAGAAACTGTGGACCAGGACACTGTAAACTTGAGTTAAAGTTCAAGACAGAACTTCTTGTCACCATAAATAAAATATAAATATAGCTAAGACCCATTTACACCTGGTCACCTCATATGACTAGTATCTGGATTGTATCCGGAGAAGATTTTATTCACTTGCATTTACTCTTAACAGCCAAATGTGTCTCCGGTTAGTCAGACTGAAATCTGATCGCTGTGTGGGCTGAAATATGCAAATGTACTCATTGCATGGCAGTTATTAATGGTGTTTCGGTTGTAGTGGGAGGGGTTTTGGTTGTCAAATGCACCTTAGAGAGACACGTGTTTACATTGCTATAACGTGGCTCAAATGCGTCCCGGACCACCTCCTGAAGTTGTTTGAGTGATGGGATTTACATATGTATCTATTTTGAATGTACCTTTGTTGCGTTTACACTTTTACGCATTTTTAAGTGGCTTGGCCTTATCCAGATCTAATCCTGATTCTCAAGACAGATAATATGACCAGGCGTAAACGGGGTCTAACAGTTCATGTATTGTAAGTTGGGTCATTTATTATACTGCCATTTACAGAGTTTCTGTTCCATCAATCCATCATGCCTGCCATCACGGTCATAAAGGAGAAGCTATGCCTTGCTCTGATTTTTTAAAGCTGAACAAACTACCCACAACTTTAGACATTCCTAAGCGTGTATGGAACCTCCCATGTCTAACAGCTCACAGATCTGTACACTTGATACCCAGAATGAGCTTCATTGTTCAACAGAAAATACTCTTAACCCATGATAATGTGCTTATTTTGGCATTAAAAAGTCTCAATGAGCCCCTGGGCCCATTCTAGTGGATAGATCAGTACTTCGGCTGCCCACCATAGTTACAGATTCTGTGGAAATGCACTTTTGAATCTTTCAACATATACCACATTGATGTTCAAGAGGTGAACTTTTATTATGCTTTGAATTTATTTGAGTAATTTTTTTTTTTTTCCAATTTGGCACTGTCAATTAACCCACCATCTTAATAAGTCCCCCCAGCACTAGCAATGCTCCCAACGCTAGGAGGGTGAGGACTTAACACGTCTCCTCCCATACATGCAAAGCCAACCACCACCCTTATTTCCACAGCTAATTGTGCTCTCTCAGATTCTGGCATGGGCATGGCATGGGATTCGACAGTGCGACCCCAGGCAATAATGGAAGTGCATTAGACCGCTTAGCCACTCGCAGCCCCATTTGTATTTTTCTGATATTGAAGCAAACTCAATAATAACTCAATAATCATAAACAATGTAAATAACATTGATGTCATTCATTAGATAACTAATTATTTAATTAAGTATATTAAGTTTTTTTGGTGAATAATTTAAAAATTATTTAATTATTAAGTTTAACATTATTTCTTCAAAAGCACCCTGCACATCTCTGCTACAAATGAAAATGTAACTTTCCAGCACCTACTACCCCATGTGTCCCAAGAGCCCTTTAACCTTCAAGACGTATGGTAGACAAGCATCTGGACTTTCCTCTGTTCCGGCACCAAGGTGGTGGAACGAACTTCCCCCAGGGTATCTGAACAGCTGAACGGACAAATCGCTCGCTTTCTTCAAACACTGACTGCAGACCATCTCTTTCAAGAGCACTGAATTCAGCGCTAAATCTTATCCGTATTAAAGCTTGTGATTGCACTTAAAGGTCTTACTTTGATTTCTTTGACATGCAGGCAAGTTGGGGATATTTTCTGAGTGAGCAACTAAGCATGTGAGTCACTCTGGATAGGAGCGTCTGCTAAATGCCATACATGTAAGTAATATCATGTTTCACCTCCAATTCCCACCACACTCACTATTCATTGTAAAAAAATGCGAAAGAAACAGAAGAAAGAAAGGGAGACGTTTACCATTCCTTAACTGTGGTAAAACTGTGACCGTCTTAAGCCCCATTCTCTATTAAAACAAGCATTTACATTTACATTTACGGCATTTAGCAGACGCTCTTATCCAGAGCGACTTACAAAGTGCTTTGCTATTTACCCAAGAAAACCTCAGCTAGTTAGAATAGACTAATAATACAAAAGATATCTCCAAGCTTAGACATTGCTAAACACAATACAATAAGGCGACCATAGAACTATTCGTCCAAGTACTCTCTGAAGAGGTGGGTCTTCAGTCTGCGGTTGCACAAGCAACCAGGCTACAACCTCCCACTTACACTGATTACATCAGACTCAGAAGTCTTTGATGATGAAAGTCGACACTTTAGTCACTGCTTATATTTATCACTGGGATGGGAGACTGTTATACTGTACACTGTTGGCATCAGCAATGAGAAAGCTGCCTTTTTAATGTATATTCTATAGAGAGTCCTGTGGGATCTAATGTTATGCCAATCTGCAATTCAGCACAGTTCTTACTGCCACTAAAGGGGGGCTTTGCTTTATAAGAATTCTAAAATGAATGAAATAGTCTTAGCTTTGAATCCAAATTAAATGTATAGCAAAAAGGGAACACGCAGAATCATTTGAGGTTTACATGCTTACTATTGTGTTTTCCATATAGCCTATTTGACTGCAAACTGATAGCATCTTTGCTTGTATTTCCTCACAAAGCAAACAAGATTACATTATTAGTAAAGCACAGTAAATGGGATTCCATTATAGGAACATTAAGGTTTTTGTATGTTGTGTTTGTTTTGGATACCATTTTCTTGCACAGTTAAGCACGTCAGCTTTTGTGTCCGCGTGCCTGCATGCATGTGGGTATTTTCCTAAGATTTCCAAAGCGCAAGCAGACTTTTAAGACAGTACCCTTCAAACGTCCCCACCCCCACCACCACCTATCACCACTGCCATCAAACCTCAGAGGACACAACCCCCCTGGAATTCAACTCCAAAATGTTTTCTATCCAAATAAATGGAGCTCCCTTTGAAAACCACACTTAGGGGGCGGGGGTAACTGCCCAAAGTCACCTCAAAACACTGAAGGACCTGCTGAAGTCTTTTGGAAAACAAGATGTGGACATCCAGGAGAGAAGAGAAAGTTGTAGAAATCTGAAAATCACCTACAGCCTTGGGATACCTTAAAGGTTCTCTAAAGAATGTTTCAGTGGAAGGTGCTGCAAACAATCCCTTTTGAAAGCAAAGTGTTAAGTGCAAAGAACCCTCAAAATAACCTCAGAAGAATGCAAAGATTTCCCTAGAACTATACATCCAAGTCTAGAACCTAGGATCTGTGAAGGTCTTAAACAAAGTTTTGTCTCCTACCATGTCTAATGACAGTGGGATGTGGTAGAGAATCAGGGCTCAGAGTATGTGCTCCAGCCCACAGAAGGATTCAATAAGGTTAAGTAGTCTATTTTCTGAGATTTTGCACAGGTTGAGAAAATATTTAATTGAATTTAATTGAATTTAATCAAGATATGCATTTCTGATTATATAATGGGAAGCATCAGTACCTCTAGAACACTGTGTTTTGCAACAGTGTAAAGTGTAATATTACTTGTGTGTGATGCTAATCAGGGTGGATTTCTGTTCGCTGATTTAGCAGAACTGGAAGTTAGCATTCCCCTCTAAGCACAGCATTCAGCTGTCCAGTAATGTGTTGACCACAGTTCAAGTCAAGTCATGTCAAGTGGGTTTTTATTGTCATTTCAACTACATACTGAGTACACAGTGAAACGAAACAACGTTCCTCCAGGACCGTGGTGCAACACAGACACAGTGCATACAGAACACAAGTGCAACACAGTACAAGTGCAGACAGACAATACAACATAATATAGACAAAGAATAATAAATAATTAATACTTAATAATTAATAAATTAATTAAGTAATTGCAAATGACCAGCAGTGGACAGGGATTCTGGGCCTCATGAAAAGATATTACATTGAGACCCTCAACTCAACCAATAACAATGCTACCAAAATACTCAATTAATACATATTTATAGCCCATCAGTCACAGGCCCTTAGAATCACCCCATGTGTTGCCCCTGCAGATGACTAAATTGGGGGGGGGGTGTTTGGGGGGGGGGGCAAACAAACAAATAAACACGTTATTTAATGTAAGTCATCCATAAACTATTAGTAGATAAAAAAAAAAATATTTAAAAAATAGTCTGAAAAACAAAACATCACATTAAAAAAAATGGGGATTAAAGAACCTGTTTTGGATCAAGACATCCCCATTTTTTACTAGTTTGACCTCTTGGTCCTTTTCAAAACTGTAGCTTTTCCAGCTTCAAACCATCAAAGAAATTTAGAGGTATCTTTGAACTATTAGTCTATTCAAACTAGCTGAGGTTTTTCTTGGGTAAATAGCAAAGCACTTTTGTAAGTCGCTCTGGATAAGAGCGTCTGCTAAATGCCTTAAATGTAAATGTAAATGTAATCATTAGGTGATTCAAAAAAATTCATTCATTCATTCAGTCTGATTCGATAAGGTGGTGTATTTGAACCGTCTGTACGGGGGTCACAGCTACAGTCCAAATACGGTTATTTCAGAAGCATGCGTGCTTCCCGGAAACTTTAGAGCTTGAAAAACGACACAATTCATCACATAACACTAGCCGGAGCTACACTCTGGGCTGTGTTGCAAAGAGGGCACAACAGCACCTACTAAGTTCTATTCTTTTGGTTTGTTTATTATTCCTGTTGTATCAGACCATGCTGATTTTATGTAGTGTCGCACCCCTAATGTTAACCCCTACTATCATTAGTTTAATAGAACATTATTGCTTGTTCTGTTTTTATTAAACTTCATGTAACATAATTAATAATTAATAATAATCAAAGCATGTACTGAATGATTCAATGCTACATTCCAAATTGGGATACGTATTGAGTATTGGAAAAAAAAACATTTCCCTCTCTTATATTATGCTTTGCATGAAAGAAATGGTTTATGATAGCTTCTTTCAGCCATGGATCCTAATCCAGTTTTGGCCAAGGCCACAAATTCAGCAAAGGAAACAAACCCCATGCATGTTTTAGCACCCAAAATCTGTGTGTGATCTGTGATGAAGTCAACATACCAAACAGTGTTATTGTGAGATGTAGAGCTGCCTCTGCTAACAGTGGGTTTCCACAAGGAGTTGTGAAAAACACACTCATTTAGCTTCCTTCTGTTTCTTTCAGGCCACAGAAATGAGGAGCATTCACAAAAAGGGTGTTTTCCCCCCCTCTTTTTCTTCAATTTGCATGGAATTCCTCTCCTTTCCAGATCAGTAAAACATGCTGCTGGATATGGAATTTTCTGGGCCAAATACTTGTGGCTTTGATTAGGGGTTCGAAATAATGGTAGTGCATGTTGCACACTTCACCAAACCAAAATGATCATAAATGTTATGCAGTACAGATGTGTTAATGTGCCACTTTGCATTAAGGTAGAGACGAATTCCACACAGATACTATTAAATGGAACCTATATTATGGTATCAGGAGTAGGCAGAATAGTTGGAAAAGTAATGAAACTGAATACTGAATACATTGTTCTGAATATATTCATTAACATATTCCAGTCCATAAAGTAACACAGTCAGAACAGATTTCAAATACATCTTAATAACACAGATGGGAAAAAGACTTCCCATCACACTCGTACTGTTTGATGGGTTTATTGCAATACTTGAATTCTGTTACATCCCGATCCTGGTAATGAGTGAGTGAGTGAGTGACGAAACCTTGTTAAAATGCTTATGCGCAAGGACTGCCTTTTGCACATAAGCATTGCAGAGTGAAAAAACTAATCTCAGGTAAGCTGCGGTACCGTGGTATTACCATTTCATCACTATCACAGCCTTAGCATTGCTACCGCTGTGCCTTGCCAAGCATCACTACCGCATTTTTTTTATTGCTTCTAACGCTGTTACCGCAGTGTTAGTCTCATGCCATGTTCATAAGGTCCTGGGCCCTTCACATCTAAAACTAGTAGAGTGATGTGATGTGATCTACATTTTAAGGCTCTGAGAGGGCATGGCTTGAGGCCCTTACTAGGTAGGGACACATGTAAAGGCACATGAAACATAATAGATGTTATTTTATGCAACAGAACCTTAAAATAAAGAGTATTTCATCACTTCAAAATGATGACTGCACAGAAGAAGACATAAGAGTTTATGCCATGTAGTTTAGTGCATTTCTATTAGTCAATTTATTCAGAATTATTCACACAGTGCACTCTTTACTCTGTGTTTTTCTTTTACTTAGCTTTACTTTAGTATATATATATATATATATATATATATATATATATATATATATATATATATATATAACTTTTTTGGTTTCTTATTTTGTATCTTTTTATATTGATATTTCTAAGATTATGTCGGCAAATGGAGGAACTGCCAAGTAAGAATATCTTTGTACAAGGTAACTGCTTGTTTCTGCTGTGCACATGACAATAAAATCTTGAATCTAGCAGCTACAGAGTTCAAACGATGGAGAAAACTAAAAACAGACAAAAATGGAGATACATGTTTTTTACTGGACAGCAGCAATATGTTTCGTCCCCAAACTCCCCATTGTTGAAATGCCATTGACGATTCTGTGCAGCCAATAGCGCTCCAGGCAAAACTATGCTTGTCTTGTAGAATTACTTGACCATAATTTAGCGCATAAAGTAAGTGAGCCACAAAAGCAGCCCACCCAAGTCTGCATACAGTATCTCAACACAGTATCTCAGGGTTTGAATACAGTACTTCACTCCTTCAAAATATTTCTGTTAAAGTAATATATATCCAGAAAACCAAAATGTTTATGTGCACACAGAGTCACAGGCTTTACATAAGGCTTATGGAATGTGGCCGTGATAGACGTATACTGCCAGACTTCACACGGTGGAGGAAATTGAGGTTATGAGCTTGCAGACATAGGTAATCTGTATGTTTTCTTTGAAGTGGTCTCGAGGCAGTCCATCTGTGGGAGGGGAGAATGCCATCTCTCCCACATAGTTACCACTTTTTTTAAGTTCTTTTTTACTGATGTTAAAAAGAAGCCCCGAACATCTGAATAATCAAATAACATTTTAACCTTCTCTTGTATGTCAGCAGCAGCCGGGTAAGATAGACATGTTCTTCATTTTGAGGTTGAGCCTTTTAGACATCAGCTCTCAACGTGTGAGAGCAGATGGGGAGAGCTGGGCTAAAAATAATTGGGGGGGAAATGTAACACAGATTTTTTAATGTAGTTTCACAGGTGCTGCTTGTCACGCGCATCTTGGCTTCCAATCTCTCTGTGCCTTTGGAATTTATATGTCCAAAATCATTTATGGACCAACTGATGACCTCTTTTTTCATCTATGTCAAATGTTTGGACACTGTTGGATCTGGTGGAATGTGTGCTGAACATTTGATTCAAATGCTAGGGTGACCATATTTTTGTTTTCACCCTGGGGACCACAGGTATCAACCGTAGTTAGGATGTCATGGCTGAGGGGTTTCAAGTAGGCCTTCTAAGTTGTAAGACTGAGGCTATGTGTGTGTGTGTGTGTGTGAGGGTGGAAATACCTCTCAAACCATGCAGCTTCAGTATGTTGATGTACATTAATACATACACATTTACTCATTTAGCAAGAAGACGCTTTAATAGGCAATATTACCAAATCATCATCTTCAGATCAGCATACAACTTAGGCCTACTTGAAACCCCTCAGCCATGATATCCTAATTATGGTGGATACCCATATATATATATATATATATATATATATATATATATATATATATATATATATATATATATATATATATATATATTGTCTTTCTTCCCACTTGCTTTCCCAGGTTTGCCTTCCTTGCACAGCATGAATGTGGTGTTTTCCCTTAAATTATTGGCAATAAAAACAGTTAGAAAAAATAAACAGGTCCAAATGTATGTTTGGTCACCTTCTCAAAATCTCATAAAAACATCATACAAACATTTCTCATGTTCTTTAAAAATTTCCTCTGAAGAACATACTGTTTCCAACACCTTTTTGAATACTGAGTTAGTTCACATCACGCTTTTGTAATCACAACATTCTAACCTAGTTTTACGTCCCCAAAAGTTTTCTTTTGGCTACTGAGGTTAAGATTAGTGTTAGGTCATGTGTAGGCGTATTTAGCAGTATTTAGCTACAGTAGAGGTAAACTGTTTCCCTCCCCCTCACTTACTCATGCTCATTAGGATTCCCACTATCACATGATGTTTCCAGGCTTGAGGGGGTGAGTCCTTCTTGCTTTCAGACTCTTGACCATGGAGAGTTAAGATTCAAAATTTAATCTCCTGATAACTGGTTTTCACCACTTCAAATCATGATTTGAAAGAAAGAATTAAAAGGTAAATTCACACAGAGCTGTGTGACTGTGCTCTAAGAGGTGAAATTAAGAATGCTTATAAGAGTATTTAAATATTTTACAGAAGATTGTTAAATGTTTGGACACATCTGGTTGGATGTGTACTGATCATCATCTTAAAAACATCTGATCCAAATGCTATGTTTGCACCCTGGAGACCACAGGTATCCACCGTAGTTAGGATGTAATGGCTGGGGGAGTTCAAGTAGGCCTTCTAAGTTGTAGGTCCGTGGCTATTTGTGTGTGTGTGTGAGGGTGGAAATACCCTTCAAACCATGCAGCTACAGTATGTTAATGTAAATTAATGAATACACATTTACTCATTTTGCAAGACCAGTAAAAAAAAAAATAATAGCCAATATAACCAAATCACCTCTTTTCAGTTCAACTTACAGCTTAGGCCTACTTGAACAACTTAGCACCCCCCCCCCCCCCCCCCCCACCCAGCCATGACATTCTACCGACGGTGGATAACTGTGTGTTCCCGGGGTCCTTTTTGCAATATAATGCAAAAAATTACAATGCAAAAGTTTAGCTCAGTCACAGACTTTTCACATTTAAAACTAAAATTCAAACCTAAGTATTTTATGTGCTCCTAGTATTGAGACGGATTCTTACACAGACTTCAAAGATCAGTTTAACCAAACATTTCTCAAATTCTTGAAAGAAAAACAAAAGTAGTGACAAAATGCTACACAGGCCAACAAACTGTAGCTGTATTTTACAGTGCAAACATATTTGGATGTCCTCTTCTTGTACTGTAACTCACCATCACCAGAGGTAAAAGAGCTTTAAGCTTGGGGAGATCTAAGCTTAAAAGGAGGCCTCCAGTTAACTACAAACCTGCCATGCTTGTAAAGACACAAGTAATGAGACATGTGGACAAGTAAATTCTGCTGCCCAGCTGCTAGCATCAGCACTCAGGAGGAACTAATGGCTGTTGCTGCATATTACACATCTGTACACTCGGAAAGGGAGTAAGAAGAAGAAAAGGGAGGCGTTTGGATTCCACAGCCTTAAGTGCTCTTCATTATCTAAGACCACTAGTCCAGTCATTCGTCAGATGAGCTCTAGTGCAGTGGCTCTATGACTCTGTGACTCCTCGCTTCCTATGCAGTGCACTATCTTGCTCTTGAAATAGTGGCTCAGAAGCAATAGCCACACGGTGCACTACACGTTACATAAGGAGACGTCTGGCATTCAGCCACAGTCCGTCAACCGTGTGCGCGCATGCGCAAAGGTATGAACTCAGGACCCGCTCGAGAGGCTCCTGCTCATTAGGGCAGTTTAGTGCAGCAGACCTCTTGCTGCTGTTGCACAATCCGATATCCCAGCTACTTCCAGCTTCTGCTAAGTTTGCTCACTGGAGACACTAATTGCAGCGTCGGTTAAGTTTGGGCGCGAGAGGCTGCTTACTCCAGCGTCTATAAAAGTCTGTGTAAAGTCTCTATAAAATACCCTAAACGTTTGCTGCTGTGCGCGCGAGACAGCCTCCCTACAGCCTCTGTTTGTGCTCGTGCTAGGCTTCAAGGCTTAGTGTCTGTGTAAGTGCCGTGCGCTCAGTGGAGCGTCCACTCGGTGCTCCGCGAGCTCCTCGCCTACAGAGGTCACTTTCACTCGGGGGAGTTGACAATGTAGTAAGACTAGCTCTAACCAACGGTGCTCGGGTCGTCCTGGACCGCTCAAACCACGTGGATACGTCTCGTGGAGCTGAGGAAGGGAGAAGGGGAGAGCTCGTGCATGGCAGGTTTTGCAAAGGTACATTTGTCGTCACGTGCGTCGCTTGCACTTGTTTGAGTGGAAGAGCTCTGCGGCATGGCGCGTGTGCTTCTCTGCGTGCGGCTGTGGTTGAGCCTGGGCTTAATCGGCGTTTTCACCGAGGGTAAGAAAGCTCCTTTTTTTAAAGCACTTTACAGAACCAGGCTTATGGTTGCTCAAATCAGCCTTAAAATCATTTCATGTGGTAACGATGTGGAACTGGTCCTCTCCAACTCCCAAGTTACTTAGGATCAAACGCAAGACGCAGAGCTAAACGCAGTATTTGCCACCTTAAAAACAAAACTCAAAAGTCTTTCTAACGGTAACTGCAATTTCCCTTCTGGGATCAATAAAGTATTTCTGATTCTGTATAGGCATGAACCTCTACAACTAATGATGCTCAAATGTGTCAGATGGTTGCAAATGAGTAAAACACAGAGCGTTAAAAGACCTCAAAACTATTGATTTAACATATTTTATTCATGTGAAACTACTTGACACATTAAAAATAATTTGATTTTCAGTGTGTGACTACTTGTTTGAGTTGGCTTGATGTGAACACTCATTGCAGAAGCATATTTAAGCATCTTAGTATTTAGAATGTGATTCTTTAGCCCATAAAACACATAGTATGTATAGCTTACAGTACTCTGCAAAGATTTTAGGCAAGTGTGTTAATTCTGGAATTTAAAAAAAAATCATTATCTGGTAAGTGCAAATTTGCTCTAGTATTAGTAAAACACTAATATTAGAATAAATACAAATAATGCACAAAATACAAGTAGTAAAATAAAAGTAGTGGTTTTGCATACATTACATTTACTTTGTTCATTAAAACATCTCCAAAGGTCTCCACATGGGAGTCTAGTATTATTTATGGTTATTATCCAACACATGGTTTGGTAAATCAGTGCCCAGTGATGTTAAGTTAGGTGAGCTGAAGTTGGATTTGAACAAATGCACATGCTCGTTGGGAGCATCCAGGAGAAATCTGAAACTCGAGATATCAACTGCTTTCTTCAAAAAACTTTTTACTGTATTTATTTTCACTTGCATCTGTTCTAATGTGACTTCTGCACTTCTGATAATTTAGCAAAAATAGACATTTGTTAATTTAAAGTATAAAGTTTGTACCATGTACTCAAACCTATTTCAGTGGCTACTGTATATATACAATTTCATCTGATCTAGACATAGTCAGTGATGTTTTCTTTATTATGAGAGATTTAGTGATTGAAAGGGTTAATATTTACCTGGTGGCAAATATATGCATCTGTGGGACATATCTCTAACTTTTGGGACTACATCTATATAGGTTTTTACTGCAGAGAAATACCAGCTTAATTAATGTAATGTTACAAATTCAGCAAAATGAATACGATACAATGCATATATTTTTTCATGCAGTAGCCCAGCATCAGCTCAGTTTATCCAGTGTATAGGACAATGTTTGATGATGTATTAATTTTCTGGAGAACAATAAACACATCATCTAATATCAGCAAAAATCAAATGTTTGTCAGGCGGTTATCTGCCAAAACCCATTATGATTCTAATATCAGGGTACATTCCTGGTTAGAGCAAAATAGATACAAGACAAAACAACACAAGTAAATGAAATAATAATTACTATGATAATAGTAGTAGTACATTTTAAGTGATTCATTTTAATACTTATTTTCCTTTTTGATTGTGCAAACTGTCCTTTACATTTGCCAAGTCAGTCAGAATTATCACAGTAGTGCTCTGTACACTAGTGGCTTTTGCACTATCCTATGCATTTATTTACTTGTGTAAACTCAAGGCAGATCATCGCTGTGGCCAGGAGACGTCCAAAATGTCCAGCTCCAGTCATTTGAGCTCTCCACTTCTGTTGAACCAAAGCGGAGTCCCAGCCGGGTCAGAAGTGCAGAGATCCTGCTGAGTAAAGACGCTCAGGCTCATCAAAGACCCAGGCGATGTACATGCTTCTCCTACAAAGACAAGGAGTGTGTATACTACTGTCACCTGGACATCATCTGGATCAATACGCCAGAGTGAGTGCACCTATTACTGTGGTGTTGAAGGCAAGGGAGTGGGATGCATGTGAGATGTTTTCTATCCCTGTTGAGAGTTGATGAGACAGATGTGAGGGTAAATGAATACTGCTAATCTAAATCTAAACCCAGAAGGCTACTATAAATAAAAAAAAATTACAGTAAAAGCACAAACCAATGATCAGAACAACAGTGACAATTTAACAACGAAAGAGAAAGAGCAAACATAGGAATACAAGTACTCAGAGCACCCAAGAATGATTAGGGGGAGGCAGGGTTACCAAGAAGAGACATGTGGGAGCACTAACAACTAGGTGGGGCTAGGTTCCAGACAAGGACTAACACATGACCGAGCAGATGAGGAATAATCAAATGTAATAATTAGATAACATAGATAAATAAAGTAATTTATTAATAACAAATAAAGAAATATTTCATATTTAGTTGAGCCTTGTTCTATTTACCTTCTATTAATGCACTGTGTGCTAGCGTTGGTTATTTGGAGGAACTTGGCGGTACACTATACAGTAGGTACAATTCGATATATTGCAATACTGTGAGCAATAAGGCAATATTTTGTGATTTATTTTTCCTTATATTTTTGTTGTATACAAACACCATCATATGTATAAAATATGAGTAAACGGAAACTTGACTTTTTTATCCAATTGGAGCAGTGGGATCTGAAGACAACACTGCTATGTAGTGGTCAGAGTTTAAACACAGCACAAAATGAACCCCTGTTTGCAACCAATCTTTAAATGTAAACTATTCTTTAAAAATCAGTACTTTTTAAGAATAAATACCACTGGCCATTTAAGTGGTTATTCTTGCTCATGGGCTGGATCCAGCTCATTTGCTGCTAATTGACCATTCATCCATAAGATCTAAGTGTCTGTATTACTGTGTGTAGTTATGAGAATAGCAAATATTTTGTTTCTCAGTGGGGAACCTTCACCTCATCATTCTCATAACTTTAAACATTTTTAATGTCAATGACATAGTAACTACTGCGCTACTAAATTAATTAACATTGATAATAAATAATAAGCTATAGGTTAAGGGGGCTAACAATATATTAAAAGTTTGCACCTGCTACTAGCGAATCATATCCTACAATGTCTAATATAAATGTAGTAGCCTAATGCTGTTTCTTGTGTTTACTTAACTGTTAAATTGTAGCCTGCTTGCATAATTGAAACCATATGGTGCCTTACTTTAGGCCTAGCTCTCAAAGGTATGTGAGCAAGAAAATGACCCATAATGCCTACAGGCATGGCAAGTTGAGTGTCTTAATTACCTTACTCAGAGAACCTTCACTAAAGGTTTGCCACAACATCTCTAAGCTGACAACCAAAAACAATTCAGTGTGGAGCTTTTTATGAGTGTACTCACGGAGTTTCCACTGCAGCCTATAAAAAACAAATTGCCCCAGCAGCAACACTTCACAGTGTCATGCCATGTTTGGCTTAGTATAGGGATGGCAGATATACAGTCCATGGGCTGAAACCGGCCCAAGTTCTAAGACTGAGAAATACATTTGGACTCTATGATTGAAAAAACTTTTTAATTAAGTTCAGATGCTTATTAAAAGAAATCCACTCTCTCTAAACCACACTGACACAATCCTATAGACTCAAACAGGGAGACAGTCCAACACAGCAGCAGAACCAATCACCAATCAGAATCTGATTTGCAGTGCAATAACCCAGTATCACTCACTCACAGTATTCTCTTCGGCTAACCTAACGTTCTTTTGAGATGTTAGCTAGCACAATCGGCGCACTGTGAACCCTACAGTATCAAAACAAACACTAAACACTGACGCTGTTCATGAACGGGTTTTTGGGACGTTATTATATTACAGCTCGGACAGAAGCTGTTCATTGGCAGGAGCTGAACACTGGTGTTACTCAGTCAGTCAGTGAGCCAGCTGTCCTCAATCAGTCAGAGAAATTTTGTCAGACATTTGACAGTCAGTTTGGTGCACGTATGCATCATGGCCAAGATGTAATAAAGGTCATTTATAGTCTATTAGCAAACTTCATGCTTCTGTTCAAAAGAAGTGGACACAGTGTTGGGTTTTCCTGTAAAAATCAGTCTGACCTTGTTTAACATTGGACGGTGTGTAATGTGGCCCATTACCTTAAATGAGTTTGCCACCCCACGGCGAGGTACTGTACTGTTACATGAGCAATAAGTTCCAGCACTGAGATTGGGCTAAGTAGTCCCATTCAGATCAAAGGAACTCATTTAATTTCATCTTGTCTGCAGCTGATTTAATGATTAGAGTGAAGATCTAGCACACAGGAGAGACAGGCTCAGTTCACTTACAGTAATTGGCTGAGTGAAACAGGATTTTCAAGGACACTCTTGTTAGGCCTGCATTACTGTATGTATGCTTTTCCTCATCTCAATGTTATTGCTATCTGTTTAATGCCCATTGTTACTGTCCATGGTGCTGATGTTGAATCTTAGGATTATTAAAACATTTGTTGAAGATGAGCACTAGAGACAGCCGCAAAGTATGAAATTCGGACAGAACCACGCTTGCTGTGTTTAACACAAGCCAAGCCTGGCTCTAATTACGGTTTTGCAATCTCGTTTTCCTAATAAGGTCAGATACATTTGTCTGCTTTGTTGAATACCGGTAGTATGGACATATGAACAGAATACAATGTAATGAGAACTCCACCAAAAGAAGGGAAGGTTCCAGAAACAACAACAAAAAAACTAAACTAAACTAAAACAAACGTGGTTCAGTCTTATTTAGATGATGGAAAGAACTTCATGCAATCATCTTTTCACTGCTTCAGCACTGTCCACATGAGTTAAAACAGATGTACCTCTTTAGCCAAGCAGATTGCCAGTCTCTGCAGGAACTTTTTAAGTGATGTTGAATGATGCAGCCAATGCTGTTTGAACCCTGATTTATGACACATCCTGGCGCACAACTCACTGGAGACCTAGATGGACTGTCCTCCAAGCGGTCTGTTCTGAGCCTTGTCCTGCTGGCGGGGGTAATGTGTAATGGAGAACATGAGGGCGAATGCCACTGGTCTGAACTCACAGGCATTCATAACATAGCAAGTGCAGTGGCCAGAGATCAGAGAGAATCTCTTATGAGAGCATGAAACCTCTCCCAGATGAGACTGCAGAAAGGCTCTTGGCACTGGTGTCCACGCCTCAGTTCAAACTCTATAGACAGTATCATATGGTCCATCTGCAGCAGGTTGTCAAGACAGGTTACTCCATTCAGAAGACAAATTCAGGTTTTCTGAGTGATACCTTTCCATCTCTTCTCCATTTAGTGTCTAAATGCTAACTCTTGCTTGGTTCCAATAATGTTGGTCCCAATAATGTTGCGTCCTTTATTGGGACAAAGTTTAAATCACTGAGGCAGTCGCACGACATTGCCATATGTAGTTGTGTATGCCCTTATATCTTTATTCCATTTCCCAGCTGTGAATGTCTTGGCCATTCTGGCCCTGTTTCTTTGCACTCATATACAGAGATATATCAAAACAGGCTGGCAAACCGAAAGCATTCTTCCCCCCAGACTTTTGTGTGCGTGCCAGTGCTTTGTCTTGTCTTTAAAAGTGTCTGGTACTTTAAATCTCCTGAGCTCAGTCGGGCCATAAAGTGGCCAGTTCGTGCAGAGGGTTGATGGTTATAATCTTAAAGTGGCATTGTATCAAGATCAAAGTTCATTAGTTGTAGCTAAACAACAGAAAACCTGTTCTTTTAAACAGCACCTATTAAAGCGTTTTGAATCAGTGGGCTTTTCATTAACGCAAAGTGTTTTGTTTGTTGTAATTAACCTTGTGCAACAGATGCTGCAGATACAGATCAGCCTGGAAAACAATGGAATAGTCCTCTTTTATAAGCCTATATAGGACGAAGAATAAGCATACTAGTTCTTGATCGGGCATTTTGGTTATCTTAAAATGGCCATCAAAGCAACATTGTGTAGCGTTTTACTCTATAATAACAACTTTAATATCATCGTGATGCTCCACTGGTCTGTAATAGGGAGAGTAGCGTCTCTATCACTGCTACTCCAGGTTCGGCACGCTGCTAACTGCACTATGTAACTCAAGTCAGAGGTAAGAGTAAAGGATCCTTCAAAGTTAAGTTAAGTTACATTATACATTTTAGGTCACCTGTGACCTTTCCACAGTAGTGTGAATGGCAACTATTCAGTATTTTATATGTATTGTATTAGATGACCTTTTTTGTTATTATGCCTATACATGTATACACTACAAAACCTGAAAACTGGGGTTGGAGTGCCATCAGCCATGCTATGGCATCACAGAGGGTTAATGGCCTTGTACAAGGGGCTCGACAGTGTCAGCTTAGAGGACCTGGGTATCCCAAATTCTAACCACCAAGCACTGATACTTTAGAATAGAGCTATTCAACTATGATCATGGTAGGGCATTGTACAAAGCCATTAAAGAAAATCATGCATTACAAAATGAACCTGTAATTCTGAGAACGAAAGTCTACAATTATAAAAGGCACAAGCTGAGCCTTTTTTGATTAAATTTGCAATTTACTTTTAGAACTGTCAGCAGTGCCCCCCATTATGGCCCAAAAAAATAAGAAGAAGACAGAAAAGACCCAGCTTGTGGCTTTTAAAATTATATAGATTATTTCTTAGGTTAATTTTTGTAATGCATGATTCTTTCGTGGCTTTCCTTCTTTGAAACTGCACACTAATTCAGTGGACACTTTTCTGCTAAGACCGTAGTTTAAAAAAAACCTATTCTAAAGTATTGGACCGATCACCATCAATTAAAGACGGTGCATAGCATTACTACTGAGATAAAGATGTATACATAAATGTGCATTGATACTGGTGCACCCATCACTCTGAGAGACACATGCTTCTTATAGCCTTCCAGATGTTGGAACATGCGGTATGACTCTTCTCTTACTATGTACTATGTTTCTGTCAGTCATTTTCACACCAGCCTTATCCTTCTGCTCAAAAGCCAATCACACCTCACAAAATATTGAAAACAAATTCCTTGCTCCTTGCCAAGTCATGCAAAAAGACAGCTCAACATGGTTCTTATTTGAAGCCGTCGTTTTCCAAACCTGGTCCAAAACTATGTGCGCACATCATTTCAAGTGAGTCTAGTCCCTTAATTTGAGCACACTGGATGAATTACTGTAGTGTACTCAACATTATTCAAATGCAGATGAGGCAAGCACCTGTATGCTATAAAGTCCAGTGGTCAAAGCCAGGACATAGAGTGTTTCTAATAAAGACAGTTTCTTTTACAAAACCATTTTCAACTGAGCCCAACAGATCACAGAATAGCCAGTACACACTAGAAGCAGTATCTTGCAGGGTGGAAGATTACAAACAGTCAACGTATTAGCATATCATCACTGTCACGCACATGTATCTGCAAAATGGCAACTCTACAGAAGCAAAACTAGTTTTCAATTGAAGTCAATGTAAAATACACTATATGGACAAAAGTATTGGGACACATCACTTATACACACTTAAACAGTACAAAAAATGTACCCTTTTCATATCTATGCTTGGAAAACTAGGCTTGAAAAATCCCTGCAGCACAGAGGGCTAATGGCCCTGTTCAGAAGCCCAACAGTTGCAGCTTAGAGGACTTGGGTATCCAGTATTCTAACCATTGAGCATTGATACTTTAGAATAGGGCTATTCAAATATCTTAGTTGGGCATTGTCCATTTCATTAGTGTGCAGTTTTAAAAGCATGAAAGTCATTTAAAAAATCATTTATTACAAAATGAACCTGTAATTCCAAAGAAGAAAGTCTACAATTATAAAAGCCACAAGCTTTTAGAATATACTGAGTTCACCAATTGGTGCTGCCCAACAGATCACGGAATAGTTAATACACACTAGAAGCAGCATCCTGTGGATTGTAAGATTTCAAACAGTGAACATGTTTAGCATTTCATCACTGTCATGCCAAAACAGTGTATCTCCAAAATGGCAACTTAACAGTAAAACAAAAAAAAACAATACAAAAATAACCTTCTTAAGTATCAGTTGAAGTCAATGTAAAATATACTATATGGACAAAAGTATTGGGACACAGCTCTTAATCATTGAATTCAGGTGTTTCATTCAGGCCACTTGCCACAGGCGTAACATCTTAATGCACATACACACACTAATTAAACAGTAAGTTTTAACTGTTTGGATTTGTTTGGTATGAGCATCACTAAAACAGGTGTAAAATTAAACTAAATGGAAGAAAGAGATATTCCATCTGTTACAGTGCGGTGAGTCTCTTCTCACAGCTGATCGCAGCAAAGCTTTTAGGAAATTGGACATTTTTTAATTATTTTTAGCTCTATTGACACTTTGATACTTTCTACATTATCTAACTTAGGTAGTGTTTTTATTTGCAGTTGGTCTGTGACAAAGCTGAAAATAATACATTGTTATTCTGAGGCAGGGGGGGTATTGGGCAGATATTAGGCCCTATCTTGCACCCTGCAGAGGCACTTTGCGGTGCTCATTGGTATCTTACACCACGCCAACAATCGTTTTTCATGCCTTCCGCCTGCAGCTTTAAATAGCAACAGTGTTTGCGAATATATCTACACCGTTGGGCTTGGTGGTCTTAAACGTGTTCAGGTACATTTCTGCTGTATTTCTGTCTTGGCAACAGAAAACACAGGTGGCCACTAAAATACGGCCCATTATGTTGTGTCTACACATATCCAGATATTTCATAAGCATGTCATGCTTATGGCATAAGTGTAATGGCCAAATTAGACCTAAATACTCATTTTTTCTGTCAGTTCTTTTTCCAGCTACACAAATCAGGATATGCACTCATGATGTAGTTACTCATCATTTGACGCTGTCTGGACTTACATTTTTTTGGGACTGGTACATTTTTAAAGCATCCCAAAGAAACACACCCAGAACCTGACAATTGTAACCCATGGCTACCTTTTAAAACACATACTTCACAGAGGGCAGTATAACTCTAATGAAGCTAAATCTGAATGAAGCGTTTGTTTTCTTTTCTAGGCAACCCACAAAAAACTGACAGGGTTGGCTTAATTTAAGTTTGTGGGATGCTGGGCATTCCACCCAATACCCAAACGTATGTGCACAAACACTGGAAAAGATATTTTTTTCATAAAATGTCCCCTCAATCCAGTAGATCACATGTACCATTGGATAAGTCAGCTAGTACAAAACTAACATAATGAAGAATATATGTTGAGTTTTTATAATTATAGTGCATGTTGTAGTATGTTTTATTAAATATATTACTCGTTATAATAGGCTGCTAGGGTTGCAGCACTATACAGTACACCATGGTATACAAATTCATGGTTATCATACTGTGTACCTTTTCTTAATACAGGTATTTGAAATCAACCGAACAGAGAATCCCAGTTAGTCGATTAATGGAGAAAATAATCAACAGATTAATCCATAATAAAAAATAATCGATAGATTGTTTGTACACAGAAATGTGTAAAAACTCCACCTCATGTATAGCTTTCCTATTTATCCATTTATTTATTTATTTTATTTAATCAGAAGGAAGATCATTTTCTCATACTTTTATTATAAAATAGATGTAAAATGTTTTATTTAAAGTAAAGCATTTGTTCAATCAAAAGCCTTCTGTTTTAATAATAATAAGAAGAAGAATTGTAAAATACTGCATATTATTACTGTACACTGTGATATTGTAAATACTGATATTTTCTAAGAGTAAATGATTTAAATGTGATGAAAAGTTGTTGTTCATACAGTTGTTGCAGAAAAAAAATATTTTATTTTATAAGAAGTACAGATTTAATGGCTCCCGAGTAGCTTATCCATGTAGGCCTTCTCCAGGTGTGCAAGAGGCCACAATGGGCCTTTTTTTCTACGGTGGTCCTCCCTCTTCCCATAATTTAGTGCACTGCTAGCCAATGCAGGCATCTGGTAGCTGGTGTAAAGGAATTGGCAAATAGTGATGCAATGTTAGTTTTGTTTGTATGTCTTGGCAGAGGCACTTGCTAGTCTTCACCCTCCCAGCTTAGCAGCATCATGTATGAAAGGGCAAAATCTGTCTCATGGATTAAATTAATTATGACTACATTTGGGAGACAATTAGATATTAAATATTATAAAATGTAATGTAAATGTAATTATTAAATGTGTGCTAAGTGTATAATATAATTCACTTACCGTAACTTACCATGTAATTAATTACATAATTATCTAATGTAGCTTGAATGTACAGCGACCAACAGTGATCTCCAGATTTAACTTAAACAAAAAAACCTTTTTAATGTTTTTGAGCATGTCTGTTTTCACTTCCCTGTTTCTAGGCGAACTGTTCCTTACGGCATGTCCAGCTATCGTGGCTCTCAGCGGGCCAGACGCTCCAGTGGCACAGCAGCGGCAGAACGTCAGCGCTGTACCTGTAAAGACCATAATGACACACAGTGTCACGACTTCTGTGAAACAAGATGTTTTCACCAAAGGAACAGCCATGCTGGTAATTTGACAGATATGACGGTTTAGAGTTTTCAAATTATTGCATGTTTTATCATGCGACTGTTAATGTTCAGTAAGATGGATCTCAAGCCGGTCCTCGGAGGCCCACATTTTTGCTTCATTAAGTATTGTGAGGCAAAACTGGACTGTGTGGGGGTTTTTGAGGACTTGTTTGGAACCACTGGTTTAGTGTACATACATTAAAGTGATCTTCTGTTTTCCTCAGATCTCAACACAGAAAGAGCTTCGCACAGACTCTGAAGAGGATAAAGCTTTTTTCTAGTCTCATTGTCTTTGAGAACAGCAGACTCCACTAAATGGCCTTAAAGGCTCATCTGGCCTTTCTCACCGCTGTATTTGAAGTTACTGCTCTGAAGGAAAGGTCCTTAAGGAAAAGCTGTAAAGGATGGCCACTGTAATGTGAGGACCTTAACCCTGAATTTGACTCCTGGACGATCTATGCACTGCCATTAATTCAACTGGGCTGAACTATGCCGGAAAGCAAGCGAACCCAAAATCCACAGATGTTTTGTGTCATTATTCTGAGCTCGGTGGAAATGTTGTTTTGTGGAATGTTCCAACAATCACTGATACCAAAAAAATGATATTTATGGGCAGTGGGCATGATCTGAAAATGAAAGATCAGAACAATGTTAGGCCTGAGAGTACTGCACGAGGATAAAATGCCAGACATCAGATATTTTAGAGGAAACTATGATAACTAACTTGTATAACATTGCTTTACATTGACTACCATGACTTTTTTTTACCTTGAACAAATCCCTTTTGTTCTCAAGACACCTCTTCTTAAGCCATGTGCATCCTCTACATCCAGTTTTAGTGCACTAAATGTTACAGTGTTATCATTGTTGTAAATGTACTTAATTGTATAGACCAAATTTGTTTACAGATGTACTTGCTAGGGATGTCCAAACATTGAATATTCAATAGTCATAGAAAGTAAAACAAAATAAATATTACACTTACATGACAATTAAATTAAATTTCTTTACATATAAACATATCCATAGCTAAAGGTGCACAATAGAAGATCCCACAGCCATGCAAAACACCTTAGATTTAATGGACAAATATCAAAACACTAGTTTTAACAAAGTTTTGTTTGGCTTCTTATTCAAATTTTACTTTCCCCTTTAGCATTGTCACACTTACTGCGGCAGAATGTAACAGCTGGAAGACGCCATTAAATTAAGAAGCCTCAGAATAAGAGGCCAACTTCAGTCTGGAACACAAAAAAGATTCAAAAAACAGATAAAGAATCAAAGTAACTAAATTAAATATTTGTGAAGAACAAGCTGAGATTTTACAGCAGTGCATTACAGCCATCAATTGCCAGTTTTCAGTCATAATTATCATCCATAATTTCAATACTGGACTGATAATAATAATAATATCTTTTTAAAAATAAATTAAAATGCATTTTCCAATTAACGGCAGCTATTATGTTGCCTGCTTATTAATTGTGAATCCCCAATTAAAATACACTGTTTAGCCATAGCACAAGCACCGCCTGCCTAATATGGCCACAGGTGTCCTGTGGGATTGGCAACAAGACGTTAGACATTGGACTGCATCGAGCCTTAGGTGCCTATGATCCTGTCACCGGTTTACCAATTGTCCTTTCCACAAGACCACAAGACCTGCCTGCAGTTTGGAGATGCTCTGCCCCAGTTGTCTAAATATCACCATTTGGCCCACCAGTGTCTCAGATTCTTATGCTTGTCCATTTTTCCTGCTTTCAACACATCACCTTCAAGAATTGACTGTTCACTTACTACCTACTGTATCTCACCCCTTGACAGGTGCAACTGTAGATGAAGATAATCAATGTTTTTCACTTCACCTGGTGCTAATGTTATGACAACTTATCTTCTATCAAGCATTAAACCTTCAGAAACCATGAGGTGTCTCAACTTAAACGCCACAAGAAGGTAGTGCAAACCTACATTTGACATTGCAGTGCAAAGAAAGCGCAATAGTGCAGTCATTAAAAACAGATGTTGAGGCCAGAGAAGAACAGGTGTTGGGGGCTTTGTCCAGAAACACCTTTCCTTCGGCGCCCTCACTGCCCTGGAAGAGGGAGGAGAGGAGCAGTAACTGGGAAAGTGACATCATTCTGAAAAGACTTCCAAAGTATTACACATTGATCTCCACTGAATTCTATCTCAGCAGCTTTTAGAAGACACTTCTCTCATCTCCAGTATTTGGACAGCCAGGTAGATGGCATCACAAAATCAGTTTCCAGGTCACAGAGGAAGGGAGAGTAAGTGAATTGTTAGAAAAAAGCAGAATTTTTAGGGTTGAATTTAACGACTAGCTATATTTTCACAGACTACTGTTTTCCGGCTACTATAAGTTACCCATTTTTGCACAGTACTGTTCAGCTCAGTAGAACAGTACCACCAGTTCCTAATTTATGCCTTCATTTTATACTCAGTTATTTTTTTATTAATTGTTAGTTATCTATTTTTTTTTATGGTTTTAATACACTGTCATCATTGTACCTGTATTAGGGATAGGCTGTGAAGATTCATTTGATTATACATTACTATTAATATTATTATTTAATCCCATAACACAAGTCCACATCATGCTCTGTGTAATAATTGCACATTTTTATACCTTGACAAATGTTTCAGTATGACTGAGACAGCAAAATTGGAAACAAAAAATTCCATGCCTCATAGCAATAGGTGTCCAATGTGCCACAATTGTATCCTAAGAAGTGTTTGGAATGCACATGACGGTCTATGAAGGCATGTTTCCACTGAAGGTTGGGTTTTGTTGCATATGAGTAGATACGTCAGCGCTCCAGAGAAAGCTGGAAAAATTGAACTCAAGAATTCAGTTGAAAACATGAAAACACGGTTCACCAAGAGCAAAAATAAACTCACTGGCTTATTATCAAAAACATCCAATACATCCTACAATCCAAAGGTTTGATTTCCAGTCAGCTCGTTTTTTAATAGCCTAAATTAAAATGAGGGACTAATGGCACTGGGACAAGTATGTGGCCTTAGGTGAGTTCAGCAGTTAGGCCTGTTTTTGGATTAGATACAGCAGATGGCACATGTCATATTTAACTGCAGACTGGTAAAATGATATAATATGGTTTAAATTGGTATTAAAATTGTATTAAATGGTTTATATTTTCATTGTTGGTTATTTTCTAGATAGACACTGGATGGTTAACAGAGATACTTCTCAAAAAATCTTCTGTTTTGTCACCAAATTATATGTTTAAAAAAAAAAAAAAGGTAACGCTGCTGTATTAAAAACTTCCACAGTTGATTTCCTAATGTCTTTCAGGATGGTCTGCTTTTCAGTATGTATATCTTAGCCATTTTCAACCTTAAGATACCCAAACAAATACTTACTAGGACTTTGTTTTCTCTATTAATTGAATGCCTTATCCAGAATGCCAGCTTTACTCATAATGAATAAACATTCCTACACAGAACAGATTCCAGTGTTGAATTCACTGTGGTTTGGCTCAATTAAAACGAGCCCCGGTGTGACTGCCCTGTTAGTGCAGTTCATTAGAACAAGTGGAAATGCTGCCGCACAAACTTTGGTGCACACAAAGATTTCGGGTTATTTATATCACAACACAAAAACTTTTGTTTATTTGCCATTTTCTGAAAAACAGAAATGCTATGATTGGGCCGACAGAAATGTTACCTTGTCTGACCTCAAGAGTAAATCATGTAAACACATGACTTCTCATGACCTATTGCTCTAGAACCGGGGGCGGCAATTTCAGTCCTGGAGGGCTTCCTGCTCAAGTACACCTTATTCAACTCATCTGTTAATTGTTTAGTAGGTCTGTCTGTCCGTGCTCAGAACCAAGTCAGCCCTGCAGTGGAAAAGTGGCCTATTGATATAAGCACCCTTTTACAGTTTCAGTTTGTGTTCAGCTGGACATTAAGAAGCACTGTACCTAGGTGCTAATTCACATTTGGAGATTTTGCGGTGTAGGGGAGTTTGCACTATGCAAATCAAATGAGGGTAATTGAGCCGCATTAGCTGTCTTGATTAGCTTAGTTAGCATTTTTGGGTTGTGCATTCCTTTAATTAGCATATCTGTGTTCATAATGCTGAGCACTGTATGTTTGCAGGTCATGTAAAAAAAACACTACATTATACCTCTCACTATTTAATGGTCAACTTCTCTGCTCAAGCTAGCATATATTTCGGTTAATAGCTTCAAGGCGTAGATTGAAAAGCAGATTGCTTTGATTCTCTGTTTCAGACAATTTAATTGCTTCTCTCACTGAGTGCTTGTTTCTCATACAGGGAAAATTCTTCTGCAGACACATACATAATTAAGCATTTCATTAAGGTGTAATGCTATACTGCAGCTACCATGTCCATGTGGGGCCTCATCTGGGTTGTACATTGCACACGGAGCCCTACTTGACAAGCCCATCTGGGTGCCAGTAACAACACTGTAACTGTAACACCCCGACCTGGAACCCACCTAGCTCAGGTTCCATCCATGTGAGCCACAAATGAGCATGTTGGCAAGGAGGCCATTATTAACTCAATTATTAAAAGAGGCCATCTTTCAATAATTGAGTTATTACTCTCATGCCGCTACATTCATGTGTATTTACATAAATTCATATAGCAATGTGGCAAAAAAAAATGAATCAGCAATCTCCTTTTTTACTTATAAACATGTTGGGCTATACATTAACATTTACATTCCAAACTTTTGACAAGCAAATACTCTGATGATGAGCAAAAGATGAGACTGATGAACCTATGGCACATGTTAAACTCTGCAGGGTGAAATTACTTAGCCTGCTTTAGATATGTCTTATCTAAAACCCACTGGCAAATAATTTCTCTTTCTTAGTTCATGAATACAAAATCTTTTGTTGTGTAAATGATGCCTGTCACAGGTTGGCCTGAATTAAGAGGGCACTAAGACTCAGGGCAAACTCCAGATGTGATCAGAGTTCTGCCAACCCTTCATACAGGCACAAGTCAACTTTCATTAAGTTTGTTGTCTGGTTGGATCCCATATGGTAGAGTATTGAGCTTTTGGCATGCTTCATGATATCTACAATGCTACACTGATTTAAGTTCAAAGGTTTACTGCAAAAAAAAGACCACAGTTGTTGTTTAAGTGTTCCCAGATTTAAATTTTTAGGTAGGACCCTAAGTGAAGTGTGAAAATATGGAATTCCTAGCTTGGGGCTAGCATAATACTTCTAATTGCAAAATTAAAAAAAATACCTTTAAAAATTATGTACAGAATTTACTTCCGAACATAGAGAATGGCCTACTTTATCTCATATGAAAAATGAAACTATGTTTATGTAATATTTTGTTTATGTCATTTTTTCAGTGCACTTTGCTGCGAAAATGTGAATGTTAAACAAAGTAGTGAGTAAACATTCAATACTCCCTGAGAAGCCCTTCCGTTATAAAGCTGTGCTGAGAATGGTTCCATTTTTTGGCTGAGCACACATGTCCTGTCACCCTCTTATTCTCTTTCGATTGCTGTTCTTGACCAGAAAGCTCAAACCACAACCTCAAACCAGGACATGGCTGCCTGGGAACTGCTATACTTAAGGGCCGCGCTTTTGGGTGCAGTCCTGCACGCCATCTCCCAGGGATAAGACGACAATACACAATAACCCAGCCCGCCAACATTCCTTCACATATCCAGCAAATGCTTAAGGCCTGTTTGAGCTGTAGATGATGGGCCGAGGCCAAAGGACAAGGATGTTTTCCACCAAATAGTTCACATTTATTTCACATACCTCTAGAGGCAGGGCAGGGAAAGAGGGAGAAAAGAGTAGGTGTGCCAGCCGAGGAAGTGGACAGGGTATTGTTGACAATTACTGAAGTTTGTTGAAGGGTGATCTTTTTTCTTCTGCGGTCCCAGATTTAATTTACTGAGTTGAGCAGTGAGAGGAGATTTATTGTCCAGATGATTAGACATTCTTTTTTCTCCCATTCCATACCCATCCTTTTCCAGTAAAGGGTATTTCTGTTTGAAACTGCTGGAGTGCTAGACCACTGCTGTGGGATAGAAACCTCCCATGAAAACGGCTATATATATGTGTCTTGGGAGACGTCTTGGGAGATTATTATGGTCAGGACATATTGAAATGTGTGTCTGTAGACATGCCTTAAAGACATGCCTCGAGATGTCTTAATATGTCTGCATAAGTGTGTATTCAGACATGTTTTAAGACATCCCAAGACATGGTAATGGCTGTGTATTTATAGGAGAAAAGAGTAGGGCATGTCCCAAATGAAAGCATTAAATGTTCTACTGTATAGTACGCTTCATTAGTAAGACCTGTAGTGACCATGGGTCCTCTGGGCTATCTTTGGTTCATGAGGAAAAGGTATTACATTTCTGCGATTCGCAAAATATTGATGGCTAGCAATGTAAGACCACTGAACCTGAGCAAATGAGTACAGTGTAAAGATCACATATTCAACACAAGTGCATTGGAATTAATGCTGTATTGCTTGTGGTCTCCCATTTATTCATTTTAGTTCCAGGGTGTATTTAAAGAGCATTTCTCTCACAGCCACTTGTATTTTTAGCCTTGTTTGACTAGAGACAATGTCTTAGAATAGTGCCGGAAAATTATAATAATAGGTTTCATTTATGTAGTATGGGCCTGCTAAAATGTGGTGCTGAACTATGGCTGGATACCAGTGTCAAATCATGAGCGAGGTAGGCTTTCAGTTTGGGCCATAAGAGAAAATACGTTAGTGTAATAAAGAATTTGTTATAAATAATAATACTTGTTCATTTTTGACTGCCTGGATGGGCCAATATGAGAACATTTGAGCGCTTCTGACAAGGCAATATAATAAAATCTCTGTTTAATTTCTCTGAGCTCATCCAGGCCATTTGGGAGCTGATGTTAAACTCACAGTGAACATTCTTAGGTGCATGGGACAAGTCATTTTAATACAATTATGTATTTTTATATTTGATATATTTGATTTATATTTTGAATCTGTAACTCACAACCTTCAGATTAGTGGTTCACAGTGCTTATCACTAGCCTCCCTCTTTTCCTTTATCAAATTAATAATAACATGACAGGACAGGATTTCACTTTTTTTCATTAAATTGATGGAAAAGATTTTCTGAGCTTGACAAGCTTTTTCCTACACAATAAACAGGCTTACCATTAACTTCAGTAAATCTAGAAATTGCTTCATTATAATATTCTCTCCCAGTATTTTGTAGTTTGGGAGGTGAAGTTCTACAAAGGAACAAAGCACAAAATAGCAGCAAATGCCTGTGAAATGACTTTTACAAAACCATAATAAGAGTAGTGACATCACAAAACCTCAGTAAAGTTGCCCCACAGTGTACTTTTTTGCCTGTATAAATGGGGTACAAGGGTGTAAGGGGTTAGTCTAATATCATCCCGAAAAGGTCAACAGAATAGATTCTGAAAAATAACAAAGCATGTGTGAATGTTATATTCAGCAGTCATGTGGCTATCTTGATTACCGTCTATCCACATACATCCACATAAACAGTTTCTGTCTCTGAGGTTCCTGGCCATCTGGAGGCGACCACAGAAGGACAGAGAAGGACCAAAGGTTTTCATTCTACCCAGAGTATTTTTCCTGTCTACACAACCCTAAAATGAATATTATTTGAGAGGGTCTCAGGACAGCTGTGCAGCTGCTGGGATCAAACCGAAGCCTAATGTGCTAAAATCTCTATTTTATTGTTCCAGGCACACTTTGTGGATGCACATTTTATGTTCTCAAGAAACACCATGCAAAACACAGCAGCCAACATTATGTACGCTCTGATCAAAATGAAATTTGGCATCCAAATAAAAGATGCACATGCATTTAAACAAGTAGATCAAACATTTTTTAGAACACTTTTTTGTTGCTTGTTTTTTTCTGACAATTTTGTCACCTAGCATAGCACAGGATATGCAGCTTAAATAAATGATGTAAATCAAATCTTAACACAGCATGGCTTATTACACTCTAAGGTGTACTCAGTACTCAGTAACTACAGGGACTTCTGTAGAAACTGGTGGGGCTATTCTCTGGTTTGCAGTAACTCTTCCAGCCTGCCGGCGGGACGTAGGCTGTTTAAGAGGTTGTAAACAGAATCAGTTGAATACAATAGTGATGGAGAAAAACCCTTACGTCCAGCTCATTAGAATTCACTTGACACAACACTGTTCAATTAGATTCAAGATTCTGTTTGTTTCAGAGCAAAGTGCATTTGATCCCCTTGTGGTGATGTCAACGCTTAAACTTTCTGCTGCTAAAGCCATTTCTAGGTCAAAGGATTTTCAAAATGTGCTTTTAACAAAAGTTTGGCAAACATTATTAGAGTAAAACACGCTTTCCATATCAAGGAATAAGTCTTACTTAATTGGGTGTTTTTTCTTACCTAACTAATGCATACACAGAGACAATCACTCTTGTGTACATTTGAGCATACAAAGCACTGAGTTCAAGCTTTTTCCACGGGCCATGGAAGCATAGACCGTTGCAATGTAGAGACCCTGCCAGACTAGATTTAGTCTCTGCCCCTTCAGGCCCTTCAGGCCCTTTTCAATAAATCTGCTTCTGCTGCAAAAAAAGATGTCATTTTTCAAAGCAGAAAATGAATGTAGTCAAGTGGTACTTAAACTCGACCTGTTGGACAGTGTTGCTGTTAATTATCACAAACTACAAGGTGAATGGAACAGTGTTTTAAGGTCCTATTTAGGGTCAAACCCCAACAGAAAAAAGAGAGACAACCCACTTTTATTTATTGATTAGAGGTTCTTACCTTCAGGAGTCATAAACCCATAAACACACAGCTAGCTACAAAGAGAACAGCGGGACCAAAGAGAATACTTGTCACACAAGGAACAGAGTTATGGAAAAGGTTTGAAAGGGGTAGTACAACATCAGTTGGAGAAAGAGTTTTGGGTGGGAGAATGAGCTTTGAAATATCGGATTTTAGCATAATGGATGCATGTCTTTCAGATTAGCCTTCTGATCCATGGGCGTCAGAGTAGCATGACCAAATTCCGAAAACACATACACATACACATTACGTTTACACCTGGTCAATTCATGTGGATTATCTGAATTGTATCCTGATAAGATTTTAACCACATGCCTGTACACTTGCATGCGTCTTCAGTTAGCCAGTCATGGAGAGACAGATGTGTTTACACTGCTGTAACATGCGGCTCAAATGCGTCTCAGACCACCTCCTGAAGTGGTTTGAGTGATCGGATTTGTCTCTGTTTTAAATGAGTCTTGGGTGTGTTTACACTTGCATTTTTATGTGGCTTGACCTTATCCACATATAATCCTCATAGTCAAGATGCATGAAGTGACCAGATGTAAACAAGGTCACAGTTTCAAGAGCACAAAAGTAACTTCCCCAGAATTCAGAGTAAACTATACCATCAAGGTGCACTTCACAATTCCTAACATTTGCTGGGTGTTTATTCATTCACTGCTACAATATAGAGTGGGAAGAGCAATGAACCTTATTCAATCTGGGCAACATCAACAAGTTCCATCAGTTTTAGGGACCAGTAGTCACAGAGAACACCACGTTTTTGACAGTGAAACTATTTTCTTCTAGGTACTTCACTTCCTTTTTCTGGACGGAGTGTCAGGGTGCAGATTACAGGGTACTTTTCAAGTTGCACAAATATCAGCTTGAGCAAATTCCAATATGTGGGGAAGTGTTGAAGATAGAGCCAAGAAAGGATGAACAGTGACCCAAATAAAGTCCAGTTATCTCAAGGGTGTATTTTGTTGGTGACGCACTTTCTTGAGCAGTTGGCCCGAACATAGGGGGAGACCTTGGAGCCAGAGCAGGACACTTTTCTTTGAAACATATTTATATGGGACACATGAAGCTTTCTCTTTCTATAAGGGGTCCTGACAACAAGAAACGGGCCTGGGCAGAATCTAGTGAAGGTTTTGTTAAATGATAAGCTGTATGTAAGCACTTACAAAAGCAATTGTCATAATCCATAAGGTTATAAGACCTTCATAAGACCTTCTCTGTGAGGGCCTGAGGCTGTCCCATGGACTCTATGACTAAACACTTACTTGGCCAGGCCAAAACCAGGTGACCCTTGGACAGCGTCAGTAAAGAGGAATTCCCTACTGAATTGTGTGTTGACAGGCACACGAGAACATGGAGTGGGCACAGAGGATCTTGAAAAAGTGGAGGACAATTGAGAGCCTGCTTTTTTTCTGACTCCAACTCTTTCACTCTCCTGACATCTCGTCTCAAGCTCCAGTGCTCAGACGTGAAGCAGCTGGGTTTGGTGGTGTTGTCGACTCAGCTCCAGCTCCAACTCTATTAAACACAGAGCCAGCAAGGGATCTTTCAGAGGTGAGCCGGAATCAGCCAGACCGTTAGGATTCTCTGGCTGGGTTGCAACAACCACAACCTCATCTCCCTCCGGCAAGATCTGCTGCTCAATCACTTTAGCATACAGCATGCATTTAATCTCCCATTTAACTGCACTCAGTGGCATTGAAATATAGGCAATGGCACTGAATTCGGCTATTAGCAGCAGCTCGTCTTTACAATAGCGTTTAAATTGGTCTTACATGGAGGAAGCTGTAAACATCTCTAGGTTAAACAACCAATACCCTATAAAAAAGGCCAAGAAGTGAGAATCTCCCAAAATGGGAAAAAGACAAAATGCAATATCAGCAAACGGGCATTTAAGGGACAAGACCCCAGTTTTGTTACAGTCCAGTCTAAACTAGCATGATACTAATAGGTATAATAGGATACCAGTGAATTTTAGCTATGAAGAGAAAGACTATGTAAAGTTACAGGGCGGGGAGTGCTGAGGTACATAGTTCATAAAAGTGGCCAAAGCTCTGCTAAATCAATAACTGCAGAGTTCCAAACCTGCTGTTAGAGCTGCAACCAAGGACCAACTCCTTATTAATGTCTGTGGATTTAGAATGGGACATCATGGAATCTTCTGAAAGTGTAATGTGTCCCAATACCAGAAGGTGTCTATAAAGTAAGTGTAAATGACTGACTGCCTTGTTCAAAAAGCTGTTGTGCCTGAAACACCCCTTATAACATTTATCTGAATAAATAAGTCTTATAAATAAAGATATCTTGACAAAAGACAAACTACACATTTGTCTGTTGTCATCGTTCAACAGCCAATCACAGGATAATATGAATCATCCAGCTGATTTAGTCAACTGCATTTCAAAACACGTCTGTCAAAATATAGTTACTGTGCTGAAATTGAATGAAACACTTCAAACATTTGACTTTAGGCTTTGAAAAACAAGATTTCCTTTAGCATGGGAATGGAAAAACTACACATGCTTTTTCAGGGCAACAATAAAGAGGCCAGAGACTCTTGGGAAACAGCAACAGTGTGTTGTATCTATACTATCTCTACAGCTAAAAATAACAAGATCTGCCCAGGCAGATACTTCCAGACTTATGTCTTAAATGTGAGGTTGCCACCTGTCCAAGATTTCACTGGATCTTGGTTGTCTGGGCAAGAAAGACAGTCATTCCGAATGTCACAAAATCCATATTATGTTTATTATTCTATTTTCCAACCAAACCTTATTGTACACAAAGTTCTAATTACCCCCTAAAGCATTGTTGGTGAGTTGGTTTGGAATTGGTTCTTTAAGCAGTAACTGTCACACGATAATTGAGAAGATTAGGTTCTGTACCTGAAGTGACCTCTATTTATCTTAGATTGCATCGTGAATACAGCTACTTCATGTATTAAGAGTACAGGAATTTTAGGAGGTGGCAGTCTTACTTAAAGGGTTAAGTACAATGATGTCTCATCACCTGTTATAAACTTCAGTTCTTCTATTGTATAATCTAAATACAAACGCCTGGTTCAGATATCAAGAAATTCCTCAGGTCCTAAACTTCTGTGGAAAAAAAGGAACCTGATGATTGATATACTGGCATCTAGTAAGAAGCACAACCTTCTTCAGAGCTAGGAACTTTAATTCAGTGTGCTAATAGGTTCCATATTTCTGAAACAGGGCTTGAACACAAAGCTGCGGATTCAAAATCACATTCTGATCCGTCATGACTGCCAATCTCACTCCAGACCAATGTTCCCACCCAAAGTACCCACCCGAGAAGGAGTAGCTGATATTACTTTTCTCCTCCTGTTCCCCATTTTCCTTTGGGTTTCGCAATCATTCACCCACACCCATCTCTTAAGGAGGTGCTGAATCTATATGATCTTGACCATCACCGCTGGTTTCCCATTTTGTATTCGGGGTTGCACATTGTCCTTTTTGGCCTTTTGCCTGGGTAATTACCTCCTCACACACATATATGTGCACACCACCAACACACACGCTAGGCTCCACTTAAAGGTCATGCTCGAGGCCCAGAAAAAAGTGAAACATGCACTGGATTTCTGGCTGAAACCCTGTTCACACAGTAAACAACAATCAATCCAATTTCTTTGACAGCCTTGATAGAAGACACAACCGACACAGTACTGGTCGAACTGACCAGAAGCTATTTTCTGTTTACCACATTACAAACTCACACAAGCCCAGAAGACTTGTTCTGAATCTGACTGCTCAGTGTATGAGAGCCATCATCTGCCAAAACTGTGGAGCAGGGAAGAAATATAGTCCATTCTGCTTCAGCATTCAAGAACACCCACAGATCTTCTTGGGACTCTCATAGAAATCTTGGGATTCTCATACAAATCACACCAAAGCTTCCAAATGGCTAAAGAGACAACCCGTGTGAAGTAAAACTAGTAACGCTACCCAGGCCATGTAAAAAAATGTGTGATAGCAAAAACACTGCCATGTTCTATTAAAGCCCCTGAGATTTATTAGACTGTAGAGGATGTGCTATTTCTTTGCTATATTTTCCAACTAATTTTACTGAGCTACAGAAACAAGGGTCAGGCATACCCTGCTATACATCTAAACTGGACCTGCTACAAAAAATGGGGAATGAGGAAAAGAAAGGACATGTCACCATCTAGTGGTGACAGGACAACAAAACTACATGCCTCTCCACTTTAAGTTTAAAGCAACAGACAGAAAATCTGATCCACTATTAGTATTTTTTATTTTTATTCCTATTCCCATTATATATATATATATATATATATATATATATATATATATATATATATATATATATATATATATATATGATTTTTTTTTATCTTTGCTACAATAACATTAAATCATTTGTAGGACATACTAGTGTAACATAGACCCACTTTTGTCTACTTTTCTTTAAATGACCATTATTTTAGAGTGTTAAATATTATGATCCACATCAGCAGTAAAATAATTTCTTTTTCGATATGGGCAAAATAGTACATACTATATAGACTCTTTGAACACTTCTGTAAAATAACAATGAAAAGAAGTACATAATATAATTAAATATTTAAGAATTCAATAATTGAGGTGAACCCTGCTCCTTTCTCTCAGTTTTGAATGCACTATTGATACTAAATGTTGCTCTATGCAAGTATAAACTGAGGCAAACGCTGTGAATGTAGCACTGACATTCTGTTTTTTGCACACAAATACAAAGGCCTATATATAACAATTAATTGAGATTAATATACACATAACCTCACCTATGAAAACATGCCTGAAATATCTCTTGTGCCCCTGGTGGCACCACCTCAGAAAGCCTCTTCACCCCACTTTGGGTAGCTGAGAACTGTGGTGGGCAGTGCTAACAGTGTGTGAAGCAGTACAGTTAAGTCTGTTCTTACTACTGGCAAGCATCTTAATCGTGTTTCTCCAGAAATCCTGCATTCTGATTGGGTATTTAGTCTTCTTAATGCATTGTGCACAAGTCCTCTAATTATATACACCCATCATGTAGCTCATTGCCTTCTTCTTATTTTACTAATAACATGTCCTAGTTGAACTGACTTTGCCAAGGCCTTTGTTCTCTTTATATTTATAATGTGTACAAAATAGTTCGGATAGCTGGGCTTTAAGTGGCGAGGTGAGGCCTGCTAACCTGGATTTGTGTGAGCTTTGTTTGTAGAGACAAACCATTACATTTGAACCTTTTCACATTCTTATCCTCATTGTGTTGAGTCCCTCTGTCATATTTCTTATTCCTCCTTTGTAGGCAAAACATCTTCAGCTACATCAACAGTTAGCTTTCCTGTTGTGGTAACATCTTCTTGTTAGGATAAAGCACCATCCTTTCACTCTGTTCTTTATTCTTTAACCTTTTTGTTGCAATGTTGTGACATTTTTTAAGGCGGAAGTGCAATTCATTTAAATTTCATATTTCATCTAGAAAACAATGATAATTTTAACACATGACTTGTTTACATTGTCAGTAACTTTACATACTGTATGTTGAAGCAGTGTTGGTCCATGTCCTTCCTG
The DNA here is from genome assembly GCF_030463535.1 of Salminus brasiliensis. Lineage (NCBI taxonomy): Eukaryota > Metazoa > Chordata > Actinopteri > Characiformes > Bryconidae > Salminus > Salminus brasiliensis. Next base: position 14,097,833 of record NC_132891.1, read on the forward strand.
GCAGTCTTGGATTGTTCAGTTCTCCTCAAAGCTCTTTATCCTTCCTGATTTTGGCTTCCCTGCAGGCATTTTTGTTGTCAGAACATTCTCTTCTCTTTTTACACAGTTTCCACTGCATTGTCTGTCATCCAGTTTGACCTCGGTGTCCTTTTCATTCTTCCCATGTTTTTCTTCAGTTCCTCTTCAATGACCTCTCTCTGGGTTCCATTCATAGCTCCTCTGGCTCTCTATCAATTATGTGTAGCATCTGAGATCAGTTCCTGATGTTTGCTTTGAAGACAGGTGATATGTTCTCCAGGTAGTATTTTGAACGTTTGATGGTTTGATTGGTTTTCCCAGCTTGGAGCTTGCACATTAGAAGTTTGTGATATATTCCACAATCTGTTCCAGTCCATGTCTTTTAAAATGGAGCTCTTCCATCTGCAAAATGGTGTAATCTCTTTGGTTTTGGTAAACTCCATCTGGTGCTGTCCAGGTGTACTGTTGCAAGAATTAGTAGTAGCATTAGTAATGATAGTTATTCAGTGCTTGCATTTACTTAAGTAGTTGATATCTCGCTTCATTCCTGTTTCCAAGGCTATATTGTCCTGCTGCATTTCCCTCTTTAGTTTTTTCCACCTTGGCATTCCAGTCCCCCACCACCAACAGTATATACACTATATACTGTTTGCAGGTTTTGTCCATTTTAATCTGAGGTTGATCATAAATCCTTACAGTTTCTTCTTTGGTGGACTTATTTTTGTGGAATAATAACTAATAATAACTGTCATCTTCAATAGCAGTGCACTTGGATTCACACCAGTCCATCTTTCACAGCATTATATCTATTCATATCCAACAACAGTCTTGCTAACATCTTTATTGACAGTATAGACCACATTATTTCTTTGTTGTTGTTCATTATCTGAGTAGCTGATGACATGATGTCCGGATTTGAAGTGTCCTAATCTGGTTTTCGGATGTTAATGTGTAGATGACCCATTTCCATCTTCCCTACCTCCAGCCCACCATGATGATTCATTCTGTGTACATTCCAAGATTTTGCTTTTGCAGCCTTGACATCTTTTGCCCTGCATATCATCAAGTAGATCCCCAGGGGGCTTTAATCTACCCATGTCATACACATAAACTGTACTGAGCCTTTGTGGCTATATCTAGTTTAGTTTAACCAAGTACTCTTCTGTGAATTAATCTTTGTAGAGTTCTTAGATCTTCCTAAGCACAATGATGGTGTGAAAAATACAATAAAGGGAACCATGATCTTTGACCTTAATAACTCAGTGGTAATGAAACGAACAAACAAACAAATGTACACATTCTGTACTTGTTTACTGAAAACGAACAGATAACAGTTAGATAACAATTGTAACATGTTTATTTTATTATTATTTATGTAATATTGTATACTAAATTAAAAATATATATATTTTGAATTTTAGCTAGAAATATTTTTCGATTCTCCTGATAGTGATTGGCTGGAGAGTTCGCTGTGGGAGGGGCTTAACATGCTTGCTCCCCATTCATGTTTGTGGTTGCCGTGGCAACGAGTACACGGTGCGCCGTGCTGTTTACCTGCAGCTGCTACGCTAACGTCCCCACTGGCTGCAAATGACTTTTCCTGCTTAGCTAGCGATCTCCATCCGATATGAGTAAAAGCAAGGTAAGAAAAGCACTGGTGCTAATTAAATACCAATGTTAAGGCATGAGGGTAATGTGGGTTTACTTGCAAGGCAACATGGTGAATGGTAAAGCATTTTATCAGGAGGGTAGCTTGCTCTTAATTATATAGCTATCTATCTACGTAGAGACTAACGGTTGCTATCATCCCCAGTGCTCTGTCTGTTTGTGTTAGCTAGCTATATCCAGATGGCCAACTATGGTATACTTCACTTTCCCCGCAGGCCAGTGGATGCAAGGGTGCGTATGGCCAGAAGCGGAAAGAAGGGTGAGTGAACCTTTTGGGCTGGTAAGCAATGTGTGTGTGTGTGAGTGAATGCATATGTTCAGGCATTTACCTCATTAACCATGAATCTCGTCTTAGGGAAGGGAGGAGTTGTGTGCGGTACAAATGCAGCCTCCTCAACTCAATTCTGGATGTTCTTCGTCAGAGACCAGGCTGGGTTGAAGTTAAAGAGTGAGTCTCCAACATCTCAACAACTCAGTGTCTCCTTGTATGCACAGCTCATTTGACTAATGCAGTTCATTTTTGTCTCAAATGCATAGGGATGGAGAGTGGGACTTCAACTGGTGTGATGTAGGCTGGCTCAGGGAGAACTTCGACAACTCGTACATGGAGGAGCACGTGAGAATATGCCACTTCCGGAACCACTATGAGGTTAGCAAGGGCAGCAACACCTGTGGCCTTTAGTGAAATGCAAGGCAGTCTTTGAGATGAAGAGAGAAGGGGTAGTATTGCCTATTTAACAGGGAATAGTATGGAAATCTAATACATACATTTTTTCTGCCCTGAATATAATTGATTATTGGCCAAGACCTATTTGCTACTTCTTTAGTTTTGGCGCTACAAAGCTGATTTAGCCAAAATTCTCAGTCATGTAAACATAGTTTGGATGCCAGAGACATCTATTTTGTTTGCCTCAAAGTTTCAGTACAAAACTAAAGAAACGTAAACTAAAGAAACAAAGTTTAGATATAAAATACAATTGTTATTCATATATAATTGTCTGATTAATTTAAAGCTACAGCAAAAAAAAACTTACTGTCATCATTTTTTGTGGTTGTGCTGTTAACACATTCATTTTGATATGTGAAGAACATGAATCTGACTAAAAGTCCAAACTCCATAGATTTTTATTCTTGTTGGGGTTAAGAGTGAATTTGATAAATCAAATGATATTCCTTCTTTACAGTTGACGCGTAAGAACCTGATGGTAAAGAACCTAAAGCGCTATAGAAAAACACTCGAAAGGGAAGCTGGTCGTCTGGAAGCGGCTAAATGTGACTTTTTTCCACGTACCTTTGAACTGCCCAGTGAGTACCATCTCTTTGTTGAGGAGTTCAAGAGAAGTCCCGGCAGTACCTGGATCATGAAGCCTGTAAGACTCATGTTTAACGTTTACTCTCATTGATGTACACTTACAAAGGTTAGCACTAATTACCCACTGCAGTCTTTAATGGTGATATGTCCATTACATTTTAAATATAGTTATAGCTAATTTATATGTATAGAGGCACCCTGAGCAGAGAATTAATGCCACACATACTCTGTGTCTGTGTTTTTCCTCTGCTCTTTGTGTTTATAGCCGGCCACACATGCATGTTAATCCCACCATGTGGAAACGTAGGCCATTATGGCATAGTGTGGTATAAAACGTTCAGGTGAAAGCGACCCTCCACATATTCCTCCAGCGAAAAAAACCAACAACCTATAAAGTAGTTTACAATACAAATCAATACATTGTTCAAAGGCTTGGAAGTAATGGCCATGATGCTGACATCTGGGCTCAGCAGGGTTGGATTAGAATTGTCGCTGTAGACACAGCAGTCAGTTAAAGACAGGGATCACACGAAACAAAGTATCTAGGCAGGACATGGGGAGAAGCAGCAGTCAGAGAGACGCCAGCGTACTATCACCCAGAAATGACCCTGAAAATGGGCTGAAAACACTAGTGCAATTGGTGCTCCGTTGTGCTCTTCACTATTTAGCAGTTGCTTTTTCTGGGCTGCAACAGAAACTAAGATCACGAGCAGGAGGAGGGTGGCGTAGCTGAATGCAAAGCATTTGTTTTGGTCTGAGAGCAATATCTAGTGGCAGAAAGGATCATATAGTGGAATAGAATTTGACACTGTTGTTATTATTTCAGCTGTACCTAGCCAAATAAAATAGTAGTTTCAAACACTCTCCCATTCAGGTGGCACGTTCGCAGGGCAAAGGCATTTTTCTTTTCCGGAAACTTAAGGATATCATGGAATGGAAAAAGGTACACCATTTTTCTTTGAATTTGTTAACTCATACATGTTGACTGAATTAAAGTGATAAATCACAAGCTTATATTGTGCTGTACTATTCAAACATAATTGCAAAATTACATACTCAATCATTAAATGCACAACAGCAACTTTTCCTTAAACTTAATTCATTGTAAAATAGCTCCTCTTTTACTAACGCAAAAGTGGTATCGCTTAAAAATGAAGAATATGCATTTTCAAGAGAATTTCAAGAGAAAAAATATTTACTTTTATTAGTACCGGTTTGCAATGTGCATTCTAAGTTATTAAAGTTATTATTATTCAGTAATTATTCAGAAAATATGAACAGTTGAGTAAGTACTATACAGCTAATACATGAGAAAGGGATTTAAGTACCTGTATGCCCACTTGCAGGCCATTGCAGATATGAATTAGCCGGAATATGGAAATTCATGTTGCTGTCATTCTTCCCAGGATGGTACCCGCTCCGAAGAACAAAGGGATGAGGCTCAGGTTGAAAGCTATGTAGCCCAGCGTTACATTGAGAACCCTTATCTCATTAATGGTACATCAAGCAGTCCTATTGACATTATATTATAGTATAGTATTATATTTTGTGATAACTATCATTTTCTGATCTTTATTCTCAGGCAGAAAATTTGATCTGAGAGTCTATGTTCTTGTAATGTCAGTAAGTGAGCTTTTAAAATGCTACAACATTAGTCCTGTACTACAGAAGTGTGTTATCCTTTTATTATACACCTGCACCATTTACAATGATATGAAAAGCATGAGTGTAACTGCAGTATGTTTCTACAGTACCTCCCTCTGAAAGCCTGGCTGTATAGAGATGGTTTTGCCAGATTCTCCAACACCAGATTCTCCCTCAGCAGTATTGATGATCAGTGTATCCTTTATATGTGTTTAGTTTGCTTGTATTTTCCTGCCATCTAACCAACATAGTTTATCAAGTATGAACTATATCTGTGATTCGTCTTTAACTGTAATCTACACTTAGATGTTCATCTCACTAATGTGGCAGTGCAGAAAACTGCCCCAGACTATGACCCGGAGAAGGTATGGAACTTTAGCTTAAAGAAGTGCACGTAGTAATGTGTAGAAGAAGCCCCAATTTACATATGACAGTAGAACAGGACCTCATTGTTCATCTGCAAAAAATGACTTAAATGTTTGCTACATTTTGGGGTTTTATATTTAAATTGTCTTTCTGTTTTTTTGTCATGGTGTGCAATCCTCTATATAGTGCAGAATCGATCCCTCAACATCATCACAAAATTTATAATATTGGATCTTTTGTATTTTCACCCAACCAGTGTTTTCTCTTTAATACCCAGCATGCATTGTGCAATTATATAATTGTTCTATTATATAATTTCCATACAACCATTGGAAATCTCTGAGGAGGGGATAAGTAGACTAAGGAATACGCTAAGAAATATTAAAGCCAGGCCAGCTTGAATTCATGAAGTAACTAATTACAGAGTGTTTTTAAGTTAAATCAACGTAGGCCCTAGACTACTTTCTGTTCCTGGACTCCTGACCGTGGAGGGCTGTAGTGTTGATAGGATTTAAACTTATGATCTCCTGTTTCTTGACAAGCATGCAGTTAGACGGGCGCACCCCTCTACAGCTCTGAAATCCATTTCTGTGTCCAAGAAACAATGGAAAGGTAATTTATTCAGAACTGTGTTTTTATCTAGGGCAATTTCACTGCAGTGGCACAGCAGTCTTAACTGCCTGCTCATCAAGTGTGAGGAGATCATAAAATCAGGTACACAGACTACAAGTCTTATAAAATACTGAAGCATTTTAGCTGCAGTACATTTCCTAATGTTTTAAGGCTAAACTTAAATTGTTTGATTGGCCAAACTGAGAGGAGAACGTATGACTACATTAAGTTTAGTCAAAAATGCTTAGTAAACAGGTTATCATTTTAAGTTGGCCTGCCTTTAAATGTTTTACTGTGTAGATATGATGCTTGACTTCCTTGCAGAAATGTTATTCCCTCTCAATTAACCTGCTTACATGTTAAAAACATTTCAAACAGTTTATTTTCAAAAAACTACCCCTAAGTACTTGTTTTTCAAACCTTCCTCCCACCTTTAATAGCTATTATTCCTAGTTTTTAAACTGAGAAATCTCACACTACAGACTGCTGTGGCTCCATTGTAAAAGGCCCGAAGGCATCTTTACAACAGATGTTGCAGTGGCTCCATTTTTCAGTTTGGCTGGAGTGCCCTCTTATTAAATCAATATTTTTGGCGAGTTGCAACAGGTTATACCTTTAATGTGAAATGAGAGTTCTTTTTTACATATTCTTAGACAAACTACAGTATGCAGTATTATTCTATGAAAATAGAATTCATTTTATGGACAAATGCCAATGATGATGTACATAAAGTGTCAAAAATAAAATAAAGATGGATATTAAAAAAAGAAAGATTTTGTTTCTCTGCAGGGTTGTAAATGGCAGATGCAACGGTTGCGGCGCTACTTGACTGCAAAACATGGCAGCGAGACAGTGGAGGCCCTTTTTAAGGACATTGACAACATATTCATCCGCAGCTTACTGAGCGTTCAGAAAGTCATCATTAATGATAAGCACTGTTTTGAACTGTATGGATATGACATACTACTGGACCAGGATCTCAAACCGTGAGTGGTCTTTTTAATGTCACTGTACACTTGTTAACTAGCCTTTTCACTCTTATTTTGAATAATAGCAATAGTGAGGCACCTGTATCTCAGTCCTCTTTGTCACTTACTCTTATGTAATCCTGTGGTAATGTAACTTTTATTTTACAGACAGACAGTGCATTTTGTGCCCCTTTCAATAAAATGGACCTTATAATGGAGTGAACTATACTCCAATAAGGTTTCCATCGTTGGCAACATAAGTAGTGCCAGATTGTTTTTGTAGTTAACTTTTATATTTAAATTTGCAAATGTACTGACATTACTGACATTTATCCCTGTATCCGTTGCTTCTAAAGCTGCTTTTCAGATATTTCTCCAGCCCTCAGCCTGCCAGATTAAAAGAAAAACCCACAGAAGAGAGAATACCTAAGCAACAAAGCTGTGATTATAATAACATTGCCTGTGCAGGTCATTTGAGGAGCTTTCCTACCTTTCTACATGTCAAGAGGCATGGTGCACAAGCTTGCAGACTTGACTTGAGATGCACTATGAAGGATGTGCATAATATGAAAAAAATGTGTATTACATTTTATATAATAAACTGGTGTAATATGTTCTCTGTGGAAGATTTCACCCACAGTCCATCTAGCCTTTTGAAAATGTGTTGCACACCTGTAATTCATTCAGACAAGAGTTACAGCTGTAGCTCTCAAGATGATAGCTGTTATATTTTTCTGCCTGTCTCTCTGCAGGTGGCTGATTGAGGTGAATGCTTCCCCTTCTCTCACAGCCAGTAGTCAAGAGGATTATGAGATGAAGTACAGACTGCTAGAAGATACCCTGAACATTGTCAACATGGAGGGCCGGTATGATGTTATATTAAAATATTTAGTGACAGATATAATACAATATACAGTGGCATGCAGACGTTTCGGAAGCCCTGTGAATAGCTAAGCAAGCTACTTGTTCCTCTTGAGGCAGTCCATTGTGGATTTTGTAGAAAGCACTTATGTTAGTTGTGTTGAGCTATTTATATCAATCTCGAGAGAGAGAGAGAATTTGAATACAAAGTAATGAATGTAATCAACCAATAGAACACATGATTCACAAATTATAGCTTTACAGTACATGGCTAAAAATGCATATAACTGAAATTACTGTAGTGGCTACATCACACAGAATGATGTCCTAAAACTGTGGTGCTGCTGTCAGGCTCACGGGCAGAGAAAAGAGAGTCGGGGGTTATGATCTCATGTGGAACGATGGACCTGTCTACAGGGAGGATGTCAGCTTGGAGACTTTGGGAAGCACCTACCAAATGGCCAACACGCACCTTGGTCAGTATCTGAAATGGCAATTAACCTAATATTTGTTATTTGCTGATACAACATGCTCACATTCATGCTTTTAGCAAGATCTTTTGTAATGTATTGAAAGTCTGTAATCAATTCCTAGCTAATACATGTTCTACCTCTACACAGGATGTGTGAATGATCGGAAGAAACAGCTTCGACAACTCTTAAAGCCTGTTCCCGGACAGAAGAAAGCATGAACTTAAATGTGTGCAGATATACTGTGTACTAAGTAAGTTACATTCTTAAAGTGACACTTCATGGCTCTGCAAAACTGAAATAAACTACACACCTTCTGATGATGATGTCATGGAAAAACTTTATGCTGTTTGTCATAAAAATAGCTGCATTCAATTCTACTGGAACATCTGTCCCTAAAAAAAAAAAAAAAACGTACAACCTGGTAAACTATTTGAGCATGACTGCCCCCCACCCACCTACATGAATGCATTAATGTCTGATCCATTTACAGTAACATCAACAATGACGTGACACTAATCATATTGAGTGCAGAAATACAGTATCAGTACTACCTCCACCAGGCACCACCCAAGTACATTATTCAAGTACAGGTATTATGTAAAAACTACACAATAACTCAGTCACTACCATTACTGTTCTGGTAAAAATGAACACATGCAGTCTTGAACAACCTTTTCAAGGATGGAATCTAAAAAAAATAACATAGATAAATAAAAATACTGAGATAAAGGCCATGTTTTCAAACCAAACACATTGTGGAGATCACCAATGTCCCGCACTAAACGCGATCTGTAAACAAAAAAATGTTCATTTGACAAATTCTACAGCTGACCATGCCGAGTGAATACACTACATCCAATGAAAACTGCAATGTGGCTAATATGAAATGGTCTTTAAAACGAGTTCCACATATATTGCAAGCAATACATATTTAACCTTAACAAAAAAGGGCAATAAATAATGAATAAATAGTTTGCAAAAATAGATTGCTTAAATTAAACAGAGAAAAGCCCTTATAACATAACACATTACAAAAATACATGTAGCCATTACAAAACATTCATTATTCATCTCAAAAATATACATTCTTTGACCAATATTAGTACCAATCAAAACAGACGGCAAATGACACACCGCTTGCATCAGAATAGCAAAGGTTCAGACACTTCAAAACACGCTGTTCACATCCGCAGCAAACCTGAAATGTACAAACAAAAAATGTAAAATCTGTGTTTCAAGTAAGTGTTAAGAAACTGCCTTGTGTACCAAGAACTGATTCAACTTAAATGCACACTTGATATCTGAATAGAACTAGTTCAGCAACTTAACTAACCCAACACATTCTTATGCTATAAATATCTTACAATTAAACATTTTTTTTAAAGATTACATCTGATGACTTAAACAAAAACTGTCATCCAAAAACTGGAGGAACTACAGCTTGATCTTTTGTAGATATATATTTTGTATATATTGTGCGCTTAGAGTGCAGAATATGCTTTTGATCATCCACCTATTACTTGGCAAATTGGACATTTTTCACTCTACCGTTTGCCCTGGTAGCCGAGATCCCCTTAAAGCCATTACTCTCACTGGCCACTCTTTTAGCCCTAGCCCTTGCTCCACCACCCTCATTCTCTGCCCACAGCCCTTCTTTTTCTCCTCTCTTTCCTGAACCACCATTCTCTCGCTTATTACCAGCAATAACCTGCTTGTCGCCTCCCACATTTTTCCGTCCTATGGGACAATCTTTCTGCCTGTCTGCCTCAGATGCCCTGCTAGTGCGCCCTTTCCTGGCCAGAGGCTGGCCTTTGCTATTAGCTGCAAGTTCCTGAGAAGCTCTGCGCATGTTCCCGACAGCCTGCACGTGTTTCTGATGGCTTCTGCCCGCCTGTGGACTGATGGGATGCTGAGGCTTTTGACACGCTGCCCTGTTCTCTGATGCTGAGGCCCGGCTCTCGCTGCTGCTCCTTTTCTGGGTGACGGTGGGTGGAGCTTTGCGCTCCAACAGGGGGCTTAGGCGAGAGTGCCGCTGGTAAGCATACGAGGAGCAGCTGCCGTTGCAGAGTGGATAGCGGACGTGGCAGTGGAGACAGACTGGACGAGAGAGCTGACCAGAGGATGGGCTGCCGAGGGAGGAGATGAGGGTGAAAGGGAAGGCCCGCTGGCGGAGGCTTTTGGGGGAGCTGAGGCGTGTCGGGGGAGCAGTGTGGGGTCGGGGCCGGCCAGCAATAGGTGGACCTATAGGGGCGCGACCCCTAGAGTGGGTGATTGGGGCCATGGGCCTGCCACTTTCAGCCTGGATTGTTTGGATCTGGTGCCACTCTAACTGGAGGAGACGTTCTAGGAACTTCTCAAGGTGCCCCACTGGTTTGGGCCGTGGGGCACGTTTACCTTCCGTGTTCAAAAAGATGGCTAGCTGCCTCAGGCTCCAAGTATTGAACGGCGGAGGCAGAAAGTCTGGGTAGCTATAGCTGTCGTTTTCTGCCTGTGCCGCCCTGGGGCCCGGTATGTGGGGGTGGAGGTCCATAGAGTTGATGACTTCTGCCCGTAGGTTGAGCTGCGGGGGAGTGCAGGGAGAAGGCAGCACGGGGAGCCGCTCAGAGTCTGACAGGTCGCTGGCGCTATCTGTGTCATCCTCTTTGTGCTCCAGGAGGCGCAGGGACTCCAGGTCAGGGATGTGCTTCGGTGGAGGCATCTGATGCAGTGCTGGCTGAGGAACCAGCGGCAGTGATAAAGCGCGGCGACTCTTTTCCCGAGCCACATGGCTCCGCTCCACATCACTGCAGCACTGGGACTGAGGCTGCACCTCCTGCCTTTCCTCTTTGTGCTCTGCATGAGACGGCTTGGATCTTGGGTGCCTTGGGTCAGCTTCACCTTGGGTGCTGGGAAAAATGTATGATGGCATATGTTAGGGACTTGGGAAAAAATACAGACTGCAGCAAGTGGTAGAAATATAACGGGACAAACTTACTCAAGAGTTTTGCATGTGCCAGCTGTGGGACTCTTGACGTGCTTTGGTCTGTTCCCATTCTGGCCCTATTGTCGTATTATTAAGAGAAACAATTAAACATTTATGAACATTTACAGCTATGCATACAAGAAACAAATATTTGGACGCATTCCTGTACAGGTGAGTAAAGAGAACGCTGAACTCACTATTTCAGCCCTGGACAAGGGTTCCTTCTGCTGCACAGGAAGGATGTTCTTCAGTGTTGGGCTTGTTTTCTTCAGCGATTTCTGACTCTGATTGACCTTGCCTCCTTTTTTATTGTTGCTGAGAGTAAAAACAAATATGAGTTTTTATAGAGCATAGTCTACACGCATTGTTAGATATTTCAGACATACGCAGGCCATTAAAAACGTTTTTTTTTTTTCTCATCAATTTCATTAATGTAATAATGTAATAACATACCTGGTGACGACCCCGGTATTTTCTGCATTCTTCACCCTAACCTTCTCTTTCACCTGCACCCTCTTCAGGACCGTGGATGCTGTTCTTTCTTGGAGAATAGGTCCCATTGCGACGGTCAAATGATGTCTTTTGCCGCAGCTGATATTGTTGGTGCCACGAAATGTCCCGTTAAAAGCCTTGAATACGTCCTACCCGACTAGATCGCTCCATTGCGGAATGTCACGACGTTGCGATTCGCTTCGCACACATCGAAACGGTAAACACGAATTACAGCAGCCGGGCAGCCTGCTCTACAGATCCGGATCAACCGTTACGCATAGACATACCTCCGCGTCGTCTCATTTTCAGACCCTACATTCAGCAGATCACAGACTGCATGTACGGCGCCCTCGTGGTAACATCCGTAATAGTTAGCTAGATAAGACGCTAACTAGCGATGTACGGTGTGTAAAACATGGTCAACGCCGCTGTGGTGTATCACCAAGGTCTCTCTCGGTCTTGTTTACCTGCTGCATGTATGTTCCAACAACGTGATCGTGTTGCATTATGGGAATAGTAGTACTTCAAGAAGTGAATTACGCTAGCAGGACATGTAGTGGGTGACCCTGGCGACTAATAATACAATGAATACACACTGTGATTATTAATTCACAATTATTAATTCATTTAAATGGGTCTGATAAAGCGTTAACAGCAAATCTGTGAAGTTTGTGCATCTTACCGACAGCATTACCCACAAAGGCATGGTGCAGCACTCACGCCCCCTTCGTGTGTGTATGTGATTGTCATCACGCTTGCAAGCTTTTCGCAGTTTGCGATCTTACGTCCGTGCAGTGTACTTCTTAAATGTACAGAAAAGCTTTTTTTTGCTGTATTACACGTTTTATAAACACTAATGGAGGATCTGCAGATGCAGCAAATACCCAAACACTTCGGATTTTAATGGTGAGCCGCCGTGACGCACGAACTACTTCCCTGTCCGCAAAGACAATGTAGGGCTGCAGTTATTTACATTATTTACCCTGCAAAGAAACGGTCAGTCACACGTTTAATACAAGTAAGTTGTAAGTAATCGCACATATAACGAGCTAAAAACGTCAGAAAACGTTACATCGGTGATCCTAAAGGCTCATTATAAGAATATTTCGTTTGGTGCCACCACAGCTGTGCACACTGCTGCACTTAATGCAGCCCACTGATTTAATGGTTCATGAATGTGTCTCTTTCTTATGACAAATGAAACTGAATAAAGCTTACATTTGACTTCCTTCAAGGTGCAGAGGAGCCCTGTGTCGCTGTCAGTATGGCTTGGTCTATGGGACATAGCCAGGAAAAACGACTCCCAGGAGATACAGATGATGAGGAGCTATTTTTTGTTGGGGTGTCGGGTGTCTCAAAACAAATGTCTCCTCCAAGCTTCAGAGCTCTACCGTTGTCAAAAACTGAAGAAGAGAGAAAGCCTGTGAGAATACGTCCGCCTAGTCCCAAAGCTCAGCAACCGAGGTCGGCAGGCCGCAGTCTCTCATGCGAACCCCCTCCCAAGCCCATCATTCAGAGACGGGCTCAATCTCTGCCGTCCCCTTCAGAACGGAGGAGGCTCAGCCGCAGGATTGGGGTCCGATTTGTGGACTCGCTAGGAATGGACTTGGAAAATGTGAAGGTTTTCAAAAGCGGAGAGGACCCATTTGTGCCAGAGCATGTCCTCTTCAGACTTCTAATGAATGCAGAGCTGGCAGCTAGCAAAGGCTTGGAGATATCCCTCCCCTACTTGAAACCTGTGTTCCCAGAACAACCAGGCGACTGTGCAAACTTTCTAGAACGTCTGTGCCGCCAGAAAGTATGCCTGGAGCGTGTTTTGTGCTACGAGCCAGGCATTATTGGCATTGTCCAGGTTCTGAACTTGGCCTTTGAGAAGGAGGTTAGCGTTCGCTATTCTTTTACAAACTGGAAGAGTTGCACAGAAACCAAGGCCTACTGGGTTGCTAATAAAAACATGGAGGGCCTTTGCGGTGGATGCAGCTGTGACAGTTTTCGGTTCCATCTGCCAGTTCCTCCATTCCTCCTTCATCCTGGTGCGGTCCTGGAGTTCGCAATCCATTACAGAGTGCTGGATGCTCAGTTCTGGGACAACAATGAGGGACAGAATTATAAATTAGTCTGTCAGAGCTATAATCTTCCTGTTCCCAAGGAAATCGAAGACAGCATGATACACTTCATCTGAACCCTTGGAATCACTATATATATATATATATATATATATGCAAATGTTTCAAGCACCTTTCACTAGCACTGGTTAACAGTATTAAAGAAGAGTGGCAGGGTCTAACAGCGAGTTTGGAATAGCTTTAAAGGGGGTACTTTTTCAAAATATCTGCATAATTTAATCGTTGAGATGTAACAATGTCATTCAGAGTGGTTTGATGCGAGAAGCCTAGTGAATGGTAATGCATTGCAGTTGTGGTAATATAGAAACCAGGGGATACAATGCATGCAGTGCAATTACAGCCATATTATGTGATGGTAAAATAACCTGGAAAACCTTTTTTTCTGTTTTTGTATTTTAAAAATATGTTTTAGGCAAAAGATTGTTTCAAAACTATTGCAAAATAGTATCAGCAAGCACAATTATAGAATTATTAGAATTTATAATTATTTCTGGTACCAGTTTTTGTTATGTAGGTTCTAGAGACATTAAACCATTTTGACTTGGGTACCTATCAGTTCAATTCTGACTATCTAGAATGCAGCATTTCCAATCAAACCATTCTGAACGACTGCTAAATGCTTCTCATTATAATAATTTAATTATGTACATGTCTTGGAAAAAAGATTCTTTTTTTGCCTGTACACTGCAGTATCTGATGATGCTTCTTAAATGATTCAGGGTTGAGATGTCTGACACAGAATAAGCCTATATTCAGACTATTTCAGCTTTCACCAGCATGAGTAGAGGTTAGGTGACTAGTGTAAGTCCCTGCACTTCTACATTCCTAATCCAGCAGCATTAAAACATACTCAGATGTGCCATCACACACACACACACAAGCCTAAGTAGTTGAACACTGTTTTGTGCATATTGCCTTTTAAATGTGAACGTATTCAAGCGAGTGGATATTCATTTCTGTTTGATAAAGATATTCTGATCGTTATTAAAGCCTGGAGCATTATACACTATAAAGCTTCAGCCCTGTGTGCACTAAACTGTAGCTAATAAAATGTTCACTCTGGGAAAAACTGTCACTATTTGCCAAATCCTATTGTGCATAACTGAAGTGCCTGTAAAAGCCTTACTTTGGTTTTAATTTCAATAAAAATTTCCACTTAATGTTTGTAAGATTGTGCTATTGTTATTTCATATAAGCCCAGCAGCGTCTCTACTTCCTCCGGAAGCTGAGAAAGGCCCGTCTCCCTCCACCCATCCTCACCCTCTTCTATAGGGGGACCATAGAGAGCATCCTAAGCAGCTGCATCACTGCCTGGTTTGGGACCTGCACAGCCTCTGACCGTAAGACCCTCCAACACATTGTGAGGACAGCTGAGAGGATCATCAGAGTCTCTCTTCCCTCCGTCATGGACATTTACACCACCCGCTGCATCCGCAAAGCAACCAGCATTGTGGATGACTCCACCCACCCTTCACACAGTCTGTTCTCCCTCCTGCCATCAGGAAGAAGGTACCGCAGCATCCGGTCCAACACGACCAGACTCTGCAACAGCTTCTTCCCCCCAAGCCATCAGACTCCTCAACACAACTCAACTCCTGAACTGATATCTTACACTCTCCCTCTCTCTCTCTCTCTCTCTCTCTCTCCCTCTCTCTCTCTTTCCAACCATTTATCCCAGATAACATGGGAAGCATTTTTTGCACAAACATTTGCACTGATAACTTTACTACCTCACTGGACTCTATTTATCGCACATTGCACAACTTGCACACTACAGTCATTATTTATTATCCTCTGTCTGTACTGTGTTGTCTGTCCGCACTTGTTTGTTTGTGTTGCACTTGTGTCTTGTATGCACTGTCTATGTTGCACCATGGTCCTAGAGGAACGTTGTTTCGTTTCACTGTGTACTCTGTATGTAGCTGAAATGACAATAAAACCCACTTGACTTGACTTGACTTGAAACACAGTCCAGAGTCGACTCTGAAGACTCGATTCCGCACAGTGACACAGATCGTCTGAGAAAAATGCAAATCGTCTGTTAATAAAATAAAATAGCTCTGTAGCCCTACAAGTATTTTACTTTAAACCAAGCGGAAATCAAAAGATAAGTTCTAACGGCTTACAAATTGACACAAGTGCCCAATCTACCGACCTGAAGCTGTCTGATGTAACGTTAGTAGTTTTTATGAATCAACAGATCCGTTACTGAGGAATCGAAGCTACCGAGGAATCGACTCCACTTGGAATTTGAATCAGAGTCCACTATGATAAACAGCGCAGCGCGTGAGAGTATCGTTTTCCCGCGCTGCTGCTGCTCTGTGTGGAAACTCGCCCTCAGAGGGTGTTCAGGTCCCGAGCGTCATCTTTAAATCGCTAGCCGACTAAATATTTCTAAATCTCTAGCTATAATATAATTATTCGTTCACATTTCACTTTTAGGATCACACCAGTCCTTACACCTACTAAAGAGTTTAAATTCGAGTCAGTAATCAGAAGGAATCGGTCTACAAATCTGAGGTAAAATGTCGTTAGATTTAGCTATCGCTAGCTGTTTATCAAAAAAAAGAAGAAGCTAGCGCTAGCCAACAATAATCCCTGAATATAGCCAGTATTATTTACCATTAACTTAGCTACCAGCTAACTTTAGCTAACTAGATAGATAGATAAATAGCTGCTAGTGCTAACTGTTAGCTAGATATAGCCTAGCGCTAACTAAACAGGTGATGAATCCCTGGCGAACGTAGCTAGCTAGGTAAATTAACGGTAACGTTACCGTTTCTTGGCTAACGTCCAAACGACAGAATTGCCAGTGGTAGCTACTTCATTGGTCAGTACCATGAGTCTAGAGCAGTGGTGCTTGAGGGGGAGCAATGCTTGTGGTGAGCTGAAGGTCTCATCTATAAACAATATACAAATAACGAAAGCAAGTAGCACTAGCTTTAAATTGTAGCTAAAATTAAGCACTATAGTTTGTTACAAAAATACTCATACAGATTTATAAGTATCATAGCTAGCTAAGTCATATAAAGTATAAAATATGTTCTCTTACTTTCTAGTGGGACTCACAGGCAGCCCCCTTTGAAAAAACCCTTATTGAAAAAAATGATCTTAAATACAGGAGTTTTCACCAGCTTTCATCTAAAGTCAGTGATCCAACAGGACATTAATAATGTCCTCTGTGTATCCTGGATTGGAGTGAAATACATGTAATTGGGTAGATGTGATCTGCCTCTGGTAATATTAGCTAGCTAGATATGTTAAGAAAAATGAGAAGTGTGATTGTTTTCCTCTTTTGTATGGAGCAGCACAAAAAGTTTATGTATCGTGGTGTATTTGATTTGATTTGTCTGACTTTCGATTGACCTGTGGTGTGACTGCAACATCTAGAATTTCACCCACAGACTTTCCTTAGTTAGTTAGCTAGCTAGATAGCTTCAGTTAAAGAGACAAGGAGCTGGCTTTATTAAGAAATGATGTGTGGTGAAACCAGTTCCTTCATGTCACATTAATATCACACTATATTGCTAAGGATTTGTTAATCTTTTAATAAAAAGGTGAATAAATAATATTTTTTAAAATCATATTGCCATATTATGATTATGTAAGTATAATATTCTACAAGTATTTCACTAGTTGTTCATCATTGTTACAGTAGTTTTTTTCAGTTTTTTTTTGTTCTGTTTTCAGATTCATGACTAAAACATACATATAGAGTCTAGTTATATTTATATGTTCAAAACTATGTATTCTTTGAATTTGTATCTTGAGTATAAAAATATGCCTTGCAAGGAATAATGTAAGAAGTGGTACTTCCTATAGGTCAGATCTGCTGGAGTCATGGCACCTGATCCAGATGGAGAGGTGAGAATAAATAAGTATATATATTTGGTCACTTACAAAGAATTCTGACAAAATGCATTAAAACCTATGTGTGTGCTGTTTTATCCTCAGTTATTCTCAATGGTGTATTACAATATTCATGTTTTATTGATGTTTTATCATGTTTACTTGATAAGCTAATGTCATCCAAAAATTATTTCCTTGGCTAAATTAAATATTTGAAACATTAATAAAGGAATTTTATACCTGTCTCGCTAATATTCCGCTTGGTTTAAAAAAAATGTACTTAAATCTTGACCTCAGAATTCAAAATTGTATCAAATCTGATAAATGTGTGATAAATTTTGTGCTCTTAGTGTGCATGCGTGTATGCTGCAAACAGTATCATACTATATTTACATTGACAAATTGACAGCACATTTTTCATTATTTATTTTTGCAGTATTGTAAAATGTGTTGTTTTAAAACATCACCATATTGTATACTGTGTACGGTTATCCTAACAACTCAGCAACACAACACACTGCTTGTTGTTCAAGACATCCCTGACATGCCAATCAGATGGGACTAACAGACTTTAGGGACCCAAATGAAACATTCCCATGTATGCAACTATGCACTCAGGTGGAGAGACTAGTTGACGAGGCACTGAAGCATGGTAACTTCCAGGCATTGGATGAGATCATACTAGATGAGACTAGAGAGAGGAAAGCTTCAAAATGCTCCAAGCAGTTTGTTTCCAAACTGGATAAACTGATCAAAAGGGTTGGTATTTGTTGAGTTTTTTTGACATATTAGTTATTGATGAAATTTGTACATCGGCTGATTTTGAAATAATGCTTTATATAGGAACTAGACAACGGGAATGTGAAGAATGCTTCTGTGGTATTTACCGTCATTCACAAGCTGGGGGATATGCTGGTCTTTCCAGGGGGTGAAGGTATATCTGAGATGGTGTCACAAGGACTTGTCAGAAAGATAAGTACAAATGTCGTTTTTTTGTTACTGCTGTGTCTCTACTTCTGATGGTTTTGAATGTAAGTGATGTTGTATGTATGTGTACATGGTGCAGTGGTTTGAAAAGGTCAGAAAGTTCTGGATTGAAGCAGGCCCAGTGAGGATCGAGATGATGATAAACCTAGCAGAAGATTTCTTTGATACACTGATGGTGAGTAATTCCAGATCCATATGTGCTTCAGAGCATTTATAATTCTCTGTGGAGTAAGGATAGATGTTTTCAGAATGAATGCATTGAAGTCTTGCTGTAAGATTTGTACATGTGAGATCAATCAAAGTTTGTGTCCAGATGGTACAAATATACTAATATCTTTCTCACTTGCTTTGAATGTAATACCTTATTAGGTTGTTCATGAAAGTTGCAAACAGGGTAAGTGTGTAATTTAAAAAACCCACACCATGTATAGTAAAAAGCAATATACACACAATTAATATTGAAAATTCTTAAAAATACCAAAAAATAATATTGATATTGAAAATACCAAAAAATTGGCAGGTACATACCAGGTAACAGAATCCTTTCTCCATCACATCGGCAAGCTGGCCTCTGATGTTCAAGTTAACATTGTAATCCAAAAAGAGGTTAGTCCTTAATGAAATGTTCTGTTTACAATGATCTTAACAACTTTTAGTGTCAGCTAGATCTTTCACATTATCTAGTTGCCTTGTTTTTCTAAGAATGACTGACTGATTTTTTTCTCCATTACAGGCAGTAAGGAAACTGAATGTAATACTGGGGAAGATCCCAGTAGAACTGAAGAAAGAAAAGAAGATCTTGTCATCACAGGAGATCTCAACTGTGATGTACATATGTCTTTTTTTAAATACATGATGTTCCTAAGATTTTACACGTAGTGTTATATTTAAAAATATGTTTGCCTCTCTTTCTCTGCAGGGATGATTTGGCTAGTCGAATTCTCAAAGGAGGCGGTAAGTGAAAACGAGTTTCTAGGTCATTATAATTCACAAATCTAAAGAATTTGAACAAATATGACTATTTCTTTAAAACACAGGGACCACATTACCATATTCCTTGAGAGGCAATTTTAATTAAATATGTGGCTGGCTTTTGGGTATTTTAATGTGCTTGCTTGGTGCTCTGTAGACTATGATCTCCAGGTGGCCTTGATGGAGGCTCTGTGTAGAATGACTTCACGTGCCCAGCGGAGGGAGCTGGCTGACCGTTGGTTCACCATGGAGTTTGTTGCGTCTGCATTCAAAATCATCCAGGATTCAGAATTTGAGACTGTGAGCCATTACGTCAAAGACTATTGCTACAATCAGATTTAATGAATTAATCTAGCAGTCCTTAAATATATAACCCTCAATTAATGTAAACATAACAAATCACATACATTTTATTACAAAATAATTTCACTAACTGATGCCTTTGTGAATGTTGAATGCAGGATTGTCGTAAATTTTTAAATCTAATAAACGGAATGCAAGGCGAAGAACGAAGGTACATTAATTATAAATTACATAACAGTTTATGTTTTCTCTTCTATGTTGTTTGCTTAATGGTGTTATTAATATTCTAACTTCTTACAGTGTATACTCTTACCCTTGCCTGGAAGTGTTTTTGGACAAGCATGAGGTTAGTCTTCTGAAAAATCCACAGTCAATCCATAACATTCACAGACACTCTTGTTCAAAAAGTTGGAACCTTTAGGATTAGTACAAATAATACAAAATGATTTGTTCTAAAATGTTAATCCCGTGGATCTACAGAATTAAAAAGTAGGGCAATAAGAAACTGGTGATCAAATCTCAAATGGCCAAATATGTAGAGAGTATTATTATTAAATGACTAAATGGCGATTCTAAACTTTTGAATTGTAATTTTTTGACAAAATTGGCTGTGATTAAAAAATCTTCGGAGAAACCTAGAATTTAGTATTAAATACTACATAATGAGGGTTATGTTTGATTAAATTCTTGTAAAAGTAATGGTGATTATGCTTACAGCTTCTAATGCCAGTGGATGAAAACTTAAAAGAATTCTGGATTGATTTCAACGTTGGAAGCCAAAGTATTTCCTTCTATTTCTCTCTAGCTGACGATCAGCCTCAGGTGCTTGTTAATAAACTTAATTGTGAATTTCTACACCCAAACCATTCACTGTGAGCTTTTGAGTTTAATGGCACGGTTAATTTTTTTCTCATCTTTCATTTCTTAGCATGAGGGTCAGTGGGACACTCTGTGCATAGGAGAAAATGAGATCATTAGTTACACAGTGGAAGGTAATCATATAATAACATCAATCGATCTCACATTTGGGGATCAGATATTAATAGAATATTAAATAAAACTCAGTAGAACATTTATTGGCTTCTTTCCTAAATACTTTGTTAAACCACATTAATTGCACTTAAAGTGCTTAATCAATATGCTATTGCAGGAAGTGAATGCTTAAGTATTCTGTTCTTGTGTGCACCTACCTAGACGAGAAGGATGTAAAGGTGCTGCAGCTGGTTCTGACTGAGCCAGTGTGTGTGAGTAATATTGAGGGCTCTAGACTCGTCATCCACTTCAGCTCCTCTTTAGACATCCTCAGCGCTACCAAGAGAGTCTATGGCGAGACCAAGAATAAAGTAAGTTGGGACAAACCTGGTGTTTGCCATAGTCCAAAGCTTTGATGGGATGAGATACAGTGTCAAATAATGATTAATTAAAATACACAAAGTGCCTTTTGGCTAAACCATAGTGGTGAGTATATGTAAAGAGTTTAACCCCAACCACTTAGCTTGATGCTAGTCAGTGTGGGTCATTTGGCAGTTAGCGCTTTTCTCCAAGAGTGTTGAACTGTTCAATGATTTTACTTTAGCGGGAGTTTGAAAATGTAGTGATGCTTCATGTGCCTCGAAGGAAGCACATGCTAGCCTTCATCCTCCCGGCACTTGTCAAAAATGAAGGGAGTCGAATACAAAGCTAAATTATTATATTATTTATGAATATATTGTAATTTAAATGTAACTGAATTGCTGGTACTGTTTTAAATGGAATTGGAGTATCACTGTAAAATTGCATTTAACAGAATATGAAAAATAATCTTTTTCTTGCAACATTTTAGAAATTC
This sequence comes from Salminus brasiliensis, assembly GCF_030463535.1. Classification (NCBI taxonomy): domain Eukaryota; kingdom Metazoa; phylum Chordata; class Actinopteri; order Characiformes; family Bryconidae; genus Salminus; species Salminus brasiliensis. The sequence continues at coordinate 14,119,274 of NC_132891.1, forward strand.
ATTGGGAAAACTACCACATCTGTGGTAAAAACCACTGTTCAAATCATTCTTGATGAAGGAGGTTCACAGGTAAGCAGCAAGTCTGACTTGTGTAAGTTAGGGTGTACTAATTAGAGGTGGAGATGGTTTTAGAATATTCCATTTATTCCCACTGGACCTGGTATCCATTTGCTTATTCTTGTTTAGTTTAGCTTTGTTTTTTGATGCAAAGAGATTTATACAGTATTATCCATATCCCTAATACAAATACCATTAAAAGACATTTTATGCCAGTATCAGGCCTCAAGACACCACTACACAATAGTAAACATGTGTCATCAGATAATATGTCTGTCCAAATATGATCTCATTTGTATTACATCAGAGTTAAGGTGTATGAAAAATTGGGTTGGTGTCTTGTGAGCAGGTTCTTTTTCCTGAGAGCCAGGTGTCCTCTGAGCCTGTGTCTAGATCACTGAAGAACAGCACACCCTTTCAGTCTTTTGCATATCTTGAGAAAGATGCCCAATGTCACAACCAACAAGTAAGAATAGTTGTAATTACTTTAGTTCTAATTAATTTGTAATTATTAGTAACACTTGCTGTATATGCACTGATATGACATAGTGATATGCAGTCATATAGTTTTATATTATTAACTTCCTTTGTATTGTTATAGTGTATTTGCGTTCTTAAATTTATCATAACACTCTCATAATGTTGTAGATAATATTGGTCCTGTTTCACATTCTGTATCTTTCCCAGACAGTAACTCCACAGAGGAGCAAGACTTCTGAGACGTGCATGTATGTCTCCGGCAGTGTAGGGCGAAAGCTGGGTAGAACCCCTTCCAGCTGTGTGATGTCTGCTAGTAGGTCTACTCATTTTGTTTTGGTGTGTCTGATTAAACATTCTGTTTCAACCCTTACTTGAGCTTTTGTAGTACTTCGTATAGGAACATGAGGAGTATTTTCATTTATTTTTCAACAGCTACTCCAGTTGGGAAGGCAAAGGTGAAACCAGCTCTAGAGATGGTGGCATCCTCAGAGAAAAAAAAAGATAATGACCTTAGAGAACTCATGTTGGCTAGACAGTCCCACAGTGTGCCTTCAGTTAGTGAGCATAACAAAAACCTTAAGAAACAGGTTTGTTGCCTTTTTAATGTGCTGCCTCTCCATGGGCCAAACTAATATGATATTGATTAGTTTTGCAGTAGAATATTGTATGTGTATGTGAAAAGTATATGTTTGTGTGTCCACCTCTGCAGAGAGAAAATGTACCACAGGACAGGAAAGGTCATCAGAAAGCAAAGAGATATCGCAGAGTAAGTTACTTTTACTATTTCATAAACATCTGCCAAAATAATTTGAAGGACTTAAATTAACATACTGTTCTGTATCTGTAGCACATTCCAGTAGTCAAAGCATTGGAGATGGTGCAGGCTGATCAAGAGCTTGAAGAACAGTCTTTAGGTATAGCCACATTTTCTATTAAATAGTAAAAATCAGGTCATATTTAACAACATGCTGAAAATGAACAAATTTTCTTTGTCCTTTAAAAGACAATAGTATGGTTCCAGACTCCCAGCCTACTACAAGAAAAGAAACCTCTATGTGAGTGTGACATGCGAACATAATTTGTTTATCATTAGATTTGTACAAAAATACAAACAGCTTTGTGGAAAGAACATCACCTTTTAAAATATAACTTTCACATTAGCATATTTTACTGCTCCTGTCATGAATTGTCCTAGTGTTTTAATAATCTGCATGCTTTTCAGTTATAAAAAAGTCGCTCAGTGTGTAAGAATATGAAATGTATGTGTTTTACTCTGTTATCAGATTACCAAGCCATTTTGAAAAAAACAAGAGAATTTCTGTGTCTGGATCACTTTTGCCCTGGCAAAAGCAATTATCGCAGTCAGGTGAGTCTCATGTCTGATTTAAATTTATTGCAAATTGTGTCAGTTGCATTCTAGTGGCTTATGCTTTAGGCATGTGTTTTTGAGCCATATAATGTATGTTTTCAGCACATCTCTATATAATTCACCTTTGTCCTACCCAGGGCTCGTCGCTTCAACACCTGTTTGCTCAAAACGTCCACAGCAACCACCCTCAGCCCAGTGTGGCTCTGGGGTCCTATCCCACACGCAGCTCCATTCTCAACTAACCAAAAAACTGGAGCAGGTGCTGAGAGAGCAGGAGCAGCAGGGGGAAACCTGTGCTCTGGTTCAAAAGGGAAACTCTTCAGTGAGGCAACAGACAACAGAGCCTAGAGGTGCAGAAAAAGGGCCTGCATCTGTGGAGGGGTCTCAGAATCCCACGCCAGCAAAACCAGCTCAGACTAAGCGAGTTAAGGGCAACACGAAAGGAGATATGGTAAGGCCATCAAGGCAAAGGATTTTTTGTATTTGAGGTTAATCACATGGTTTTAAAATAGTCAAAAAAGTCAGCCTTACCTAAAATAAAATAGGTTAGAAACCTTGGTCCCAGAGTCATTATTAAACAAAATTACAAAACATGTAGAAATAACACAAGATAGCATGATTATCTGTGCTTTCTCATTCAGAGACTCTGATAATAGCAGGGTTACACAAACAATGACACAGTGTCACTGATGCAAAGAACTGAAAGCTGCTTGATTGCTAATAGTGCCCACTTATAGAGACCTTTATAAAAATGTTCTTTGCTCTCGCTAAAAGACAGAAAAAGCTGCAGACAGTATGGTGAAGCAAATATCCAGCCATTACAAAAACACTGCTTGTATTAGAGCAGCATCGGAGATGACCAGTCAGTTTAACATTGCATCAGCTAACAGGTAACATGAACATACATGAGCATGTGTTTCTCCTAGGCCAGTTTTATTATTTGATTCTTTATTTGAGTTGTTTCTTTTTATTTTTTAAAGGTATCTTTTCAACAAGAGTTGGTATCCAACTTTAACTGTAAGTGATGCATTCTCTCAAAGTTGTATTACTTGATCTTACTGATTTTATTTTCTGTCCATTTTTTCATACTTTGTGTCAATGTGAATTTGTTCATTTGATATTTTTTTAGGCAAAGAAACCATCTGCTGATACCTGCGATTTTCTGAATTTACACAATCAGTCGAAGAATCCATCAAATCAGCATAAGTACAAAATTTTAACACATTTGATCCAGTATTTATAAAACATCAGAACAATCAGATCCTTATAGTATTTATTCTGTTACATTTGTGTACAGCTATTTGCTTGATCTCAACAGGGATGTTTTTGAATTCCACCTGGATGTACCAGAGCTTAGTGAGGTAAGTATATTGGTTTCTTACATGGATTTTATACTGCTCATTTTTCTACTGTGCTTGTTCTGATTTTATATTTCCAGAAGAAATGTAGGAAGTCCTCTGAGATATCTGGAATGGAAAGCAGGTAATATCATTTATTTAACCATACCAGTGTTTAGCGGTATTAAGTTCCAGTTGTGAAGTGCTGGTGTCACATGTTGGTGATTTCCTTGATCAAATGCACCTAATTCAACCTATACATTCATTTATTAAGTGTGTCTAAGCAAGGAAATCCCCAAACTCTGCTGGACACAAGCACCCCTAAACTGGAATTGCATTATGCTTGTCTAATGCATTAGTGTATTAAACCTTTGGTGGAAGTGTAAACACATAGGTACTGATTCAAATAACTCAAATAAAAGGCGTTTTATTTTAAGTAAGATTTCTAGGATAAAGCAAATGTTTAATTACATATACACAGTTTTAGTTTATTGAGCACAAATGATTTCATTATTTGTCTTTAGTGTGCTCAGCAATTCCCTAGCTCTATCCAGCTCTGCTAAAAAGTGCCCTTCTGCAAAGGTAAGTTTTGTATTTATAAACTAATAATACAAATATATCATTATTAAATGTCATCAGGCTGACTCTGAGTCCCAGCAACCAAATGACTTATATTCTGTCTTCTGTTCTGGTCTTTAGTTTTTTTTTAATTACTTCTTCATGATTCCACTCTGCTTGTTGCTGGCATTTCTGTTTCTTTTTGCCTTAAACATTTCCAGGCACATTCTGTTTTACAATAAATTGTTTTTTCTTATAACATGTCCACAAAAAAAGAGCTTTAGTTTTGTTATCTGGACTATCTGGCAAATTTGATTAAGGATCCATTTGTTTGTTTTCTTTGCTTTGTTTAGTGCTTTGCAATATATTTCATGTTTTTCCTGTCCTCATTTTTATCATCCAGCTTTCACATCTGTAAAGAATCACTATAAGACCTGGATATGTCTGACCTTTGTTTGTAAAGACACAGCATTACTTTTGAAGATCTTTCAAAGTTTTTTCCATCCATTAATTTTTATCCAGTCTATCCTACTTCTTAACCCCTTTTTTGTTAATAACTGATTCAAGCAAGTAAAAGCTTTTTCATTTTCACCATTAATGGTAAAGTTAACTGTGCCCTGATGTTATAGCTCTTGTTTTTCTTATACTGAGTCATTTTTTTCATGTACTTAGTGTACTTAGTCCCTTAATTATTAATGGGTGTGTTTTGGGCGTAACGTCAACGGGTCACTTGCCATTCCCTTTAAGAGCCAGTTGTAGTCTGACTTTGGCGGATTATTTTACGGTTATTTTATTTTGTATTCTGTTTATTGTTAAAAACGTTTGAGCTCTGGGTTTGTGCACTTCCTGTGTTGACAATTCACTGCCAAAAGAGCAATGAACGTCTGACTGCTGATGTCTGCCTAGGTTGTTTTCAGTCAGTGGAGAACCTGTGTTTTCCATTGCCAAGTTAAAATTTCCTGAACACACCTCATTTCGAGACCACCATGGCCATCGGTGTAGATGTATTCACAAGCACCATTGCTATTTAAACAACACAGGCGGAAGGTGTAAAAATAGACGAGAGTGTAAGATACCAATGAACATCGCAACGTGCCTAGCTGAGGGTGTAAGATAGGGCCCATGATCTATTTAGTGAGCTTTCTGATTTTCTCCTCTCTTATTCTTAATAGAATACATTTCTAACTTGTTGTTCTTGTTTCTTTTGTGGTTATTTTGTTGCTATACCACACAATTCTCAATTTTTCAATATAAATGATGTCAGATATGCACACATGTATTTGATGTACATTTTGAATGTTTGACAACTAGCAAAGGCAATGTTACTGGTTCAAATATTTGACATTTGTATTTGTTTTTTGTATTTGCATGTGTTCAGTCTGGTGGTCATAATGTGAAGAAGCACCTCTTTAGTGACACTGATGTAGACAGTATGACAGAGGTTAGCTGGCTGAAATCAGAAAACAGAAGGCCCAAGCCTAAAGTAGCAGACTACACCAGGCAGCCAGTTAAGCCAGCTCTTCTTCCTGCTGACACCACAAGTATTTTTTTACATTTTTCGCTTGTTGTCTGTACAATAGGACATTTTTTGCCAAAAGCATTGGTGTTTGATACTGTAAAAAAAAAAAAAAATGTCCAGTTGAGATCACTGAAGTAGTGTTTTACTAAAACACTCTAATACTTTACCTGCTTAAACATCGTTGGTAACTTAGATTAATGTTCTTGTTCACTTTGTTTTGTATTACATGTTGTTCATATATATATATATATATATATATATATATATATATATATATATATATATATATATATATATATATATATGTATATATATATATATATATGTATATATATATAGTATATTTGCTGTATATTTAATTTTCCTTTTGTTTTCTAGTTGAGACTCCAAACATACCTCTGCCTTCACCAAAAGTTGTAAAAAAGTTGCTGAAACCAAAGCAGGTGAGGCCTGGACACTGCTGAACAAGAAATGATCCGTTTCATTTATGTACTATGAATTATGAATTTTGTTTTTGCTTCACTGCTGTGATTGTTTCACTGTCAGAAGAGACAGAAGAAGGTGTTGGAGCAGAAGGATAAGAAAAGCCTGAATGTTGTCAGGGGCAGACCCACAGGCAGACCCCAAAGAACTGCAGCTCAGACCAAATCCTACAGAGAGCCATCAGGCTCTGGAAGTGAGTCAGAGGCTGATAAACCACCACCAGCCAAGGCAGGGTTCTTTTGTTTTTCTATTAATAGACAGTAATGTAATTGTATGTTTGTAATATTTGGCATATCTATGGCTAAATGTTCAGTTTTTTTTACGTTAAACAGAAGCAGATCATTAAACACACAGAAAAGCCTCAGAATAGAGATGCAGTTCAGACAAGAAAACCAGCAGCAAGAAAAGATAAGACTTCATCTAAAGCAGCTCTTGAACTAATTGTGAAAGACACTGAAGCAAAGTCAAAGGCTAGTCATAATGTTATGAAAGAGAAAACTGAAAGTCCTGACCAGTTTAAGACGAAGAAGAAGATACCTGATGCCATGGAATCCACCAAGGGACAAGGAGAATCTGGATCCTCCAAAATGACTTCTTTGCATCTTTCCACTAACAAAATGAGATGTAAGACTGTAAAACTGTAAAACTGTAAAAGAATCTCCATAGAAACATTGTTATTGTTATATACATATGTGTGTGTGTTTGTGTATGTATGTGTCTGCCCTTAGTTAGAGGAAAGGGTGCAGCCTTGCATATATCTCCTCTCACACCCCTGTGTCCTATGTCAAAGGTAGGGTATTTACTTAATACCAACATATGAATATTACAGAATTTAAGGATTTCTGTGTCTTTCATTTAAAAAATGTTCTCAATTTTCACTGAACAGAAGTTAGTTGTTAGACAGCCAGAGAACCTTCCGAAAAAAGCACAAGCGGAGGTCATAAGGGAAAAAGCAAAGACAGATCAAACACCTTATATTGCTGTGATTGAACGACGGGAGAAAGATAATAAGCAACCAGGAGAAACCACAACACAGATGGGCACAGATAAAATGTTAATACATAAAAAAGAGGTTGTTAAATTACAGGATCCTAAACTGTCAAAAAACAAGAAGGTTCCAGCTGATCAAGAATCAGCAAAAAAAGCAAGAGAATGCTGGACTGCCAAACTCGCTTCTTTTTGCCCTTCCCCTTTCTCCATCGAGAAGATGAGATGTAAGAAATTGTCTGTTATGAAACGCATCTAGCTATATTAAGTCCTTATATTACATTCTTATAAACTTTGTATTTAATGCACTGATATATCTGTCTTTCCCTTTCAGCTGCAGAGAAGAGTACATCCTTAAGCAGATCTCCTATTACACCCCTCCGGCATCCACTAGTCTCTCCTGTTGGTGCTACCTCCCCACCCTTGGAGCTGCCTGACCATCTCAAAGGGATCCAGGCTTCATCTTTCTACAAGACATCAGAAAGACAAAACAGTGTCAAACTTCCCCTCCCCCCTCCTATTACCCCCATTTCGAGGAAGCACAGTGCTACAGAGTTGTGTCTGGTAAGAAAGAAGTTTTTTAATCTTATCAGAAACTGATAGTGAAATTAGCTGTCTTGTACTGATATCAATCTTACTACTCCGATTTACGCATCTTTGGTATTTAGACAGTCTCTTTGTTGTTTCAAATGTGGTTATGGCTTGTGAGAATACAGGATTGTACAGTTAGTGAATTGGCAAACTGCATTTTTTTATTCTGCCTTTTAATCTCCTCTCTCCCACTATCCTTTTTTCAGGATGCTGAGATAAGTCCAATGCTCTCTATGGCCCAGCCTCTCATAGCCTCTACAGGCAGGGAGACGCTTGCCCATTCTTCAAGGCTCAATTCTCCAGATTTAGAAGACGATCTGAGGCTTTTTTTGAACAGTGTTAGTCGCAGAAGCCTGCAGGCATCCTTTGACAAGGAGTCTGTAATCTCCTTGGTGACGCTGAGTCAGTCTTCACACAGATCTGTGAACAATATAGCTATGATCTGCACCAATTTGGAGGTAAAGTTTCCCCCTTGTGGTAGTTCCCAGTGTCTGTTTGTTAGATTAAACTCATAAATTAATTAACTGTTTTTCACAGAAAACGCCTCAATGTTCAGAAGAAGGCAAGAATGCTGAGGAAGACTTTCAGTCAGGTAATAGCATTTTAAATGTATGTTCTGTTTACAAAGTTTGATGCCTAACCCACTGTTTCATCAGGTCCAACAACCTGTCAAAAACAGGACAGTTCATCCAAGTCTGCTAATTCCTGTGAGACAGAGGACAGTGAAGGAGAAGAGGAGACTAAAGTTGTCCCCAGTGAACTGGCCCTCAATATGAAGCCAAGAAAGCTGTTCAAGACAAATGACAAACCATGGACTAAGAAAAAAGGTTAAAAGTGATTTTTTTTTGTGAACTCAGGGTCGGTTGTTGGGTGAGAGAGGACACACTGTGTGTGTGTGTTATATTTACAGTTAAACAGTTAAACCATGCAAGATTTTTCTAGATGCTTAGTACTTAATAAGAGTGTGCAGAGGTGCCCAACTCTGATCCTGGTATTTCTGAACACCTTAGTTTACTGGTGAAGATGTAATATTTGTTCTCTGCAGGACAGCAGTGGTTCTCCAGGGTCTGAGTAAGGCACCACTGGTTTAAACATTTATTCAAATATTGTGACAAGGTAATACGAATTCTGAATGTTCTCACTGTGATAGTCTTTACACATCCCATGGTAGATCAGACCAGCTCTGAGGAAGAACAGGAGGAGAAGACGGTGGGAAAGAGGCGAAGACTGAGCTCCCTTGTCTTCCAAAATGGAAGTCCCAGTGCAACAGGTAGTTTCACTGCTGAAGTGTGGGTGCAGCATAAATCAGCATTAACTAGTCTGCATTATACAAATAAAAAAGGAGGAGTATTGGGTGTGTGTTTGTGTATTTTATTAGTTGACGATGTGGAGATGCGATCCACTGTGTTGTCTAATGTGGTGTCAAGCTGTTGGGAAACGAATGTGGAGGCAGATATAGATCTGCCACAGTCTGAAATCAGCACCTCTCAGGAGATGGGTTATGTCTGCCGCCAGTTTAGCACTGAACTGAAAAGAAAGTTTGAGGTAAGGCAAGACGAAAGTATGTATATTGTATCACAATGAGAAAATAGCTGAAAATAATTTTAGACCATTAGGGATACTTCATAATATTTTATTGTAGTAATAGTATAATATTGTAATAATAGTAGTTTTGCTAATATTAGAATACTGGCCTCTACGGTGACCCCATATGCTTGTAATATAATCTATAGTCCTATTATAGTCAGAACTTGTTAAAAAAGGAGCATGCTTGTTTTAAACATATAATTTGTAACAATGCCAATTGGAAATTTTGAAAATTGATCACTTGTCATGTAAGAGCTTGTTATCACTGTTATGTAAGAGCAAGTCCTGCAGTCTTGCAAGTCATGAATAACATTAATGATCAATTATGCTCATTTTTAAGACTCCTTAACTCCTTAACTGTTCAATTTAAAGCTTGCTTATATTAAATTCTTAATTGTTATTTACTCACTATAATGTAGCCCATTTTAATCCCTGTCATTATCTAAACATAATAATGATCATTATCATCCATAGAAAGTAGCTGCTGTCTGACTGATAGCTAATAGTGCCCATAATTACAATATACACTAATAGTGTGTTGCATGTGTGCTTGTCTCTCAGAACCGCTCCAGGAGAATGAATCTTTTCACCAAGCAGTCCCTGAAGGCCTTTAAGCATCATGTGTCTTCCGTCAGCTTGCAAGTGCATAAATACAGGTTCGACTGAAAAACGCCTGTTACACCAAGGGCAAGATATTAACCCTAACCTCTGTGGCTGAGTCACTCAGTCACAAACAAACATGCAGTGTCAAAGCTACAAGTGAGAAGATACTAAAAAAAGAAGTGAAGTGCTGTTTGGCATAAATGCAGTGATTACATGATGGAAAAATACTCAACAATTGCACTACATATAAATGTGGTATAAAAAAATAAATGAAAGTTAGGAAAAGCATTATAAAATCACAGGTAGTCCCAGCACAAAATCTGAATGTTTGAATTGTGAATTGTTGAATTCAGATATTTGGTTCGTCAACGCACTGCTACCTCTAGCATTAAAATCAGCAATATACTGTGCACTTAATATTGTGGAAGCAGCTACATGCAAGCCAAGCATAATGCCAGGTGTCGTATGGGCCGGTGTAAAGCACACCGCCTCTAGCTAAACTACTGTGTAGTGACGAATCACGCTTCTGTATCTGGCAGTCTGCTTGACAAGCCTGGGTTTGGCTAATTCTAAAAGATTGATGCCTGACAACAACTATAGTTTGGTGGAGGACGGAAAATTCTATAGGGTTGTTTTTCAGGGGGTGGCTTATAGGCCCCTTAGTTCCAGTGAAGGGAAATATTAATTGTTCAGCATGCAATGACATTTTGGACAATTGTATGCTTCCAACTTTGTGTAAACAGTTTTGAGAAGGCCCTTTTCTGTTCTCAGCATGACTGTGCTTGCAGTCCAGCAAAGTCCATGAAGGCATGTTTGGGTGAACGTGGTGTGGAGGAACTTGACTGGCCTGCAAAGAGCCATGACCTTAACTCCATTAAGCACCTTTGGGATAAACTAGAATCTTGTCCAACATGAGCATTTGTGAGGTCAGATGCTATTCTGGATGAATGGGCAAAACCTCCCACAGACACTAAAGTCATGTAGAAAACCTTCCCAGAAGAGTGGAAGCTGTTAGAACTGCGAAAGGTTTTAGAATGAGATGTTATAAAAGCTCCTGTAAGTGTCCCAATAATTTTGTCCATATAGTGTGCTTTTTTAAAACAGCCCCCATTGAGGCTGAAAAATAATTTATCTGAAAAAGAATTCATGCAAGCCCTAGCAAGACTGAAACACAGCTGTTTTTGTTCTGCAGGCAGATATCATGTCTACAAGCCCTTGGTGGTAAAGTACATTTTAGGACATTGTCAGAACAGGGCATCCAATTTCACACATCAAACAAAACAGTGTGTCTTAACAAAATAGTCTTGTTTCAGCTCTTGTGCAGTCATTCTACAGCAGCTTCAGAGCCATTTTACAGCAATTCTGGTCTTTATTACTAGATCAATTACACTTTCATGGCCAAATCTAAGATAACAGTATGCCACAACTAGAATAGTGACAGAACTGCATGTTTATGTTTTTCATTTGTCAAAAATAAAGCTTCATTTCAGATGCATCTAAAAAATACCTGAATATTTTTACTGTAATTATTATCATTAGTTTAGTAGTATTAGTGGTAGTAGTTGTAGTAGTATTTGGAGAAGTATATGGAGCTTCAGAAATCAAATTCAAGGTAAAGGGGGAAAAAGCCAGTTTAACTGTTTACAACACGGTTGTTTAAAAGGGCTCTGTTACTGGCAAAGGCCTTCATTAAATCACATTAAATCTAGCAGTGCATTTTATGAATCTGGGCCTTTGTCCCTCTCATCTTTGATATAGATTGAACAACACAAAGTCAGTCTGTGATGTGCCCGATAGCAAATATGTTGTTCCCTGCAAACACAGCCACAGTCTCTGTGCAATCTCTTGCTTTTATTTCATGTAGGTCCCAGAGACTGGAGAAGGTTAAAGGAGTCTTGATGGATGAAATTAAGAACTTGGAGCAAGATGATGCTGCTTTGCACAACATGGAGGAGGAACTGACTGTACATCTCCACTCTGTTTATAAAAATAACATGTTTTGCATTAAAGCTAATCAATACATTAGTAGAATTAGTTTTTTGATGGTGTCCCATATTGTTTCTTCTGATGTCTGATATATTTGCTGTTATCATTCTCAGAACTTTTGGAAGAAGCAAGCCTTGTCTTTCCATGCATACCATGAGAGAGGGACCCAGAGGTGAGGCTTTACTAATTGTAATTGCAGGATCTTGTATGATTCCTGTTTTTTTGTTTAATTAATTTACAGACACTTGCAGTACATGGAGGGTTGTCATCAGATTGTATCATTTACTGTTTGAGATTTACCTTTTGGTGTATTACTTTCTTTCTTTCTTTCTTTCTTTTAAGATTACATAACCTACAAAGTGCCATTGAGTCTAATGTGTGCCATAGTTTGGACAATGAGGAGCAGATCTTCTTATCAGAGGTAGGAGATTAAAGCTTTGCTAAGGTCGGCCAAGATGTCACTCCCTCATAGCATTACCTATAGAAAAAAATAATAATAGTTAAACAAATAAAGCCTTTTGTTAGCCATTCTATTTGTAATTTCAGATGTGTCTGATGAAGAAAGACATGAAGTCTGTTCAGGACCGCCTATTCAAACAGATGGTAAGTAAACTGATTGCTTTAGAGTGTTTTGAATATAAAATTTAGTCAAAAATGCTTTGGTTTTCTTGCAGCAAGAGGAAGAGCTGCTGAGTGTGCGTAGAGGACTGCAGAGCTTGTTCTTACCAGGTGTTCCCATGTTTTGAGTTCAGGGAAAAAAGGCACCTACAGGACTGCTAATTATTTGCAAGTAGTTTTAATTTTAAAAGCTTGTTCTCGTGTTTGTATAATATGAGCTGTAATACAAGGTTCTTTTATACCACACTGCTATTTAAAAGGTTAAATAATATTACTGTAGAATTTATTTTAGCCCAGTCTTGTTTGACACAGTTAATATCAGTTAGTTTTAACTACCTCTGAGCACATATTAACATGTGAATTTTAATATGAATAATGATTTTTCTAAAGAAAGAAACAATTGTACCAAAATATAAAATGTAAAAAAATGCATTTATTCATGAATGTTAACCCCCTCCCCCTTACATTCAGCCCCAATATATATACGTTTACTGGTCTGTTAGAAAATAAAAATGGTAATTCAACATGACAAAACAAGTGTCATAATATTCACAGCAGTAATGTATCACAGGAACTGGAATCTCTTTGTCTTTTTTTCATAACAGATCAAACTCTTTGTTTTATTCAGTATCCAAGGCCATATTACTACAGGCTGGTAGAATGGTTGCTGTTTGCAGGCAATATTGTGTAAATTAATGCACAGTGTTTGAGATTCATTTACTAGTTATCAAATAGGTTGGGATTACAGAATAACTGGTGCTGATTGTAGGCTCATTTCTTGTTAGCCGGATACTGTTAAAAAAAGCTTGTCTTTTTTCCACGGCTAAACATGCACAACCCAACACTACTTCTTGTAGTATAACCAGTCTTGAGGGCAAATGTGGGGCATTGACCCTCTAATTGTGTGCCAATGCAGGCTGTGAACCTCAAACACTATTGTCTCCTTCAAAAGTATATCCAGCATAACCAAAACAACTGTAAAACAGGCCAATTCCAAAACACCAGTACTGTTCTATAACAGTTTCCCCTCAAAATGTACATACACCAAGTGAAACTAGAGAATCTGTTTTGAGCACTAAAGTTGCAGCACGCCAAATGCACACGGGCACTTTGGGAGAATATGCTGTTGTTGATTCTTGTAGTGTGTTTTCTGTGACAGTCTTTTCCCAGCATGCACATCACCAGAAGCTCTGCTAGTTATGGATTGCCACATGAACCAGGCCTTGTGACCACGGCATTTTCAGTGCTAGTATCCACAGAGGAGGGGAGCTTAAATCTTGTTGCACTGTCAGGTTAGCAGCACTATCTGACAAAAAAACTCAGCAATAGTAACAAAAATGCCATCTTGTTACAGTGCTAAAAACAAAGCTATACCTTGCTACATGGAGTAGTTGCACTGCCATTATCATCCAGTCAGAGCAGTGCTTTTCAACTTATTCATAAGCCCACCATAAAAGCCTGTTTCATTCTATAGCAAAAGCATAAGGTAGTAAATGGGCATGTAAAACCGTGTCTGGGCATTTTTCACCCAAACCAAAATCACATACTTTCTACGTAGACATCAATAATTGTATTCTATGGCACATTGCGTTTAAATTCATTTCAAGCTGATACAGGGTAACACACTTCTTCATTCTTAGTCCACTTAGAGCTCTCATAGATCTGCCTAGAGCAGCTATTTAGTTATACTCATATTGAGATTGTGTCTTTTATCAGACAGACCATTCTGACACCAATAATTGGAAACAAATTGCAGGTAACTGTCATTATTCTACCAAGCAAAACATGGCCTTTTACCATAGTAAGTTGGGCAATTTTGGGACCCTAAATATTGAAAATAAGACAAAGAGCATTTATAATGTATTCTGCAGACAAGCGGTGCTTACAAAGTTTTTTCCCTTCTTTCCCCCCCTTTGATGACACAAACAACCCTGTTCAGACTGAATTTTGTACAGTTGATATGAAACGCACTCCGACTTAGTAGGCTCACAACCCTTGAATTACTTATTTTTTCCTTTCATCATTTAAAGTGGAGCTCCTCACATGCACATTAGACACATTCACTCAGACTTCTCTCAGCAGTCACTTAAAAAACACAAATACTCCATCGTGGCTCCACTTCCTCAGCCCCAGAGCGGAGGTGTCCGCGGCCATTGTTCTCTCTTCAGGGTGCAGTGCCTCTATAGCCTCCGCCACTAACCGCACCAAAACACCGCCGCCCCCCGGTCAAGACCAGGACGCTGGAAGAATAAGGACATCCTATGGATGACGTCATCTCCAGGATTTCGCCATGTATGTCAGTTTAATTTTTTTTCTTCACAGAAGAAAACCTGCTTCTACGGCCTGTGAAACCTGCATCGGGAGAAATATAGAATATTAGGGAAGATACCTTTTGTAATTGCTTTTAACTGTCTGATTATACAAAGCTTGATTATAGTGTTTATGCACTTTATTATATTCTGTATTCTCTGTTCGTAGTCATGAGGAATCAAATAAGCTTCTCATCCTTGTGACAGCATTAGGAAGCACAATTACAAGCCTGCAGAATCCAACCAAGTTAAATCAAGGGCAGCAGTGTGTCATTTTTAGTCACATATGTATCTCAAGTGGTTTGAATCCCAGTAATTTTGGACTGGGCTGTCTATCTTTAGCTGAGTAGATGCTCGCCAAGCTATAAATAGCTTTGACACAGCTGACAGATCTCTGCACACTGACCTCGTTAGGTGCTTGCTGGAAGCGTGCACCTCCATCTCGGTGCTTTTGAACTCGTTCAGCTCTTTCCGGATGGCCGCCTGCAGAACCACAAATGAACAGCGTTTAGTGCATCCTCAAGTGGCTCACACACATGCTAGACTTAAAAATAGTGCATTCACATATCTAACAAGTCAGTTGAATAATTGCATGCTTGTGATTTTAAATATTTAAATTCAGAAAGAGAGAAAATTACTGGCTGCAACCAAAGATGTTCTTGTTTGATTTTTAGCTGTGCTTCACCCTCAGCTTCAGTAACACACTGGCATTTTCATTGAAAGGTCAACTTGTCTGACCAGAGAGATGCGTCTTGAAATACAGCATTGTAGATGCCTGACTGCAGACCTTCTTAAGCACTTGCTGACAGCGCCTTCCTGTCACATACCTTGTCGGCTGCAGACAGTCTAGTCCAAGGTTTGTCAGCTCTCCTGTCATAATCCTGAGCTTTGGCCACCTCGACATAGTCACTAAAGCGGATCAGGATCTTTCTGTCCCTCAGTTCGTCAACCGTTGGCCTCTGGTTGAGCTAAAAGACAAAAGAAAGGAACAATATAAAGCTCTTGCTTGGATGTCTTCCACATCACAACAGCCTGTGATTAGTTCATGCTTTTCTGACTGCAATTTCTAACTGCCACTTCACAGGTGTTTTAATGGAATACGGCCTCGTTATTCCTATACAAAAAAAACGCATGTGATTACGTTCAGCACACTGTCTGCATAAGCTTTAATCGGAACATCTTCAATGAACCGCTGAACCGCAGATTTTCTACTGTTATGACCCTTAACTTGCGTCTTCAGTTATGTGCCCTTTTGTTTTGCTTGCTTGTGTCCTCTATAACAGGACCTGCCTCTGAAGGCGTTTGGCTTGGTCGCAGCACGGTAGGCCTGTCATGATAACTTTCTGAAAAATTGTCCCAAAAATAATTGCGATAAATTACATTATTGACATTTTATGTCACTGACATAATGATGATGTAATGTTTAATAATATAGTAATATTTAGTTTTTAAACAAAGTTGACATATTGGCTCATTCACAATAATTGGCTCTGTTCACTCCTGTTTAAAGCCAAAATGTTTCCACACCAGAGCTGTGGACTACGACTATGGAAAACACCATTGTGACATTCAGTGACATTCCTTCAGATCTGTGTTCATGCTCGATGTATTAATATTGTATAAAGATACATAAAAAGACAGTGCAGTTGCTCTTTGTGCTGTTAGTTGCTGTGTTCTGATACTCACTATACTGAACTGAGTCTAAAAAGCAGTCTTTACTCCGCTCTCCCCAAGAGGCTCAATAGTTTTACACTAGCTTTGGCTGAGTTTGAGTCAGATATGGTAAAACAGACCAACAGCATAATTTTTTTTGTATTTGTATTCAGAATATGCAACGAAATACACCACAGCATTAGCTGTCCCTTACACCACAGTGTTTGTGTGTATGAAGGCACCATTATTCATGTATTGGTCACTGCACTCCTTCCCTACATGAAAGATGTCGCTGTCTGCTTGCAGACTCAAGCTTGCCTCCGACAAAGAGCAGATGAGAGAACAGAACTGGTGACTGCCAAAATACACGCAAATAAACAATGGACAGCATCAGCAAAAATGATCATGGTAGTGTCCATATGTTGTATGATCAGTCACTAACGTAGTTATCGTGACAGGCCTACAGCAAGGGATCACCATAAAGTGCCTGGCTGCTTCAACTAGTGCATCTGTGCCATCGAACCAACCTTGCCAAACTGATTATGGAGGTCTGTGTAATTTTTGTATCCTATAAGTAAGATGGCGTGCGCCCAGTTTAGTTTACTTCTTTGTTTCCACCTGGTCAAAGACAGGGGCGTATGTTAAGGCCCTGTGTTTTTCTTTTGTCTTTCAGGTTAGTTTACTTGTTTTCGACTAATTGGCCTACATCACAGTGCATTCCAATAACAGATGAGCAGGCTACATATGCTACAAGGTGCATGTTTGGGCAGCCATGGCCTGATGGTTAGTAAAGTGGCCTTGTGCCATGAATGTTGTCAGAAGTCACCCCCCCCCCCCCCCCCCCCCATTGTGTGTGCTAACCAGTTTGTGTATGTGTGTGTTCACTGCATGGATGGGTTAAAGGCAGGGGTCAAATTCTTATATGTGCAACACAAATAGTGATTGAGTGCTTCTCTATTCTTCCTTGTTACATCCTACAATAAAGCATCTTAAAGATGGCCACCAATCCTCAATGTAGTTCAGAAAACTGTGTCTCTGTTGTTTTGGTCAGGTGGTCAGGCTGGGATCTGGGATTTTTTGTATATACAACCTCTGTTTTTACCCATAGTTCACACCAGTATGTGAATTACTAAACTACTGACTGTGGAAACTGCTGATTTGATTGCGATCACATCTTCATCATATTTATTGCACTGTGAGTGTTGGAGGAAGTATTTCAGTCTATTGAATACACATGACAAACATGACCTATAATGGTGCAGTTTATAAAGGCTGTTATACCTTTCTGTTCAGTCTCTGTTTGATTTCTCTCCTCTCTTCTTGCTCGGTCTGGTCATTCCGCTCTGAAAGAACACAGTGAATCAAATTAGCATTAATTCATCCCATTGAGCGACACACTGGTCCATCATGTCAATTGCTGGAAAATAAAACCTTTTCAGAACATTTGGATTCTGATTATTAATATTTTATGTCTCATGCACACACAGCAAGCACTTTATTAGGAACTCATTAATGTATTTATCTAATCAGCCAATTGCTGATGATTTACAGCATAAATGAAGTTCACATCAACCATCAGAATGGAGAAATAAGGCGATCTCTGATTTACGATGTTGGTTGCTAAATGTTAATTGACTGGCACACAGATATCAGGGTCAGATATTTTGGCACAAACAGTTTTAATCCGTGGATCCATCAGGGCCATACTGGTGGAGATAATGTAATAGTTGGGACACTTTGGGCCTGTTAATACCAATCATCAGTCATCACTTAAATGCCACAGTTGATTTAAGGACCACAATTTCTTCTAACAGCTACTTCCAGCATGATGACCATGTCACGAAGCAAAAGTCGTCTCAAACTGGTTTCATAAACATGACAGTGAGTTCAGTGTTCACCTTTGGGGTGTGGAGGAGCGAGAGATTTGCAGCATGCGAGTGCTCCTTAAAAAAATTGCAGGAATTGCGTGACGCAATCATGTCTACATGGACCGAAATCTCAACCCGGCATTCAAATAGAGTTTGTAATAAAGTGCTTGGTGAGTGGAAATACTAATACTAATATTGCATAATAATTAATATTGCAAAGAAAATAGACTGCAGGGGTCATAAAGGTAAAGAAAAATATTAATTCATGATTTCTCACTTGGTCTAACATTATAGCACATGCAGAAAAAAAGATCAGACCTAGACACAGAAGATACCAAGCATGCCTGAACTCTGATAGAGCTATGAGAGCTCGCCCACTCTCCTAAGAAGGGTCTTTAGTGAAGGCAGTGGTTCTATGGAAGAACTATAAAGACTTACTGAGCCATTTGTTTTGGTTGGTAAAAATGGTTGTTCTCTATTATGGACAAGTAATTGTATATATATATATATATATATGGTTTTACCCTTTAACCCTTTGTGGTCAGTCCTGCATCTATAGAACCCGCACTGTTTTACGCACCGTGTCATTACGCACTAATAAGTAAATGTAAATATAATATAATAATGTAATAATAATGTAGGTTATTGAAATCAACCTACACTCGAATCCACTCGTAAAGTCATAGAAACTCACGCTTTAAGATGTTCCTGCTCTCCAGCTCCTCAACGGCCGGCCGTTGACTGAGTCTCCTGCGAAAAAAGACCAGAATGTCGTTGTGAACCATCAGCTCGGTGCAGATGAGTCCTAGCTCAGAACTGGATGCCAAAACAAGCTCCAAAGCTCAGCCACCCAGCTCAGACTGTCTCCACGTGTGCTCCACTGTGAACCGCCGGCTTCCTCAGCACTTCACTGGTGACTGAAGGACCCTACAGCTCTCCTGACTGCTGAACTCGGCTAGTGCTGCTCCGAGCGCTGCCACGTGCTGAGGGAGGCACACTGAGGTGGAGTCTGGAGGTGTACGCTGAACATGTGATTCCCCATTACGCTTAAAGTGCTCTCCCGTTTCTCCTCGCAGGATGAGGGATAGTCTTTGATTTCCTTCTAACTTAACAGATGCGTTTATCTCTTTCATACTCATCAATAAATGCAATCATGCTGAGGCACCCACTGTGTCATTTGTATCGTGGCATTATCGACAAAGTGATGTTCAGGACAATTCAGCCATCAAGTGGCACACTACCAAAGCCATTTCAACATAATGATGATCAGGCGTTCAGCTGGGCTTTTGTGGTGAACTGCGAGCAGAACTGAGCTCCAAGCTTCTGCCATAGCAGACATGTGATGACTGGTAAACTGAACTTGATATAAATATTCAGTATTAATAATTGAGCTGATGGACAGCTCCTACAGCCTCCCCCGCTTCCTTCTAACGTTCCATGATTTCCACTCATTCCTATTTTCAGTTCATTTTCCGTCCAATTTTTTCCAGATTCGTTTATTTTTCCTCAGCTTTTCTACTTTACTGCTGTTGTCTTTCCTTTTCTAGTGTCACTGAATCAAAATTAGATCTAGTGACCTTGCCTGCTCAGGACAGTCTCCAGGAGCCACTGAGTTAGATAACAATATAGTTAGATTATACCAAAGACTAGTTCTAATCACATTGCCATGCTGTCAGTACTGACAACTCCACACAACACTACAAATAAACAGCTCTGTTTCCACGTTCATGGCGTCACTAAATCCCAGTTTAACCTCTGATGTCTAGCATTGCAGTATAAGATAAGAGTAGACACGGCCTTGTCGTTCCTGACAGGGATTCTGCAACTCAACGTTTGCTGCAAATATCTACAAACAATTATATGATGCTCCTTATATGATGTCTTTCACATTGACTAAGACTAGACACTACACACTAACGTGAGCCTGGAATCTATACAGAAAGCCACAAAGACTCATTGAGATTAGACAATACACTAACTAGAGCCTAGAACCTATACAGAAAGACACAGACTCATTGAGATTAGACACTACATACTAATGTGAGCCTAGAACCTATCCAGAAAGACACAAAGACCCATTGAGATTAGACACTACACACTAGTGTGAGCCTAGAACATAGACAGAAAGCTGCAGATCCATTGAGATTAGACATTACACCCTAACTTGAGTCTAGAACCTATACAGAAAGCCACAAAGACCCATTGAAATAAGACACTACACACTAATGTTAGTCTAGAACCTATACAGAAAGCCACAAAGACATTCCTTTCAAAACATGTAGATCTACTGGTGTGGAATTCCAACAGATGTGATGGCATTAATAATCCATGAGCTGAAATGGGGGCTTTACTTCCAGTGTCCCTTCGGAAACTCACTGTGTAATATTGACCTGTAGCTTAAGTTGCCTGGCAACAGTGGTTCCGTGAGGTGGTGGTGGTAGTGGGGGATGGCTGTGTAGGTTAGCTGTAAGAGGTTTGACAACAAGGAAAACTGTCCAGGGACTCATTTTTACAGGTCAGGGGGTGCTACATCATTCCCTTACTTGTATTCCATGCATTTAAAATACTAGCTATGCATATTTTGTGGAGTAGATAAGGAAGTCATCATTATCAGAACTTATCATATTTATATCATAATGCATGACTTTCCAGCTTCACCTGGTCCTCAGGTCCTTAAAGATGGACCTGGAGGTCCTTCAGTTCTCGGTTAGTTTGAGAAGGAAGTAGAAACAGTCTCTTTTCACTTTCTCAGAATAACCTACTGTACATGAAGTCAGGTCGTGACCAAAGTGAGGGCTTGGCTTGTGTGGGTGGCAGCAATAAACTTAATCTGCCTTGAAGAATGGCTGGATTGTAGCTGCTACCATATTTGCCCATTATCCTCCCACGCTATCCACTGCATATTGTATTCCCATGCCTCAAACTGAAATGTGTAGATCGTTTGCTTTTTTAAAATGATTTCAAAAACATAATTACAAAAGGGTACGAAATGTGTTTCACTTCTTGCTCATTCTAATTATTTTTGTTCTGTTGGACATTTCTGGAAAGCAGAAATCATTCAGTAGTTTTATGCGCATGGGGTAACAAACCAGGCAAGTTAATAGAAAAAAATGATATTTACCTTTAAATATACTGGAAAGCCATTACTCATTAGGAATCCTCCAACATCTCAATAGAAGATACAGTATTTAGCTCAAAAGCTACAGTAGGTTTTTGCCCTTCTTTGTATTCCTGCGCTAACCAAGGTGAACACCAATTCACGGAGGAGGGGAGAGTGTGCAGCAATCCATTATTCACTGGGCTGAGCTCTAAAAATAGCAACATGCATGTGTTGATTCTGTGGAAGTGCAGACCACTGCAGGCTAAAGATAGTAAGGTCATGGCACGGCATCGATGAAGCATCATTGTGTCATTCCGAATACTAGTCTACAGCAGCAGCAGCAGCAGCAGCTGGGTTCATAGCTGTGGGTGGGGTTGCCTTTTTATGCTGATCTAATGTCTCCTGCTTCTGGACTTCCAAACAGATGTTTACTAGTATAAAATGTGTTGTCAGCTTCTACTGTTCTACCAGTTTGTCGAGGCCAGCTCTCAGTTGTCAAGGACAGATACTAACAAATGTACCATCTGACTGATATGAAGCCAGTTCCCAGTTTCATTTTTGTTTCCACATGGCAGAACTGGGATTCAACCTGAACGTCCATCAGCACAGCTTATTTCCACACTGATCATCGCTGTTTTTTTGTTTGTGCCCCTCAAGCCTCAGAAATCTGCAAAGGTGAGGGAGCAAAACTGAGAGCAGCCTGGAACAGGAATTTCTACTCACTGCTTTGGGATGTGGAGACAGAAAATGGGATTCCTCTCTGAGGTTAGAAGCATCAATACTATCGAAGCTGTGAAGGTTCACCAATATTGTCTTTTCAGCAAGATGTTCATGGGGGATTGGGCCTTCTGTCTTCTGTGGAGCTAAAAATAACTGGGTCTCCCCCCCTGTAAGCAATATGTCACCAGGATCTAGAGCATCATGCACTCTGTCTCTGACAGAGGATCTTATGGCTTAACCAAGGATCTATAATGTTTGGTATGATATTCTGTACCTCTAAAATGACTAATAACTAGGTTCTTTATTAGGTTTTTAAGACCCTTATGTTGTACTTGTTAGAGACATATGTCCCACCTGTGCAGGGTACAGTTACAAAACAAAATTATTTAACCCCCATTGCAAATTAGGTTTATTAGTAATCATGATAAGCGTATTTAGTACTTAGTAGAGACCCTTTTACTGTTATGACCTGCTGCAAATGTGATGAATAGCCAGACTGCAGCGTTCCTGAGGAATCTTAGCCCATTCCTTATGGGCAGTGGCCTCTAGTGCACCAATATTCTTGGGTTTGCATGCTGCAACCGTCTTCTTCAATGGGGTTCAAGTCAGGTGACTGTGATGGCCACTCCAGAATCGTCCAGGACTTCTTCTGAAACCAAGTCTTGGTGGACTTTGAGGTATGCGTGGGATAACTGTCTTGTTGGAAGGCCCAATTATGCCCAATATTCAGCTTCCCCACAGAAGGCTTTACATTTGCTCCTATGATTTCCTGATACTTGACTGAATCCATCTTGCCCTCCATGCTGCAGGTTTTCATTGTCAAAGGAAGCAAATCAGCCCAAGAGCATCACTAAGTCACTGCCATGCTTCACTGCAGGCAGAGTGTTTTTTTCTTTTTAGCGTATGCTTCATTCTTCCTACTTCATGACACACTGCTGATCCGTAGGCCTGAAATATTCTAGCTTTGTTTCATCACTCCACAGAATAGATTCCCTAAAATTCTAAAGAGCGATGAAACAAAACTTGTGGAACTTTTTGTTAGCAGAGAACAGCAAAAGGGTACTAAAGACACTTGTCATGAAGGGGTTGCATAATTCTGAGACTGCAGTCGTCATTAAAAGTGTGTGTTGAATTTGGAAAAAAACACTTGAGCTGTTTAAACTGTTGTGGTTTGCTTGTTTTTTTTTGTAAACATAAAATTTTGTATATTTTGCTAATAATATATTGCTGAATTGAATAACTATAACTCAATCTTTCTCTGTAGGCACAACAGATAAATATATCATAAACCACATATTTACAAAAGTAGTACAATAAAAACAAATGCAGATATTTTGGTGAGCAGTGTATTTCAGGTAGTCCAGTCTCACCTAAATGCTGGTGGTTGGTGCAGCAAAGTGGGTAACAACACCACCTTCCCTGCGGCAGAATAGGTTTTGATTCTCTGACCGGGAAAGAACACCACACTACACTAGCAGGAGTCCTTGAGTAAGACAACTAACAGTCAAATGGTATAAATGAAAACACTGTGTTCATATAAAGTACAACAAAAAATCCACTCATTTCCTCAGAATAAAGTTATTGTATCGTGCATAAAGCGATTATATATACAGAATTTCATTCTATATTTAAAGTAAGAGCTAACATCGCAGTGTTTACACCCTTAACTCTACAGTGTGAGACTAACAGCTAATTCAATTTTAGCCTAGGTGTCCTCACACCTGTGTCTCAATTTTCTGCTTATAATGCAAAGCAGTTTTGTTCCCTTCATTACGTAAGAAGCAAGCCTTGCCCACTTGAAGAATGACCTGCAGTCACTTTGTAAGGCTGTGTGGATGATATGCTTGGAACATTTTCAGCACCTCGTGTCCTACCATGAACAAAACAACATCAAAGCCAAGGATAACCGGTAGGCAGTGCCTTCTTAGAATCAGCACAGGCCTGTGTGTGAGCAGAATCACTCAGCGGCGCGAAATACCAAGCATAATTAATTACATAAGAGTAGGAACCACCAGACTAGGAACAAAGCTCTGAGGAAGCCTTGCAGCATTACAGGCAGACTTGTTGCATTGCTTATGGCCCATCATATTCCAGTCTCTTTTGTACTTGATAAAAACATCAAAATAAGGTGCACTAGTAGTAGAATTATTTGGTAGTATTTGTTAAATATTTGTGTGTAAAAGTAGTTCCGCCTGTTCAATCAGAGCCTATACATGTGTGAAGGCTCATAGAATATTGTGATCTGATCTCTGGTTTCCTGTGCTTCAGATTGACCGTTCGGCTTGCAGTTCAGCTTGCAGTTGCAAATATGTAATATTCACTTTCTTACTCCAGACCCTGCACACGTGCCATGAGGCCTTACTGCATGCACAGACTTGCGCTTTTGTTCACAGTGCAGGCATATATTCAATATATTATCCTCATGAAGATTTTATACCAGAATTTCATCACATATCGATGAGAGGACTTGTCTTAGTGATTTTGCCTCAGGCACATGCAGGTGCACTGATATGAGAATTCTGGTTCAATGAAAATATCGATTAGGTAGGTTTCATAAATATACATAAACATTTAATTTGCAATTGGATACTACATATGCCTGGATTACTATCACATAGATAATAATAAAAAAAAAGTTATGAATGCAGTAAAATGATTAAAATATGGTATCTAAGTCATTGGGTAATCACATGTTCAATCCCTGTTGATGCCAGAGCAATCCATGGCTTGAAGTCAAGAGAGTATAATTAGCCTGGCTCTCTTTGGAGGTGTAGACTGGCTCTTGTACACCCTCCAACAGACATCACTTTGCTATTCAGCTTTGGTGTCTATTAAATTACATGACAGAACTGGCATTTTCAGGGGTCTAGTCACATTGCACTCGGGGCAGTTTACAAACATGCAGCAGCTTGGCTTCAGGCATGCTAGTCTTCACTTTACCAGTGCTGGTAGCATTGTGTGGTATGAAGAGTGCCAGCCAGTGAGTAGGAATTGGCAATGATCAAATTGGGAGAATTTAAGCGAAAAAGTGCAAAATAATCATGCCCAAACATAACCAAGTTTTGGTTAGATTTATTGGTCAAATCAATATAATCTTTGTGATTTACTTTCCTTTTATGCTGATATGAATGTGACTCTGATATCATCCAGGGTCATGATTGGTGTCTATTGCTGTAGAGTTTTATGCACGCCTTCAGAGCAGGGTTCTTCAGTTGTGGGCCTGTTGACTTCCCTGCTCAAGCACACCAGGTAAACCTGGCCACTAACAGAAGAAATGAACCAGGTGTGTTTGTGCAAGGAAACACCTAAATGTGCTGGACACTGGCCTTCTAGGAATGGAATTAAAGTGCCCTGCTCTAGGTGCTCTAATTTGTCTAATAATGGGTTTGAACTGTTGGGCTACGGTTTGATTTTTTGACCTGAAATATGTATTTTGTGTCAAAAAATCTCCTGGAAATGTCCTTGAAATTTTTTCTTACATTTGCTTTTTGCAATGCATCCCTGCAGGCAACGATGTGCTGTGTATAACTGGTGAGTCTTTCCTTTAAAACATGAACAGCTTTCCTCTATATCCACTAATCAATCCAATGAAAAGGTGGAGGGGATAATCCATTCAGATAAAACCAAATCCTGTCTCACCTCTTTCATAATCTCTGCATCTACTACTCACCTTACATCACTAATGCCAGATTATTAACTGTCTTTCTGCACAGTGGCCTCAGGTAAACCACTGAGAATGGAAATCCTATCTGATTCAGTTTGGCCAGTATGGGCTTTATTCTGACAGCATCTGAATAGGTAAATTATGAACAGATCGATAAAATTGTATCAAGATGACAGCATGGCATTGTAGCTAAATTGCTGACAACAAAAAGGCAGGTCTTCAGTAGCACTGTACAGCCTATAAAGACTTCTTTTAGCTATTAACCTACACCACATTAAATGGAATGGACTAATAAGGCGCATGACCTGTCACCTATCATCAGAACAGAATTGCAGCACCAAACTCCAATGAGAAATTGAAGTAGTTCAAAGCCACGTTCAGAAAGCTTGGCAGCAGCTAAGCCTTCTTCTGAAAATACATTCTCTGATGTAGGCATCATTATGCATTTCAGAAACACATAGTTGTGAATGCTGTGGCTTCACAAAATGGTTTTGCACCATTTTCATTTGCAAAGGATTGTGAATAGACCATGAAGGATTCTACATTGGCCTTCTCAAAAACAGTCAACATGTAGGCTGTATTCTTTTCTTGGCCATATTTAAATGATTCTTCTAATTGGAATAACCATCTTTGACTGTAATCTAGAAAACAGCCCACTGAGGAGGCGGCCTAGTTTTTGGAACGTCACTGTGTTTTCCAGTACGCTTCAGTCGTAAAGGGATAGTTCAAGCTAACAAAACAATTGTTTGCTTCCAGTTTGCAAACAGACTGGAAACTGACATTAGCATCTATTCAGTGTTAGATATCCAGGCACTGTTTGGTTCTACTACTCCTAGAATAGAATCCCATCCACATGGCAGGGATGTGCTGGTGGCTTACTTGGCGAGCTTCATTTCAATCTGCTGGCGGATCTCTTGTCTCTCCTGGTCGCTGCGTGCGGGGAAGATGTTCCTGTCTTCCAGCTCCTGTTTGCTGGGCCGATTCCGCAGTTTTACGGCCAGCAACTCCTTCCTCATTCGCCGTGGAAGTGTGCCTGTACACACAGACACTGAGTCAGGAATCAACAAGAGCACTGTACAGTCTAAAAATCAGGCCTCTGAAAAAATTAACAAACCGTTTTTTTTTCTAGCAACGAAAACGAAATCTGAACCATAAACATCCTGCTACAGAACCCTTAATATTTGAATTGCCTTTTGAAGATGTTAAAAGTAATGTAATGTAATGTAATGTGTAATTAATCTATTATTATTGTATTGGGACCAATCAGAATCATGGCAATGGCCCATATCCCATAAATATATATTTTTTTATTTGAGATTTAAAGTTTCAGCAACACTGAAACCAAATGCTGATTCAAAGCTGTTTCTGTTTCTTTGTCAGGGGTCTGTAAATTACATAGACTTGTTTTTTTTACTAAAATAGCTTAAATAGACTATGTTAGATATAAATGATCCACAAACAATTTTAATTGCAGGCGTAGCAGCACATGCTTTGATGGTTTAAGTTTGAAGGATAGCACCGGGTGACGCCTGTGCTGGCCAGCATCCCACTGAAGTGATGTGGTCAGAGAACAAGGCCAGTTGTGCTCTCTTGGGCTCCAGCTGCTGATGGTATGTTAGAGAATAACCCAGATATTTTTTTACTATAATCTTTGTTAAATAGGTTATTGCTTATGATTATTATTAATTATAATTTCACTATCAACTGTATATTTATACTATTTGTAAATCAGTAAGTTCCTCTAGAGTATAGAAACTATTAAGTGATTATAATTAAATTAGAGTTTACTTATCATTTTTAAATACAATAATAATTATTAATAAATATAATAATAATTTCTAAAGTTATTGACACAATTTACATTGTCCATTTTAGCACGTTCTATGTTAATAATTTTAACACAATATACCAGAGATGACGGACTCGTTCCAGCTGTCCATGTCATATATGATTCCTGAGGCATCTGTGAAGCAGTGGGTCTGTCTGACGTTCTCCTTATTCTCTTCTGCCTCTTTCCTGTTCTCCACCTCTCCACTGGGCTCTCGCTCCGTACTACAGGAAAAATACAGAGAGATGCATAGAGCTGATCATGGTTCATATCTAATCACAATCCAATTCGTGAGGTCATATGATTATGAGTGAGAGCACATCAGAACTGCAGTTGAACAATCTATGGCCTTTGCAGAGCTTGACATAACAGAAGGTTGCACAATGTAACTGAGCTCTTAAAACCAATTACAATGGTTTTTGCTGTGTGATGTGTTAGCCATGACATATATTTATGTATCTTTAATATATCATTATAAGGCACATAACAAATATGTTAAAGTGTTGATTTAATCACAATACTAGTATTGTGTTCATATTGTGAAGACCTAACTGGAACACCAAGGCCCACAGTTGATAATGTGGCTCCATCAGCTCCTAGGCTACAACTAAAAAAAAACTTCTTACTTACCTATCCTGCCGAAGCTTTGTTGCCAAGGCACGGTGCAGTTCCTCAATGATACAGCTAGGTGGCAGCGGAGGATGCATGGTACCTATGTGTGGTGAGCCTACGGGATTGGAGAAAGGCCCTCTAAGAACCACAGGACTGGGACCCTCAGGGACTCTGGGCACGTCTTTAGGGAGGAATGAGTTGGGCTGAGGCACAGCTGTGACAGCGACTTTAGCTGGGTCTGCACAAACAACCAGTGCTACAATGAGTTTTATGGTTTCATTCAGTTTCATTGTATCCATGCGGCTGTTTATTAAGCTGCATTACACATTGATGCATCATGATGCTATGATCTGAAGACTCTGAATTTTGTTGGCATTCGTTTAGAAATGCTATCATCAATTACAAATATGGATCATATTAATGTTGAATAAAGTATAGAGCTAGAGGTGTACCAAATGAATTAAGATATCTAATGCAACTGCATTATGTGAACTCAGAGGATTCACCAGCATGAATTAGCATCCCACCATCTCCATGTTACCATCTCCTAGCTCTAGTTCAATATTAGAATATGCAACCTAAACCTAAGTCTTTTTTCTTCGTTCAAATTTCAAATATAACAGTGTTATATGAACTGAATCAAATCCCGAGCCAAGTGTATTGTTATATCACAACAGTATGCACTCCTTTTTTGGACAATTTTCATACAGCTAACCCAGCAGGCTAAGGACATCAATGTAACGTAAATATGGGGTTTTCACTCCGTAATGCAGCAAGGCTTATTACTCAATAGGGTGTATTATTCAGTAACTACAGGGGCGTGTGGAGGCTGTTCTCTGGTAATAGAAGTTTGTAATAACACTTTAAAATACATTAGAATTTCATGCCGTGTGGATGTAAGTTTAGAAGATGTTGGGTTTTGGTCACCATACCTCACAACTACATGTAGGTATTTTATGCCAATGTGACTGTGGCATGCCATGTTGGGAAAACACTGGATTTTACTATTACTAAACTTAAAATCAACAAAATATCAACCTCAGTTGTCGCCCTTATCTCTGTGTGAAATTGACATGAGCAATAGATGTTGTCCTGACACTGAAGTTTGGTCACCTGACATCCCAACCTCTATTCAAGACAAGACAAGACACTCATATTCACCATTTGTGTCGGACACGTACAGTATTCGGCCTCCGCCTTTAACCCATCCATGCAGTGAACACACACATACACACCAGTGATCTAACACACACAGTGACAGTGAGCACATGTGCCCGGAGCGGTGGTCAGCCATTACTCATGAGGTAACATCTATCAGCGTTGGTGGTCTGCTGGATGAGTATTGTATTGTTTCAGTGTACTGTATATACTATATGTATAAAACTCTATACTGTGTATAGAGCTGCATGTGTGTATTCAGTTTATCCTTAAATGAAATTTAAAATTTTAGAGAATCATAATCAACACAGATCTGTGTGAGCTCAGCGATCATATCTGTATCCACCCGTAATAATTCCAAACTGAGTCAACCCACCATCCTCAGGGCTGAGCTGAGGGACTAGAATGCCGTGGTTGCTTGGAGGAGAGTGTCTCTGAGGGTCTTCGTCTTCCTCTCTGTCTTCTGCATCGCTGTCCTCTCCCTCTGCGTCATCTGCTGGAGTGACCTGTTCCTCCTCCTCCTCTTCGTCGCTTCTGTTAGGCTCTTCTGTCGTTTCACCGTCTTCTACACAATCAGGAACTGTAAGGGCAGTGTGTTAAAGCTTGGTTAAGAACAGTCTTACATGTAAAGGAAAGAGTAACTCTGTTGCCACTTATTGGCCAGAGTGGATCATTTAAATGAAATTCCTCTCTCTGGAAGCCCCTTAGTTACAGCTCCTCTTAATCTTTTCATCTTTTCTACACTTTCTAAGCGTATACACATCTCAGACTTTATCTCATGATGTGAAGCACAGCTTTTATTATTTCAGTCTTCCAGTAAAGAGAGTTAATGGCACATACACTGATATGGCTGTATACCCACCAGCCACTTTGTCAGAAACACCTACTTGTCTGCTGTTGCATTAGAGACTGTAGAGATTCCCTAGCACTTCATTAATGGGGTGGTAGCCCACTCTCAACCTAGCAGTGTCACTCGTGTGTGTAAAAAAGTAAGACCACTGTGCAGGATACAGTTTTGGTGTAAGACAATATTGATAATGATATTATGTTTTGCAATATTGTATTGATTCTTAAAAACACAGTGATTCATTTTCTATTGTGTTTAAACCCTGAATACTAGATAGCAGCGTTGTACTCAGTCTTCAGATCACAGTATCACGATATAGCCCAATATATTGAATCATAATTCATGTAACGTGATATGTATCATATAACCGGATTCTTGCCAATACATAGCCCCATCATTACCACGACACTGCCATGTTAGCATCACT
Organism: Salminus brasiliensis; assembly: GCF_030463535.1. Classification (NCBI taxonomy): domain Eukaryota; kingdom Metazoa; phylum Chordata; class Actinopteri; order Characiformes; family Bryconidae; genus Salminus; species Salminus brasiliensis. The sequence continues at coordinate 14,149,635 of NC_132891.1, forward strand.
GCTTACCTTAGAATGGTCATGCTTGCTCTTACTTGGCCAGCGATGAATGCAGTAGAGTGTTGCTTAACAACAGATGAACTACTGTCTGTAACTGTAGCAGTAAAGGAGACCCATACGATAAGTAGAGTCAGTGAACGCTGTTGGTCAGTAAATGGACCAAGGTATAGGTTTCTGATAAAGTGGATAATTAGTGTAGATGGAGCACTGATGCAATACTGGGCTATGTGTTAGTCTCGTTAATGGTCCTCACCAGCAGGCAGATGGTCATGGTCTGAGCTGAGGTACTCCATACTGCTGATGCTGAGAATAGGCCCCTGTGGGCCAGGCAGCCGAAGCTCCGTATCCGACACACCCTGAATAGGAGAACCAGGATCTGGAGAGTGAAGGCCACAGGCCAGGGCCACATCTGGACACACAGAATCAACATGGTCATGCTTTCAGCTTTAGATTAGACACACTATTTTAGTGCACTACTTGGTACAAGCTAGAAAAATGGAATACAGGACAAACATTTTCAAGTAATATGTGCTTTTGGCCTTCTCATATTCCCTGATGCAGCATAACAGCATTTGGAAATTTTGACAGCAATGTGTAAGACATGTCTCAAGATTCACCCTGATGACTATTTTTGTGCCATAAAGTTTGTGTTTTTAACATACACAGGCAGACACATAATTCATACCTGTATTGCTTTAATCAGCCTCTAATTGTCTTGTATAAAACGCAGTACAGATGAGATATAATTCAAATATATTTACATACTATCGTGCTGATATTTGCTCATCTTGTCTCTAATCATGATAAATCGTATCGATTAGCGTATTTAGGTTTAAAAGCAACTCCTAGAATTCCTAGCAACTTTTTACTGACAGTTACAACAGGCTACACTCTATAGACAAAAGTATTAGGACACTTGCTTATTTTCTCTGTGTTTTTCTGGGAGTAGCTGTCCAGGGAAGGCTTTCTACTAGATTCATTTAGCGATTAGTGTGTTAGTGAGGTCAGGATGTTGGACAATCACCACTCCACCTCATCCCCAACTCCTCCACTCATCTCAAAAGTATTGAATGAAGCACCACCATCATTCCAGCATCACAGTTCCACTACTCCACAGCTCAATGCTGGACAGAAACAGTGACTTCAAAACAGTTTTCCTGTTTTCCAGTTTTCTATGATAGGGGTCCCTTCAAAAAGCTTAGCTTGCGTTACATTTACATATGTGATTTGGCACAATCCAAGTGTGATGAGTCAGCTTCAATTCCAGTGCTATGTGATTGTGTTTATTATCTATAGGACATAACAACGTGCAAAAGCAAAGGCAAAATGCTACAAATCATAGTGTTCATGCCTGTCCAACAGTCCTTAACTACAAGCTGTTGGACAGCAGGTCTGTGATCATAGCAGAACAAGCTCTACAGTCCGGTGCCTCACCTGTGGAGCTCTGCTTTAGCTTCTCGTTTTTCTTTTTCCTCCACTTCCACGGCCGGAATATACGCCCCAGCGTGGCCAGTTTGCTGTGGCGGCGGATGGGAGGGGTGTGAACCCCACTCACCAGACAGCTGGAGCGCAGCACCCTCTGCTGCTCCATCATATCTACAACACACACACAAAAGGAACACCAAAATATCAGCTCATTCTCCTCGATGCAGTACGCCTTTTATATTTACATGCAGTAACTTTTGTTGTCTTGCAACAGCTGATTGGGTCCAGTTCTCTAACAGGTGATCAGGTAGTTGTCTAGGTCTGGTTCCCAAACACATGATTTAATGAAATCAACTTTATTTATTTATTTTTTTAAACAAATATCATCAGAAGAGTGGGCGTGGCAGCAGGGTTTCATATGAGTGTACCGGATTCCAGCGACAGCTGCATGTGATTCAGCGTTCATTTTCATGATAAACGGTGAAAACTGTTATTTCCCAGATGTGTCATCAGTCCTTATCGCAGCTTCTAATGCTAAACAAGGTTTTCTTTATGTAAATATGAAAGTGTCATCATCCATCTTATGCAACAGTGTTATAATGAGCTATAGCCATATTAGTTAATCCAGCCCTATCAGCGCTGCAGGAGTGTGACAAGTTCATACCAGAGCTTACTTCATTGAGTAGACTGGAAAAAGGCACAAACGACTGGCTTTGCTCTCGTCTATCCGGCGGCGTGTGAGTCAGTGATAGTGAAAGGGGAGGGGAGCTCTAGACGGAGGCGACTGGCCCGTTCGGAACATGGACATGAAAACCTGTGGTGTATGAATATTGCTGGAGGACAGATGCAGTACATGGACAAACAGACATGCAGATGTAGACATACAGATGTATAGACAGCCAAACAGAGAGTTCTATAGATAGACAGTCAAACAGACAGACAGACAGACAGTTCTATTGATAGACAGATAGATAGATAGACAGACAGCAAGTCAAGCAGACAGACAGAACGATAGACACAGACAGATAGACAGACAGACAAACAGAACGATAGACAGACAGATAGATAGACACATAGATAGATAGACAGACAGACAGTCAAGCAGACAGACAGAACGATAGACACAGACAGATAGACAGACAGACAGACAAGCAAACAGACAGAATGATAGACAAAGACAGATAGACAGACACATAGATATATTGATAGATAGACAGACAGCAAGTCAAGCAGACAGACAAAACGATAGACACAGACAGATAGACAGACAGACAAGCAGACAGACAGAATGATAGACACAGACAGATAGACAGACACATATAGATAGACAGATAGACAGACACATAGATATATTGATAGATAGACAGACAGTCAAACAGACAGACAGACAGTAAGTTCCATAGATAGACAGATAGATAGATAGACAGACAGCCAGTCAAGCAGACAGACAGAACGATAGACACAGACAGACACATAGAGAGACCGATAGACAGACACATAGGTAGATAGACAGACAGACAGACAGATAAGCAGATAGACTGATAGATGGATAGACAGATGTCTAGACAGACAGTAAAGACTAAACTTAAATGGTAGCCCCTCACTGACTTCACACTCCTGTGTACCAGACCCTTTCTGTTCACACACACACAGTGTTACTGAAATAGCGCTGTGAGTGGGCTGAGAGGCGCCGTCAGCTTCAGTGTCTCTCGTTCACCGCGGCGAGACCGAGCGTCTCTCAAACCTGCAGCGCGGAACCGGGTCAGACCCCGAACCCTCACCGCGCCGCGAGCAGGCGGAGCGCGCACAGCACAGCGCCGCTGCCGTTACCATGACTACCGCTGGTCCAGCTGCGCGCGAGGGCGGGGCGGGGCCTGTCTGCGGAGCACGGAGACTGTTGCTATACGGAAGTGCTCGCAGAAGATCCCGAACAGCCAATCAGCGGGCACCTATTCATAATATATATAATCAAGCATGGCAGCTTTTAATAGGAGGAGAGCGAGAGAGAGCGAGAGAGCGCGCGCGCGAGGGGGATGAGCCGGTGCTGCATTGTCTTCTGCTGTCATTCCCAAAAAGAAGAGGAGGATGTGTCTGTCGGTGTATGTTACGGAGTCACACCACTGTAGACCAGGCTTCAGTTTTACAAATCACCAGCGAGCCCAACACAGAGGACATGTTGACCTGCACGCATTAAAGCGCTTTGTGCAGCTCTGGAAAAACAAGAGGGAGTCCGCTCCAGCGTGCAGCACCGTTGGGAGCTGTTCAGTGGAAATCCATGGGAGAGCAGCTATTCATAAGGCAGCGACAAAGAGCAGAGCAAGGCGTTTTAAATCACACACAGCCAGTCAGCACATATAAAGCCAGCACGCCACAGAAAGAGACTCTATTCTTGTCTGCCAAGCCACTAAAATACTTGCCAAAGCGGTTGCCAGATCCATACATTAAGAGCATAAATGCATAAGGAACAGTGCTGCACCTGAGTGTGCTGAATGAATAATAATAATAATTAGATATGCACAAAGACTTTGGAAATGTGTTTATTTTTAGATTTGGCTAAAACTGCAAAGGCATATTTAATACAGAAGGCCAGAAGGCGATGGCCTGCTACCCTAAAACACTGCATCTGCATTTTAGTCATTTTACAGCATTCTGCTAATAAACAATGCATTATTTGTATTATATTTATTATTATTATTATTATTTATTTATTTATTCATTTTTAAACAGTATCAGGATCAGCGACAGAGGAGTAGCTATCTCAGAAATATACATGAACAATGATAAGTATCAGCACTGGCCCGCAATCCCCAATCAGCACTACCCTACAAATACACAGCCTAAAAATAGGCTACTGCCACCTAGAAGTGTGACACAGCTGCATGGCTTAAAACATGGCACTTCTGAGGTATTAAACGGCTATATAATCAGACGCTTTGAACACACAAAGGGAGTATTAACCTTCAATTTCAGAAGGCACAGCCATCCTGACTTGCTCTTCATGAGACGTTTACTTCTGCTTTCAGAGAATATGAGTTCTGTCAGCGGATAAAAGCAGCAGTCCCTGGCATCAGCTATCAGAGTTGCTTCTGGAGAAGGATGTGAGGCATAAAAAAAGTCTGCAAGATTAAAAACTAGGCTAATAGTCTCAGACATCAGAGCAAAGACACAGAGAGAGAGAGAGAGAGAGAGAGAGAGAGAGAGACTGTGAGAGACGCTGCATTGCTTTAATACGGTGTGTGTTCCGCTTATAGCTATGTCAGCAAATCTGCATCCCAAAAATGCTCCTTGGCGTGGGCTGCTCATTCATCACAACACGTTTTCTACTCGTCTTGCACACAAGGCATTTCTGACAGCGCTCAGTTGCGATCCATGATGAAGTGGAGAGGATGGAGAAGAATCCAGGTCTTGAAATAATACACTTGCGGTCAATTACACGTGTAGACGTGACTAAGTGGCTTATGAATTGCTCTTTTGATTCGGCTGCTATTTTGTACTTAACAGATCAATAAAACATTTTCTTTGCAGCCTGCTCTTGTCTCAGGATAGGCGTCCTTACAGACATTACAAACCATTCAGTAAACAGCATGTCTGAATTAGAGTGTGATTAATATGAACATTTTCCATATTTTATCACATATTTTAACATATTTAAAATTTTCACACTCGTCTTTCTAACAGCAAGACGTGGAACGGAGAAGAAAGAGAAATTGGTAGAAAAAAAGGAACATTGGCAACAGACAGCTACCCACATCTTTTTAAACTCAGTGTCACTAGACAGCTCAACCTGCTTGAATGAGAGCACTAACTGCTAATTCGGTTACGTCAGTTAACAGATGGACCACATAATGGATGGTTCTTCAGAGACCCGTTGTAAATAAGATGTGGGCATGTGTAGAGTTTAAAAAGCCTCCATATGATGCCTTTACATTACACCTTTAAGAAAGGAGTCCTCAAGGGTTATTTAAGGGTTCTTTAGTAAGGCAGTGGTTCCGCTAAAAGTGGGAACTCACAGCAATAGCAATTGATGTTAAAGTACAGTTTTTAAAGGTTCTTCTACCATATACACACCACCAGTACTACAAGGTAAAAACTGCATCATCAGTAATTTGGAGCTTTTCTATTGGCTTATTCATCCAGAATTATTTACACAGTGTACAGAGCAGCTCCAGGGTTCAAACCATTGAGAAATCTAGAAACGGACAAAAATAGAGATACATGGTTTTCATTGGACAGCAGCAATATACTAATCTTTATAGTGCAAGTTTGGCAGGTTAGTACAGCAAATATATTATTATATTAATAATATTAACATACTAACCTGTTCTTTACTAACAGGAAGCGATGAAGCACTGTTAAGCCAACATACATCACTGCAAGTTCTCCAGCTGTCGTTGCCGCTGCACCTGCATTGTTATCCTCCATTTTTTTCTAATCATTATTCCAGAGTAGCTCTTCCCTTTCTGTTTTGTCCACTGTAACCACACTCAAAAGCCAACTGGTCCTGAGTATGTATGTTGGATATCTGAGTATACTCCAGCTTTGACACTTTATCTATACTACACACATAAGTATGCAATTGGGACGCAAACAATGTCTCTGACAAGCTCAACAGAATCAACATCCATCAGTGACTGGGCACTCCTGTTACTTCTGTTGTGGAATGCAACAGCCCCTCGCTTATTAAGGACTTAGCAAGCTTTCTCATTTATTTCTGTATTCCCTTAAAGACGGATCGGACACAGAATGTGCCTCTGGCTAGCATCTCATATGACCTAACCATTCGGTCCTTCACTTGGATGCTGTGCAGAAAATACCTCTATTGATGCTACATTCTGTAACAGCAGCACCTCTCTGTTTTCTTTTATGGTTACTGTTCTTTGTTACTCTGTGCTTCCATTTCTGTTAACAGCACCTTCAGTCAACAAGCACCTTACTCAATTTCTTAATAATCTTAGAGCCACCTACTGCCCTGTCTTACCAATCATATTGCTTTATTTACTGTCATATCACAACCAGATTGTTTTCTTATTGGCCATGTGACCTAAAAAGTGTTACATTTGCTCATATCGACCTAGTGGCCTGTCACACGTGCCAATACAGCCCATAGGATAATCCAGGCCTAAGCAAACACCAAGTGTTCTCTTTCAGTACCCTGTAGAACCATTTTTATATTCAAACCTTTACAAAAGGTTCTTCAGAAATCTTTGCTTGGTCCTTAAAAAAAAAAAAAAAAAGCGCACTGTACATTATATCAAGTGCAAAGTCTGCTTTCACCATTCAGATTCCAAAGTGAACCTGTACACCAGAGCCGCACCTGCATTTTCAGATGCAAGGCTGAGCAGTCATTAGAGAGCCCACATAAATGGTAATGGAGTTGCTATTGGCTGGCCGTCCGTCCTTTGATGCCTGATTAATCTATGCCTTCATTCTGCGAGAGCATGCCATACAAGCGGGCAGACAGCAAGGCCCATTTATCCTGCAACACTAAGTAAATGCTGAGAGGCTGTTATTGTAATGTCACCCCAGAGATGAAAGAGTGAGATGGAGAATATTACTCAATTCATCAGTGACTGAACGGCTGAAGATGCGGTCTCGGTTGTGACGATAGCACTGGCCATTACATTACATTACATTTTTTGGTGTGTGTGCTCAGACCAGGGAGCCAATGGAGCCAATGAGGAGTGCTAGTAGAGGTGCCTGGGTCACTGGATCTGTCTGAAAATGCTTCACTATAGTTACTGACTAGCAGGGAGGGTTAACGTCTGACTGGAGCTATAACAGAAGCTCCCCCAGGCGACCCGCACTGCACTGACCACCTTGCTTGTGTATGAGATAAGGACTGGCAAGACAGCAGTCTCTTTGTCTGCGCGACCTGTCCGCCTGAGCCCACCCGTCTAAAAATACAGCAACAAAAGAATAGATTCCGACAGAATTACTGGAAAGGAAAAAAGAGCTGCAGGCACCACTGCCAAGTCATTTCCAGTTGTGAGCATGAGCTTGAAAGGTATTCAGAAAAATCTCAATGAGGGTCCCCATTTTAACGTAACCCACAACAGTACAGAACCTGATTTACCTTTATAAAACATGCTATTACCAAACGACCTCAAGTGACAAAGGCAACGCACCTGGTTCTCAATATAAGGTATGTAAAGTCATCAGCGCTGATTTGACAACCAGTAATCAGCACCTTGTTAATACAGATGTCAGTCATTTTGTCATGCACTATGTTGACAAGCAGTAACCGCCTCTACTCTACTCAAAAGGCTTTACACTACATGTTGGAACACTGCTGTAGGGTTTGACTGCATTCAGACACAATGGCATTGGTAAGGCCATGTTCTCGTGTTGGATGATTAGTTCAGGATCACAAACACCACTTCAACTCACTCACAAGCCACTCAATGGTGCTCTGTCACTTCAGAAAACACAGTTCCACTGCTCTTTCCAGTGCCGCCCAATGCTGGCAGGTTTATGTCCCAACCTAGTTAATGCATGGCATTGGACATAGTTACCTTAGGTTCATGTCCATTGAAATTGTAGAAGCTCTGCACAACTGAACATCAATGAACACATTTAAGTTAGTTGTGGTGTCTGTAGCTTTATTAGAGGTATTACTTTACATTATATTACAATTTTAATTACTACTTTATTACATGTAACCACTTGACAGTACTTAGCCTTAAGAATTTAGGATTTGCAAATATAACATTAGGAGTGTCGCCCAAGGAATGTTTGTGTGTGTGTCTTACTGGTATAATCTTATTGGTATAGGGCGCTCCTATCTGGAGATAGGCTCCTGAGTGCACAATTACAGATTTTTAGAGCATGCACAAAAAAAGCTTTTTGATTGTTGTGATTATAGACTGTAATTCCAATATTTGACCATTAATAAAATAAATTAGAGGTTCACAGTATTTATCAGCGCCTGATATATTGGCCGCTTATATACAGTGAGCCCCTAATTAAAAATAACCACTAGATTATCTATACCTATATGGTTACATTGCTGTCTGGTATAGATGTGCTTTTGTAAGTACACAACTACCGACTACACAACTACTTTATCAGTCTTGTTCTCTAGCCCATCCATCAATGAAAAGAGAACCCTGGTCCACAACTGACTAGATATTATTTGGTTGGTTGGTCATTCTCAATGCTGACACTGACATGGTAGCTGAATGACAGTGTGGTGCTGCTACAAGTGTATCAGATTCTGGGATTTCTAAACACCTCACAGACACTGCTGGGTTAAGAAAAATATGGCAACTGAAAAACGCCCAGCCAGAGTGTTTATGTGGCCACATATGAAGATTAAGAGGAGGACTAGCATGAATTGCACTTGAAAATGATAAGCTGTAATTTACATGGTGTACCAACACGGCCAGTCAGTGGACATAAGTAAAATATGTACAGCTGAAAGTGAGGTGCTATGAACAGTGAAAGGAAATGAATAAAAGAAAAATCAAAACAGCCCTTCGTCTGCCCTGACTGATGGATCAAAGAGAATGTAAAGCAGTCATTAACACTGACCCAGTCAACAGGTCTGCGGGCACCACGGCATATGAATATATGATAACATGATCATGAAATATTCTTTTGATATGGCTGACATGCCAAAGACTCAAAAGTGCAAAAGGTTTTCCCAGCCTCTCTTCTACCTCTTACCTGATAAAGGGAGGCTGGCATTAGTCTGGAAAACCCCTTCACCACCCCACATGAACAGTCTTATATTTCAACCCAACATTAAAGTAACCAACTCTTATTCATCCTGGTATGTTTGGGTACAAAGCAGTTCAATTCAGATGGTGTCTGTTTTCAGTGACGTGAACCCCCAAACCTCGCTGACTGTGCTTTGCATTGTTTTTCTTATTCAGCGTCAGATTTAGATTTGCTAATGTCTGCTACTTCATTGGCTCTCCTGTATTTTGCTTCATTCAAAAAGCGACTTAAAACACTCCTGAGAACTGAACTGTAAGCGGGTGAGGTGTCCAGGCTTTTTTCTGTCCTGGCACCAAAGTGGTGGAACAAACTTCCCCTGGGTGTCCGAACGGCAGAGTCGCTCACCGTCTTCAAATGCAGACTGAAGACCCACCTCTTCTGAGAGTACTTGGGTGAATAGTAGAGTACTATGGTCTTCTTATTGACATGTGTTTAGTAGTGTCTAAGCTTAGAGGTATCTTTGAACTTTTAGCCTATTCAAACTAGCTGAGGTTTTTCTTGGGTAAATCGCAAAGCACTTTTGTAAGTCGCTCTGGAGAAGAGCGTCTGCTAAATGCCTTAAATGTAAATGTAACTGTGGCAGTCTGAGCGCAGTCACCCACAGACCGTTCCTATATGGTAGAGGTGCCTGATAAAATAAGTGTAGGTAAATGTTTCTAATTATCTGGAAATTAATTTTCTCATTCAAGGTCATTCAGATATGCAAACTTCTGGAAAAGGAGTTCTATCTATTACCAAAAAAGTTCAATGTAACAGTAGTGGTGCTCTAGAAAACCATTTGAAAGGGTTGTTTAAACAACCATAATCAACTAATATGATAATGATAATGGACTGCAAAGAACCCTGTAAGCAAAAGTGTGCAATGCATGAGATGCTCCAGAGCAGGTAGTTTTCACGAGCGAGCTGAAAACTCGTTGTCCTTTGAACAAATGGAAGCTATGTCGTTTACCCCCTGGCTCTACAACTGCGCAGCCATCTGTCCGTAGACAAGCGCCTCTGGTATAGCCTCAGTGAGAAATCTAAAAGTGGAACACGCTACATAATGAAAGTCTGATGGGACATGCACTCGAGTTTGAGGCATCATTGGAGTTGTTTGGAGAGACAGTGCATCATCAGATGTAGTACCACCTTGTCTACTGTACACAGAGTTTGGAATTGGGTCTGTCCATATCCTACATTGTGCTTGTATTTAGTATTTTTCCATGAGGTGCAATTCAAGTTTTGTGTTCCAAAAAAATGTTTCTAATGAACTGTTTTCCAATCTCTCTTTACCCCTTGGAATGTTTGTTTTTGCATCTTTAAGACTGATATAAGATTTACATTTACATTAAAGGCATTTAGAAGACGCTTTTATCCAGAACGACTTCCAAAAGAGCTTTACTGTTTACTCAGAAAATTCCCTTAGCCAGTTTGTATCGGCTAGGATCCAAAAGTTACCTCTAAGCTTAGACACTACAAATTCCAAAAGCCAGAATAAGGACCATAATACTCAACACTACACTTCACCCAAGTACTCTTGGAAGAGATGGGTCTTCAGTCGCTTTTGGTGCCAGGACAGACAAAAAGCCTGAATGCTAGTCTTCAGTGGCTCTTATGGGATGGCGGGTTTTGAATCTGACGCAGGCAGCTAAAGTTAAAGACGACCTGTGCTGCTGCATTCTGAATTAATTGCAGGGGCCTGATGGTGCACAAAGGGAGACCAGCCAGGAGGGAGTTGCAGTAACCAAGTCTCTTTCTTCTGATTGGATGCCCTGTATTTTGCTTCATTCAACAAAATGCTCACAGCTGAAACACTACTGGGGACATTCCTGGGAACTGCTGAATTCAGCTGTTTTTCACTTTATTTGGAGTGTCCAAGTTCACATCTGTAGAAATATGTTCACCTGAGAAATCACTGATCATCTAACAGGTCTAATACATGTATAATATAAAACATCTCAACATCCTCAACACAGCTCATCCTAAACCAGATGTTGGATGATTAGTATATAGAAATACTACTAGGCTTCCATGAAGAGAGCTTTGAAGACGTTTTAGTGAACACAGTGATGTAAGATCGCTACTTATTATTTGTGTTTGTTCTAATATCAGTGTTTTACTGAGCAAAGAAACACTTACTGCCCAGATTAGATTAACACTTTTGGCACTGTAGATTGTCATGATTTTCGCCCATAGAACCTGCAATTCAGCTGCTAGTACTCACTCAGCTCTTAAAGAGAATAAGAGAACGTTGATTTCATCAGATATACACTGCAGCACGCCTGATGCGTCGCTATGCACCAGGTTAGTGCCTCCGCCGATCACGAACATACCAAAAATATACCTGACACACCCTGCGTATTTGTGTAAAAATAGGGTTTCTGTAGTTAGACTGTGTACATAGGAGAGTTCTCAGTGTACTTGCAATGGACACATGTGAATATGAAGGAACAAACCTGCATATAAAAAGAATCAGAAAGTGATATAAAGCCCTGGTGTGAGTCATAACAGCTGTGGAGATCTCTGAACAGGAAGCATTATCTGCTGTGTGGGAAGCAGCGGGGCAGAGGCTGACTCTCCCTCACTCTCTCGCTCTCTTTCTCTTTTTTTCTTTCACTTTTTTTTTCAACTTTCTCTTTGTAACCGTCTTTTTTTGCAGCACTCAGATTTGGGTGAAATTCCCATTTGTGTTATTATATAAATTGTTTCAAAGCATTATGCAGGTTTTCCTTTTCCCCCACCCCGCTGCTCTTATCCTTCCAACCAGAGACCTAAAGAGCCTGAACTGATGGCAAAGAAAGTCATTCTGCAAGACAATGCACACATCAGAAGACTGCAGCTTTTTAAACACATCTTGAACTATTCAAGATGATTTGGTGTAGTGTACATTAACATGCATGACGTGCAGTACAAGCAAAACAGCACTGACCACAGTAAAAGTTTAGAGTTTTATTTATCCCTGCTTCGTTTGCAGGTTTAAAGATTCAAGCCTTTCCATAACTCTCTCTTACTCTGTAATACCAATATGATGCAATACCAGTATGTAGGGTCTCCTCCTTTCATTCTAGAGTTACACTTTGAGATGTAGTCCTGGTAATGGAGCAATATCTTATATAACAGTTTTCTACTTACTTGAACTGTCATAGATCAGTTGTAAGCTTCTTTATATATATATATATATATATATATATATATATATATATATATATATATATATCACTGTATATCATACAGTGCCAGAAAAAACTGTATTTGACACTGCTTAAAAACGTTACTAACAACACATGTGAGATGCTTTAGCCATGCCCTTTTAGGAGTTATTAGCAGATATTCTTTTTATGTGTTTAATTTTAACCCACATTTAACCCAATTTTCTTCATGCCACCAGTGCTGGAAGGCTAAAGGCTTGCGTGTGCTTCCCCTGAGTTACATGAAGCTCTACTGCATCTTTACTAACTGCCGATAACACAACATTATCGGACAGCTAAGCGCACTTGGATGAAAATGCTAACTGCCAGTTTTGTTATGTCAGCTAACAGAAGCCCACGCCAAATGAGGGGAGACCATCCTACCTACCAAGATCTCCCAACGACAGAACCAACGCTTAGACAGCTGGGCCACTCAAGTACACCTGTTTTATTCTGTAGCCTACATCATATTCACATAACGAATTCTGGATCCAATCTGCATTTTTCTATAAGAAAAAATCTAATTGTTGCTATCGGAACATGTGGGATACAAAATTGTCAGATTCTTTTTTTTTTTAAGTGATCAACTCTTCTTAGATCAACTCCGCCTAGTGTCGTCTGTTCACAGTAATAACTCATTTCAGATCATTAAAGAATCATAAAAAGATTACCCTGAAGCTACCTCATTCTCAACTGAACACAATTATATCTATGTGTATCTATTAGCATTTCCATTAAGAACAATCTCTTTCTCTCTCTCTCTCTCGCTCTCTCTTTTTCTCTCTTTGTGGTTCTTTTAGTCCACACTCAGCTGTGGTGAGAGCAAACAGAATCAAGTGGGTGGACTCTCAAGTGGGATACCTCATTGTCTTCTCTTCTAAAATAAATCAAGCCCATTCTTAAAACACATACACTGTAAAATGTGATTAGTTGAGTTCACATAAATGGTCCACAGATACTGACTGCCACAAGTCATTTGAGTTATGTAACTTAATTAAGAGAAAAATGCAATATGCTGATTGGTTTTCTGCCAGTGTGTGTAATGCCATTTCATTAGGTTTTACAGAGTGGTGATGTGGGTGGTCCAGCACAGACATCCCCACGAAACAATACTGAATCAATTCCTATAATCTTCTAATGGTAACTGTGAAGAAAAGAGAGGAAGTAGCATAAGTTATGACCCCGTAACCTTGAAGGTTTGAACATTTAAACAGTTAGACCTTACAAAATGAAAGACAGATATTTTCACTCTCAGGACAAAACCACGTTTTCTCAGTTGTTACTGTTTACATTTGTTCATATAACATTTATTTCATTTACATTCTATATAATTACAGATCTTTTTTTTTCATCTGCACTGTTGCATTTTTGTGCTACAACTGCTTTTTTCAAATCCTACCAAATATTTTCTATAGAGTTATTATTATTAGTCTATGAAAGTCAGGCAACTGTCACAGACACTGTGATAGACACAATTTTTCAGTATAATTCAACCCCTTCAGGACAAGTGTCTTTGGTAGTTAGTAGAGACCATTTTACTGTTGTGATCTGCTGCAAGCATGATGCATAGCCAGATACCAGCTTCTGACAGCATTTCTCATAATCAATGGCCTCCAGTTCACTAATATACTTGCGTTTGCTGCTGCAACCGCCTTCTTCAAATCACATTAAAGATTTTCTATGGGGTTCAAGTCAATCGACATTAGCAACCAATCCAGAATCTTCCAGGACTTCTTCTGAAACCAAGTCTTGGTGGACTTTAAGCTATGCTTAGGATCATTGTCCTGATGTAAGGTCTAATGACAGCCAAGCTTCAGCTTTCTCACAGAAGGTATGACACTTTCTCCTAAGATTTCCTGATACATGACTGAATCTATTTTGCCCTGCATGCTGCAGGTTTCCAGTGCCAGAGGAAGCAAATCAACCCCAGAGCATCTCTGAGCTTCCGCCATGCTTCACTGTAGGCTGGGTGTTCTTTTTAACTCCAGCTTTGTTTCATCAGTTTTGGGATTTGGTTCTGTTCTGTTCTTTGGTGGGATTTGAAGAAGGCGTTGCAGCACACAAGCCCAAGAAGAAGAAGCCCATGAGGAATGGGCTACGTTTCTTTAGAAATGCTGCCAGAAGCTGGTTTCTGTACTATGCATCACATTTGCAGCAGGTCATAACAGTAAAAGGCTTATAAGTACTAAATGCACTTATCATGAAGGGGTTGAATACTGCGACTGAAGTACTGAAGACTGCAGTACTTCATTAAAAGTGACATTTTGTGTTGAATTTGCAGAAAACACATGTTATAATTATTGAGTTGAGCTTTTTAAATTGTTCTTCTTGAACGGTTTTATGCGTTTAACTGAGTTTGTCAATTCTTCAACAAATTGTCAAGAACATATCTGTTCTACTTACTGCAAACATCTATTAAAACAAGTTACTGTTATACAGTATAGGTAATACATAATATATCTAATATATAATGTTTACATTTGCTTTAAAACGTAAAAGCTTTTGTCTCCATTTCAGCCGTTTAATTTTTTTTAATTATTTTTATTATTAATTTTATTCTTTGCATGAATGTCAATGATAAATGGACCAAAAAAAATGCTCTATGCTCTAGAAACTATGTAATAAAATGTTAACATGTTTAATGCATTGAAAGGTATCTTCCTTCTCCATTACAGGTTTTAGTGCGACAGTAACAAATTGTAAAAGTTATGTAAATCAATACTAAACAGTAAAAATGGAAAGCAAATGCTTTGTTCTGGCAGTGACAATATCTGTCTTTAGTTTTGCAAGATCTAAGTGTTCACATGCTCAAACCTCCAAGGTTACAGGGTCACCAATTATAGCTGGTTTTGCTCCCTTTCTTCTCAGTGACCATTAGAGGAGGACTGTCTGAACACAGAGAACATGAACAAGCATATAGAAGAACTATTTCCTAGTATTCGCCTGTTCATTTTCTGCCTGTTTTATATATGAACAAGCAAGCCTTGGAGAGTCTCTGTGTAATCTGGTGGGCGCTCTCTATGGTGCTGAAAACTCTACCCCTTCTGTATAGACATGCTTGATTTGGCCAACACCCCTCAATCTTTGCTGTAGCAGAAGAAATTACACAATTCTACTTTCTCAAGTAATTGCACATGAAGTAAATGTTCTGGCTAGTGGCCCCCTAGTGGCCTTTCCGTAAGCAGATTGAAAAACTGTTTTTTTTGTGCAGTTATGTACAATGTGAGCATTAGTGTAGAATCATACAAATGTAGAAAGCTTTTTGTGTGCTTCCATGTTTTTTATTGCTCTATAAAAGTCGTCCAAGGCTTTCACTGTTTTTTTTTTCTGAGTAAACATATGAAGAGGCCATTTAGAGTGCATCTTGAACTGGTAAGCACTTAACGTATTGTTATCATAGAAACAATAAAACAGACAAGCTACATTAATATCTACTCATTCTCAGCTTTTTAAGGGATGATGTTATTAGAAAATGACATGTAGAATAAATGGCAGAAATGGCAGCCACCCATGGGCCTGCAGAAATACAATATATCTTTATGTGCAGCCATGTGACACATTTACATATATACATTTCTTTTCCTTAGTTTTGATTTACTACAACATATTTTTGCTGGTGGGCAAAGCAAGGGTGGGTTCTTTTAGAGTAACCACCACTGAATTCCCACTGATGTTCCAACCAACATAGCTCCTGATCCCATCAAAAAAGAACTCCGGGATGTGATTCTAGCTCAACAGTGGGTACTGTAATAATGAGCAAATCCAAACTGTGGCAGCTGCCTGAGTCGTACAAGCTTACAAAACTTACGTACAAGGCGTGTGATCGTCCGTGGACTACTTATGAGTCACTTAAAAGTAATTTCCATCCTATTGGGTCTCTTCGCTGTTCCTTTTTTTCTGCCTCCCCTCCCCCTCTTCTTTCCTTCCTCCCACTCTCCATCAGCTCTATCCTATTCTCTTTAAGCTGCTTCTCAGCCACGCTTTCACTTACAGTTTAACTCTACCATACACTGAATCACCATGCAGCCTCGCTCACGCAAACACTGTCTCAGCCAAGCGCTGTTATGATTCAGCTCATGAATGGGCGAAATGTTTTGTGAACCAGTCTCAGCAGTTCAGGTAATGCTTGGAGGAGAGAGGATCTTTGCATCCCTCGGCTGTGATCAATATTAAACACACTGCGTCTGGAGACAAAGTACTACAGCAGGGCGGCTGCTTGAGCCCATCACTGATCTGGAGATAAAAAGGTCGTGGAGTGACAGGCTTGCCTGGGAGGGCTCAGGGTCTGGGCACAGCCTTTAAGACGTTTGCCCTGTTTTAGTTTGGGATTGCTGATTAAGCCTTAGAAGGTGAGACTTATTACTTCTGCTTTGCTACACTTTTTAAATAGGATGACATAATTACACATTTGATTACTACATGGCATCAATTGAAAGGGTAGCAGAATCTCATTGAAGTAGGAATGAGAAATAATTCAAATTACACCATGCCATCTGACCCATTAAATTCTCAAGCAAATTTTATCCTAAGGTTTGTTATTCGGTAGGTCTATACCAATACACTCAGCCCACGATATAATTTGATTCAGAAAAAATTTAAATTAAGAAAATTAATGTTGGACAAGGGGAGAAGCTTTGGCACATGATATGAACATGCAGTGCTGTTGATTGGTTAATTGATGCATTTAAAATTATGAACAGGGTTGGGATGTAACTAAAGACAGTATTGTGAATAGATAATAGAGAATACAGGAATCTGTATTTAGTGCATGTTATGGTGTAAAAGGCAGTATTCACATTTTAGGCGAATATTTAAAAATATAAAATACCCACTAAATAAAAAATACATAGAACAGAAATATGCTCATCAGTTATCTATTTAAGAGCAGAAGTAGACAAATCATTGTGCTAATCAGTTATTTAGTTACTGAGCTCTGCTAAAGCCTGAGTAGACTGATAAATCACTGTGCTGATCTGCTATTTATCTCAGTATTACTGAGCTATACTAAAGCCTGAGTAGACTGATAAATCACTGTGCTGATCAGTTATTTATTTCAGTGTTACTGAGCTCTACTAAAGCCTGAGTAGACTGATAAATCACTATGCTGATCAGCTATTTATCTCAGTGTTACTGAGTTCTATTAAAGCCTGAGTAGACTGATAAATCACTGTGCTGATCAGCTATTTATCTCAGTGATACTGAACTGTCAATTTCCATTGCTATTTCACAACTATGTAATGCATTGTTAAACCTGTATTATTAAGTAATTACATGATATGCAATACAGGCTTGCAAGATTATTATAATACAAAAGCGAGGAACATAAGCCTAGGCCTGTAAGCAAGGCTGTGGGCATTTAAAGGGTTAGTACTGTTTTGAGACCGAAGACTGGACTGGATGTTTATTTCCTCACTGTTTCTATTTTGAATCTTTGATTAAATTTGAGCAGCCACAGTGGTGTGTTAAAATATGATCCTCAGGAGGTACTTTGTATCAGATTCTCCATCAGTGCCTGGCCTCATACACACACACACACACACACATGCGGGTCAGAACAAGGCAACAGTGCATGACACCAGGGTGGCCCAATGAATCAATTTAACTTTGTGCTGTTAATTAAATCTTAATCAAAATGGTGTTTTGAGCCTCTGTAATTAGTTCATTGTGAAAGGTGGACCTTAATAGAATCCATTTATTAGCTGGTCTGCTGCAGCACACATCCAGTCATAAACAAGATGATTTATCAAACGATGAATCACATTTCGGTTGCAGACTGCTGTGAGCCCACTGAATAATCTCAGATCCATCGAGTGCACTGTGAGTGTTTTGACAAATCGCAGGTGGTCAAACAGGCTGACGAATCGTAGGCTTCTCCAGGGAGTGCGATATGTGACTAGGTATCAAAACGCACAGTACAAATAACTGTTAATTGATGATGTCTTTTCCCCAAGACTGCAGAGAAGCATTACTCATTTCAGTGGATGGTGCAAGGGTTTTTCTTTCACTTTCAGGCTGCCAAAGGAAGCACCTCGAAGCCATGACCTGCTCAAACTGAAAAGGGCTCCTGCAGAAATTCATCCACTTACAGTGATCAAGTGAAACTGCCTCTGCTGCACTTTACAAGGTCAAATGAGCGCCTGCAAGTGTGAGCGCCAAAATCCAAAGCAAAAGAAACCCACTGAACCCCACAGCTTAAAGAATAGTATCAATCCATGCACCCATAATATATACCCATTATATATATATAAACACACACACACACACACACACACACATATATATATATATATATATATATATATATATATATATATATATATATATATAGGTTCAGTTGTTCTGCCAGTGTCACTAATCTGTTAGCTGCTTCCAAAAGAAGTAGGGCTGAACAACACTAAGATGAAGCCACAATACCTTGGTACAGTGCAGTGGAAACACAGCTGCCCTTCTCACACTAAGCTATATGCATCTTGGGCCAAGACTCCTAATTCTGCATTCTACCGGTCTAGCAAGATAGAGCTGCCATGGACAAGAGTTACAAACCAGCCGGAAGCACAAACTATGAAACTCTCCAGCTACTGTTGTTTCTAAAGGAGCAATTGTGTTGCTGTGTCACAATTTCTCTTATTGTCACAGTAAACCTGTGGTGGTGCATTTGATGAATCTGGCCTGTGGTGTACCGTACAATGCATTGCATAGAACGGTAAGAGAAGGTCGACACATTGAAGAACTATGAAATTATGTTTAGCATTGCAAAAAAGCAGCGTCTACAGCTCCCAATTTTTCTTTAGCTCAGATTTTATGCATATGAGGGTTTCCTAAACTGTGTTTTAAAAAATTGCAATATATCACCTTGCTTACAGTATCACAATAAATCGCAGTATATTGAAACATAATTGAATCGCATTGCCAGATTCTTGCTAATGCAGTGCCCTAATGTTGACATCACATTTATTGTATCATTTGACTCACTTAATTTACACTAATTCTGCATTCTACCTGTCTAGCAAGATAGAGCTGCCATGGACAAGAGCATCTGCTAAATGCTGAACATCAGAAAGGAGTTAAATGTATACCAATATAAACTGCACGCAAGCTAATGCATCAGCAGTGTATTAATGTTACTGTATATGGGAACCTGTAGGTATAAATGTTGTAATTCCCTGTGGCCCAGGTGGATTTAAGAGCTCATTTAAATGTGTGTATGTATTAGTACTGGCATCTGCATAAGCAGATATGTAAAATACAAGATGGCCAAAAAGTCCTTTTTCTGTCCCAGTGCATGCCTTGAGGTAATCATCAATCCAGCAATGGAATGGGTGGGTTTACAGCACAAATTAAGGTGGAAATTCAATATTCTTTTGCTGCTGCTCATCATGGCCAAAATACCACATTTTAGTTACACTTTTGTATGTCCAAATACATCCAGACACCTCATCTCATTAGTTAATTCAGCTCCTTCAGCTAATGTGCACCCACTGCTTACACAGGTATTCGATTTGCATACACAGTTTGTACGGCATATTCTCTGTAGAATTAGACTGTGGAGCAGCAGGACAAAGCCTAGGGTTATTATGCCCAATGCCAAGAGCTGCCTCTAGGTGTATTAACCCTCCTGGCAATGTGGATTTTTTATGGATTTATGCATTTTTATGGATTGGTAGACTACCATCAAATATGAGTTGGATTGGTGCTTAGTCAAATAGAGCAAATTCTCAAATTCTGTGTTAACGCACCCCAACATCTTGCTCAAAAAGGTTGCCATGATCTTTAATCCAGACAGACCACAATATGTCTTTTAATATGCCTGTATTTTAATAAGTTGACAGTGTAGTTAAATCCATATTGGCTTTTTTCCACAAAAGTGTTCAGGTACAAACCAGCCGGAAGCACAAACTATGAAACTCTCCAGCTACTGTTGTTTCTAAAGGAGCAATTGTGTTGCTGTGGCACAATTTCTCTTATTGTCACAGTAAACCCGTGGTGGTGCATTTGATGAATCTGGCCTGTGGTGTACCGTACAATGCATTGCATAAGAGAAGGTCGACACATTAAAGAACTATGAAATTATGTTTAGCGTACCAAAAAAGCAGCGTCTACAGCTCCCAATTTTTCTTTAGCTCAGATTTTATGCATATGAGGGTTTCCTAAACTGTGTTTTAAAAAATTGCAATATATCACCTTGCTTACAGTATCACAATAAATCGCAGTATATTGAAACGTAATTGAATCGCATTGCCAGATTCTTGCTAATGCAGTGCCCTAATGTTGACATCACATTTATTGTATCATTTGACTCACTTAATTTACATACACACTCACAAACACCTGTGTGTGGTCAGGACGGTCGCAGCACACAATCAAATATTCATTGATTGTTTAGAGGCTCATTTCCATCTTGCACACTACTGTGATATCTGTGCTGCAAACGCTGATGGCTCTATAACTATTAACAGACATTTTGTGTATGGCTTTTCCATCAAGGAGCAACTGATGGAAGGAAGTGACATAGTGGTAGTCTTCAATTATCTTCAATTAGAGGTATCTTTGAATTATTAGCCTATTCAAACTAGCTGAGGTTTTTCTTGGGTAAATAGCAAAGCACTTTTGTAAGTCGCTCTGGATAAAAGCGTCTGCTAAATGCCTTAAATGTAAATGTAAATATACATATGGCCAATGATATTTACATAATCTGAATTTCACTCAGTGTCTGTTAAACACACACACATAAACACACACACGCATACATTATCTTCTCTCACTGTCCTCTGTGCAGACTGCCAGAGAAAATCGAAAGTACTTAATTGCTTGTAGGTTTATACAACACTGGCGTCTGATGAACCTTTCTAAAATGAAAACTGCCTTGATAGACATTTTAAGATGTCAGCTGGCGGTGGGTGCATAGCCGCTTTAACGAGGTTGTGCTAAACAATGTAACTCATCGAAGGTTGTGAGAAATTGCTGAAGTATTCCCAGAAGTATTATCATGTACTGTATGTATTAATAGTATTTATATTTAGCCTAGTTTTCTTTTCATTTTTATGCACAAGGCTCATATATGGTCAGGTTATATCAGGTGATCTTCAAAAGCCTGAACTAATTGTATACCAGTTGCAGGAAAGTTTTACTCTGTCCCTTGTTTACATTCTCCATGTGCTTTGTGGTTTGTTTTTGTCTGTTTCCGCCTTTGCCCCACCTTGTTATCATTGTGCCCACCTGTGTCTACTCTGTAGCACCTCTCTCTATTCACCCCAGGTTTTCTTTGTCCCGGCTGATTATATATACCCCTTGTGTTTCTGCGTTCAGCTTTGTTTGTGTGTGTAGTTTCTTTTTCACCTGTCTGTTCATGTTATGCTTTAAATTGTTGATTTACTCTGTATCTCCTTACAACCTCATTAGTCAATTTCATAGGTTTGGTCTTCTGTATGTTCTATATGTTTTAGGTTTTCTTATTGTCCTCATCTGCCATTGAAGATGACTTTTTTTTCTAAACAAGTGATTGTTACAAGTGATTGCCTTGATGTTGGCAAAAGTTCCTATAGTAGCTCAGATTATTGGTATGAAGTGGCTAGGTTGTTGCTATGGTTTTCCAGGTGGATGCTAGAGTTTTTGCAATGCACAATCACTAATAGATCTATGGGGGTCTGCGGAAATCCTCTGAGAGAAAGATCCTTTCGTGAATGGTGGTATGTGAGATGTGTGAGTGTGAAGAAGTTTTTAAGTTTTTCCACTTAATGTGCAATTTTTAAGGTTCTTTCACATGAGTGAAATATGCGATTTTGATAACAATACCAAACTATATGTTTTCTGAGGAAAACCAACTGAATAGGTAATTTAAAAAATTGTTTATTTCAATTTAATACTGCAAATTTACAAAATAACTATTGAAATCGAGTGAACAAAGGGGGAAGTACCTTGAATATTTGTTGGCCATTCTAGATTAACATTCAAATCTTGTGAAATACATTTCATCTTCAATGTAAAGCTTGTAACAAACAGTAACATATTTTAACTTGTATGTAGTGGTTAAATAGTGACCTATACACTTTACACTGACAAGTCCTGGAACAAATAGTCACTATGATCTTAAAACTGACTAAATACTGATTAGACACCCCCTCACATTCACAATCACTAATGAATGTTGGACTTCCAGATGTAGTAGAAGTAACTTCCACCCACCAGGAATTAGAATGTGATTGGTTGATTTCATAATCCCTTCCCAATTGCGTAGGTGCTAAGAACTAAGAAAACTTTGTGCCGCCAACCAAAATTTTATAATTAATAAAACTGGCACTGTAATCTTGCAAAGCATATTTCCACTAAATAACATGAACTACAATTATAAGCATGAGTTTTCTAGTTCCCAGAACCCCCTTCTCTGGGGGTTCCCGATTGATTCAAAATATTATGATACATTTTGTTCTTTAAAGAACCATCCATGAGTAAATCTTCTGGCATTAGTCCAAAGTACCATATTTTAAGCATGTAGGTGTATTTGAATTCTATTCATTGGGAATTCTGACAGCGGTTTTGTCCTGTGAAAGCGGCCGGCTGAGCAAGGATTCCACGCTGTAGAAATCTGTGTGACAGTCAGGGAAAGAACCCCTGATGGTGTAAGGTCTGAATCAGTGAGGCTGTGGCATTTAACCGCAGAAAGTTACTTCCTCCTGCCCTCGCTCAGACGCACAGCTAAAAAAGACACACTGTCAAACGCCTAATCTGCTCCCTGCTGCATGTCCGGGGAGGCCGCTGAGCTTGTTGTTGTGTTCTGTTTTCATGCCCGAGAAGAGATGGCAGCCAGTGAACTGTGCTTGACAAGGACAAGACTGGTCTTCTCCTGTATAGCCGCCTGCACTGTGCATCCTTCAGGCGTTTGTATCGACATGAAGAATGAGACTTCTTGAGTGATGGTGAGTATTAAAGTGAGGGACGAGTATTAAAGGGCCTATTAACCATATTACGTAAACATTATTTTTCAAAACATGATGTTCATTCCCCAGCCCATACAGTCCATAAATGAAAACTAAGTTGCAAATCCAGGCCATGTTAAAATGACAATTTCATCTACATACATGTAGTCTACCATGCAGCCTACAGCAGTTCAGCCCCTCCCATTCACTTTCAAGCCATAAAGAGTGTTTCAGGCTGGGGTGCTTTTTAAATGAGACACAAAACAGGGCCTCCAGTCAGAACAGAGGTCATTTAAAGCCCAATAACAAAAACATGTCATAAAATGGTCATACCAAACAAATGTGACTGAATTTTGTATATAAAATTATTCAAAGGGGAAAGAAATACAATGCAAGAAAAATGTAGGATATTGGCACTTTAAAGACAGAACAGCACAGCACAACAGATCTGCCTCTTCTTTTTCTTCATTAAAAAGGTACAATATTCAACAATAAATGGAAAGCTGTAATCAATTATAATCAGTTATAATAATATTTAATAATGCGTCATTCCAAAAACGTTGCTGTATAAATAGTTCTCTAGTCACATGCGCTAAAATAATCAAATAGTCACGCTAAAATAATCAAATAACATCAAATTCTGGTGAAATTTAAGATTTAATGTGTTTAAGAATTACTAAAGATTCTTAATTGAATTGAATCACCGAGATTCATGACACCCGCTGTTATGTATCAAACACAAGATATTTCTCATATTAAATGTTTTATGAAAATATGATCATTAGTTGAACATTTTAATCAATTAAAAGGATTTAATGAAGACTAGACCAATCTCAAATGATCACTTTCTGAGTGTTTATTTACTAAAATGTTGTTTTAGTGAGCTGTTCCATTCCAGGCCTCTGTTGAAGGCCGTGAAAGTCTGTTTCTAAAATAAGCTAATTGCAGCAGCATCTGCTCCGATTTGGCACCAGCGCAACTCAAATCAGATACTTTGGTCACTTTCCCATCAATATTGCATTATGGCTTCTATATTAGGGAGCACATTGTATCATGACACTGGCTGACCCTTGTGAACCGGGCTTTCAAGGCACTCACAGCATTCTCAGACAACGTATCAAAGGTCTGTATTGAATGCTTTGTGGTGGAAAACAGTTCAATAGTCTAAGGTGATACTTTCCATTGTTTAGGCTAAAACTACATTGACATTGTATTCTGTCTATAGGTGAGTTAAATTGCACATATGTAAATACATAAATACATACATATATAAATACATAACATTATTATAAATAGCATGCTGTAAGAATTGCAGTATTTTATGTGATTAGTCCAATAATCACTCAAATATTTTTTTCCTTTTTTTATTTTAATATCCTTGTGGTCATGAGTACAGGTGACAATCATGGAGAATAGGAATTTAATTATCATAATATCTGATTCAATGATTTTTACATCAATGTTTTAAGCAACAGCTGTACCATCAGCACACCCCATGCCATGACCCATATTCCTTCTGCCTCCAAACTGTAATGTTGTACTTTCATTAATAAAAACAAATCATTTTAAGGATATGTTCACATTACTATGCTAAAAAATCAGATTTTTTGCCTTTTTCGGGCGACGTGCATAAACGTATCAAGGTCTGGAACTTAAAATCACGAACTCCATCAGACATTACCCAGCACCTTCCCCCACTATACATGCTCAGACTCCCCCACCAGCCGGTATTAGATGCAACTGATGAGTCATAGCTTACCACTGGCACAGTAGAGGCCAGCAAGCAGCTTTGACCAGCATACAAAGACACAGGTCTCAGTGACAGCAAGGGTGGCAACCCCCTAGCATAACAAATCCTGTGTATTTAAATACAGTGCCAATGCCATTAAAAGACTTCTGTACAGCAGTATAGAAAATGCAGCAATGGCAGCAATGGTGACCAGTATTTCCCTGTTTAATGTGGGTGTCGTGACATATAGACCTATTTTTGTACCGTAAAGTGTCATTTGTATTATTTGGCTAATCAAAATAATCTGCAGATGACTGCATTACTAATTTAATTGATAACGGCAGCCTTAACAACAACATAGCGCTATCTTACTAAACCTGTGACTGTCTTTACCATTAAGCCAGTTTTACTAAAGACTGCTTGAGACTGGGCTCTAAGATTGTCACCCCAGCCTGTACATTATTTAAAGGCAGCCCATATATTTGTCCTAACAGTAATAATTCCATTCAAACAGTGTGTGACTGATGTCCAAATACTCAATCCCATATCAGGGCAGTTTAAATGAGAAATGGAAATTGGACATTTTAAGGCAGATGCTTACTGGCAGCGGCCCAAGAGTCCTCCCACATGTGCTGCTCGCTGTTTCATTTTGACACCTCGCTCTCCAACGTCTCCCACTGCCATTCAGTCCAGCTTTTCCAGCAAACAGGTTTATCTCTTTCTTTAATACAGGCATACAGCCCCCAGGCCGACTGGGCAGAGAGCAAGGACAGTCTTGGAGTGTGGTAGCAGGAGGCCTTCGGTGAATACATGGCACTCTCGTGAGAGGAGTCAGGCGGGCAGGGATTGCTGTAAGGTCCTCAACAAGCCGCCGAAACATTTCATTCATGTACTTCTCATTGACGAGAAATGACCAGCAGCATTGGGACTAAGATGCATGAACAGCGTGTAGCGCAGGTGTGTCTGGAAACAGCCACAGCACAGTATGGCCTCACTCTCTCAGGGTGGATAAGATGGCCCTCCCCCATCACTCAGTGCTAATGCTAGTCAGCATGAGCGTCTGTTAGCTGACGTGACAGAACTGGCAGTTAGCGTTCTCCTCCAATCGCGACCAGTGGCATTGTGTTGGTGACGGCACCAAAAGGAGCAGCTGGCTGCCTTCACTTGTCTCAGAGAAATCATGCGCTAACCTTCATGGTTCCCATGCTGGTAGCATCATGGGATAGAGGGAGAAGTAGATAATGGGTATGGAATTGGAAATGCCTAAATTGGGGAGAAAAGGGGGTGGAAACCTAAAATAACTTCCAAGCCTTAAAAGAAGCTATTTTTAATTTAAGCACTTCATTAGATGAGCATCTAAAAGTAGACTATTACACTCAAACTACTCCAATACTCAACTACCCTAAAGGAAGAAACACACAGCTGACACCATCACATCATACAGAATGAGTGTGTGTTATTTCAGGCTAGATATATAACATCTGATTTATTCTTTTTTCCATCCAACATCTGATCCAGCAGTTTCTGCTGAATAGTGATGGTAAAATACCAGCATTGCAATAAATATGGATGTATATTAGCCTTGATCTGATTACTGAAAATACTGAATACTGAAACATGAACCTATAAACATGTGGCACATGGCAGATAAACATGGTACCGTAAGTAGACTAGATTGGTATGAGGTGATCATCCAACTTCCTGACCTCACCAACGCTCTTGTGGCTAAATGCAATCAAATCCCCACAGCAATGCTCCAAAATCAAGTAGCCTTCCCTGGACAGTAGATACAGGCAAAAGTTTGGTTTCTAACTTTTAAACACTGAGAACAACTGAATGTTGTTACCATTAGAAGACACATTAGAAGCTAGCCCAAGCTGTAGACCACTGAAGTCTTCTGGCTACTCTGTAGTTAGCATCACGTCCATAATAGGAACTTCAGGTCTACCCAGACTTCTCAAGGACAGAAATGTATGGAATTTTGGGAAATTGGTGCTGTTTTTTAAATAACGCAATAAATATCAGCCTTAACATTATCTGCCTAATATTGAGTAGGCTGCCACAAAAGATTTGGCCATTAAACATGGACTCCATATGACCTCTGAATGCCTCCTGTGGTACCTGGCATCAAGACCTTAACAGTAGAATCTTTAGGTCCAGTAAGTTGTGAGGTGGAGCCTCCATGGATCACATCAAAGAGCTTAAGTTGCCCATGACCCTGTCACCTTTTCACCGGTTGTCCATTTTCTTGTAGGTACTAACCACTGCATACCAGGAACACTCCACAAGACCTGCTAAAAATCTAATGCTTGCCTATTGTCCCTGCCTGTAACACATCACTTTCAACAACCGACTGTTCTCTCGCTGCCTAATAAATCTCTCCTCTTGCCTGATGCCGCTGTAGATGAAGATAATCAATGTTTTCCACTTCATCTGTCAGTGGTGCTAAAGTTATGGCTGATAGGTGTTTAATTGTGTTTGCGAGTGCTGACCACTCCTCAAACTGAGCTTGATGCAGTGATGGGGAACTCGGAGGCACTTGGACTGAAGTTCTCGATGGTTTCTACTGAGTAGGTGAAATCGGACCCCTCTGTTGCTCAGTGACTGAGAGCAAGCGTGGAAGACAGGCAGGTGCATGGATGGGTGCAAAGTTTTGTCACAGGGCATGAAAGGAGAGGAGGGGAAGAGAAGGTTTCAGATGTGGTCTTGCTCCCTTATTACAGTATTTCTGAGTGGTTTCATGAAGTACTTTATGGGACTGGTTTCTCAGATATTTGCCTCAGCTTACATTATCACAGAGGGCTTGCTTTTGCTTGCAGTCGTCTGCAATGTCATTCTAATGATTATTAAACAAAATATCACGCATCCGTGCTTGAAATCAAAGACAAAGATGACATGGACAAACTTAACACATGTTACTGGGATCTTTTATGAGCTGACTTCAACTCATCTTAAGACAAGATCCTTTCTGAAGGAGAATGACTATAAAAACACAACATCTGAGGGATTTCCACTGCGCTGACGAGTAACTGTGAGCAAGGAAAACACACACACACGTTCTCCTCCACCATGATGCAGCCTGTCTTCTGCAGACATGAAGCACATGAGAGAGTTTGGCCGCATGGCATTCGGGCTTTTAATTAATTATCACTTAGCAGAGGGAGAAGCTGATGCATTACCCTCAGTACCTTCTACTGGCACGAGTCAATGGGAAGCAAGAGTCATTAGCAAACCTCAGAAGACTCACTCCATTACTCTCTTTCTCTCAGTTTCTCTCTCTCTTTCATTCCTCCCAGCATCTGTGTTTTTTCTTCTCAATCGCTCTATAATAAGGACTATTTCTATGCAACCATACATCATCAAATGAATCATTTCCCAGAGCACATTAACCTGTCACTCTGTGCCGACTAGAGGGCTGCGCATTGCACAGTATATCAGCCATTGATCAGAATTCACCCAGAATATCAGCTCTCAGAGTAAAAGGCCTAAAATTAGTCACAAATGCCCCTGTCAAGTGTCATGTATGATACAAGTGGCTTCTCGCTGGTGACAGTTGAGGTGGGTGGGCATCCACACAGTGCTACTTGCCAAAGTGTTGAGCAAAGTCGCTTGCCAGAGTGGCCTTGTTCGCTGGTTTAGAGCTATAGCGGAGCTGAACAACACAGCAGAGGCGAACTTCAGCAGTGTAATCCATGTACAATATGTAAAAAAAAAAAGTAGCCAACATCCCCTTTGGCCTGTAATAAGCAATGCTTATCACGACTAGAGGGAATGAGGCGGTGACAACCTACTCGGACTAACAAACTGGGATCCATTACAATTGTCTCTTTGTGCTGGACACCTGCTGATGGTCCACCATGCCAGAACAGGAGGGCCTTGCTTGCTTACCATGGAGCTCTAGGAGGTCACATTCAGGATTTTTTTTTTCTAAGCATGGCAAGTGTTCAAGGATGCTTGGGCATGAGTTAAAACCACAGAGCCACAGAGCTTAGCCAAGGTGTTGCGTGTCTAAATATATATGCTTTTTAACATCATATCATGTCAATTCAATATCATTATTTTTAGAATATATTACAGCGTCATGTTTAAATCTGCATTAATGAAATTATTGAGTTAGTATGAATAACGTAAATGACACAATGTCAATAACTGGTGCTCTATGTTATTAGAATGCCTTGCGTGGGGCTCCCAGAGTGGCACAACAGTCTAAGCATTGAGCCTGAGTTACAAGTCATTCTGGGCCATGATCTCACAGCCAAGAGTGCATAATTAGTCATACTCTAGTGCAGCACTAACCCTTATGAGTGTATGTCACACGCCACCAAATCTCTTTCAGACGTCCAATGACGTCGGATTAGTGGCAGAACCCTTGGAGTGGTTCTTTGTATTGTAACAGTTCTGCATATGACCATTTTCAACTATAGGACCCTCAAAGAGTGTAGCTTTCCCACCTAACTAACATGTGGACAATATTGCTTAACATAAGGGAGTGAATGAGTAAGTGAGTATCATGCAAGGTCCTTGATGTGCTGTAAAGGTGCACGTATTTGTGTATTTAACCCATCTGTGGTAGTACACACACACACACACACACACACACACACACACACACACACACACAGTGAACTAGGGGCAGTGAGTACACACAGCCAACTCCAGGACGCAGGGAGCAGAGGGGGTAAAGGGCCTTGCTCAAGGGCCCAACAGTGGCAGCTTGCCGAGCCGAGGAATCGAACCCACAACCCTGTTATCAACAGCCCGGTTCTCTCACCGCTGAGCCACCACTGCCCCAGTTTCTAGGATAATTATATGCATGCATGGATGTGTATATAATTCTTATTATCAACCAAATATATTGCTACTAATAAAGACAATGTAACAGCATGTTAATATCGTGGTAAACCGTACAGACATATCACCCATCCCTGCAAGTCAGTGTATTGGTAAATCGTTATTGTAGGTCTGTAGAGACTAAAGTGTTCATTTCTTTAAAAAAAAAAAAAGGTCTGCCTCTGGTTCAGACGCGTAGGGAGGTAACATGCGTGCTAACCCGTTTTTCTTGCCACCCTCAGCTTCCACACATCACAAAGCGCCTGTCTTAGCGTGAGCCGCTCCATTCAAGGGGCGCCAATCCCCATACTCACGGTGGAAGCCAGTGCGCATGCGCAAATGGCAACAGACACCCCACCATTAAAATCCACGTATCATTATATAATTATTCAACACGTTTCTGCACAATCTGATCTAATTAGCTCATTAAAGACAGCCTACTCCTCTCCTACAGCCCGGGGAGAAGTAAACGACAGGCTGAGCCCTGGCTCCTTCTCCACTGAAAACACAGTCAACACAAAGCCTTCTGTCTGCTCAGTCAGACTGAGACAGTGACATTCAGAGCCCACCATGGTTAGCACATGTGTGCTGCTCGGGTTCTGCTCTCACAAAGCTGCCTGCAGACCGCCGCTCCTGGGAGGTGGAAGTGTATTCGGGTCTATTTGCTGGTGTGGAGCTCCTTACCCTCGCCGCCGGTTTAAGTGAAAGGCGTCTAGCGCCGGTCAGAGACGCTTTCAGGGAGGAGAGCAGGTTCAGGTTTCATTAGCTTACCTGAGCTGCGCGCTGAATCACTGCCGGACTCGATGAGGATGTTGGGGTCACTTTGAGACCTGCCCCTGTGCAGGACGCATTTGTCTGCTTCGTCCGAGGAAGCCATAGGTGTGATGGTTAGGAGCGCAGGAATGATGAAGACGATGCTGGCCCAAGAGGCAGTCAAGGTCAGCGCACAGCCGACTGAGGGACGGACGTGATACGGTCTGACAGCCGCTACGAGCATCCAGCGAGCATGCCTGATTTAGAAGCCGTGTGTGTGTGTGTGTGTGTGTGTGTACGCGCGCGCGCGTCTGCGCGTGTGTGAATGTGTGTGGAGGATGCGCGCGCCTGTGGATGATGATGAGGGAGGGAGTGTGTGTGTGTGTGTGTGTGTGAGTTGTGATTGTGTGCATGCCTCGTTTGACCGCATTGGCGGACCGCGGGCGCTCTGATTTGCTGGATGTAAAGGAATGGCTGTATGTATTTTTCATGAGTCTTTTATTAACGGGGCGTTTCAACACAACAGCGTCCATTCAAAAGATATGCGCTCCGTTCAGCCAGCGCTACAGCGCCCCCAGCGGCCGCAGGCTGACACTGCAGGCAGAGAGCTGGTTACAGATGCCAGCGATGCTGGCTGCAGGTAGTGCTGTGTGATAGTGGTCTAATACAATCTCACATGCTTTATAAATTACGTGTACGTTAATCATCTTAATGAACCTGTGCTTCCGGAGGGTTTGACTCTAATAAACTCTCTAAAAATGTCTTGTTTTGATTGCACTGCTGTAGTCTGGTTTGTATCTCTTATACACATAATGCATTTTGTTTCTTATACTTATATGATTTATATATTTATTATTGTTATTTTTATTACAGAAAATAGCCATAATAAAATGTGTACGTTTGATTTAAACACAAAAATAAACTGGAGCACATTTAACATTTATACAGGACATCAGACTGTTAAATCTAAGTGAAACTACATGTTAAGTAGGACACATTAGGCCTATTTATTTCATTTGTATAGATTCTTTCCAAATGACCTAAAGATCCAGCAAATGACATGGTTACTTCAGGAGAAGGAAAAAACTAAAACATTAAATGTAAAGAGGTCATATTTCAAGATATTTTGAGCATTTTTATTTTTCCTTTGTCTCTTAAAAACAAAAAAAATGGAAAAATGGAGTTATGTGAACAAGTGCTTGACTTGATGAACTTATCTGCAATACGTTTTTATGCACTGTAAAAGTATTTTTATTGAACTTCTTATAAAAGAAACTCTTAAAGAAAACTCAGTTAAATATCATGTAAACAGTTAAAATGCTAAAAACACCACATATTGTCTAATAAAATCATGTAAAATCAAGTGTCTTTAAATTCTTTACTCTGGTAGAACTTCCAGTAATACGGCCTGAGTCTGAACTAGTCTCCTAATGTTCAGAAAAAAAATTATAGAAGCTCAAGTTATGTTTTACAACATTGGGAAAATTAGGAGTCACAGCACTGTTTTTTATCCTGTCTGTATGCAGAATGTTCAGAAAGGTTTTCCTCATTTTAGCTGAATTATTAGTCGGCAGATGTGATCTCACTGCATTATCATTTCAGTGTGCAGCACAGAAGCTGCCAGGCATGTTGGGCCCCATAAAAAGATATTAGACTGAGCCTCACAACAAAATTGTGAGCTCTTGTATATTATGAGTATTTCAGTATCACAGTATACCAGTAAAGTCAAGTACCTGATGCAGGCTGTTCTGTGATTCCCTACAGAGGCACCATGCATAAACACATTGCTTCATGTGTGCAATACGGATGTATCTGAAGCATCAAAGAGTCAAGTGAGTGTATTTTTGGTATTTCTTGCTCCAGGGCTCCTCTACAGTCAGGAAGTGTAATTTGCACCACCCCTAGGATGTGCATTACACATGCATTTCTGGATAAGCTGAGAGATACAGAACCATTACCGAAAGGGAAAGAATTATGTGGACTAGGATAAAATGACAGGATTTTATACAAATATGACTTGTATTATTAGAGTGTTATTTCTCATGAGTGCTGTGCTGCCGGCTTCACCAAAGTTATATAGCAACATCTGTTATGTTGACTGTTGTATATCTATAATGTCAGTGTTTTTATTTTGACAGATTTATTGTGAAAGTAAGAAAAGATGTGACTCTTTTTCTAAAGCTTTATAAAAGTCTTTATATTATTTATATTAATAGACCTGTTCTTATACAAATCAAGAAAACATTTGTCCCATTTTTTTAGCCTGTTAATATTTTCCAAATTTATTGTAGCCAATTATTTACTACTCACTGCCATATATTTGTTACATGCATTTGTTTTAAAAATATTTTGAATATATTGTTGTTTGCAATTTGGGACAGGTCCACTGGAGCGCTAGAAAATCATTGTATTATTTATGGATTGTGTGGACTGGGGATGCACTTCAGCTGTGTTATGATTATACACCAAACCCCTTAATTTCAAACAATGTGGCGGAAATTGGTTCTCCATGATATGGGGCCTTTAAATATGCGAGCTAGAACATCGTTATGCGCAAATCCTTGCGCAGCGATGATGACCGTAATCGCATAGCTACTTCGCTCCTATTGGTCAACCCAGAAGGCCGTCATAAGGAGGAGGAGCGGAGAGGGGGGTACAGTGGTTGTGAAAATGGCCGCGGTGTGTGTTTTAATATTGAGCGCCTTGATTTTGTCGTGTAAATGTGACATTACCGAAAAATCTGACGAGCACACGGGGCCGGTTAGCAGCCCTGGACTCGGACAGAATGAGCCCTCAGCGGTGAGCTCCGCCGGCTCCGCGGCTCCGGGCGGTGAGCGGGGTGGAAGAAGTGAAGGAGCTGTCAGCCCGCCGGACCAGTGTGAGGAGGAGCTGGTCCTCAGACCTCTACACTCCGGGGATATATACGGCAGCTTCCAGTTCAAAACACAATGGGACACTGACTTTCTGCACCACGGAAAGAAAGGTTTTGTAGTCCGTCATATATGCATTTGTCCTTTTCTGAGATTATTTAGGGAGCTGCTTCCTGCCTCGCTGCTTCTAGACGATGATTGGCTGTTCCAAATCTGGGGCTGTGTCCCAATATCCGCATTGTCTGCTTCCCTTGATTTAGCCTTTTTGGTTTGGTAGCCTTATTAAATACATTACCTTACCGTGCAAAGATTCAGACCTCATTCTTTTGCAGTGTTCCAGCAAGTATTTATTTTATCTATAAAAATTATATATAATAATTTATTATTATTATTGTTGTTATTATTATTTTTATATTTCCCTTTTTTTAATAGAATTGGGTGATATGGTAATAATACTATATCACAAGACATTTTTCATGATACATGATATTTATCACAATGCATGTGATCATACACTAAATACATCAGTGTCGACAGATTCTACTAAACTACTATTAAACTACTATTTAGATACTCTGTATACCCTTGATATGCCCAGAAAACATATTATGTATCACAATAACAAAATTTATCACAGTATGATAAAATATTGTCATATTGCCCAGCTCTAATTTAAAATATAGAAATTGGGACTATATCTACCTGGGTTAGCTGTACAGAATGTAATGTTGTAATGTAAACATGTGCTGCTCTTCTGAAGTACAATAAATAAGTTGTCAAATATTAGTTTTAAATGTCATTGCCCGATCTAAACATTTGTCTGGTGCCAATCATGAATTTGTCAAGCAGTTATCACTTGATACTGATATGATTCTGTTATCATCTGGCAACCCCATCCTGAACAGTACTGCAAGAGGAGCTGACTTGATCCATATGTCAACCAGATCAGACAAAATCAGAGAGCAGATAGCTACAGAAATGTCACTGCTTATGTTCTCAGTCTGACAGAGCTGTGCTATAGAGATTTCAACAAATATGTATTTGCAGTATTTGCTGATACCTTATTTATCTTAACATTTGTACATCCTTGCTAGACTGTACAGAACTATTACTACAAGATACTAATGGTTGTTTCTTATTGTGCTCTTTCTCCGGCAGTGTCCCATTACCGTCTCTTTCCAAAGTCTCTGGGTCAAGTGCTGTCCAAGTTCTCTGTGCGGGAGCTGCATATCTCTTTCACCCAGGGGTACTGGAGGACAATGCAGTGGGGGCAACCCTTCATCCCTTCTCCTCCCGGGGCAGAGCTCTGGGTGTGGTTCCACAACACTGTGGTGGAGTGAGTAGCAGCATTGTGTCTGTGTACAGCTGAACAGTGGTATAACTACAGTAGCATGCAGGGTTGTGGTAAACAGGCCCCTCAATGTCTTTACTGAACCTCTTGCAATTCTGCATACACAATTTTACGTCTATGACTCATAGGTAGCTACAACAACTTCATATATTTCAGCTTACATAAGCAATACACAAGCAGTCCTAACAGCTTAATATCTCTTAATCTCTTAAGACTCTCATCATCAAAAGGTTTTAGAATTAACAACCTTCAAAAGCTGCAAAATGGTTTATAACATCATGTCATATTGCGAGGGTTCTCAGGGTTTCTATGTAAGCAAGCAAACTACATTGTCACATTGTCCTTTTTTACTTATTAAAGGTACTTTTTGCATAGAGAAACTCAACTGACCTCGCTGAAGCTGAACAGTTGATAAGAAATAAGAAAATGAGCACAGTTCCTCTGGAAGCTCCTTAAATGATGCTGCAGAGGAAGCCTTACATCTTTCAAGATTAAAAAAATTGTGATTGCTACTCTATTTGCATGCTGTTTATAATTCTGTTTGAACTACAGCCTTTGAAATTTAAGTCATTAAGAAACTGAGTGAATTTGTCTTCTGTTTGGATCACAGTGTGGATGGGAACTGGAAGGAGCTGACCAATGTTCTGTCGGGCATCTTCTGCGCTTCTCTGAACTTCATCGACTCAACAAACACAGTGCAGCCAAGTGCCTCCTTTAAACCCCTGGGACTTGGAAATGGTATGACCTTGTCTTTCAGCCGTTTGTTGAATTACACTTTTCCCCTCCATCATTTCATTAACTTTGTATTCTGCCTCATGCAGCTAGCGATCATCGTTTTCTACGTTATGCCACATTGCCACGTGAAATTGTCTGTACCGAGAATTTGACCCCCTGGAAGAAGCTTCTCCCCTGTGGCTCCAAGGTGCTCTTTATTCCATTTCTTGTGGTTTTCTGTGATGCACATGGTCCATGAAGCTGAGGCTGTTGATTAGATAATCAAGCTAATGCTCTCTGCATCTTTCTGTGCAGGCTGGTCTGGCAGTCCTGCTGAAGTCTGAGAAGCTGTTCCACAGCAGTTTCCACTCTCAGGCTGTGCATATTAGACCTGTTTGTAAGGTGAGTTCCTGCTACTAATATTGGTCACAAGGTGGAAAAGAAACAAACGAACAAAAATAAACACTTCATACTCTCTTTCTCTTGGATCAAGTATTTTTGTTATTGCGTAAAACTAAGGATGAACGGATCATGGCAGTTTTCGATTTCTTGACAGCCAAAATGATCTTTTAGGCCATTCCTTACAACATTACTTGAGTTAAACTGGTATTTTAAGAACCAAGTAAACTACTGCAGCTAAAAAACATCCACAGATCTGCTACACTGTTAAAAGGAAAAGATCCTTGAGGAGCTTTTTGAGGTTCTTCAGTTTAAAACTGTGGAGGAACCTCTGAAGGTGCTTTGAGGAACCTTCAAGAAACCATTTTTTTCTTAAGAAAACAAAACAGAAAACAATGTTCTTCAAAGCACCTTAAGCGGTTTCTCCAGTTTCAAATTGAAAAACCTCCTAAATTTGCTCAAGAATCTTATACTTTTAACAGTGTGGAGTAATAACTGAGGCTTCATGAATGCAGAATGAGGCTGCAGTTGTATTTACTTTGAGGCTGCAGTTGTATTTACTACTGGAAATTGTCTCCACAATTTCCAAAATGGTCCCTTCCAAAATTTACCATTTACCTTACCTTTAATGTCAGTTAGCCTGATGGTTATATCTTAGATAAATGATTTTGGAACATTTCTATTGGTCAGTTCATCATGAAGTTTTCACTCAGTAAAAATGTTCAAATTATGTAAAAAAAAAAAATTGAAATCCCAAAGTGGAGATACTTGGTGTTGTATGGTGACACTCATATTTTAAGTCAATGTTTCATTCAGGATTGGCAGTGTACAAACACAGCATGGGAACTAAGACAGACTCTCAACGTAGTGTTTGACATCTACACCTCTGGACAGGGCAAAAAGGGTTAGTGAAAGAAATGGTTGTTTTTGTTGCTCATGCAATATAATGTACACGGTCTCTCTTACAGCTTGGCTATTTTAACATGCTTTCTTTTTCACAGAGTGGTCCCTTTTCAAGATGTTCTCTCGCACTTTAACTGAGGCTTGCCCTTTAGCATCTTCTAGCAAAGTTTATGTAGATGTCACCGACAACCCAGAGGTAAAGTATAAGGCCTTTTGGGGATTGTTCAGAAGAGCTGAGGATGCTTGAATATGTGGTAGAGCAGGGCTGTCCAATCCTGTTCTTGGAGTAACCATGGCCTGTATATTTTGATGTTTTTTCCCAATTCCAACACAACTGCTCCAATTAATCCACTGATCAACAAGGGCACCCCCCCCCCCATCTCAGTCCGCTTTCTACTCTCTCCATCTATCCACTCTGTCTCCATTTGTGCATTTATGTGGAGGGCTCGCCACATTTAAGGGCTGTCCCAAAGTAATTAGTGTAGAAAACCCTCTAACAGCGAGTCAGAGCCAGAGCACACTAAATCACGACACTCCACAGAAGTGCAGCTCAGAAAGCAGTACAGAGGAAACGCCTTACATAGACGTGGGACCATTTTTAGGCACAGTCTTTCTTTAGGGTCTTTAAACAAAGTCATGGAATGTGTGATTGGTGAACTTAAACTTTGAGAAAGGCAAATAGATTAATTTTACCCCAAATCTTTAACCATAATGCAGATATACGCATGAATTTGAACACACACTTTCATGTAATCATTGGGCTGTAATACCTTCTGCATTTTGCGGGGACAGTTGAGAAGACCAAAAGGCTGGAGTTTTGGTGAGGAAGGAGCAGTTTACAGAAAGGCTGGATGGGTTGGAGTAGAATCTAGACTTTTAAGTGATTTAAATGTATAAGGGTACTTCAGGAACAGAATTGGACACCCCTGGTCTGCAGGATGTTCATGTTTGCTTTAAGCTGACATTATGCTTTTGTTACCCAACAGGGGGAGCTGTTTGACTTGAGCCCAGCCACCCCTCTCTTCAGCACAGCTGTGGTGCTTGGGGATCGCAGGACTTACTCCGTGTATGATCTGACCAAAAAAGAGACTTTCGGCCAGCTACGCTCACTCAATCTTGTCCTGCGCTGGAAAGGGGAAAGTGGTAAGCACAGATTTGAGGTATAATTTATCCAAGAATGCATCAGGCAGCTTTTTGACAGTATTTTTGTGGTTTGGTCTTTTTGAGTCCAAAAAAGGAGGTTTTCCCACATTATATTTTCTAAAAAATGTAGTTGGGTTGTCCTCTTTTCTATTCAGTATGAAGTAGTTTAACTGATGGGAAGGCAGACGGCACATTCTTTAAGAGAGCTGTATCTCAGCAACTTCAAAACATCCATGGTCTTGCCCCTCAATATGCTGTTGAACCCGTTTATATCTTTAGTAGGCACCTACATTTAGGTTCTGGTAGTACTGGTTTACTCTGGTGCCCCGTTTCAGATTGCCCTCAGTGGTAGATTTTGTGTCAAAGCTTCCAAACTCTGCTCTTTTCTTTTTATGTAATTTATCGCTTATAAAACATGATTTCATTAAAGAATTGTTGTCACCGTCATGCAAAAAGCTTGTATCAGATTTTTTGTTTTGACGTAATCCGAATCTGGCAATTGTTTAGGTGTTTACATTGTCAAAATTCCAGGATGGATGGACCAATAACAATGATCCAAACTGACTTTTTACATTTACTTTTTGCATTTATAATTAAGATGACTGCTCTCTACTTTAGTAATATTATTCTAAATATTATTATTCACTTAATTGTTTACTCCATTCTCTGTTATAGGTGACATGTTGCGTCCCCTACTCCATGCAGAGCGCTATGTGGCAGGCTTTGGACTCCAGACAGGGGAAATCCACACCCTGATCTACAATAACCACCCATACCGAGCATTCCCTGTGCTCCTGCTGGACTCGGTGCCCTGGTACCTGCGACTGTACATACACACATTGACTGTCACCAGCAAGACGCGTGAAAACAAGCCAAGTAAGTCCAGAAACTTTAATCCTTTAACCTTTGCAAATCACTTAATTAGCTTTTCTTTCAATCCTTTTTTTCTTGTCCTATTAATCCTCTACTTTATCCCTGCATTGTTTAATTTCCTTGCCTTTCTTTACGCTGCTAACTGGAAAGCTATCACTCAAGTAGTGAGCATAATTTTTACAAATTATTTTGTTTTTAGAATATTTCATCTTATTTTGTCCTTTATACTCAATTCCAAGGCTACATTCACTACCAGCCTTCGAAGGACAGATTGCGCCCTCATCTCCTCGAGATGCTGGTGCAGTTGCCTCCTCATTCTGTCACTGAGGTGACTGTGCAGTTTGAGCGAGCCTTGCTCAAATGGACAGAATACACTCCAGATCCCAACCATGGCTTCTATGTCGGGTAGGACTTCTTTTTTTTTTTTTTTTTGACTGAACAGTACATATGGATTGGGAATGGAAATGAATTGCACCACATATGTTTCTGTTTAAGTGACATTTGTAAATTGCAGACAGAATGGAACAGAGCCACTATTCTTTTAAAACTCTAAACCTATAATCTGCAATTGACTATAATTGCTCCAAAAATAGACAGAAATGTTTATAGTTTCTGGAACAATGACACAATGTCTTCATTTAGAACTTTAAACTGCAAAAGCATGACATTTGATGAGCTTAATGACTTTTTTTTTTTTTTTTGGTTGTAAAAATTTTTTCCAGATCATCTGTGATTAGTGCTCTTGTGCCAAGTGTTGTCGCCATGGACACCAACAGCACTCAGGACCAGCCACTGTTCAGCAGCTTGTAAGTACCTGAAAGCTGAACCTGCTAGCTTTAAAGAGCCACAAAGCTAAATGCAGGCATTATATATCTAAAATGCAGGCTCAAGAGGTGCAGAGGTTCCTGTATGAATGCAATTCACATTGAATTGTATTAAAGAGATCAAATATCTGAAATGTAATAATACACCTTTTATAAAGCTATTAAATTGCATCCAAATATTATAACATGTTTAAAGACATTCTTTCTTAGTTTATGCCTCCTCATGAATCCTATTTGCCTATTGTCCATATAAACTCAACAAATGCATCGACTAAAGGGGGGGTCACTGAATCATGACGTCTGTGTATCATTACACCCCTAATGTTCATGTTACAAGCCTAAGTTTGCTCAGTTCTGATTTTCTTTAGATCTAGACGTTCCAACATAATGGTTAACATGGGTATGTGACCCATATCTGTCTTCAGTGTAATCAAAGCTGCACCCTAGAACAACCTGCATGCACACATTCAAATCACTTGAGTCAAATGAATGAACTACATGCCTTGTGAGTGTCAGACTAATTCCTAGTGCACAAGGAATGAAATTATTCATAAGGTAGCAATATACGTACAGTAGAAATCTGTGCACATTGACCGAATCCCTGCATGGCTGTTTGTTAGACATCCAATGCACTGTTTCCATTATTTTCATCGCCAGTGGGAACTACATAGTGAGTAGGGAGCTATTAAAGAGATAACCTGTTGAAGTACCAGCAAAAGCCGACACACATATGATATGTTCTTAACAGATCTATACAGGATGATGATGTGGAAAATCATACATGAATTAATGGCATTGTTTTTTGTTTGACCCCCCCCCCCCCCCCCCAACACTCTCTATTTAGCTTCCCCACCAAGGAGGAGTCGAGCTACTTTGTGCGGGTGTACACCGAGCCTTTGCTTGTCAATTTGCCTACACCTGACTTCAGTATGCCCTATAACGTGATCTGCCTGACTTGCACCGTGGTGGCAGTGGGCTATGGCTCCTTCTACAATCTGCTTACCCGCACCTTTCAGGTGGAGGAGCCCAGCCAGCCGCTGGCTAAACGCCTGGCCAACGTCATCCGTCGCTTAAGGGGAGTGCCACTGCTGTGAGGCTTCAGCTGTAGGACATGAATCCAACTGTCTGCGCTCCTTATTAGGCAGCTAAGTGAATCTCACCAAGGGAAGAGGTCTGAGAAGTTTTTGAAAGTTTGAACAGTTTGGCAAAACTTGAAGCCAAGGCTGATGTTTTTGGAGCTCATGCAAACGGCGGAGAACTCATGAGGAATGTCGGTACTAGCGGCCACGTGAATTCTTTACCAAGCTAAATAGGAGCAACGTGATGTTATGGGTCTCGGTTTGACTTTTGTTAACACTGGAAAAGGTGAACTGTTTCTTTTATTTTTAGAACACAAACACAAACCTAACTGCTGAAAAATACAGGAAAAAGGGTATGTTTTGACTCCAGTCATCTGGAAGAGGCACTCACAGCAGAGTAAAACATGAAACCCTCTTGATTAATATCATATGGGCATGACCAAGCCATTAGGCATTCTGCAGAACATCAGAGCAAATCCAGTGTAGATGGAGAAGAAAGTCCAGTAATTAAGCAAATGCTTTTCATTAGGTTTAATGCACTGATATTATTGATGATGTGAAATTGCTCGGAAGAACCATGCCTTTTCTATGTTTCTTCTTTAATAAGGTTTGATCTGTGATGTTTTAATTGGAACCATTCAGAGATTTGTAAAGTTAAAATATCTGAACATCCAGGCTGAGTGCGAAGAGTTGAAGAAACTTGCCTAATTTGGCGATTTAGTACTTTTAAGTTGTATGGTGGTACTCTGTCAACTGTACTGTTCTATTTATTTTTCTGTCCCAACACAATAAATTAATTCACACCATTAACAGGCTGGGTGAACATTTTGTTCAACCAGTGAACCAACATAGAGCATCCTTCATTTAACTTCCAGTCACAGCAGGTGTAACTATGCAGGGTTCATTTTTCAGTGTCATGGGAAAAAATAAGTCATAAAAGACAGAAAATTTGAAAGTTACTGTTGTGTGTGTGTGTGTGTGTGTGTATGTATGTATATGTATGTGTGTGTATATATATATATATATATATATATATATATATATATATATATATATATATATATATATATATATATATATATATATAAACCCTTTGCCTTTATTTACCTTCCAAAGTTTAGAAGCCCTGCATCTATTTATTTATTTTTGCAGGAAGACTGCAAAAATAAATTTAAAAAGTAGAGGTCATTTTATAATGATATAATAATATGATAATGAAATAAGAACATGCATTTAGTTATGCTGTAGGTATTTAAAGAGAGCAGGGCATGTCAGAATGTCAGAAATAATGTCCTTTAACTGTAATAATCTATGTAAATATGTAATAGTAATATTCGACTTTATTTAATGCTAGCCACTGATGGTTTTAGATTGGATTTGCTGTGATTCAGGATGGGAGAAACAGAAAAGTCTAGAAAAGACAGTGGTAACTGAGGATATTTACACATAACAAATGACAGTAATATCACTCCACAGCAGCCAGACTGACAGGGTTGCCTGCAGCTGTGTCTGTAGACGTTTTTTAATTATTGTCCACCTTGACTTTCCCTATCCACGTGGATTATCTTATAAACAGTCTCTTCAGAAATATCTCCTGAATAATGATTTAACTGGAATTGAAATACATTAAGGGTGGTCTATAAATGTGCTTAGTACTGTATACCCCAGTGGTGGGGCACTTTGGTCCTAGAGGGCCAGATCCCTGCACAGTGTTGTGCTTTTCCTGTTCAGGCATTCTTGATTCAACTCGCCCATTAATTACCAGGTTTTGTAGACATGTTAGAGCACGGAAATCAAACTGTTGTCCTGGACTCTGGCCTTCAGTATCCAGTAGCCACTTCATATACCAAATTCCGCAGCCACACAGTCTATAGATGTGCATCACATATCACTACTCTACAAACCTATACCTAACGTAAATGTGCCATAAACGACAAAAGTAGCAATACATGCAGACCCTTTAGTGCAAGTGTGTGCTTTGCCTGATCCCTGGACAGGACGTTTTGGTGTGCCAGTTCTCTTACTTTTTTTTTTTTTTCCTTCAGCTTAAGACTTTAGACAAACACTGTACATACCTCTGAGCTTAGAGCCGAACGCTAACCCTAGTTTGCCCTAAATGCTGTTTACTTCAGCTTCTTTTCTACACACACACACACACACGACTCCTGCAGTTTTGTCTCAAGAATAAGTGATAACCTCAAATTTCGTGGCCTTTTTTTCCAACCTCTGATGACTTGGCAGTGGGTAAAGCTTTTCGCATTCTGCTGTATTTTCTTTGTCAGCTAGCCTGCTCCAGCTGCTGCTGCCAAGCTCCTGGAGATGCTGGATACAGAGGGCTCTTTTATTGCCAAATGTTTACTGCACATGTTTGGGTCTCAAGTCGAGGGCGAGAGGACTTGTACATTCCTGAACGCTGATGCCAGCGCAAAGCTACCCTCTAAGATCCGTCAGTGTGAGATATAGAAGATGTGCGAAGAGACTGTGGCCTAAGGGTTTCCAGTGGAACTGGCGTTGTTATTTGGCTTCAGCCGTAGCAATAATTCTGCATGCTGCAGGCGAGATTTCTTTTCTCTCGCATTGCTTAGGAAATGAAGTCCAAGAAAATGCCGGATTTTACCAAAAGAAGCAACAAGGGTTTATTCAAGAGGTTACAAATGTTCAAAAAAAAATCCCAGAGGGGAAAGAAAGACATTCCTTTGGCTAAATGCATGTTCTCGCTCTCTCTCTCTCAGAATAACTCAAGTATAAAGTATAATGCAAGACTCAGTCCCTCTACCCAAACACCAGCCTCGATCAGCAGGGCTCACTGCAGGCATGGCCACATGTGGTCCGGCAGCACTTCTGCTCTCCAGGACACTGGCCATCGTGGTAACAATACTCCGCACACATCGGAGTTCCTTTGGGCTTGGTGCATCGACCAGGCTTCACTGAAAGGGAAAGAACAAAATTAGCCTGCCCTCCAGCTGTTCTTTTCAGTATGTTGCAGATAGGGATTTCCTGATCCTTTCTATCTTTTTTTGACACAAAGACCTTTTGCCATTTTCAAAATGAACCCTTTTGCCTTGAATATATAGCTTTGTATATAGGTCCAGGTTGCTCTAATGTGTCTTTTCTTTGCTTTTTTCATATTTTACATGCAGATGGGTGGCTATCTTAAACAAACAGACAAAACACTGGCGTAGAAGACATTACAAGTAGCTGTTTTCAAACATTAGTGGAACTAGAACACAGTGGAGAATGGTAGCCGTAACAAAGGTTTGGAGTGGGCTTCATGCACCAACATAAGAGCACTTTGTAGTTCTATAATTCCAGACAGTAATCATAATTCCATTAATTCGGTAATCAGTAAAGTATGTGTGTGTTTTGCCCTGGTACGAGTGGATGAGACACAGAAGTGTTGCTGGAGTTTTTAAACACTGTGTCCACTCACTGTCCACTTTATTAGAAGCTCCTACCTAATTGGTCCACCTTGTAGATTTAAAG
This sequence comes from Salminus brasiliensis, assembly GCF_030463535.1. Lineage (NCBI taxonomy): Eukaryota > Metazoa > Chordata > Actinopteri > Characiformes > Bryconidae > Salminus > Salminus brasiliensis. The sequence goes on from NC_132891.1 coordinate 14,193,807, forward strand.
TCAGTGACAGAAGCTCATCTGTTGCTGCACAGTTTGTGTTTGTCATCCTCTAGTCCTTCATCAGTGGTCACAGGGTGCTGTTGGCTGGATATTTTTGGCTATTCTCAGTCTAGCAGTAATGCTGAGGTGTTTAAAAACTCCAGCAGCCCTGCTGTGTCTGATTCGCTCGTACCAGCGCAACACAGACATTATAATTATAAAAATAATAAAAAAGTGCTTCTATATGGTAAATGGAGCTGATTTAATGGGTCGAGTTGATTCCAAACCAGCAGTGGACATAATATTCTGATATGACTGTGTATATTTTCTCAAACACTGACTGTTTCTTACCTGTGTAAGGAGCAATGCATTCATGGCCACAACCATTGTGGCAGCATTTCTCTTCGTTTGGACAGTCGCTGTCGTTAGTGCAGTATTCCGCACACATCCCTGAGCCCCACTTCCGACGTGGGCACACTCCCGGCTTTGCTGTGACAGAACATTTAAGTTAGGTTTAAGCCAAGAAACTGTCTTCTATATTGAATGAGGGGTGGAGTGAACATAGGAAGGAGGAATCCACTTCTGTTTGTTGAGCCTCTTGAACATAAGCAGATTTAAGTCAACCAACACTGATGGGCATAAAACTGTGATGATCAGGTTTCTTACTGAAAGCTGGAGGCACACAGACAGCTCCACAGTCGAAGACGCAGCATTTGTGGTCACCTGCACAGTCCTCATCGCAGACGCAAGCACGACTAGACGGTACTACTGTGAGCTTCCTGGGGCAGTGGCCTGCCTTGAACACTGGAACACAGAGCTTCATGTCAGCTTGCTGGATAGTGGTGTACCACATTAAATTGACTTATTAAATTATTATTTTCAGATACCTTAAAGGTAAAATGACTAGCATAGGCTTCATAAATCATAATATATATATATATATATATATATATATATATATATATATATATAATATGTTCCAAGTTACGACCAATTATGGTTAATAAAATTACATTTAATACAAACCTGAGGAAAACAGCATCCCATTCATGCATGTCAATCTTTCCATTTTCCCTGTTTAATCCCTATCCAGCCTCCTGGACGCAATGTCCTACAGGCATACAACTGCATACTTTTGTACTTTTGGATCTAATAACACTCCTTGTGAAAAGCGCTTTATTAATCAGAATGAAACGTGATATTGACCGTCCCAATATGGCATCGAGGTTGACGTGCCCAAATGAACCATCTATCTATCTATATAACTCATCATCTATCTATCTAACTATTTTATATATATATATATATTCTTTGTTGTAGAACGACTCCCTTACAGAAGTCATATCAGAAATGAATCATCAGCGTTTTCCCTATATATATATATATATATATATATATATATATGAAAAATGAAAACGACTCCCTTACAGAGGTCTTATCAGAGCTGAGGATTCATTTCTGAGGGAGTCGTTCAACAACAAAGAGTCGCTCGCTCGTGATTCACTCATCACTGCTGGATTGAAGCTTCTGACTAACGGACATCATTTTACCCCCTTTTGAGGCTTTAGATCGCAGTGCATTAGCCTGCCCCGTCTCTTTAACCATGTTTAGCTTTTTTAAGCACAAACAAAGGAAAAAAAAGGACCACTTTCTGAGTTTTTTCAGAGAACAACAGTAGCTGGATTGTGGACTGTGTAGGTTTGGTGAATGGAGGAGAAATTAGCTAATGACTTGAGCTGAGACTCACCTGTGGAGTTTCGTCCCGGTGTTGCGCCGGTGGGGCTCGGCCATTCAGTCACACTAAGCAGAACAACGCTAACAAAACACAACGCCTGGGGTTTCATCTTCTCTCTCACGGGTTCGCACAGGACTGAACTCGCACTGGAGAAAACAAGCCGAACTGACAGGGCAGAGGGGCGGACAGAGGAGGAGGAGGAGGAGGAGGAGGAGGAGGAGGGGGGGGAGTCTGCAGGGTCCCTCCGCCGGCCGCTTTCGTGGTTTGTAAACAGTGAATCGGGTCTTCGTGTTAAATCCGCTGTTGGAGAGAAATGTGCCTTGCTGGAATTGGTGGATGTTGGCTCGTATTGGGACATATTTGGACGTTTTCTATATTCATCAACAGTTTTGTGCATCTTATACATACATTTTTTAAATCAGATCAACTCGATCAGATGTATGGAGAACCTTTACTGTTCCTGCTGTCTTAACAAAAGGCCCAGAGCAGGCCATGCCACTGTCTACTGAACCTACTGCTGCATCAGTCCCTATAATCTAAACACAAAATACAATGGACTCCCAAACACTCCTTCCATCAGGTGCAAATAAACCCTTTAATCTATCTTTAGTCCATGTTACTAAACTAATGAAAACCTCAGATCTAGTATATGGAAGAGTCCACATCCTGCTTATTACTCAAGCTTGTTTTTTAATATAAGTGATATTTATATGTATCTTTAGACATTAAAATATTTTGTGGATTAGTACATATTGATTTGTAGGATTCAAAATATTACATCTTTTTTGTACTGTTTCATAAATTTACTTTTTTTAACCTCTTTTCTCTTGGGAACTGTCTTATGCCAGCATAGTGTATATAATATTGTATATACTGACACCTAGTGTTCTTTCCCAATAGTCCTACATTCCCCATTACCAACTACTGCATTTTTCATCCATCCTTTAAGCCATTCAAAATAATGTTTTTAATATACCATATATCTATACATACTACTGTCTCCAGTTTTGCTTCACTTGGCTTTTTGTAATGATGATTGCAAACAAGACATAGTCCTAACATGCTGATTAAGACCTGAGACTTTGGTAAAATTTTAGGGTGCATATTTCACTTTCATGATTTCACATCTTTTGCTAATCAGGTCATCTTTTACTCACATAGCCATTTGCCATAACAGAAAATTGCAATGAATAAAGAAGTGTCAGGTGAAAGACACCAGGTGAAACACCTACTGCACATTTTGTAGATGATAATGTATTTTATTTCAATCAAAACACTCAGCAAAAAATGCAGCATTTGTAAAAGGTACAGAATTTCAGATGTTTGATGTCAGGTGACCTGAGTGTTTAAAACAACAACAACAACAACAAAAAAAAAAGAGTGCTTGAAGTGCTTAAGTGAAGTGGGGTGGTGTGCCACACACACACACCCACACACGTGAAAAACATTCAGAACCAAGTCATTCCAACACTTTTGTAATGCACATTAACAAATGGTGAAACGTTTGCTGACCTGTTGTGACATAATGATTAAATGCAATAAATGTGCTCATTTAGAATAAAAATATATCTTCATAAAAGCATAGAAGCTATAAAATATAACATCAGGCATTAAAAACCCAAATGTACAGCAAGTGGTCATTCAACTGCAAAAAGGCCTTCCGGGTTTGTGAAATATATCATGGTTTCACCACAGAGTTTTAGAGGAATGCTATTCTAAAAAAATAAAAAGTTGTGTTTGCAAGGACAGGCTGGCTTTAAGTAAGGTGTTAATGCTTTATGCTACTATACATTCCCTAATTTTCCTAAATAATAAATAAATACATAACACACTCAAGTGATTTGGGAAATAAAATAAAACTATAAAAGATGTAGCAGCAAAAAAGGACAATGATTCTAACTTGTTTTGTAATGCGGTACCTTAACTGTACCTGAATGTGAAGTTTCAGATATAAAATTGAACCACTGCTAAATGCCAGTTAAAACGTATAAAACCTCCTCAGAATCCGTAACTACCCCACGCATCATCCCCCTTCAGCTGTAGTTTAGTAATATAAATACACTATTTGTAAAATTACATATAGCCTTTTCCTAGTCATATTTGGGTGCAATGAAAATAATTCTTCTATAAAAACTAGTTCTGTAATAAGCCTTTGCTTTGTGCATTTAGCGTACACAACTGCATGGTTTCAAAAATATGAACTTACTTGTAGGTGTAGTGCTATTTACATATCCTTTAGACACATTCTCTCATTTTGTGCAAAACACAGCAATGAAATCCTGAAAAATGCTGGTGATTATACAGTACAGTTGCTTACTACTGTGATTGTTCTCAGCGAATGAAGCATTAAATTCGAAAGGGTTAGTATTAAATCCACAGGTTCCTCTGCTAAGTGAACAGCAATACAACAATACTCCCTAGGCTGCCTTTAGAATAATGCAATAACTAGCCTCAGAACACTACTTCCTTAAAAGGGGCTCTTAGGTTTTGGCTGCACAAGGCTGGAGTGACTTCCCTGCATGAGACACCCTAGATTCGTTCCATCATTTAAGGAATACTCCTTAAATAGTTTTACAATCTGATGCATCTGTATCGTGATTAATTTCAATAGAAGCCAATGAGAGCGGCTGAACCCGCTCAATTGTCACTGTCCAATCATGTATGTCCAAAACCATGTATCCCCATGTTTAACTTTAATGCAAGATAATGTAAAGTATTTTTGTATAACTTCTATTTGTCTAATTATAATGAAATGTGTTCACAGGAAATAGAAGTGCATTCTTTTTATGGACAGTGCCAAAGTGTGTTTTAAGGAAACAGTTTTTTCTGTTCTAATTCTGGTGTCAACTGTGCGCTACAGAGGCTGCAGAAAGAGATTAGCTTGAAAAACACTGCCGTATCTCTTTAATTCCTAGGTTTACTCAGCTTGTTTGAGCAAGAAGATGTTTGTCCTAAAGCCTACCTATGTGTCCTCCCCTTTGCTCTTGGACTTGGCGTCTCCCTCACTATCCCCCAGGTTCTCCTTTATGAGACACTCCTTAAGATTAGGCTGATTCCCCAAGTCGACCCCAAGCTCCTGGATGTCCTGCAGGAGGGCTTCCCAGCGCCGTTTGTCCTTAGAGATCTTCCAGGACAGCCGGACGTTGGCCTGCAGCAGTGGCACCAGCAGCGGGTGAAGCTGGGGAGGCAGTGGCTTCTGCTTTAGAGCCTCTGGGGAGGGCGCTAGGTCCTGCAGTGCTCGGTCACAGTGCTCTTGCGCCTCATTCGGCCGCTCCAAATCCTGAAAGCAGCTGACCAGCGAGGCCAGCGTGAAGAACCAGTGAGCCTTCTGCAGCGGGAGATGCTGGAGAACCTGCTGGCAGCCTAGTTTCTCCTGGAGCCTCAGGGCGTTGAGCAGCATCCCCAAAGCTTCCTGGTAACGTCCCACACGCAGCAGCATCTGACCGGCGCGCAGGTCGCCCAGGTAGAAGAACTCTAGGAAGGTGGGTGCGACGCGCAGCTCAGGCAGCGAGTGCAGGTGACCCAGGTACTGCTCGAACGCCCGGCTGCGCTTGGCGATGGTCTCAGCTGCAAAGTTTTTCCGCAGCTTCTTGCGGGGGAAGTGGACTCCCTCCATCTCGTCGCCGTAGAGGCGTCGCAGGCGGCCATGCAGCCGCTCGAAGTCGGTGTAGCGGCGTGTAATGACCGCCGGGATTTTGTCAAACGTGCCAGAGTGAATAACGTGAATGGTGTAGAGCTGCTCCGGAAAGACAATACACATAAATCAAATTCTTTTGTGTCCAAAATCTCTGAGACAAATCACCAGGTCTCGCAGAGCATGATTTCTTGCCTAGACATCTAAACTTTAAACTTAGTAAGATCTTAGCCTGGATGTTCCATTTTGTGGTGTGGATCACTTTTTCATTGGGCCTCACAACCATGGAAATTTAATATGCTCTGGAGATTACGACTGTTAACAGACCTTAAACCAATCAGAGCCAAAACAGAAAATCATGACATGGCAACAATTCACATGGAAAAAGCTGATAACAGCAAAAAAAATAAGGAGAAAAGCTGTTAGACAGCCCTTTTGGGCGTATGTTATCTGCATTACTAAGAATTCCTGCTTTGGGAAATGTCACCTTTCTCTTTGAGAATTAATCTGGGGTTTCAGAGTAATATCCAAGTTGACAGAGCAACGTTCAATTGTGTAGCGTGGTAGAGGTAGGGAGTTAAGTTTTAGGAGTCTACACAGGAAATCAAGCCATTGGTGTGCATAGTGGGTGTGGTTATCCACTACACTACCACAACGCTGCCATTCGTACCAATACTGTCACCACCCAGTACAGAGTCTGTGAAGATGTTACGTCTAGAAATACAGCTTCCAAATCTGGCATCTGCACAATTGTTAATATTGTATGCTTTACACAAGTAGCAGTCAAAATGTTCAATCATTTTGCTTCTTTAATTTGGACAAAACTGTAGAATATGCAGCTTCAAAACAAAAATGAGAATTGCCACATAGGAACATGTCTGGTTTCTTCACCGAGTGGACAGGGATGCTTTTGGGCCTGCAATACATGGCTAACTAAGACACCCTGCTTTGTGACTACTCACAGTTTCATGCTAATTTTTATAGGAAGGATTTGTTGTATTTCTACTTACCACATATTTGGAGCCGGCCTCTTGTACTACGCTGGCGTCAGTCACTTCAAAAATAATCTTTTCAGAAACGCAGCGAGGCCGCAGGCTTCTCCAGCTCTCCTGGAGCTGTCTGGTGAGCATGTTTGAGCCCTTCAGGGTAGGGCTGGTCGGGCTTATGTCTAAGAAACACAGCAATAATTACGTTGTGAAACGCAAAGAGAACAGAAAGTTCTCCCAGCTCTCTTTTAAAAACAAGAACTGAAAGCTCACTGTCCTTTAATATCTCTGTATTTACTCGCTCGCTCTTCTCTCTTGTATTCTGGCAAAGCAAAAGAAACCCTAATTTGCATCAGAGCTCAGACAAGACTTCTACCAAGATCAGAGACGAAGCACATACAGTGGTCTGAGTACTGCTTGAAGAAACATTTCTGTTGCAAATTCAAGCCAGAGATTTTCTTTGAGCGATTTAAATAACCACAAAATGTCCACAAGCCATGATGATATACTACCTACTTCCTTTGTTCACAAACAGCTATTACTGGACTTAAAGTGAATGAAAAGTGACATATTATGGGACGATTCTGATTTACGTCACTGAATGTGTAATAACCTACCGCTATGTGAAGATAAACAGAAAGGTGCTTAAAACTACCTGTGCTACTGCACGGATTATCTAAAGACTCCCCAAAGAAGTCTGAATCGCTATCCGGTCCGGACGCCTCGCCAGCATCTTCAGAGTCCAGGACGGCATCACCCTCGAAGCAGAGTGTTCCACCGAGCTTGGCCGACACGTAGTCGGTGTCGTCCTCCAGCTCAGAGCTTTCTGGAAAGTCATCTGCTCCGTCTCCATCTGCATCTGCCTCTGCAGGGAGCTCTCCTTCTTTGAATAGTGTGCGGCGAAGTCTGTCCAGCAGCTTAGAGGCCATCCCACGCTCAGCACTATCCTGGAAAACATGTGCACTGTCAATTTGAGATTCTAGGCAAATGGGATGGGATGGGGGGGGGGGAGAACCATTTGTGAAACATCACACCTCAAACACAAAAATGGGTCAGTAGCACTGAATGTCCTCTCCTGCCATTCAGTAGCAGTGGAAACAGTGAAAGCTCGACTCTGAGGTTATTCCACTGATCTGTGAAACCGGAGATCCAACCTCTGAAAGAAGCTGAGCTGCTATCATGTTTAATTCATAAAGGAGGGTGTGGAAACGAGACTGAACTAAACAAATAAAGACAACGAGAAGAAGGACTACATATAAAAGTTTAGAATGAAGCAAAACATCTGACACCTCTGTAGGCTGCACTTTACCAAGCCAGTTTCCTTCAAGTGTGGTCAGGCCAGCAGTTCATCACCATTATTACTCCAGACATGCGTTTATGCCTTAACTTATTACATATGTAAAATAAATAAATAAATACAATACAATACAATACACACAGCCTGCCCTGTGCATTTACATGGCCACCAGCTAGCCACAGTCTCCTGCCATGGCTAGCCAACGTTAGCAGAGACGCTAATAACAGCTCTGCTGAATCAGCTTCCCGGACTAAACGACAAGCTTACATGACAGTAAGAGCTTAAACAGAAAAAACCCGGCTCTCATTTAAATCATCGGGACATTTCCACAACTGAGAGCTTCTACAAACTTAGTTGAAGAGCAACAGGTCACCTGCTAACACCTAAGCTAGCTAACAGGCTAATTCAGATGACAGAACTTTGTCATTTACGGTGTTCAGGATTTAGCTAGAGACTCGCTAACTTCCAGCTGTGTGAGTGCAGTAACGAAACATGTGAGGTGAGGATTTACCCGCACTGCTGGTCTCTACTGAACACAGTCCATATTCAGAGACAGCCGTTAAAAGACTCCCATCAAACCCAGTCCAAGAAGAGGACAGACATTGTGGCGAAGTGCAGGACTGGAAAAACAGTAGGATCACTTCCACTGGCCAGGGTGTGTGGTGGTAGGCGTGGGTTGCCTCTCCCTCTCCCTTTGCCTGTCTCACTCACACTGTCTCACTCACTCACACTCCCTCCCTCACTCCCTCTCTCACTCCCTCCCTCTCTCACTCCCTCTCTCACTGAAACACACACTCATAGCATTATAATAAATAAATGCATACATCAGAGAGTGGAGGATGAGCTACAGGGGAGAGACAGGGAAGTTCAGGAGTCAGATCATGCAGTTTGCTCCGACACTCACAGGCCTGAAATGCAAACCAGCTGTTAAGAAGGCTCTCCCACCATCATCATCATCATCATCATTATCATCATCATCATCCCACTAACAGAGTGTCTGGAGTTACCCAACATCTTCAGGTTGCAGGCAGATAAGAGATACAAGGGGAAACCCCAGCTTTTTGGTCAGAAAGAGGAGGAGTGGGTGTCAAAAGTTGGGTACTTCTGCATCGGCAGTGAGGTATGGACCCTCAGTGATGAGGGATGGATGGAGTGTATGGGCTAAACAAAGTGCACAGAGAAGTGTAAAAGTATGAGGTGGGCAGTCTTCACTTGCAGTCAGCTTGCAGTCGTTTACATTGCAAAGCAGGCAGGATCTACTGCATGAGGAGATTCATGTCTATCACATACTGGCCTGTGGCAATTCGGAAAACAAAAAGACTGCTTGCAGGGCATGGCTGAACATCCAGAGAGGAAGTTTTATTAAATAGATCCCTTTGTAGTGACACACTCGTGCTTACAACAGATACAAACACAGGCAGATAATAAATCAGTGGACAAAATGTAAAAAATGACACCTCTAAATTCACATTCCAGTCCAAAGGCTTGGTAACAGCTGATCACTCAATGTACCTCTGAAATAAAGAGCTTTAACGGGACGTTTTTCTCCCTGTGCTGCAGCATGTGCCTCTGCTATTCAGGGCTAAAGCCTGTTTGTGGGGATTTGATTGCATTCAGCTACAGAAACCTTGTTTAGACCAGGTGCTGATGTTGGATGGAGATCCATTGCTCCAGAGAATGCAGTTCTCTACAGCCCTGTGCTGGGGAACCTTATACACACCTCTAGTCAGCTACAGGGGCTCCCAATCCCAGTCCTGGGGGACTTTTTTTTTTTTTTTTTGTCCTTTCCTCATTCAGCTCATTAATTAATAAACAGGGTCCTTGATTAAACTTGAGGGTCTGTGGTTGGTGTGGCACAACAGCTAAAACCACTAGCTGCCAGTGAGCTATTACACCATGTGGGAAACCAGGGTTTGATTCCCTGTCTGGGAGTCCTTGGGCAAGACTCCTAACACTACATTGACCCACTTCTGTAATATGTGTAACTATGTAAGTTGCTCTGGATAAGGGTGTCAGCTAAATGCCATAAATATTAATAATTGTTTTTATACAGAAAAAAAAACTGCTCTAGATTTCTGAAACAACAGATGAACCGCATCAAACATTGCAGGACACGGACTGCTGTCTGATTACTCATGCCTTTACAAGTCATTTTTCCTTTGTCCTTTTGCAGGACACAGACAGACAAGTGTCTTTATTAAGCATGTAGTCTGTACAGTCCTATAGGGGCTGATTTTGGTGTGGGACATGAGCTCCACTCTGCCATACTGCTCTTGGAGGTGTGCGCGCTTCAGTAGTAGTAGCAGCAGCAGTAGCAGGGGGCAGTAATGCGGCGCTCTGAGGGGTCGGCGAGGCCGAGAAGAAGAAGATTTAGCGGCGGGGGGAAACCGCGAAAGCCCTCAGTTAGGCAGAATGGCGTCCAAAAAACAAGTGCTGAGAACGGCTGCAGAAGACTCCCAGAAGTAAGAACCCGGCTCAGACTGGATGGACAAGCTGTCTTAAGGCGGAATTTGACTTGTTTTTCTTTTATTTCTCACGTTTCGGTCCACCTTAACAGCTGCAGCAGCTGGCTGACTGACTTAGTCTGAACTGTAAACAAACCCAAGACTAAATAAAGCGTTCATAGAGAAGCTGCTTTTAATGTTAGCTAGTTTTACTACAGCATGCTTTATTCATACGCAGCTTGGTCATCTACTTTACTCCTCTATCTTTTGTCTTTTCTCCTCCTCTCAGTTCATCTTCTAGAAATGACTCCAGCTGTGGAAACAACAGTGGAAACAACAGCGGAGCACGAAGGAAGACCAAACGTACTGTTTAAGACGAACAGTCGACTATCTGATCGTTTATTAAAGCTGTTTCACACATTACTTCATTTATTTCCCGTGATGTTATTTTGACGATGAGTGTTGGTGTCTGTCTACACTTTAGCAGCTGGAACAGTGGTGAAGTCTCGCTATATGCAGACTGAGAAGAAGTCCTCTGCTGTTAAGGTAAGAAGCATCAACAGCATCATCCTCAGTTTCATCTTTTACAGAAAGGTTGTATGTAGTAGCACTAGGTTAACCCCACAGAGACGAAAGTAATAAATAACTAAATTAATAATCCATGTTTTCCACTTTTCACCCATGTTTTCACTAGAAAACATTTATAAGTGTCCTCCGCATTTAACCCATCTGGTAGTGAACACACACACACACACACACACATGTTAGGGGCAGTGAGTACACACACACCCAGAGCGGTGGGCAGCCAACTCCAGCGCCCGGGGAGCAGAGAGGGTAAAGGGCCTTGCTCAAGGACCCAACAGTGGCACCTTGCCGAGCCCGGGAATCGAACCCACAACCCTGTTATCGATATCCCGGCGCTCTAACCGCTGAGCCACCACTGCCCCAGTATGGTATTTATGGTATTTAGCTGACGCTCTTATCCAGAGCGACTTACAAGGGTTAACGTAGTGTTAGGCGTCTTGCCTGAGGACTCTTATTGGTGTAGCACAGCATAGTCACCCAGAGCCTGAACCCTACCCAATGCCCAACGCCCAACCCGAACTCGGGCTGAGTCAGGCCGAGATTTTCTACCACTTTCCTCCGGCTTTGTTGGGTCGGGCTTAAGAAAAAGGTCTCTGACGTAGGTCTATTTTATTTATTTTTTTATTTATGCTGTTTTTTAGTTTATATAAAACTATGGTGTGATCACAGTATGGCAAAGTAACCAATCACACTGTGATCATAAAATAATTTTAAAAAGTTTCACAAGTTAGAATGTTATAATCACGCAGCGCTGGCCTGCACAGTGCGCACACAAGCTTCTCCACTTGTCTGCATTACACTTGACCATAAAATCTTTCTGAACAGATTTTGTTATTCAAACAAGTTGGAATTGTAGCTAAAAAGGTCTACTTACTAAGTGAAATGGCATATGGCATGCAAAATGCCATGATGTAATGGGGTGGGCTCTGACATAATGTGCACAGAGTGGATTTTTTTTTTTTTTTAAAACCCAATCTAAGCTCTACACCCAGACTTAAAATCGAACCCCAGTCTCACACACGGTGCGGTAGCTCACTGGTAGGTAGTGGTGTTGTGTTGCACCACATCAACTACGTGAAAGTGTTTAATCAAGCACACGCATAGTTTTCTGAATAGCTGTAATGTCGTATGCTATCATCACATACAGTCTGGGACCACAGTGATATATTTATGTCTATATATTTATATTATATTTAATTTATATGCAAAGTGTCCAGAATATAGTGTGTGTATTCCGTGTCATGATGTCAATGCAGTTGTTGAAAAGCAACAGATGTCTGCTGTGTAATGAGACCCTACCTGTACTTTTGTTTTTTGTTTAGAGTAATGAGTCCATCCTTGTGTCAGCTAGACCTGCTTCACCTAAAGCAGGTGGGGTCCAGAAACTCAGAGTTAGTGCTGCACCAAGACGATTCTCATCCGTACACACTGATCATAACTCTACATGTAAGTGTTTGCATCTTTCATTTGACTTATTTGTTGCTGTACAGTCGTTTCATTTGTTTTGTCAGGAAATACTTGTTACTTGTATACTTGAACGACTTAATGTGATGAGGATCATGTGAAATCTCTCCCCAGCAGTTATGCCCAGCATTTTAGAGACTTCGAGTTTTGGGGGAAATATCTTGCAGTCGACAGCGTTGGATGATCACTGTTTGCGCCCTGACTTTGATCTCTCAGTTATTAAAGGTATGGTTCGAAATGAGCATGATTCTGTAGTTATGGGGCAGAGAACACTGTAATGACTTATTGCAAATATTTTTTTCCAGAAAATATAGCATCACCACGTGCAGTGGACCCTAAAGCTCAAAAAAGGAATTTGGAGTTGGAGACATTGATCCTGGCCTTTCTCACTGCTAAGGTTAGACTTCCAGATTAAGCGTGTAACGACAGAGCGTGTTATGATCCTGAAACTCTGAATCATAGCCAGACATGTTTGGCCTTGAAAACTGTCTGAATATTATCAGCTGTGAGGGTGGCGTGTCCAGGAGGAAATGGGATGGAAAAAGACATGCAAGAGCATGCTAAGGAGTGGCAATTATGTACAGCACAGATGTGTTTGCAGAATATAATCTGCACTTTGGTGCATATTGTGTGTCACGATAGCAATATGATAAAATATCATCATTTTGCCTAGCTTTAGTCACATATTAAAAAAAAGTATTAAAGAAATGTTACCGTGACATGCAAAGATGACATGTTTTCAGTTTTTGTCTTGAACTAAACACTCATTAGTATTTAGTACTCATTAATAAATCATTAGCTAAACTCCTAAAGGCATCTAAAGTATTAGTATTTATCTTGATAGATATTTATACTTTAGTTTGACCAGATCAGTATATAAAACAAGGAAGGACCATTCAGTCTACATTTTTATTTAGTACAGTAACGAACAAATGCCGTCTCTGCTGTTGCTTCATGTTAAAGTGCACATAAATACTCACTACTCTGGAACACAGGACCTTCTTCCTGTATTTACTGTCTTCCTCCGTCCCCAGGCAGGACTGAGCAGTAAGCGGAGAGGGCGCTCTTGCATGTTTTGTTGTGATGCATTTTGGGGAGCTTGAATTTTTCCCTGTCTGACAGCAAACCAGTGGGAAAACCTCTCCACGTTTACACTCACTGATTTGGTCCAAAATAAACAATCTAGATTTGTTGGTGTTTCTTCTTCCTAAGATACCAAGAAAAGAGAACAAGAACAGAACAATATAATCAGATTGTATAGTGATCACATCTACATTTGTTTTGCTTTGTTTCTTGCAGATCGAACACAATACTTTCAAACTGAAGGAAGAAGCCGAAAGGAATCTCCTTATAATGATGGAGGAAGAGGAGCGTCTGCGTTCAAAAGTCATGGGCATGAAACGGCGGTACCTCCTTCTTGAAAAGCAAAAACAGCTCAACGATTTACTTGACCTGCAGGTTAAACTTACAAAATGTCATAGCTTATATAGATCATGTGCGTATTCTTCATGCTTACGCAAAGCTTTTCGGGCCATTGTCTTCTTAGGTTGCAGCACTAACTCCTGCGGCTGAAACTGCAACGCATTTCACAGAGGAGTATAAGGTGTTTGCCACAGCCATAGACACTACCCGGCATGAGTTACCTGTGAAGAACCTGCACGTTGAGGAAGATCACGGGAAGTTTCTGGGTCAGTAAAATGTTTCTTTCTGCACAAAAAAATACCTACAAACAAGTGCTGAGGGGAAAAGGACTGGGCATTTGCTGTATTTTGAGGATTTCTTTGAGCTCATTGTTAACACTGCTTTACAGGGTAGTTAAATGAATATCGTAAGTTCCTGTGTTTTTAAACCATTTTGGTATAGTTATTATTTGGCTATAGTTTGGTGATTTCTTCTCATATCTGGTTCAAGTCCTCTGTTTTACTGCCAGCTTTAAAAGGTAAAGTACAAAACTGTGCTGTACCAAGACCACAAATTAATGTCCCTTGTGCAGAAGAAATGAACACAAAACCCCACAAAAAAACCCAGGGTTAGACGATAAGATCCGCCAAACCTCCTTCTTTCTAAAATTGCAAAGTCCACCACTTTTAAAACTGTTGTCTCCTGTCTCACAGATAAAGCGGTTGGTTGTCTGAAACAAAGTCAACGTGTCTTGGAGGAATATGTAAATGACATTTCCACAGACGGTGGAAGCGCAGCTGAGTGCCTTAAAGAAATCAAAAACACAGCACATGAGATTGACCAGCAGCTAGTCAGGTAAGAGGACATCAGTGGTACATCAGAGGTTTGAAATCCATGAAATGTCCTACACATCCATGTAGGATTTGTATTGTAAGCATGCACTGTTGGCTTAGGTAACATGCAGTTTGTAATTGTAAACATTGGAGTGAGTTTGATAGTTGTTAAAGTACATATGCCTTTATAATAATAATGATGATAATGATGATGTATATTTAGAATGACATTATCATATGTTTCTTGATACTAAAGATATATCTTAAAAGAACAAGCCAAAACACATCATGGCAGCATGTGTGCAGACAAGGGGGCAGGTGTATGATGTGGGTGCTTTGCTGCCTTATGTTTGAAATTGACCTACTGTTATGAAGTGCCTAACAATCCTTTGTCCGTAATCCATGAAACACAAATAATGTATGTACTGTATTAAATAAGCCATGTCTGAAAGAGTTGTGTCTTTGTACTACAAGCTGTAGGAATCTCTGTAGATTGATTGTGATCAAATCTGACCACGGACAGTAGGCTGTTAAAGCATTCGTGTGGCATTTTGTTTTGGGATGTTCTCATGTTTGTGGAGTCTGACATTTGCACTCACTTTACATCAGATGAGCTACTTTAACCTGGCTTTGTGCTGCTGTCTTTTCCAGTGTGTCTTCGGATCTGTTGGAGCTGTCCACCCTAGTGAGCCGGGAGACCGTGTTAGTCCAGCAATCGACAGAGGAAGATAAAATTGGACTTCTTACAGCACAGACCCTCTTCTCAGACTGATGCATTTCTATTTGTCTTTGTGTATATGTGTAGTGTTGAGTGTGTGTATATAAGCAGTAAAAAAATTATGGCACAAATTGATGTTGATCTAACATTTTGAAAAGCCTGAAATTTGTTACTTTGTTTTGGTGAAAGAAATAACAGTCAGATGTCATTTATGTCCATATTACACGCTATTTAATAGCAACACGGTACACAAAGTTCTAAGCACTTTGTTTCTAAGTCCATACACTCCAAAAGAAAAAGACTCTCCTGTGTAGTCTGAGATTGGTTAATCCATGTCTGGGGAAAATGAACACCTGTGGTGGTAAACCAGATGGGTGCTGAAAGCTGATTGGCCAAAAGCAGCCCTCTTCTGCCAATAGAATTATCCATAAAACACTCTTACAAACACAAGGGTTTTTATGGATACTTATAAAAAGTCTGTAATGGTCCAAAAAGGTTAGCTGCTGCTATGTTTTTATGTTTTGTTTTTTCATTTATAGAACAAATGTATAGAAAAATACATTAATTATATAAAATAAGAATAATGAAAAATGTTTTAAATATTTCAATATGGTACTCAAAATACCATCTAAAAATCCACTGCTGCCAGGGGTCTGAGAGCAGAGAGAGTTTGTGGAGCTGGATGAGGGTTTGTGACTATGCTTATATTTGTTTTTAATTTTTACTCTTTAAATATTTGCATTTCTTTAGTTAAAGAACTAAAGCATCAATGTACTTTATCAACAAATTCTAAAAAAGATCATGGCTGTGAAAATGCAAAACAGATAAAAAAAATACTTATGCATTTTTTTCATTATTCAAATGATCTTTAAAACCATCTTACAAACATTAGAGTTCCTATGGATCCTTATGCAACTCTGTAATGGGTTTCAGGTCATAAATGTGAACTGATGTTAGGTTTTATGTTTATTTATTTATTTACTAAATATTTCATTATGTTTTTACTCATTTTAAATGTTGGTGAAGGCAACTGGTCATCTCTACCCCATTTACACAGGTTAGGCACATGGACTGTATATACAATCTATGGTCAGGCACACCTCAGGGCTAGTAGACACAGGTATTTTCTATAATATTAGACAAGAGCACTGACCAAATTCAGACTTCTGTCAGCATGTCTGCTAAACCTTTATCCATTTTCAGTGTAAAAAAACATTAGTAAGCAAGTGTGTGATGCAGTTTGCACAATACTAACTGTTGGCTGTAAGCTTCACATACTTGTTGCTTAATATTTTAATATTTTTTGTTTATACAGTTGTTTTTAAAATGTATATTTGTATTCAATTAATATGTCCATATAGACATAAATGATATGTGCATATGTATATAGAAGCAGGGGCATTAAAACATACAAGTTTTATTCATAATAAGGACATGTACAAACATGAGAGAGTAGTTACAGTATTATATAGGTAAAAAGATTCATAGTTTAAATATGACAAAATAAAAGTATCTGGAAAGGTAGTGTACTGATCCAGGTTACTACACTAGAAAGTCATACTAGAAAGTTCATATACTGTAGATATCTACACTAATACTTCACTGACAAAAGCAAAATAGGAAGCAACTGAGAAAACTAAAAGTAAATACATACATATAAAATATTTTAAATAATACATTTAATACATATATGTGTGTATTGTTTCATCTTATTACAGCAAAATGAAAGGGCAAGCAACTGAGAAAACTAAAAGTAAATACATATAAAATATTTTAAATAATACATTTAGTACATCTATGTGTGTATTATTTTATTTTTGTTTTTCTGACAGAAAAAAAAAACAGAGAAGATGTGAATTACGTCTTAACAGAAAGATGAAACATTACTTTTAAAAATGCTGGAAATGCTCTAAACATTTTCTGAATGTCTGACGGTCGGTGGGTGGAATGATACTACTAGCTGTGTCCGAATCTGAAGATCGCTGCCAGTGTAGTGATGAAGGTCAGTGTCACAGAGTCGACACCACGTCCTGACATTGTCAGTCTATCAAAATCTTAATGCTAGATATTGGCGTTTAGCTGTGCTGGTCTTAACCATAGGATTTGTTTTACCCGGTAAAAAATATTTAAAGACGGCTGCCTGGGCTCTGAAGGCGGATTCAAGCCCGATCGTGGCCTTCTTCCCTCAGAAGGGAGCATGTGTTACATTTGAGACACACCCTCGTGTGGCGTTTCCGTTCTCTTCATGACGTAAAGATATGGCGAAACCCACGACATCGAGACGCGACGCTTTGTTTTGAAGCGCCCAAATGAACCGGAGCTCAGCCAACCGCACGTGAGTGTCTGTTTTATTAGTAGATTTGTTTTATTATTCTGCAAAATGAGATGTTTGAACAGCTGAAACAGTGAGCTGTGTTGCTGTGTGTTGATACTCAAATCGATAGGATGTTGATGAGTGATTAGATTTGAAAGTTAAACAGAGACTGTCGATGACGGGGTCTTCACTCTGTTGTTGATGATGTGGAGTAGAGGTGAAGGTTTTATGTTTTTATATTTGTGTATTTGCAGTTGTTCACTCTTCCCTTGCTATATATGTATTAAAAACGTTTCTGTGCTGAAAAAAAGATGCTGAAGCTAGTAAGTCGTTCCTCTCTGGCTCTCTAAATCAGCAGCTAGCTAGTGTTCTAACCTGTTGTTTTTTTAGAAGGGTACTCATTACTTGAGTCGTCGATTAGAGAGATTAGATTAAATTATCTTAGATTAGATCAGATTCAACTTTCTTGTCAATGCACATGTACAAGTACAAGGGAACGAGATGCACTTTAGCATCTAACCAGAAGTGCAGTAAAGCAACAAGTGCAGAATCTACAATAAATACAATCTATACAATGAACAGTCAGAGATATGGACATATGTGAATATATTATAGAAGTATTGTAAGCTGTTGTAAAATATACATGTGAATATTATATGTTCGATTGTAAAATATATGTGTGAATATATTTTAGTGGTATTGTAAATGTACTATACAGATGGAATAGAAAATGCTGAAGACATGATATACAGATGGAATAATTACATTGGGATGGGAGAATATGTGTATATTAAATTAAATACATATTTATAATGTATATGTATAAACTATGATCATATACAATTTATATGTAATGGGATACATGATGCAGAAAAATATAGTGCAGTCAATAACCAGAATGAGAGATGGATCTCTTATTGTATTTGCAGATGGTACCACGAAATTCAGTGGCTAACTAGTTAGTAATCCTGTGCACACACACAACAAACAGCAATACAAAGAACAAACTAAGCTTAGATTACTGAATTAAAATAGAGTATAGGATGTGTAGAGCAGCTGAGTGATCTATGAACAAAACATATTAGTTATTTTACTGAGAAAGATTGCACAGACGTCTGGAATATCTGAATAGCACATAGATTAATAGGAAACAAAATAACAGTATATATGCAAGATAGAAGTTATGTATCTAAAACCTAGGGGATTTTGCACAAACAGAATAGCAGTGGTGCTGTAAACAAGCATGAGAATATAGCTGTACAAATGAAGGGATGTAGCTAAATGTAAACTAACTTCAAATGTAAACACATGTAAACATCAGTGCATATGTATATATATAATATAATTACTCCAGCCTGTAATGTAATGCCAGCAAAGTATTTCAACTGGCTTTAAAAGAAGTGTTTTTTTTAAGGTACCTCTATGTATTTTGTCAAAGTCTATCGCTTCTAACAGAACTGGAGGGCCATGCCAGAAGCTCATGTCTTGACTTTTGTGCTATGTCGTTACGCCCCTGAGCTACATTTTGCATTTATGAACTGCTCCACAGGAGGCCTCGCTCCAGGAGGGCTGGAGGAAGGAGGCATGAGGAGCACTTTGAGGCTGAAGAAAAAGCAGACTTTGTGCCCCGTGGCACCTGCACCACCATGTGCCCTAATTCAGAGGTGCGGCAGCGGGAGGCACAGAACCGGCTGCACCGCTTCGAGATTCTGGCCGGGACGGAACGCGAGCGCTTGCCGCGGGCAGACCTTGCTCGTGTGGTCAAGGAGTACAGCCGCCCAGCAGCCGGAAAGGACACAACAAGAGCCGGTGACCTGCGGCCGCCAGACGTGCTGCTGAGGACTGTGTGCTATTTGGTGGATGACATAGCAGCTTGCCCAACGCTTCAGCCCTGGACTGAGGTTAGTAACTGTGTTCTCACAGCGAGTGTGGGTCAGGTCATGATTTGTGATCGCCAAACCCTACATGAGCCAGATGGGCTGCTGCGAAGTTGGAGAGCTCATTAAATGGGCCACTGGCTGCTGGCCACTCTGTCCACAGCTGGTGAGAGCTGGCAGGACTATTGTTTAAGATTGCTTATAAATGTTTGAATCCCCTCACTGAATGTGCCATGGACAGTGAGGAAGACTCGCTCTGACTAGTTCTGAGTCATACCTTTAGGAAATGGTGCAAAACAAAAGCTGATGAAAGGGTTTGATGGGTAGTGTGGCTACAGTCATCTGTGGCTTATTAGCAGTCTGAACACAGAATTCTGTGAAGTTGCTTTGTGACCGTGTCTGTGAAGAGTGCTAAAAATATCACTTTAGGCTGGTGGCCTGAATGCAGGCAGAGTGCTTCTAAATAAAGATAAGATGTAAGAACATGAGTGTGAAAAATACTAATATTAACTTAAACTTAAACCAGTCTGTAGGCCTTAGCCCATCAGTAGTATTGACATCCCTGTTCTGTGTCTGGCTGTCTTACAGGTCTACAGCTTTGTGTTTGATCGTTTGCGCAGTGTGCGTCAGGACATGGTCATTCAGCGCATTTGTGGGGCGGATTGTGTGAGTGTACTGGAGCGAACCGTGCGCTTCCTTCTGTATGCCTCTTACCGTCTATGTGGGCAACCGCTGCGGCTTTACGACCCGCACATCAACGACACACACCTGCAGGAGAGTCTGAGCTGGCTGCTGGAGTGCTACGCTGAGGGACAGCACAAGCACCAGGATGAGTTCCAGGCCCTCAGCTTGCTCTACAATCTGGGTGAGTGGAGGATTTTTGTGTATGTGTGTGTGTGTTTTGCGGAATAATTCTGAAGGTATTTATTTATTTATTTTTACATTTTTACATTTATTTGTCGCTGTACAATATACCGTGAAATTTGTCCCATCCGTGGTAGTAAACACACACACACACTGTAGTGTACTAGGGGCAGTAAGCACACACACATCCAGAGAGGTGGGCAGCCAACTCCAGCGCCCGGGGAGCAGTTGGCGCTTAGAAACTTGCTCAAGGGCACTTCAGCCGTGGATTCCACACATTTCTGCCTCGAATGAGTTATTCCATGCCCATAGTTTATGATCAATTCAGTTGGTGAACTATGTACAAATGTTACAACTTACCAGTTGCAGGCCAGTTGTAACTGTTGCTAAAAAGTCTTGCAGCAGAATTGCAGCAGTTTTGTATTTTCCAGTCTGGATACATTAAATATCTGCATCAAAATAAATGTTACCAGTGCAAAGAGATGTTAAGGCACATTTATTTTTTACTACAGAGTTTACATGACATCTGTATGAATCTGATGAATCTCAGTAGAGAGATATGGACTTCCTTTTTTCTTTTTATTGGGATGTGCAATTGTAATTAAAGATTGGTGAGTTGTTCCAGAAGCAGTTACGGTGTGACCCTGCCTTCTTTGTGCTTGACCAATAAGCTAGTGTGTCCAGTGAATTATAAGCAGATTCTTTCTTTGTCCACACCTTGGGCTTTTCATCATTTTGTATTTATTTTTACATTTTTTTTCCCTAAAAAAATGTTCTGTGGAGGTTGTCGGGGATCGCACTGACTGTTCTTTGGTTTTTGTTCATTCTCACAATATTTCTGTTGCCAGCTGCTGTTATGTTCCTTGTCTGACCTGTTAGGTATGTGGTTGTTGGTACTGTTGGGTAATTTTACCACAGAAAATCCCAAAAGTGACCAGATGACAGTCAGAGTTTAAAAGTAAAATAAAGACACCAGTACTTCAATGTTTAGTCTTTAAAGCAAATCAAAACTTAGCGGTACTGACTAAATAGAAAACCATTGTATGGAGTCTACAAAAATATACGTCATCAATGTCTAACGTAATGTAGTTCAGTTTTGATGACTATGAAAGGCTCCACTCTGGTGGCTCTAACAGCTTTAAAGATGTGTTTTACTCCAGGAACAGTTTCCATCCTCATAATCCTCAAGTGTCTTTAAGCAGTATTATGCAAGAATGGTATTTCTTGCTCTTGTTAATGCTTTGGGCCACCCATGTGCAAGCTGTGAGATGCATACATAACCTGCTTCTGAAGTGAAAGAAGTATGTGGACTGACACGGTAGAGTGAATTACATGATTTTACATTACCTCTCCAGAGTTACGCACTGATGTTTCTGGCATGCCGAGCCCAGAGTAGCAACGATAGCAGCAACATTCACCCTATTAAGGATCAGTAGAGCATCAAAATGATTTTAAAGCTGTTATTTTAAATTATTCTACAATGATATACTACAACTATACTCTGGAAAAGCGAAAGGAAATAAATGAGAGGCTGGAAAAGGTATTCAGGCCTGTAGGTGCTTTAAGGCTGCTTGGAACAGGCATGGATGGGCCATCATGAAGAGATAAGAGTTACAAGCTCACTTCTGCCCGACAACCTTCAGCTGAACAGCTCTGTCCTGTTTATTAACAACATTCTCCCAGCAATTTCCAAAGTCTGAACAGTCACTGTGATGCAGCTAAGTAGATCACATATTAAAGATCATGTATCCCTCTAAATTATATAAGTAATAAATGATTAAGGTTACATATATATATATATATATATATATATATATATATATATATATATATATATATATATATATATAAATTTGTAAAATTATCATAAGTATGTTGGGTGGGTTGGTTATCTCCAATCACCACCTTCGATACATTTTAAGATTGCTTTCATTAATGACCTTGCAGCCTCAAAGAGATTACTACTAAGTATTTTCATTACTGCTTTCATTATTTTTCATTCTGTGCATATTTTTGGGGGTTTCCAGGTTCACCACGAGCTACGCAGCATGCCCTTGCGCTACCTCAGAGAGTACGGCACTCTCCACCGGTTCAGTTAGCTCTTGCAGTCAGTAGGGCCTACATGGAGCGCAACCCTGTCCGGCTGCTACGCCTGGCTCGGAAACTGGACTTCTTGCAGGCCTGCGCCCTCCACCGGCATCTGCTCTCTAGTAGGAGAGATCTACTGCTACTCTACAGCCATGGGCACAGCAGCCGAAACTGTCGCTTCCCTATCCAGAAGTTAGCAGACATTCTGTCCCTGGAGCAGTCCTTAGCTGCACAGCTTTGCCAGGCTCATGGGATACAAATTAGCGGGGACTGGGTCGTCTTCTCTAAGAGTGCTTTCACAGAGAGCCCGTCTGGAGAGCTGCAGTGTGCACATATGCACAAACTAGTGGACGACAAGCAGCGAGACCTTTCAGTTGGCAGCATCATTCATGGCATCGCTTGAAGACAATTTTTAAAAGGGGTGTTTGCCAAAATTTCAAACATTTCTTGGATGTAAACCTGGAGCAGTGTTTTAATAGAGAGAGTGTCCTGTCTTGCTTTTAAACACTATGGTTTGTTTTTGTTCTGGGTCTGTTCACAATAGGTTACTGTGAAACCAATATGTTGACCTATAAACCACATTTTTAGGTGGCACCCAAATTATATAGCTTTTATCCATGGGCATTTCAGTGACCTTCTCCGTTGTTGCAAGTAAAAGTGTTATTAATAAAGTGTTTTTAATTTAATGAAATCTGTAGACTACATTGTACAACAAGGTGTATTTTAATAATGTTTCAGACATGCAGCATTAGTAAAAGTGGGGGTAGAAAAAACACCATTTGATATTTATAAAAAGTTAAGTAAAGTACAGAAGCAGATAATCCAGAAAGCCTAACGTTCTTCCTCCATAAACTTTCTTACAATGTAACTTTTCTTCTTCCGCAATACTTTTAACTGCAAAAATCTCCCAATTTTTTTGTGTGAAAATGATCTTCTTTGTTAACAATAATACAACATGGCAAAGGATTACCCAAAGAGGACCTCAGCATTATGCGTAGCCCAATGCTGCAACCTCTATAGTTGGAAAACAGGTAGCATGTCATGGTAGTTGGTTCTGCCAGTATATTTAATGATGCCATTGGTTACAGATCAGGTTGAAGGAGGAACACGCAATGCTCATCCTCAAGTTGCAGGGGTATGCAATCAATAGACGTTGACTACATTACAGTCCTTCCAGCCTTGTATGCCTTCTGGACACGATGCCCACTATAGATGTCCAGAGGTGGAAAAGTACAGAAAAGGAGGACTTGCAGTAAGTGAACATATTGATAACACCACTACCTGTCAGTGAGCTACCAGACCACGTGGAAGACTGGGGTTCGATTCCCGGTCTGGGTGACTATGCTGCTGCGCTACACTAATAAGAGTTCTTGGGCAAGACTCCTAACACTATATTGGCCCAACGCTGTAAATACCTAGTAAGTTGCTCTGGATAAGAGCGTCAGCTAAATGCTGTAAATGTAAATGAACCTGTCCAGCAGCACATCTGATCCAAACCTTTCTCTCAATCTGACCAACGAATATTTACAAATTGAACCAATCAGGACATAATTTTGTTTATTATCGTCGTCATTTGCGATATACCGTACAGTTTAGCATCGCTCTATCGATTCAATTCGATATATTGTGCAGCCCCTCTGCCCGGGTTTGTTTTGGCCCTCCAGCAGGCGGACTCTGAGGAGTCGTACTGCAGCGGCTTGACTGGAGGCACACAAAACGATGGGCGAAGCTGAAGCTGTACCAGCCGACGAAAAGCAAGCGGATTCGGGGATCTGTGCCACTGAGGAGTCGGTGGTATGGAGTCAGGAGGTGGAAGTGTGTCTCTTTCACGCCATGCTGGGTCACAAACCCGTCGGTGAGATGCAGTTTTTGTGTTTTCTGAAGTGTCTCCTTTTCGTAGGCCTTGAGTCCCCGGCGCAGAGTTCAGCTTGATCCGTGAGCCGACAACCCGCAAGCCGGTGTGGTCGGTCACACTTTCTAAAGCCGGAGTGGCAGAGTTGAGTCGAATTACTTGGATAGATGGTGTAAAACCGTGGTCTTAGCTAATGAATAAGACGTTAAATCGGAAGGCGTCTTTTAGTTTTGTGTTTTTTGGCTAGTTGGAAGCCAGTGCTTCCAGTGAACTACCGTTAGCTGGCTAGCATGCTAGCTAGCACAACACAACCAGACTCGAGCGTGCCAGCGCTGTGCTGTAGCTAGGTCTACAATGCTGTTATAATTAGCTAGTATTTGACCTGGAAAAGATCAGTAAGGTTATTTACGAAACTGTGCTTTTGTGAAGACAACTTTTGTCGAAAGCACCGGTGGTTTTTAATCACCATCTGCTTTTGTTTAACCTCGGCAACGACCAGCATCTGCCCAGCGAGCAGATGTCAGGGGAGTCCAGCCAGTTTTATCACAAGATCGGTTAAAAAAACTATATTTATAAATGAGTTTAATTAAGCATGTAACCTACTTCCTAACTTTGACCAAAAAAAGCATTAAAACGGCTCTGTTTGGTGCACAGAAGAAATGTCTGAAACCGTTGATGCAGCGCTAGTGCGGTCATCCCTAACTTTGACTTCATACGACCGAGACCTGGCTTTCTCTGGAGACCGAGAGAGACCCGCGGGTTCATGCTCAGGGCTCTCTGGTTGCATCCTTTAGTGGTGCTGCAGTCACTGGTGCAAGTTTGGGAAGGGGATGGTCAGACCTCCTGAATTAATGAGAAATTATTTTAAGGAATTGTATTTTATTTGCTGGATGGTTTATCACAATCTTCTTCATGAAGGTACTTTGCTAAGTTATTCAGAGCAACTTGTAGATTAGACTAATAATTGAATTTACAGATGATGGGAAAATGCTCTCATTGAACAAAACTGCATTTCTGGAATAAATATGCATCAGAAAACACATGACGATATTACTTCTTAATATGTTCTTGCTTGCTTTTGTGTATAAGATAAGACAAGATAATCCTTTATTAGTCCCACAGTGGGGAAATTCTCAGTGTCGCAGGAGAAAAGAGATAGCAAGACACTCAGATGCAAAAACGTAGATAAATTACCACTATATACACAAAATAAATAATAGAAGTAAAAAAGCAATAACTATTATTTACAGGTAATTGAAAAAGACTCTTAATTGCACGTAAGTGGGTGGGTGTGGGGTATTGCTCATTGTATTTTTTACATTGAGGGATCTCTATTCCCTGAACATGTGTTACTATTGAGCAGGACCGGTAAGCCCAATAGGAGAGCGATTAGACAATAAAATAAAAATCTGTGCAACAGGAAGGCCTTTTTAGCCCATTACCTACAGTACAATGCTGGGATAGTGTCTGTATCGGCAGAACATTGCTTAAAAAGGTTTAGATTTGACGATATTAAATGATTTGTGTAATAACAGATTATTTGAAATTGGGTTACTGCTTTTAAATGTCTTTATTTGATCCACTTTACTGCATTTATAGCCCTTTTATAAGTACTATTTGAATCCATATAGACTTATAGTTATATAGTTATAATATCTTTTTATCCCCAAGTAATACATGAATAACTGATTTGCCAACATCAGGGACTAAGCCCAGTGTTGTCTGTCATAGCTAGGTAGCCTAACTAGCAGTTGGATATGCCGTGTTATTTATGTTCCTGCACTTTCATCCATGTTTATTGTTCCTGAAGCATCTAATTTACACCCCTGGCTGCAGTAACCCACCTCTAGGTCAAATGATTAAGTCAGTCCTACACTATATTCTTTCAGATTAGGAGTGGTACCTGTTTTCTTGGACCTCTCCAGCACATCAGGCTTGGCATTTGCTTTGCGTCTCCTGACTTAGACATATGAATGTACATCACCCACAACAAACACAATGTTCTATGTCATTTTCAAATTCTGAATCTTAGACAGAAGGGATTTGCCCCTGAGATGTTGAGGTTGTTCTCACAGATGTTCTGAAGGGTCGCTTAGATGTTTTTGCTTCAACCCAAATCTCAAAACATAAACATTAAGCTACTTGCATAGCCACATAAGTGCCTATCTTAGCGGAGATACAAAGTACTTTTGTTGTTAGATTTAAAGTAGCCAGGTTAGCTTAGTGGTAGGTACAGACCACATTGAATTGAGTGTAAAATGTAATATGAAATAAATAACTTGCAACCAGAATAGTGACTGACTGACTGAAGTTATTGTAGGTTTGTAAGCCACTGTAAGTCTGCTCTGCAGTTGAGTTAACTGGATAGTTGTTAACTATGCTTGCTTTAGCTATGCTGGGGATTAATGGTTTTTGTCCTATTTCAGGGGTTAACCGTCACTTCCATATGATTTGCATCCGTGATAAATTTAGCCAAAACATTGGGAGGCAAGTATCTTCAAAAGTCATCTGGGATCATCTGGCGACGATGTACGACATGCAGGCACTGGTGAGGCACATTTGACTCTGAACGTATCATAAATTGCGGTAAGAAGAACATAGCTAATCTCTCCTCGTTCCGGCAGCACGAGTCGGAAATACTGCCCTTTCCCAACTCAGAAAAGACCTTTGTCCTACCTGAAGACATAATACAGGATGTTAAGGAAGGTGAGTCGCGTTAACGTGTATTTTAGTAGGTTTAGTCCTGCCTTTGTGCTTTGTCGAGTATTTGCCATAAGTGTGGTCTTCCTCACTTGCTGCAGGAAAAGTAGGCTCAGAGGATGACTTGAAGGAAGAGTTCAAAGAAGAGAGGGACCTTTCCGCCACACATGAAGAAGGTTCTGTTTTTGCCATTTTCTCCATGTAGCTCTCCTCCTCTACCTCTCTCCTACCACTTTCTTTCTCTTTCTCTCTTTCTGACGCAATACGTCGTTTTAAGCCTTCGTCATTGCTTTTTTTTCTTTTTCTTTTTCCTTTCTGGATCGTTCTCCCATTTGGCACGTAGCTTGGTGCAGCTCACCCTGGTGATTTGTGTCTCATTTTCAAAGGTCTGGGTCCCAGTATTCCTGGCCAGGAGTTTGCAAGGTATGGACAGAAGAAAACGTTTCGCTCTGTTCCAAAACTCCAGCTTGAGCTCAGTACAGACCATCTCAGTACCAGAGGCCTCTGTAGGCTGCCTTCAGAGACCTCTGAGCATGTGCGTCTTTCTCTGTCCCTCTTTATCTTCCTCACTTTCTCTCTTTTCCTTGTGTGTAGTTTTTGTACCTTATCTTGTCCTGCTGTTTGTGTTGAGAGAAGCATGGTGTGTCAAAGAATTTGGCTGTAGGGGTGGGGGGGGTTGAATGAGTGTTAAATGGCTGCCGACTTTATTCCTAATAGTAAAATATGTATCCAGGACCAAATATATATGACTTAATCCATAACTGTTGTTCGTCCTGGGGAAAAAGTATTAAATTAAATTAAAATGTGGGGTTTTCAGACCACATGTCAAATGGCGGTGGCGTAAACAGTCTAATGGCAGCAAGTTATTTGCATTTTCTTCCTCAAGCTTTTGTTTTCTTGCAGAAGTTGGGCTCTTAATCTGTGTGACGGCTCAGATTGGGGTAACACTGGCAAGTGATAGGCAGCTAATTAGCCAACAGTTTATGTATAAAGTATGTAAAGAATTAATTTACTAGCATTTTGCCCTTCAGCATCATTCAACATCTAGTAACGAGAAATTCTTCAAACCTACTACCATACTGTTTTCTTTTATTTCCATGAACAAAACCTCTAAACCAGTCCAAATGCCTTGTAAAAGCTGATTGGGTTTTAATGATCTTTTGTGAAATAGAGCTGTAAAAGTTAAAATGTAAAATGTTGTTTGGTTCTGAGCTATCACTCTGCACTTAATATTTTAGGCTAAAATGTGACATGCTTTAAATGGAATACATTTACTTAAATTAATTTTGCCACAGATAATTTGCAGATACTGAATGTGTTGCTGAATCAAAGTATTAAAATACAAAATCAGTAAAGAAGGAGCTGCCCCCTGCTGCATTTTTTTATTAAGCCAACCTCCTTGCATACACAAAATCTCAAGAGTTGGACCTGATGCCCAAAAGAGCTTTAACCTGAGAACGTCTGTTGTGTGTCAAGTGTTGCAGTGTTGCGTGTTCAAGTAGCCTTGAATTAGCCTCAAGTAGTGGTAAATTAGTAGTAATAGCAGAAGTACATTTGGGCCAAATTTTCCTGTACGTCTGGACTAGTGGACTAAGGTGCTGCCACTGTGATCTGAGGGTTGCAGGTTCAAATCATCAGCAGCAGCAGCTGGAGTCTAGGAGAGCACAATTTCTCTCTTGCACTCTCAGGGTTGGGTTGATGGCACATCCTCCCCACATCACTTCTAGCTGACTCCTGTTTGTTAGCACAGGCGTCTCTTAGCTGTTGTATCATAGCTGGGAAACCAGTGCCTATGCGCGCGCTGGCTACCTGGCACTGTTGCATCAGGAGGAGACTTACCAAATTGGGTAGGAAATGAGGTTCTTAAAAAAAAATACATACACAAAAAAACCTCAACCTTCTTGTGAAGTAGCCTTTCAAAGTAAAATGTACATTATTGTCCCCTATCCAAAATGGCCCTGCCATTATTTCCGCTGTCCCTCTGTTTCTTTTCTGTCTCATCAGGCAGCAATTCCTCAGTGAAGACGGAGCGCTCGAGCAGCGGGCGAGAGAAAGAGAGAGAGCGCGACAGGGAGAGGGGGGCCTCGGGTGAGTCGGGTGGAGGATCGAAGGAGGCCGCGGGCGAGAAGAGGAAGAGGAGCCGCACCACGGACAAAACGCTGAGCTCCGGCAACCCGTCCAGCCCTGGAGGAGCCAAGCGCCGCAGGACGTAAACGCGGCCAACAGCGGGCGACCTACGGACTGGTGGCACATAGAGACGCTGGCTGGTTGAGACTGGGAGAAATGGCGTACGCTGGCCTGATCTGCTGCTCAGCTAAGGTTAAAGAGAGAAGATCTGAGGAGATATTGTTAGATGTTCCGGCGTTTAAGCTTACTGCTGAAGCTCACACTGATGAGAGGAAGCTCTTGTGCTTCACATGTGTTGAGCATTTCCCAGAAGGAAGGGCAGACCACTAGAAAAAAGTATAAGTAATTGACGAGCAGCGCCAACTTGCTTTTGCGATGCTGCTCATTTGGAAGGTTAGAGGCAGATATGTGGTTCATGGGTTTTGTTTGTTTGTTTGTTAGTTTATTTTTTTAAAGGTAGTTTTTTCTGTCATGTTGACACGTCGAGTTTTTCTTTTGATTGAACTTGTGCAACATGAAGATGTGAGGTACAGTTGCATTGATGGAAACAGTGAATACATGATCTATGATGGTCAACGATAGGTCAGTTATAGAGTATGTGGTATGATGGTCAGTTAGCGATGAGTCTTTAGTACATAAATAAAATGTGGGCTCTGATTGAGGGATCCTCCTTTCTTTTTCACAACGTACACACGACTGTAGTGAACATTTACGTCTGTCATGCAGTACAGCTAGTATTTTTTTTACCCATCTGTGATTGCTCAAATTCAGAAGTCAAGTTCATTGGTAATACAACTTTACATTGTACTTGTGTAGGCCTGTGGATCATCATCATAATCCCTTACATACTGTTAAGGTAAAATGTGATTTTACAACCATATTGTTTTACTGTATTTATTTCCTGCTCTTGTTTTAAAAGGTGCAAAGCCTTTTATTAAATCAGGCTGTACGTTAATATCGGTGTGAGTTCTGTTTTGTTATGATGAAATACAGATCCAGAAGATTCTAGGTTTTTATTGTTCTGGTGCAACCCCCAGCTGTTTCACTCTTCTGTACCCGTAGACAATGTATGCACTCTCAAAAGTGAAGGTGGCAAAAGGGGTTCTTTGGAGCATTACAATTAAATGACACTTGGCTCCCCGAAGAATCATTCAGCAGATGGAATTTTGTGAGTAATTTGTGCCAGTGTTAATCCCAACTGTGACTTAATCTTAGTTTAGGACTACATACCATTTATGAAGGGAGATTGTCCTTTGAAATGATTTTTTAGGGATTAAAAAAGGGATTATTATATTACAGATTATTATATATGACCTTTTAAGGTGTTAAGATTTAACTGCAAACAATACATTAGCAGGTGGACACGTCTTACACGAGCCTATAAATATAAATGTTTCTTATTTTGAGATTGTTGAGATGTTGTAGGAGTATAGGACATTTTAAATATGTCTATTTTTTTTTTTTTACATTTTAATTCTGTTCTCATATCTAAGTAATTTTGCTTAAATAAATACATACAGTTCAATTTAATTTATTTAAATTACATTTGAGTAATCTTGTAATAATCCTACAACAATAAAAATAATGAATAGTGAATTTGTAACAATATTAGAACCATTTAGTGCTGCAGTCATATGTATTTGGACAGTAATTGTTACTAGATTTAGATTGGACACGCAATATGTGATTGGAGTGTAGATGTTCTGCTTTAATTCAAGGGGTTTAACAAAGATATTACGTTAACCGGTTTGGGATTCTAGACATTATTGTGTAGCCACTCCATTTTCTACAAACTAAACAGTAATTGGACAACTTTTAGCTGTTTGCAATAAACCAATCAACCAAAAACAATTAAAATATCTCAAAACAACTAATAGAGCGAGTGCTTTCTCCAAATGCAACACAAAAATGCCTTTCGATGACAAAAACCCTTTGATGACAACTGCAGTTTCAGAATTATTCAGCCCCTTCAGGACAAGCGTCTTTAGTACTTAGTAGAGACCCCTTTACTATTGTGACCTGCTGTAAACATGATGCATAGCCAGACACCAGCTTCTGGCAGCGTTCCTGACAGCTACCTCTATCAGCAGTCACCTCATCGTTCAACAACAGAAGCCCAGTTCCATTGGCAGCCATACATGCCCATGGCCTAACGGTGCCTCCACCATGTTTGACAGATGATGTGGTATTGCTATGGATTATGAACCCTTAATTTCCTTCTCCATACTCAATTTAATCTTGGTTGTATCTGTCCAAAGACTCCTGTTCCAGAACTGGGCAGGCTTTTTTAGATGCTTTCTATGTGTCGAACCCCCTTGAGAGTGTTCCTTGACTTGATGTTGTGAAGGGTGTTTTTTCTTCTGTTTCTGCTACTGTTTCTAACTACTTGATAGTTATTTTTTTTACTTCTCCTAACGTTGGCCTCCATCACTTGCATTAACACCTTGCATATTCCCACCAACTGTACCAAATGTAAATTCAACACTAGCAATTAACTCTTTAACTCCTACATTTGTGAGGAAATCTCAGGCCACACCTGGCCATGAAACTGCTAACAGTGAAGTGTTATTTTTGAGCTAATGAAAATAGAGGGACTGTGTGGAAAATTGCTGTAATCTCCAAGTAATTAATGCAATATTTCTGCTAACCCTCTTGAATTAGAGCTGACATCTTGCTTGCTTCATCACAAATTCATTGTAATGGTGTACAGATGCAAAATTACAAAAATGTGTCCAAATACTTATGGGTCTGACTTTATATAAAGTCCATATTTGGATTTTCTTTTTAGAACTCCTTGATGGGTGTTAATCCCAAAAACTATTCAGAAACTATTAGAAGCCTGAAAATGCAAAATCTGAGATCTAAAGCTCAAAGTTTTTATCCGGTGAATCAGTCGGATGTCAACAGTCTCAGTATTGTAATTCACACTCTGAAGGAAAGAATGAATAAATATTTTCTGAATCTAAAGAGAGTTTGTGTGAATGTGCTGAGTCACTCAGGCTTGCAGTGTGGTGCTGGTGCTTTCCCCCCAACCTTTTCCTCCCTTTCTCCTAACTTTCATCCCGATGTCCCCCCCCCACCTCTCTGTTTAGATTCTCTTGCTGCCTTTGCAGTTCTCTTGCTTCAGCATCCCTCTCTCTCTCTCTCTTTGTGTGTGTCTCGGTCTCTCTCCTCATGCCCTCCTCCCTCCCCACTTAAAGTGCCGCATTGCTGTATCAAAGTGGGGTGCGTTCACTACGCAGACAGATTTAGAGCGTGCCACCCCCTGTGTTGGATTACTAAGGGAGAGGGTGTTCAGAGAGAACACGCTGTGCTGCCTGAACACACAGCTGCAGGTAAGACACCAAAAACAGCTGTCTGGTAATGTTTATGCTTGTGTTTACCCTGCAGTCAGAATTCATTTTAGGACGTTTCTCTGGGATTATGTTTTTGGTGTACTTATAAATAGGGGTAACATTTCCAGACTTTTCCTCTGTTATCTTAACTGTTTAGATAGACTTCACATCTGTGTTAAATTCTGATAGATAAATCTGCCTGATTTTTTTTTTCTTCAATATATTACAATGTTGTTCGTTCTGTCTGTGAAGAGCAGGGGCACCCTGGGTGGGAAAGTTCTCTCTTCTTTCCCTCCGTGTTCTTTTCATCATGGGGAAGGAAAAGATCCACATTAATATCGTTGTGATCGGCCATGTGGATTCTGGGAAGTCCACCACCACTGGCCACCTCATCTATAAGTGCGGGGGCATTGACAAGAGAACCATCGAAAAATTTGAGAAGGAGGCTGCAGAGGTACAGCTAGATTTCAACTTTCCAGAAGCTTCTGTGTTTAATGTGGTACCCCTTAAGGGTTTTCAGTCTTGGAGATGAAAACTGAAAGTAAGGAATACAGGAGAAAAAAAGCAAGAAGTTGGGAATTTGAACTGGCATCTATGGTTTGAAAAGGTCAATTCATGTGTTAATGGGCATATTTGTGGTGTTATGTGATATGTAGCAGTAAACAGTCTGGCTTTTGTGACTCCAGGCCACTCCCTCTGTGATCGAAAAGACTGGCATGTAGGCTCCTTGATATAATACTCAGTCAAATGTTAAAAAGTAATATTTATTCATGAAATATGACATGCACAAATCTAACGAACTTCAATACAAATTTAATATTTTGTAATGATTTGTACTTAAGGTTTACTGAGTTAGTTCCTACCAGTAAACAATACACATTGACATTGGAATTCTACCTATTACATGTTTAAATCAAAGAGTTACATGCAAGAATAGAAATTTCCCAAGGATGCAGTTGGCACTATAAAGAAGTCAGATATAACACAAAGGATCGGGTTTCTAGAGTGGACTTACACTGGATTCAGGAATACACAGACTTCAGATTCTCTGTTAAACAGGAGCTTTAGTCTTGACTTAATATTTAAAGACTTCACTGACTGAATTACAATTCTAGCATTCCAAAAAATCATGTAAAAATGGAATTTTCATCTGTTAAAATAATAATAATGTAAAATTATGTTATAATGTAATAATAATGTAATTTCATACTAATAAAACTGTGAACATCAGAACATTTCTACTTCTTAAAGTTAAATCTCTGAAAAAAACAAAAACAAAAACCTGAAATCTAATGACCCTCCATACACAATTGTCTTAAAATGAGGGAAGATGGTCATGTTACAGATGTGCCAAACAAATGTACTAGAAAAGGATGTTTGTTTTATGTTTCTTAAAGCTTTCTCTTCCATCTCTTGTCCAGATGGGGAAAGGTTCCTTTAAATATGCCTGGGTTCTGGACAAGCTGAAGGCGGAGCGAGAGAGAGGCATCACCATAGACATCTCCCTCTGGAAATTCGAGACTTCTAAATACTACATTACCATTATAGATGCTCCAGGACACAGAGATTTCATCAAGAACATGATCACAGGGACTTCCCAGGTAAATCCGCATCAGGTATCAGTTATCCAGGCAGAGGCTGAGACATTGTGCATTTGAGAAACATCTTAGCTTAGATACTACTAAGCACAAGTCAATAAAGAGTCAATAAGGAGACCATAACACTCCTTAGTGCCTTGGACATAGTAGTGTCAGTGCTCAATGTCTGCAGAAAATCCCTTTTGCCCCTTATGTAATCCAGCTGGGATAAGTTCAGGTTTGGTTAAATCAATAAACTATGACTCACTGTCCTTTCTTTTAACCTCCAAAATTTTGGCTTTTGTCAATTGCCACCCACTAGCTACTCCCCACATGATCACATTATGCTGCCTGTACTGCTGATATACATGAAGCCTGCCACATATATTCAAAATGCTGTAAATACAGCAGTGATCAGACAGATCACCATGCTTGCAGGAGAGCACTATCCGCCAGCTCTAAAACATTCACTAACAGATACCTTTACTAGCATCATGCTGAGTGATGGAGGAAGAGACAGCAAGGCCAAATTTGCAGTACTCGAGCCATAGATGGATGTGGCTTCACCAGGCATTGACATTGCAATCTTATTGTGATTTATTATTTTTTAATTTATGGCCCTGCTTCAAGGAGAGATAACATATTTAAGATTAGCTCTTGGAACCTTATCGTCATATTTCTTTACTGTTATAATAAAATGACATCTTTGCATGCACAAGACAACTGAACAATTGGTTCTCATAGTCAACATGTTGGGTGAGGACAAAATGGTCAGGTGTGAAGACCTGATTGACTTTGAGAAGGGCCAGATTGTTATGGCCAGACTGGGTCAGAGCATCTTCATAATGGCAGGGATTGGAGTGGTTTTTGTCAGCTATTGTTGGTAACTACTGAAAGGGGTTCAAGACATAAAACAAAACTGGCAACAAAGTGTTTATCAGTGTATGGGTATGACAAAGGCTATCCCATCTGGCCAGAACCAACAGAACAGTGATTGTGGCATAGGTCTCAGAAATGTTTAATGATTGTTACAGGGCTTCTACATCATAATACACAGTGCATCAAACCTTCCTGTGTAGCTGCAGACTAGAGAGCCCATGCTAACCCCTGTCCACCATCACAAGTTCCTACAGTGGGCACACAAGCATGTGGACTTGATCTTGGAGCAAGGGAAGACAGTTGCCTGGTGTTGCACCGAGTCTGAAGTTCTCTTTTACATCACTTGGATGGCAGGGTACTTGTTTCTTGTTTACTTGTGAGATGCACTGAATCTGTGTCATATCCATGGCAGATCCAGCTCGCAACTCATGAGTAAAAGGATCTGATGCTAATATCTTGGTGTCAGATACCACAGGGCACCTTCATAGGTCTTGTTTAGTGAGCAATTCGGTGGCACTCAGATTCAGCATATTATGCAGATGATCCCAATCTGTGTAGTTGCTGCAGGACTCCATATTTGTAACAAATACTTATCTTTATTCATTCCCCTGGTTCTCTCTAATAGGCAGACTGTGCCGTTCTGATCGTGGCAGCTGGTGTGGGTGAGTTTGAAGCAGGTATCTCCAAAAATGGGCAGACGCGTGAACACGCCTTGCTGGCCTACACTCTGGGCGTCAAGCAGCTGATCGTAGCTGTCAACAAGATGGACTCCACGGAGCCGCCATACAGCGAGAAGCGGTATGACGAGATAGTTAAGGAGGTCAGCGCCTACATCAAGAAGATCGGCTACAGCCCTGCCGCTGTGCCCTTTGTACCCATTTCAGGATGGCATGGGGACAACATGTTGGAGCCCTCCTCTAATGTAAGTCCTGAGAGTATGTGTGTATATGCATAGATTTGCACAAATGCTTTCTCATACTGGTATCATCAGTGTGTAACACCATCGTCCACTGCAGATGCCATGGTTTAAAGGCTGGAAGCTGGACAGGAAGGAGCTTCATGCCACAGGAATAACTCTTCTGGAGGCCCTGGACACTATCCTGCCTCCTACACGTCCCACTGACAAACCCTTACGTCTTCCCCTGCAGGATGTCTACAAGATCGGAGGTACTGTAGGCAGGGTTCACTTAACTAGGGTTAAGCATCAAAATTATTGCAACACTACATTGTACACTCACTGAGCACTTTATTAGAAATAGTGTACTAAGTTTGTGGCGTAACCAGCAAGCTGATTGGCTGATTGGCAGAAGAGTGGGACTTGATCCGTAAACAGACGCCATGTCGAGCATTACGAGAACTCCTATTATTATTTCAGCCAGTGATTGGTCTCCTCGTCTTCCTCTGGGATTCCTAGATGATTTTTTAACATTTTACTTTGAACATAAACAATGCATGCCATTTCAAAGTGTCTAAACTTTTGCCTACAGTTATATTTCATCTAATCAAATCAAATGACAGTGGGCCACCATTGGTAACAGTTAACTCTTTATTCAAAGCCTTAATGCTGCTGTCTCTGCTCAGGCATCGGGACAGTACCTGTGGGGAGAGTTGAGACTGGCATCCTGCGGCCCGGCATGGTGGTGACCTTTGCCCCAGTCAACATCACCACTGAAGTAAAATCTGTGGAGATGCACCATGAGTCTCTGACTGAAGCTCTGCCGGGAGATAATGTGGGCTTCAACGTGAAGAATGTGTCAGTGAAGGACATACGCAGGGGAAACGTGTGCGGAGACAGCAGGTCAGACCCACCCCAGGAGGCCTCAGGTTTCACAGCACAGGTCAGTAAACACTGGACTTTTTATTATGCCAGAGTAACACACGATGACTGGTACTGTTGTACAGTAACTGATTCCTAATTCATGCTGGATGAGTTTTGCTCAATTTTACTAAGCTGTGAAGATTTGTTTCAGAATCTGGAACTTGATTTTAACAGCAATGATCAGCCATAACATTAAAAGCACTGAGATAAACTGAAGTGAATAACATTAATTCTTGTTACAGTGGGATATACATATATTAGGCTGTGAGGCAACAGTCAGTTCTTGAAGTAAATGTGTTGCAACAGGAAAAATGGACAAGCATAATGATCTGAGCAGCTTTTACAAGGGCCAGATTGTGATAGTTTCATCTCCAAACGTTTCCAGTATGCAGTGGTTAGTCCCTACCAAAAGTGGTCATGGCACCCAAGACTCATTGATGTGCATGAGAAGCGAAGCCTAGCTCATCTGGCCCGATCCCACAGAAAAGCTACTGCAGCACAGACTGCTCAAAAAGTTAATACTGGCTATGGCTTGTTAGCTCTGCCATGTCTTGATGGGTCAGAGCTGTTTTGCCAGCTCAAGGGGAGAGTATTCATTTTTTGTTATGGCTTGATTGGTGTATATTATATTTATGTATATTTTATCAATTATTATGGTACATATTGTGAAAATGTCTTAAGTATCATGATTTAATATTTTTGCTGTATCGCTCACCCCTCCTTTTACGGTACTAAAAGTCAGTGTCAGTCACATTTCATACTGTAATGTTTTTCAGAGTGAAGTGCTATCTGAAAGCATTTATGGGCTAGCTCGATGATGTGAGCAGTGGCAGTTGGGGAGACACCTGCTAATGTTGCTTATTATTATTACTTGTGCCCAATGTTGCATGCTATCATAGCTAAAAAACAGAAGATGTTTTAGAGGCTGGCAAAAATATTACATTTTGATGGACAATTATGTAAAGACAAGAATATTAAATATGATATAATATGACTGAACCTAAAGAGGTCAATTTCAGGCTCACTTACTTTTGACAGTGGTCTGCCCTCCCTGTGGCATACTAGGATTTGATTCCCTGGCCGGGCAAAGGAGTGCCTGGGCAAGGCTCCTAATTACATTCACCCACCTGTGTAACATAATTCACATTTAGTCACTCTAGACAGGAACATTAGCCAAATGCTATAAGTGGTGCTTTAGCTGGACCTGACGTTCCTTGTAACAGAGGAAAAAAATATACATTCATGCTACCTTCTCGTGACCCACTTATTCTCTTACTTGATGGTGACCCACTGTTTAAAAATATTCAATGTTTGTTATTACTGAATGACATGCCTGTCTAGTACATTTTATATGATTATCAGAACCTTGATGCTTCAGTCCAGGCAATCCATGGAAATGATACAAATGTACTGTAATACCTAAAGTTTACCTCAGTAATACCTGAGTTTCTCCTAACTTTGCGTATTTGTCACCCTCTATTGTTTTAGGTTTTCTAATCACATTTGAACACAAAAATAGTTTTTAAATCATCATATCATCTATTAAAAAAAAGTTGAATCAGATGTACTTGAAAATGGGAAATGATCAAACTAAAACACACTAAAGCTGGTCATTTAAGTAGACCAATATCAGGAATATAAAGAAGGCTAAGACTTGTCAATGATAAAGGATAAAGGTGCACGTATTCGTCACTGTACAGTGTGGACTGTACAGCGAAATGTGTCCTCCGCATTTAACCCATCTGGTAGTGAACACACACTCACACACACACACGTGTTAGGGGCAGTGAGTACACACACACACCCAGAGCGGTGGGCAGCCAACTCCAGCGCCCGGGGAGCAGAGAGGGTAAAGGGCCTTGCTCAAGGGCCCAACAGTGGCAGCTTGCCGAGCCCGGGAATCGAACCCACAACCCTGTTATCGATATCCCGGCGCTCTAACCGCTGAGCCACCACTGCCATCAATGAGCAGCACAGGGGAAATTCCTGGAAAAAAAATAAGAAACATAAGTCTGGAAAGAGTTACATTAAGGCACTTCTAGGGGTCTGGAACCAGTAAACCAGAATAAAAGCTATTATCTCCAAATGAAGACAACTTGGAAGTGTGTAGAGAAAATCACGTCCCACCACAACCACAGCAATGACTTGTCCACAGAGTCCCAAAAGAATCCAGATCCACATTTAAGGAACTGGAGGCCTTGTATGCCTTATTTAAGGTCAGAGTTCATGATTCCACCATGGGAGAGTGGCGTGGTGATGACCCCCCAAATCATTTTTTTGGTTGCATTAATAATGTATTAAGTCAACGTATCTAGTCTAAAACATTGAATTTGGATTGTCATAATCAATCATAATCAATTCATTCTGTGACAAAGTCCTGCACAAAAACGTGTGGTCATCAGTACATGACCTGCAGCTCAACCAAAGGTTACCTCTCAGTGATTTAGGAAACAAATTTAAGCCAGTCCTGACTTGAACCCCACTGAAATGCTGTGGCAAGACTTTAGACAGATGTTACATTAACAATTTTTTTTTTAAATATATTAAATGGAAATTGCTTCAAGAAGCTTTATTGCTATGACACATCCTTTCCATTGCCTCTGTCTGTCTGTCTGTCTGTCTGTCTGTCTGTCCCCTCCCTTTTCTTTCAGGTTATCATTCTGAATCACCCAGGTCAGATCAGTGCTGGCTACTCCCCTGTCATTGACTGCCACACGGCTCACATCGCCTGCAAGTTTGCTGAGCTGAAGGAGAAGATTGACCGTCGCTCTGGAAAGAAGCTGGAGGACAACCCCAAGACTCTGAAGTCTGGAGATGCTGCAATCGTGGAGATGGTCCCAGGCAAACCAATGTGTGTGGAGAGCTTTTCTCAGTACCCTCCTCTGGGTGAGTGTCCGCTCAATAGCAACTTACAAAATATTTCACATTACCAGAGCTGTTACAGAACCAGTACTGCCTTTGAGCGTGAACTGATCAGACTTTACTGGGTAGACCTGCTGTGGATTGAACAGAAACGCACTGAAGCTGGTCACTTAAGAAGACCTTTATCAGCAATGTAAAAAAGGGTAAGACTTGCTTAAGGGTTAAGCCATTTCTAGGGGTCTGGGACTCCAGTAAACCAGAGTGAGATCTATTATCTCCGAATGCAGGCAACTTGGAACAGTGGAAACTCTTCCCTTAAGTGTCTACAGAAACCACATTTCTCCACAACCACAGCAATAACATGCCCAGAAAGTCCGAAAACAATCCAGATGAACATCTCAGTAACTGGATGCCTTGTTTGCCTTATATAAGGTCAGAGTTCGTGATTCCACTCATGATGGGAGAGGTTTTTTTGGGGAAAAATAATGTGTTGAGTTGACTTATGAGTCTAAAAAGGTGAACTGGAACTTTTTGGAAGTTGAGGGTCCTGTTACAGCTGTGTGGGGATAGTTTGCAGCTTCAGCTTTTCATAAGATAAAAAAAATAAAATTAGAGAAATATGACATGTATTGTACATACACCTATCACCTATTATATATACAAACACCTATTGAAGTGAATAACATTAATAATCTCGTTACAGTGACATCTTTTAAGGGGCTATATTTTAGGCAGCAAGTGAACAGTCAGTTCTTGATTGGTGGCTTTAACAAGGGCCAATTTGTAATGGCTATTCGACTGTGTCAGAACATCTCCAACACATCAGGCAGGTCTTGTGTGGTGTTCCTGGTATGCAGTGGTCAGTACCTACCAAAAGTGCTCCAAGAAAGTATACCCAGCATGGGTGCCCAAGGCTCACTGATGCACAGAAGAAGTGAAGGCTAACCCTACTGCTCCAATCCTAAAGAAAAGCTAATCCCGAAGGACTTTGGGCAGCTTTTACCGCTCGCTTTGGGGCAGTCCTGGGTACCACCGCCAGACCAGACCTTGAACCTGGGACAGCTGGCCCTGCTTGCCCGACAGGGGGCGCAGAAGCCACTGCCACGAACACGAACAGAGGCAGACGGGGCCGCTGACGTGGCTTGAAAGGCGGATGGGGCCGCCTCCTTGACCCGTGAGGGCGTGCTGGGCGCCTCCTTGAGTTTACTGGCTGCGATGGGTGCCTCTGTGGCTTGATTGGCGGGCTGGGCCGCCTCCTTGACCCATGAGGGCGCGCTGGGCGCCTCCTTGACCCATGAGGGCGCGCTGGGTGCCTCCTTGAGTTTACTGGGCGCCGCCTTGAGTTCGGAGGCCGCGATGGGCGCCTCCGTGGCTTGACTGGCGGGCTGGGCCGCCTCCGTGGCTTGACTGGCGGGCTGGGCCGCCTCCGTGGCTTGACTGGCGGGCTGGGCCGTCTCCTTGAACCGAAAGGGCGCGCTGGGCGCCTCCTTGACGTGATCCGGGGAGCTGGGCACAGCCACCATAGCAGAGACCCTAGGTGTAGGCCTAGGGCCATGCACCTCGGAAGCAGATGTCGGGTTGAGGTGGCACATGCCCACCTCCATGGGCTTGCTGACAGGTACCGCAGACAACAACGACTCTGGACCCGTAAACCCACCCGGACCGGTCTGCCTTCCAGGCCCAGCAGCTAAACCCCCAGCTCTCTGTGACTTAGGCTGTGACATGGTGGGGGTAGGGCGACCTGGGAGCTGGTCGAGCCCAATAGCGAGCGTTATGAGCTCATCCAGCTCAAGCGACTCACCTCGGCACGCCAACTCCTGCTGCAAACGGGGGGCAAGCCCGTTGCGGAACTGGGCAGCAAGCACAGCGTGACTCCACCCACTACGCGCAGCTAAGGAGCGGAACTCCAGCGCATAGTGGGCCACCGACCTGCTGCCCTGCTCCAGCCACAGCAACAGGTCGCCCGGCGTGAGCCCCCCTCGAGGACGCTGAAACACCGCCTTGAAGTGCTTCAGGTACTCCGAGAAGGGCTCCACGCTAAGCTCCTCCCAGGTGGCTATGGCCCAATCCAGAGCTTCTCCAGCGAGACGGGATACAAGAAAGGCGACCTTCGCCTGGTCAGTGCTGGTTCCTTGACTACATAAATAAACCGAGCACTGAAACAAGAACCCCTCGCAAAGCTCTGGATCGCCTGAATACGTATCCGGAATGTCCATCGGATACGGACTGGTGACTTGGCCGGGAAGACTAGCAGGCTCCAACGAAGTCTGTAAACGATTTGTGAGCCTCTGGATGTCACCCACTAGTTGGGCAACTAGCTGCCGTTGGTTCGCCTGTTGCTGCCTCAGGCAACCAACGGCCTCAGAAACACTCTGTAGAGAGTGCTACTGCTGCCCCAAGACTTGTCCTTGGGCGCGAGCAGCTAGATCGCTGGCATCCATCCCTGCTGTTCGGGGGTATTCGGCCGAGAATTCTGTCATGATCCACTGGGTCAGACAATGAGGGAGAACACTCGCAGGGGATGGACCAAGGCGAGAGAGTTTATTAACTCAAACAGGGCAGAAAACAAGGAAAAAGCAGCAACAGACTAACAGGGTTAACGATAAACAAAAGACAAACGTGACAACCAAACTGGGCAAACAAAAGAGCACACCTGTGGCTGGTGAGGGATGAGGGCTAGGCTAGCATGCCAGGGCTGAGCCAGAACGATACAGAAAACCTAAACCTACAGGCAGTGCCTGGGGAAAACCGTGAAACAGAAAGACAGCGCGGGTCAGGCGCTTCTAAGACTTACTGGACCTCTGGAGCGGAGGGATCCGCTGCCGAACCCAAACAACAGAACCGAGACAGTGACAGGGCTAGCTTGCCAGAACACAGGCAATAACTAGAGCGTGCACCAGAGCTGACTTCCTTGACGAGAGCTTCAAAACCGAAGCAAGGAGAGTTCAGCGCACTCCCATGAACAAGCCCCTAATACTCCTTACGGTGCTCTATGACCTAAGGTGAGCAGGCAGTAGCGGTTCGGCAGCCACACTTGAGTCTCTAGACCGAGGAGGTTTAGCTGACATTAGCAGAGGCCGTTGGAGAGCCCAACAGATAATGCCAGCACTACAAGACACCGGATCCAACCCAGTGTTGACCTGAGATAATCAGAGCTACTAAGAGTTGACAGAAGTCAACTAAAGTCAATTCTTGGCACTGGCTGCTTGCTCTAGCCCTCCCTAAATGCATCAGCCCGCAGGTGTAGCACATAAACCAAACGATGAACAGACACATGTCAAACACAACCTAAAACCAAGATGGTGACGATGGGTGTCAACACAAGAGTCCTTTTCAACATAAAAGTCCAGAACATAACTAAACATGACATGAACATGACAAGACTTTGAAGGGGGAGTTCTTGATCGCCTGTGAGCCGCGGCCCGAGACTGCCCCTGGGGCGGGCACGGCGGCGCGGGTGTGACACCTAAGGTCCTGCCTCTTTGACATTTGCCTCATTAAATCCCAATTAAATTGCCCAATTAAGCCCGGACAGTTTAGCTTCACCCCTGTCTAAATTACTTGACCTGGCCTGGCCTATCAACCCTGGCAGCTTGCTCTTGTCCTCTGTTTTATCCCCTTTTCCCTCTTTCTCTTTTAAACTTGTACTCAATGACCTGAAGTCTGGTTTGTGTAAGGCGCAGATAACCTACACCGCATGAGACGTAGAACACTTAGACACAGTTTCTATCTATGCCACATTTCCATAAAATATGTCTGCTAACCCTTAGGGGGTCTGTGAACACTTAAGTGAGAATGACAGTTTATGTAATTTAGGCTTCTTCCAGTTTTTTCAAAGGGATTTTTTTAAAAGGCACTCATTCGTGACTTACTTTCACACACACTGCTCACATTTGCTCACATGTGGATGAAGTCGTGGTTCTAGCGGAACAATCAGTGTTTCAATATCCGTCTGTGAGTGTGTATGTGAGATGTGTGT
The DNA here is from genome assembly GCF_030463535.1 of Salminus brasiliensis. Taxonomy (NCBI): domain Eukaryota; kingdom Metazoa; phylum Chordata; class Actinopteri; order Characiformes; family Bryconidae; genus Salminus; species Salminus brasiliensis. The sequence goes on from NC_132891.1 coordinate 14,237,156, forward strand.
GTTTTCCAGGACGCTTTGCTGTCCGAGATATGAGACAGACCGTCGCTGTTGGGGTCATCAAGAATGTGGAGAAGAAGGTTGGTGGGAGCGGCAAAATCACCAAATCAGCACAGAAAGCTCAGAAGGCCGGCAAGTGAACCTGAACCTCCTGGCCTGGACCCTGTCCAGCGCCCACAGATCTAGAAGCCCCCACTATGTACCTGGGCACGCTCAGCCCATCCTCTTGCAGCTCAAATACATTCTGCATCGCTGATTGGATGATGGTCTTCTGAATGTGAAGGACAGACAACGTCTATTGAAGGGTTTGCCACAGCCACGTTGCAATTTATCCATTTTACTGCAGTCTCTATATATTCTCTATAATATATCTCTATATATTTATATTGATATAATGCAAGGAGGTTTGCATTTTGAGGTCTGTGCTGCAACAGTGAAATGAATGAAGGTGGGATCAGCACAAGTTTGTTTGGTAAGCTTGTGTGTCTTTAATGACTGATTAATTTATGATGAATAAAATGTTGTTTATTGTTTGTTGTTTATGTTATATTGTTTATAATTTCCTCTTGTTTACAATCAGTCACTACATAACATCATTTACTTATGCTTAATGCACACATTGTCCTTGCTATATGAGGGCACTTCGTGACCCTGAAGCTTTAATGATTACTAAATAAAAAGGCTGCTGACTAATCAGACACATTCACCATGGCCTCAGGCGACTTTTCTTTTATTAAAATCTCTCCTCATAAAATATTTTCAATAAAATGACTGAAGCAGCACATCATATACTTCACATATTTTTAAATGCTGCCTCACTGAATCTTATTCAGTAGGGGTTCCTTAAGCATTTATGAGCATTTATAAATAAAATATATAATAGACTCACCATCTACTTTAGTAGAACCCCCTACATTGTATCAGCGCTTTTTGTATCAGCTCTTATAGGTCCTTTATAAAGGTCTTCAATTAAAGCCTGTAGCCCACCTGTTGCCCTGTACAATCTGTTGGTCACCCTTTACCCCAAGAGTCATCAGTTGTGGTCCTGGATGACATTAGTCCAGCATAGTTTGGTGAGATTCCTGCAAAAACACACCTGATTCAACCAAATGGTGATCAAATCAATTGTCCCGGAGGTTCAGAATTAAATGACCCCTACTCTATTTGGAGCTATGAGATGACAAATTTTTGGGAGGACCACGCCCTGAACCCTTCCTCCTGACCCTCTTGCCCTTATATACCCTCTGCTTCTCAGTTCAACTCTAAGTTGAACAAACGTTGCACCCACCTCCACACCTCCACACGAATGAGAGGGTGCCCGACTTCCAGCACAGACTACAGGAAAGCTGACTTGGACTCCAGGCCAAAAATATTCTAGTCTACCTTACCATATAATCTCAAGACACACCAGCAAATTCATCATTAGTTAGTTTCTGACCATGGAGGACCATTTTCAACAATAGCATGATGAAGTGTGTGATACTGGTATGTGTGTTTCAGGCATAGGGTTGGTACGCATGCCAGTGTAACTGCTAGATTGGGAGTTACTCAGAAATATCCAGCCAAGAACAGTCTTGTGATCAGAAACTCCAGACACCAGGGTTCATCAATTCCGGTCCTGCAGTGGCAATTTTCTTGCTCAAACACACCTGATCCAATTCATCAGTAAATTAGCCAGGCCTAGCAGGTGTGTTACAGCTGGGGAACCATCAAATCGTGCTGGACACCAGCCCATGAGAACCAGAATTCATCACTCTTCTACACTGCCTAACACAAACTAGCCATGAAAATAGATAGGCTATGATCTCGAACTGTACATGAGAATGTTTTTTCCCAATGAATGGCCAGTGAAAATATAGGGAAGGACAGAAGAAAGCCGCTCTGTCTAGTCTGGAAGCCATTTAGAAATGGCCTTCAGCTCAAAAGAAGGCCAGATTGCTAAACCTTGACACAGCTGGATCCTCTAATAGACTTTTCTATGGTTCACATACTTCTCTCCCAAACCACTTCTAAAGCCAATCCCCATTAGTTAGCCACTGATTAGAGTGATAACTTCCCCATTTATGGCCACTCACAGATGTCTGAGAACAGAGTCGATTGGGTTTCATTGCTGCAGGCCAAAGTCTTAGGCCTCTTGTAATGGAGGGAAGGTTAAGAGGACTAACAGACTTAGTGACTTTTTTTTTTAGATGAAGATAAATATCAGATTACTGGTCAACATAAGTGTTGTAATAAATTTGCCGACAGGAGGTTAAACAACCTCTGATGAGGGGTAAAAAGATCCTTTTATCAGTGACCAGTGTTTGGACATGGGGCCTCTTTAGGCCACTGCCACAAATCAAAATCCCATCAACATCACTATATCTGATCCATTTTTACTCTGACACTGCAATATCAGTGTGGCTGCAAAGCATTGTCCACCACCCAAACAACATCTGGTCAGTAGTTGTGCTGTTACAATTAATGGGAGATGAGAATGACTTAAACATCATGACAACAGATTCATCATTTAAAGCAACATCATGTGGAAATTGGTATTTCCTGCTCCTGGTCTCCCCCTACAGTCAGTAACACACTTTACACATGCACAAACTGAGAGATACAGGTGTGAAGTGACAGAAGCATGTGAACAGATACAGCAGAGTAATAGTACTGGATTTTACACAAACATGATTTGGGTTATACAGTGTTACACAGTTCTAGCCAGTGTTATCCTGCCCGCTGTCCAAAGCCACATACTGCAGTTAGCAGCGTGTCAAACCCAGCGTGGCAATGACAGAGATGCCATTCTCCCTGTTACAAGTCTGTGGAGCATCACAGTGATTTTGAAGCTGTTATATTAAGGTAAACATGCTACGTAATGCTGCTTTAAAAGGTCCATTTCACATAAAACATACCAGTTACCTCCCAGTCCAGAAGGACTATATAAGGAAACTTTGCTGTAAAAACAGACCATTTTGAATTATTATTTTTGTTATGTCATGAAAATCCAAACAGCCTGTTTATTAGAGGTAAAGGTGAGTAAAGGTAAAGGTGAGTAAACATAAAATGCACTGGACTAGTAAATACTTAATAACACTCACTAACCTGAATAATTTAAGCTCAACATGAGGATTATCCAACAGGAATGTTCCTGAGCTGGTCTTCTGTTCCACAGTGCTTACACTGAGCTGTTTAGCTAACTGAGAAATCCTGCTTTGTGAAATAACTCCCAGGTCATTCTTCCCTTTTAACTAAGCCTTGTGCTTGTTAAAACTGACACGCTCTTAATTGTAAGAATGTCAAAATGTGCTGAACAGGCCTTGATTCAGACTGATTCCACTACCAGTACCAGCAGGGGTCACTATTGTACTTTCCAGTGTGCCGATAAATGCAGCGGCCTCTCTCGCTGGAGGTTTCACCTGTGTGGAAACAGTCTGCGGCTGTGGTTTCACACATGAATCTGAATCAGACCCGGGTCAGCACAGGCCAAATGCCCTGAACTCCCAGCACTGAAAGTTTTGTAAAAGAGTTTTTTCTTGTTTGTTTGTGTATGTTGTGCTTACCCTTCCTAGACAGTCTTGGAAGTAAGTGCAGACTGTCTAGGAGCTGTTCATGAGGAATTCTAAGATGGATTTTACTGGATATTAGGTTTGACTTTGCATCCAGAAATGGAAATGATTCTTTTTATCTTGGGAACATTACATTTTCGTTGTATTTTCTGGAGGCTTAGCCACAAGTGCAGATCCAGTTAGTTTCTAATTTGCTTTTCCAATGTGCTACTTTGTTTGAATAAATGGTGCCTGATTCTGTATTATTCAAGCATGCGAGTCATGAGATTAGAGTCAGGCTTGATCTATCTTAAAGCATTAACAGTTCCTGTTTTCATTGAGAATTAGAAGCTTTTCTTACGATTCTCTTTTTCCTCAATACCAGGGGCCTCAGTTCAAACATTTTTTAGGCTCTGAAGATTTGAACGTAATGTTGTGGTGACAGGGCTTCCTGTGGAGAAACATGTCCTTTCGCTTCTTCTTGTCATTCGCTCTTTAGAATGGCACTTGTTGCTTTTGAAACTGGGCTCTTAAAAGGATTTGGGCCTGAATTGCGGTTGTTAATGCCAGTTGGCTTTTTCACTCCAGTGTGAATAGTGGCTTAGGCCCAGAGCAGGCTTTTCTGAAGCGATAAGTGAAATAATTACAGCAGGGTGAGTGGGAATGCCCGTGGTGGGTCGGACGCTGAACTGCCATGGTAAATGAAATTGTCAGGCCCCTATTGTTCAGTGCTTCAGTCACAGGACGTTAATCATACTGTACTGTGTGCATGTATATGCATGTGTGTATGTGTGTGTGTGTGAAAAAAACAAATCTTGTTGTACTAGGGGTGATTAAGGAGGGAGGCCTTGGAGACACAAACGCATACACATCCAAGGTGCAAATAATTTTCCAATATCCATTTTAGATGCATTAGTGCATGAGGCATAACATAGTAGACCTGAATTGATTCAAGCAGACAGGCGGTGTGACAGATATATGATGACTAGGATGGGCTCTGTGGGCGATGGGAAAATAACCACGGGCCACGCAACCTTTATATTTTTCTCTGGCCCTCTGCGCATGCTGACATTTCCAGGAAGTAATTGCTTGCAGAGTGAAAGAAGACCTTGTTGACCTGAGGAACCTTTACTCTTTGTTCACACACTCCATCCTCGGCAGATTAAAGTGAGACAGTAGCCTTCACTCTCCAGCCAGACTTCGAACAGTCTCACCGTCTGTCAGCCTCAAGAGAATCTTCGCCCGCTGTATGATGGTTGAAGCATGCTTGCTGCTGGAGAGCTGCAGTCACCAGCAGCTTGACTCTAATTATTCTGAGTTAAAGTGTGTGTTCCATGGCTTTCTCCACTAAAGGCTCCACAAGGAGTAGTTTTCCTCAAGGCATTGTCAGTATTAAATGGAGCTTTGATATCTGAAAATGGAGTTCTTCTACACACGGACACAAAATAAGAATTCTAGCTATGCATTATTACTGCATGACACTGCATTATTAATCAGTGTGAGTCTTGTGATTTTTTTAAAACAATTTTCTCCTCAATTTTGTCATTGCCAATTCCCACCCACCACTTACCTCATCACACAATGCTACCAGGCTCGCACAGGTTTCCTCTAAGACTGAAAGCAGACTGAGTGCAAATGGTACAATTAACTCCATAGATGTGGTTAATTGTGGCAGATGGAGGGGACTCTTACGACTGGTAATTTAAAACAATTCTATGCTGTTTGACAAGCTTTCCAACCTAAACATCTGCATAAAAATGCACATAAACTCATTTCTCATCACATATGTAGTATTTTTGGGTGGATTGTCTCCACTTTCTTCCCCAATTTAGCCATTTCCACTTCCCACCCACTAGCTAGGACACCACTATCACCCAATGGCACCAGACCTGGGTAGGTAAAGGTTAGCACGTTTTCCCTCAACCGATCTTTTTGAAACACAACATCATTAGACAGTTAGACAGCAGAACACACCAACTGCTATTTGTGTTACGTCAGCTAACAGATGCCTGCATTGGCTAGCAATGCCCTAAGTGATGGAGAAAGAGGGAGGCAAATCATGCTCTGCAGGACACCATTTACATTTACAGCATTTAGCTGACGCTCTTATCCAGAGCAACTTCCAGGGTTACTCATTTTACAGAGGAGGGCCAATGTAGTGTTAGGAGTCTTGCCCAAGGACTCTTATTGGTGTAGCGCAGCATAGTCACCCAGACCAGGAATCAAACCCCAGTCTCCCACATGATGTAGTAGCTCACTGGCAGATAGTGGTGTTATCTGTTGCGCCACAACAACCACCAAACACAAACAGCCATGAAGGGCTGTTGCATCACTGGAGATCGAACTGGCAATCTCCTGATTGTAAGGCTGATCCTTAGCCAGCTTGTAGTGCAGCCCCTGTAGTGTGTTTTAAATGAATCAGTAGATAACAACTTACAAATATGAGATGTTTTAAAGTGATTTGGGTGAAAGTGGACCATGACTCTGGGGAGGCTTAGTTGTTACACTGTGTTAAAACTAATACTGCTGTGTGGAGGCTGTACATTAGCTTGGCTCGCTCTCACTGTAAATAGTTCTATATTACAGCCACCAAGAGTGTGACTAAAGTAATATAGACATAAGTTCTGTGACTGCTACTGAAAAATTGGAATGATGTGACTGGTCATTAAATGGTCATTAAGCTGTTTCTTTACCATCATGGTACAGATCTAAATTGGGCTAGTTGCTGTGAAAACTCATAGAACATGTTGTTTATGGGAATATGGAAAGATGGCCAAAAAGCATGTTCTACTTGAAGTGGTTTAACTACATACATGTTGAATTTCACACACATTGAGTTGAGTTTTCTTTTAAGCTCAGTATTAAATGTTCCCTTTAAAACAGCAGGTGTGCACCACCTGCACCATCAGAGCAATTGCACAAGGGTTTACAGGACAACAGCAAGTCTGCAAGATAGTAATGAAACGGACCTTACTCACATCATTTTCTTCTTCTTGAAGAAAATAATTTTCCTTACAGACCATATCAGATTTTGTTGCTCCTTGTTGGAGCCACTTGTTGCTCCACTCCAACTTTTTAGGGCTATGAGTAGTCCCCTTTTTGTCAATTGATGTATGATATCAGCCTACCTGCACTCTAAGCAAAGGAGGTTCTGTACTGTATAGTACTGAAAACACGGAAGAGGTATGATCTTGGAATTCACTGAATCTTATTCCAGTATAAATTCCCTACAGCAGTGCACTTTTCAGTAGGGGGCATAGTCAGTAAGTAAATCATTCTGAATGCATGTACGATACTCCCTCGTGACTTTGCATCCCTGCCTCCCTTTCCACCCAGCTTCTGAAAGCACAGTAAGACAAGGCTGCAGTCAGTTGAATACGTTTTTAAAGCACTCGTATCTCATGAGCATGGACTCACTGGCTGCTCTCTCCAGCAGGCAGACTTTTAGCGAACGATCCAAATATACCAGAGACTGTTAAATAATTGAGCGTGAGCACTGAATAATTCAGCGCACGTATTAAAGTCTGGTCGCTGGGAAGGGTTTTTGGCTCATGGATGTAAGGGAGACAAATGTTCTCGGAGAGGAATACAGTCCCCGGATCTGTCCACACATGGGCAGACACAGATTTGGCACGACACGTCCTTTGCCTGCTCCTCGGAAGCGTCCGACTGCCATTTGCATTAAGAGAATAACTAATAAGGCAAAGCTAAAGGAGGCGGAGAGAGCTGGGTCCCTTTCTAGAGCAGCTCAGGGCTGTTTGCATTGATCTTCAGAGGGCCGTGGTTGACCTGCTAACTATCCGTCCACATGGCCTCTCTGTTCAACCTTGCTAACGTTGCTCTTCCTTTCGAACCGCAGCTTGAGTTGAGGGACTCTGCAAGGCTGTGTCTCCGTCGCCTTGCATTAGCGCATTGTACGATGAAGCTGAAGAAGAAGTCGCCGGGGGTTAGACAAAGTTGACTTAGAGTTAGCCTAGTTTTCAGCCCCGTTAGAATAGCGTGGCGGCCATCATTCAGAGCACTAAGAATAGCTGTGGATGTCATGGGGACTCTGTGGTGCTGGAGTTCCGGGTCAGTGAACGCAGTCACTGAGCGATCAGGTCCACCCTGGCTGCCAAGTAAAACTACTGTCACTGCACTCAACCCTTCCAGGAACCATTGCAGTTGGAAATAATGCTGCAAGTCCACCGCTTTAGCTCAGGATACAATTTATCATGATATTTGGGAATATAGAACATATAAATCATCCAATGTCAGCCTCCTGGCGTTGGGCTTATTCATTGTAGCTGCGTATCTCAGTTTTTTTTTTGGAAAAGATCCGACGAGATGCAGAAGCGAGAAAGGCACAATGAAAGGGGACTAACAGGATTGTTATATGAAACTCCAGCCTGTCATTTAAAGCAGTGCTCATGAGACAAAACCTGTAGAAAGAGGGCACCATTTAAGTAGCTTTCAGCTAAGTAGATTCTGTACTTTCCCTCACCAACTGCTGGGGTCGTGTCACCATCTATAGTAAAAGTAAAAGAAAAGTTGTAGGCTAGTTCTGAGCCCCAGTGAGATGCAGATGACAGTGTGAGACTTCATTTTGGAAAGGACACAGGGCAAAAAACACTATATCCTGTCTGGAGTCATTGATGTAGTCATTGATGAAGTCACGATTGCACTGATGTATTTTTAACTATGTAATCGTAGTTCCTTTGGTTTGTGTTGTATTAACAGGTTGTATGTATGGGTCGGCATGACTCAAAAAAAAACAAAAAACACAACAACGTAGTGGCTTTAAAATTAGCTTGAAGCTGTTGCATATATTTGCTAAGTAACAATAAAGACAATAAAGATGAATAAGATGAATAAAATTGAAGTTTTAACTTTCCTGCTTAAATGAAAGATAAATAAAACTCCAAAATCTTTTTACTGTCAAAATGTAAACCCAAGGATATGCAAAGTAGCACCAGTTTCCCCTTCATATAATCAACGTTGCCATAATTATAAAACAGAAACAAAAAAAGACAACTGTGTCAGTTTGGCAGTATTTTGTGTAGTACTTTTATTCCGACATGGCCTGTTTGTTCCTTTGTATTAGTATCTTTTATTTGTATAAGTCTGTTTGACTTACTTGAAGATTTCTCCTTTCTACACTAAGCCTGTGTCCATATGAGACTCCAACACCTCACACAAATATAACTCTGCTCTCCACTCACACACCAGAGTGAGATTGCTGTAGATGTGTCGCTGTCCTTTATATACTACATCTGTGTTTGAGGAAATTATTACTGCAACTGTATTCTACACAAAGCCTCTATACTTAGCACTAGAAACACGCGGGATGACATTACCAACTGATCGACTATTAAATTAGCTGCATTTTAAGTCAACTAAAGCCATACAGGACGTAGAAAAACTTCTCTGCATAAATTACATAAATACTAAGATGGGAGTGGCTACTTGTTTTAAGCACTGACATGAAAACCTTTGGACAAAAAGCTGGTAACAATTACGTTACCCCCAACTCCCCATGTAAAAAACTCAAAAGAGCTTAAGTCGATTACTCATTGCCCCTGTAGTTGCTCCTTTAGGGTCCCTGCATCTACATACAAGCTTTGGTCAAATATCCTGGTTGCATGTACATATTGCTTGGTTGCCTCTAAATTGCATGACTTCAGAAATAGTTAACTCCCTCCCACTCTCACGCATGCACTTTGCCATGGTCTTACATCTTGGGCCTACTTGAAGCCTCCCGGCCACAACATCCTAACCACAGCAGATGCCTGTGTGTCCCTAGTGCCCTGTTAAAAAAAAAGTGTTAACCTAATTCTGTAACCTTTTACTCTGACACATTGGTAAACTCTGTAGGTTTGTTTTACTCTCTTAGTGTTTTTCCAAAGTTCCTCATTTTGTAGCAAGGTCCAAAATAGACCTATTACATGAATCATGAATCTGTTAGTGGGTTGTATTGCCTTGTTTGTGTTATCTTGTGCTCAAAAGCTCTTGCCCCTTCTAAGCAGTCTCTTTGGAACTGAAGCCATACAACTCCATAGAGACTGCAAAACAAGTTAGTAGCAGATGCAGCCTCTTTAGCTCTGAAGCTAAACTGTGTGAAATAAGAGGCAGCAACGATCGATGCAGACTGGAGAATTGTGGGTGGCTGGGGTTTGCAGTCAACAGTGAACCCTTTTGGGAGTGCAGGACTATTTGTAGTGTATGGCAGAGTGTTTAGGGCACTCCTACATGCTGTATGCCTACTCCCGCAGTCCTAAGTGGGTTAGGAGCTTTGGGGTTTGGCAAGCATGTTTTAAAATAAAAAAGGAACCCTCTTTCCTGGCTTTTGACACATTGCCAGGTAGTGCTGGGTGTTATATATCATCCATATTGATATATTAGTATTGAACAAGCTGTTGATATCCCTGTTTTGGTGTGGAGTCACTCACATGAAGACATTAATACAGCCAGTGAAAATTTCAGATACATTGTTTTTAGGTACATCTATGCAAATGAGAAGCGAAGCTGGGTTGCTGACAGTCAGGTTATATCATTTTTTGCCACATGTTTTTCCTAAAGTGAAGCTTCACAATGAAGTGAAGCTTCACAATGAAAACACACACCAAGCATTACGCTGGCTGTGAAAAATACTTTGAAAACATATAAGAACGTTAAGCAGGAGGTAATTACATTTATTGACATTTCTAAAACAATATTTGGCCTGGTGTCATCTGTGTTTCATGGGAGTTCAGCCTAAAAACTTTGTATTTTATCAAAAAGACAGAGAGAGAGGGAGAAGGAAATCTCTGCAGGACAGTGGCATAGTTACAGCCAAAGCAAAAATGACTCACAAAGACCTCTGACATTCGTTGTAATTGTTTTCTATTGATCCATCATTGCCAGCCACATATCCTTACTTAAGCTATATACCCGGTTGCCACTGAATCCAGACTCTCAGAAATGGACCAGAGCAGGTCAGGGTTCGACAGAAAAACTACCTGCAAGCAGCCAAGTTAACTGATGCAGAGCCTTGGCATGAGGCCAGCCTCAAAGAGTTTGGGTTTATATCCCCTCAAGAAAGGACGCCAGGCCCTTCCCCAATTTCGTCCTTTCTTATTGATTTCTGTGTAAATGATTGTGCACTCTGTAATCGATTGTAGGTGAAAACAGTTTAATTGAATGTAGCCCCACAGAGCGGCGCGGTGTAATTACCTAACTCAATTTTAGCGTTGAGAGGTGGCGATTACAGAATGTAAAATAACCCATATCTGGAAAGGCAAAAAAGGATTTGGATGGTTTTCAAATGACATTCACTCTGCAGGCAGAGGCTTTTAATGGAGGATCAGTAGAAATTGCTTTAAGCAGCAAAGCAAAGAAAACCCAAAATAATGATTAAAGAAAGGAAGGATCTGTGGAAAATGAACACGTGCCGACAATGCTTTTGGGTTCGGTAACCACCATGCTGAAAAATAACATGGTGTTTTCATGTGAAGCTTGGCTTGTTTCAAATGGACCTCGTATTCAGAGATTGTAATAACAATTTTTTTATAATATTTCACATGATTACATGTTAAAGTCACTAGCACCTTTAGGTATCATGACAATGGCATGAGTAGTTCTGGGCAGCGCTGAAAATACAGTAAGACAAATCAAAGGTGCTTCAGTGGGTTCTTTGAGTGATGCCATAGAAAAATGACTTTTGATTTCAAAAAGAATCTTTAAAGGTTTGGAACAGTTATTCCTTATGGAACTAAAAATGGATCTTCTGTGGCATCACTATTATTTATTGTTTCCCAAATACATCACAGAATCAAATAATCATTTTTTATGGTATCTGAATTAGCATTAATAAAGTTACTGATCCCATGTTTATTGACTACTGGTACTGTATGCTTAAACAGTAAGTTAGAAACGGGCGTGTTGTGATTGGACTGTTTATAATTGTTTATAATTTTTTCCTATACTTAAATCAACGCCAAAGGGAAACTTATTGTGTGTCTACTAATGTCATCATAGATATAACAGCCATTTAATACCAATATACTGATATATATGATTACTTAACACTCTGCACTCTGTGTCACAACTCAGAAAGAGGGCGTTTGCCAGTCACAAAAACTCTAAAAAATTGAGTTAGGTAATTATAACATGACAGTCTAATGTGGGACATTCAATGAAATGATGTTTTCACCAACAATTGATTACAGAGTGCACAATCATTTACAGAGTAGTCTATAAAAAGGATGAAATTGGGCTAGGACCTAATGTCCCCTCTCAAAGGGAAATAAACTTAAGCTGCTCAAGGTTGGCCTCATGCCAAGGCTCTGCATTAGTTGGCTGGGGTACTTGCAGGTAGTTTGTGTGTCGAACCCTGACCTGCTCCGGTCCATTTCTGCCAGTCTAGATTCAGCGGCAGCCGAGTGGCTTAAGTGAGGATATGTGACTGGCTACGGTGGATCGATAGAAAACAATTATGCCAAATGTCAGAGGTCTTTGTGAGTCATCTATGCTTTGATCGGAACTATGCTTCTGACCTGCTGAGTTTTCTTTCACTCTCTCTCTCTCTCTCTCTCTCTCTCTCTCTCTCTCTCTCTCTCTCTCTCTCTATCTCTCTCGTTCGATTGGTTCAAATGAAGAGATTTTCTTTTTTCATCTTTTCAACACTTTGTCACAGAACTTTAGGAAGTACTCCCCAACTCAGTTTTCTCCTTAAGTTTGCCCCCAAGTCTGGCCTGTGAGCTAGGCCTCCATCTAGCACATTACGCTGTCAGTGTTGGGAGGGTTAGCACAAAGCTTCCCCTGAGCAACAGGTGCCACCATGTTTACAACCAAAATGAGCTTGGAGGAGACCATTAACAGCTAATTTTGTTGCTTCAGCTAACAGACACCATCGTTGGCTAGCATTATGCTAGTCAGAAGAGAGGGAGGACCATCTATGAAGAGCAAGGTAGATGGTTGTGGCACTGCTGGGGGTTCTCCCAATGATATTGTGAATGCTTAGACAGAGGCTTTGAAGGTTGTAAATAGATCACTCTTAGGAAAAGTACATGTATGATGAAAACTCTTTAATTAGACATTGCCACCACGTTAGATGTTTGCAACTGTAAGAAGAACTGAATCATATTGTGTTTTGTATTTATTATAATCCTTCCACAAGGAAGTATTTTACTACAATAGTCCATGGTCACCCCTATTTTTAAAACCACCCACTCTCTTCTCTACTTTCTGAGTTCTATATGTTCCCTTCTCCTCTACAAGTATTTGCCTGGGTGACTATTCAAAGAGTGGTTTCCTCTGCCGAGGAAGCCCTCTGTAGAGAGGTTCAACACGCCACTTCATCGAGGTAAAAGACTGAAAGTGAAGCACTGAGCGAGGCTTGACGATAATGTGTTCTTTCTCAGGCTCCTAGTTCAAGCATGACACCCATCCACTGAATGAATACCACAGGGATTTTTTTCCTGCCCACCTCGCCTGCTTTGTGGTTAATTACAGCATCTAAGGAGGTCCTTACCTTTCTCTCCTTCTCTTCCACTTTGATCCTCCGCCCTTATCTATCACTCTCCTTGCCAAACTGCTATGACAACACCAAGAGTGTGTGCTGTAAAGGCTGGTTGTGAGCGAACACAATGGCCACATTGTTCTGGCTGGATTTACGTACAACCTGCAAAATAAAGAGCGTCTTACCAATGATTGTGGTCTTGCGCTGGATAATACACATTGGAATTCTTCTGGTGTATTTTCTAAATGCGCGGATTTACTCTGGAGTCTTACAAAGCAGTACTTAGCCAATAACATGTAATCCTCTCCATTTGGCTGCAATTATGGTAGCTTTTATAAGTGCTTTGATTGGAATAAATATAGGATGTTATGTGTTTGTAGGTGTGTCTCGTTCTACTGTAAACAGTGCCACCCAAACTGGTTGTTACCACACTTGCAAAATATTGTTAAATGTAAACAGTGAGTTGATAGAGTGTTCTGCGCAGTTGTCACAGAAATATTGTAAATGTTTCACTCACAGTGAGAAAATAATTAAACTGGAAAATAAAAAGAAGTGCTCAGTTCTGTTATTTTCCTATTTATAAAAAGTGTAACAGAGCAGGGTGAAGTTGTCTTAAAAAATATACCTACAAAATGCTAAGAAACACTACACTATCAAAGATTGTCTCAGTGGTCTTATGTAGCTAATGATCACTGACATAGTCTCAAGAGTACATCACTCAGTCCAGTATAGTGAGTATCAGAATACAGGAGAGCTAGCACATACCACGACCAAACGTACAGCAACAACAGTCAGAAAACCAAAGTGATGGAGTCTTTAGCACTAGATAAGCAGCCCTTTTTAGATGTGTTTTCACTCTGAGCTTAGTGCACAGTGTAGTTCTGCATGGGAATTCATAGGCTCTCGCAGCTGGTGCTCAGCGGTGTTTTAATTGTGGTTGTTCCCAAAACGTGAAGTACATTTAACCCTAAAAAGATGCTGCAGAACATTACAGAAGCCCTGCATAATGATGCATTATCAAGTTTGCCTGGAAAGATCAGCATAACTCAATCAGTATAGGCGATCGACCAGTCGTACTGAAAGAATACTTAAAAATGGGCCAATTCCAAAATCCTAATCATGAATTATATTTAATTTTTATTTAATCAGTGAATGACATGGATGTGGGCACAGTATATACACTATTAATGTGATACAACAATGCTTGAAACTTTTTCTCCAAATCAAGATCAGGGGTTTGGAATTGGCCCGTTTTTCAGCTCTGTTTTTTAGAGATGGACAGATCAGTGTTTTTGAAGCTGATGCCGAATGTCTCACAATACGACTGGTCGATCGTCAATACTGACTAAGTGATATTGATCTTTCCAGGCAAACTTGGTAATGCATCATCCTGCAGAGCCTCTGTAATGTACATACATCCAGCCCACAAAAAGATCTCCTCCCACACTAATAGAAGGTGGCAATATAAGCGAGATTTACTTCTAAATAGTATTCAAACTCAGGCAAGTCAATCTCCTGTGTGATATTATTTTGGCCTATATGAGAAAATCAGAAGGTTGTTTCTCAGGAGCTGAAAAATTAGAAATACTTTAACAAAATACAGATACATGAAAAGCACTTGAATACATAATTGAAGGACACATTTCATTACATCTTTTCTACACATTTCCTAAAAAGCCCCACAAAACATCTGTGGATTTTAAACCATGCTTTAATTTCAGTTAGTGGCAGCTATGTCTTCTTTTCATGTCAGTCATTTGTGTTTTTTCTTCTTTATTATTCATGATAAACGCAAGTTTTATTAACAAAAACTAGTCGCTAAAATCAGTATATGACATATGTGCATGTGGTCCCAGTATATCAGCTATTAATGAGACACTGCTTAAAACTTCTACTGACAATTTTCTGTTTTTTCTTTCTGGCTTACAGCCTTTATCTGTACCTGTTATCCTCCTTCAAGCAATATTTGGACTTTCCAGTTTTCCACAGTGCTACCCGCTCTGAAGCAAATTCCATTAAGCCAGCTTGGGGGAGAACTCTGGAAAAAGTCATCTACTGCGGGAGGACTTTTCTCGCTATCGATTACCACTCAAAAAAACTGTCTCCTGGGCCCTCCAGACAGCGTGAAGACAAGAGATAATACATTTTAGCTCTGTGAAATGAGCTCTAAGAGGGTTGCGAAGGCTTGGGCATGGGCCTACATTCTGAACGGGCTATATGTTCAGATTGCTGGCAGGCATGAGCTCTTCACTGTGACTGAAGCTAATGTTTATTAGAGTGGAGCCTCCCCATCAGCTCTGAGGTTAAGAGAACACACACTGTCTCTAATGGCCAGAGAGGGGCAGGATCACAGCACTGCCTGAAATGCAGCCTCCCCTAACACAATTTCACAATGGCCCAATAACACTGAGGATGGATTTCATACCCAGGGCAAATTAAGTTTTCTTTTTTTTGGAAACTCCTCCCCCCAACAACAATAAAAAATTAAAAAAATGTAACAATTTTAACAATATGGTAGAAGATTGCAGTGAATTCTTATAGATTAGATTTTAAGGGTTCTACAGTGGCGAGATCTAAGTATGCAAGTTCACTTGCATAATTGCCATGTATTTTACATAATTGTGACAAGACATTATGTAAAATAAAGAGAAAAGGATTAAATGCATGCATTTGTCTTGGATTTTTTTCAGCACTAATATATATATTTTTATTGCAGTTGGTTATTTAATGGAAACCTACAGTCAAACAGTGAAGCTTGATGGTTGAGAAGGGTTTATCAATGCTTGGTGATTGTGAGAAAGATGGGCAACTGGATGGAGAGAGATGAAAAAGTCCCTGTCTAGCATTCACCAATGCTATATAAGTAAACGCTTTAAAAATTACAAGCTGCAGCCCATTCAGAACTGAGAGCTTGTCAGATCACAAAATTATGGCAGTGGCGGGTTTTTAAAGTAGTCACAATTTTAGATTGATGTATTTAGTGGATCTGAATGATATAAAATGTTTTTACAAGGTAATTTTAAAGAGATAAACAACACACAGCATAAAGCTAATATTCCACCTAAAAATAGCACTGCAGTTACATTCTGCCTCCTGCAAGTTCTGAACCCTTTAAGATTGATCATTCCAGTAAGAAGCTGGAGAATACTAGCTGCTTGTGGAAATGATGAAAACAGAACATTCCCTCAGTGTTTTAGCAAATAATGAGGGGAAGACATGTTGAGCAAGAACTTAAACAAGCACATAGCTTAATCTAGCACAAGGTGTTTAAACGAGCACACAAAGTTTAAACCAGCACAATGAGCTTAAACAAACGTGTGTGGTCGGCATGTCTGGAAAGCGTATGCTGATTAACACCGGTGTTGCTGTTACACAATGTTTGCTGGGAAAAACAGTTTATAGCAGTTAACTAGGAAGGTGTCAGATCTGCCAAATGTAGTCCTGCCCAAGAAAACTACAAAATAATAGTTTGAAAAACATTTGTTGTTCATACTAAATTTACCACAATAGATAATAGAGGAAAATAATAAAAATGAGTAGACGGGGGCTTTAAGCCAGAATGAGTCTTTGAACCAGAAAAAATATTACTTGAGAACTGTGGCTGGCAGATGGGGTTCAAAATAGCAAAATACACCACCAATCAGTCAGCACTAATCACAGTGCTGCCTTGATTGTTAAGACTAATTACAGTGGGGGCTTGATTGATTGCAGTGGCGACGACTGTCAGAGCAGAGCTACATGGGGCCCCTTGGTGCTCATTAACACATTATGCAGTGGTTTTGAGGTACACCAGGAGCTAGATCATGTGTACTATCAACAGTCACTGGTTTGACGGAGTTTAATGGAGCCATTCCTATCCTAATATATCCCTACATGAATGGAGGAGGGAATCCTTTATCTCTGTTTTTTTCCCCCACTTGAGACATGAGAACACCACTGAGAAGTCAGTATTGTTGTGGTTTTAAAAGATCTTTGTTTTCGTAAAATAACTTTTATGGATAGAATGTTTTTGTTGTAATGGCATAATTTATTCATTAACGTGTACACAAAGGTAACTTTAAAATGAGAAATAGGATCACAGAGAAACATAGCAACTCTTTGTTGGTGGTAATAGAAGAGAAGAACCATTTAAATAGAAGAACTATTTAATCAGGCATACCAGTTGATCTTTTCATTTGTAATTGTTTTTGGAAGAATTTTTCTCTCAAAATGGTGCTGCCAATTTAACACAAAATTCTAACAATGCTCCCAATACTAGAACGGTAAGGACTTCCTCTGATACACATGAAGTCAGCCACTGCCATAAAAGCGTGCCATTCATGGGTGCTCGGAGGAAAGTGCCAGGTCCCCAGCTCCAAGAGAGGAGCAAAAGCCCCATCTACCTACCTGGAGAAAATACGGCTAATTGTGCTCTCTTAAACTCTGTCCGCTAATGTCAAAGCCCCCAGAATTTGGGACTCCAGGACCATAGTAGTAGCACATTCAATCGCTGAGCCACTCTGTGCCCACCAATTAATCTTTTTTACTGTTTCTCGAGTTGTCTTGGTTCATGACAACTCAAATAAATTTTCAATGTTTAAATGCTCCTTTGATTGGTTAAAGAGTCCATTTCTATGATGGACAACCTCTTGTAAATGTTTCACTCTTTTTGCTTTTTGCTGAGTGTAGAATATAGAGGAGTGACGTTTGACATTCTGTGGCCACCAGCATTAAGGAGGCAACAACTTGTGATCAACTGTTATAATTATTTCCCTTTCAAGGGGAATTCATTTTTATATTCATTTTCCTTTCATACATCCACTTCACTGCCTGTCCACTGTTCTGTACCTTCTGTACTTCATGCATTTATTTATTTTTCATAAAAAATAAAAACTTAAAAAAGCAGAAAGTGCAATTTATTCCAACATTTTGTACTTTGTTGACAGTTAACCAATTACAGCTTTTCAAATAAGACCTTTCACTACAACGACAATTGCTGCCATGTAAAGAGTAAGGTTAGAAAGGCTGGTTGAGGTTGAGGCTGGTTTGTACACAGAATGTGTAAAAAAATTGTTCTTAGTATTTTGAGGTGTTTTGTAAGGGAAGGGTGTGGTTTACCCTTGCAGTGCACCTTTAAAACTGAGGTTTTCACAAACCACCAGATAGATGTTGTTGTTAGGGGCATAGAAGTGGGAAAACAGTGGAAATCTTTCTTCATATTGTGGCTATTTGGTGATGTAGTCACACTGTTGTGCACAGGTTCCCAGTGTTTCTCCTCACGTCTGACTGCCGGGCATCAAACCTATTAAAGTGTAGAGCAGTCTCCGCTATAGTTCAAGCTTCGGAATAGACTTCCTATCTCCAAATGAGAAAACGGAGGGCTTTCTGCTCAAACGAACTGGGGCTTTTCACTCTTTAAATGACTTTTTTTTTCCTCCCAGTCCCCCTCATGCTGTGTCAGCCGGTCGTGTTCTCAATCGATATCTGCTCTCAATTTGCTTCGTATCATTTAGGCCCAAAAAAATGTCTCTTCCTTCTATTATGACTTTTTTAGCCATTTTAGGTGTGAAAAATACAAGAACTTCATGCCCAAATGTCCAGATGTATATCCCAAGTATGTCCCAACGAGTACATTATGACAGGAACGGACAGGGAAGGTCAAAACAGAGTTGTCCTGTAAAAAGATATGAGAGATAGGGAGGAGAAAACAGAAAAAAGAGCCTTGATCCGTGCAAGCCACTGAGTCAGTGTGTCAACATGTTTGCTGTTAAATGGGGGCTGTTGCGTTGATTTAAATGTTCCCAGCGAGATGCCAATCAGAATTTCCTCTTAAATGTGTCTGTCTTTTCGTGTGGCTCCTGACTAATCTCTCCTAAGCTCTCTTGTTCTCCTCAGCTCTTGAGTGACAGCTCCACAGTCTACGTTTGGTGGAGATCCAGCAGTAGTTGAGTTGGTGTGTGTGCCGAGCTTGTATATACGCTTTAATATGATTAAACAGCGCAGATGTGCCTTGACTTCAACCAATTAATAACTGGTTTCCTCACCACTGAAAAACCATATCATTATGTTTTCTCCAAATAATATCAAGTGGAAAACAAGGCAGGCTTCTTCTAGCAATCATCAGCCTGACACTACTGATCTTACTCATGTTTACCATTGTGTTTTCATACCTGGCTGGTCTGGTGTGTACAGTGTCTACCTCTGCGTGAACTCTATTGTTTTTGGTTGAATGCAGAACGTGTTGGCCGATCGCAGTTATTCAGAGATCTGCTGAACAGCAGAAAATGGCATGATATATTTTAAAGTTTCAGAAAGCTATTGTGTCAGCTTTTGTCTCAGGATTCCAACCACGGGTCTCCAAAGCACCGCAGTAGAAAAGGTCAGCCTTTGGTTGAACCTTTTGCTTTAATTTTCGGATATTAATAGTCACATTCTGCAAGCTGGGGGCATTTCTTTATTTGACGGATGAACATGATACCATCTGCAGACAGCACACCAATTTGCATAGCAAGCACCTCAAAGATGGATTTTAATGTCAGTAAAGGAGGGTTAACATAGCAACATCTCCCTCTCCCTCTTGTGTGCTCTCATTTTGCTCTCTCCTTTTCTCTCTCCTTGTTTAATTTTGTTACTCTTGGACTAGATGTCAGGAAGAAGGTGTTGCTTTGTCCTTCTGCTGCAGCTTTAATGTAAACTGGCCTCTCCATGCACTTATTAAGAAAAGATTGCCCATCACTTTGCATGAAACTCTTAAACTTCTGAACTCTCACCATGCCACTAGAGCAGTGGGGAAAGAAATGGCTTACACTTGTTGTTAAGACACTTTAAGGTCAGAGGATTATCTGACCCTGATGGCTGAAAGAAATGTCCATTTTCTTCCAGAAATGCTGTCTTTTTATATCAAGTGTGCATTTCTGACCTGGATTTTCAGGCATGGTCAAGGGAGAGCAAGTTAGACAGTGAGAGTGGTTTCTCCAGCAAAGACTAGAAATGACATTTTGCGTTGGGTTGGGAAAAGAAAGACCGAGTTTGCAGGTCACCAGCACCCACAATGCAATGTTATGCTGAAGGTCACACCAGAACATCTCACAGCACATAGTAATTCTGATATAGACAAGAAAGCTTTTAGTGTGTTTTCTACTCGATGAAGCAAGAAATACAGCACAACAAGCTTTCAAACTGCTTTAATATTTGAAGTTCTCATTCTTCCCTGCCTTGAAAGACACACCCCCTTTGAACCTTTGATGTAGATGTAGAATAAGCGCCCTACTTTCCATGTTTATTTTAATTAGCAGTGGCATCTTGGGTTAATCTGCAATGCTGTGTCCCAATCTTAACTTGTGCTCATCCAATCTGTCAGCAATAAAATATGTCAGTTTACTTTATCACTTTATAAAAGTAATAAAGCTCCCAAATTGCTTTGAAATGACTAGCTATTGTTAGTGCAGTGTTATGAACATTCCCTTCTTGCTCAGCTCACTCTGTAACATTTTTGCAATAAAGAACTGACATATATTATATGGTTGCTGTCCAATAGAAAACCTGTATCTTCAAAACGGTGATTGTACAGGAGAAGGCTAAAGTGTTTTTAACTATAAATGGAATTCTTTAATTCATTCAGTAATTTAGAATATTTATACTGGTCTATGCATCCAGAATTATTTACACAGTGTACAGAGCATTCATTGGAAACTAAAAAAACAACAAAACTGAGATACATGTTTTGTAATTGCACGGCAGCAATAATGGCCATTTTACCCTTGCCAAAAAAGCACTGTTTCACTAAAACTCTTGGTACCCAATTTTATGTCCAATGGCCCTAATGGTAGCTAATGTAAGAAGAAGTTTAGTTGGAAAGGGACCTAGTCATTATGACCAGTCTGCGAAGCATATGAAAGGGTTTAGCTCATATGCCATGCAAACCATATCTTATTATTGCAGCTTACAGTGCCGGTTCTAGCTTGTACTGTGCCCTGTGTGAAGCCCAGATTCATTATACAAACACGCAAATAGAATAATACATTTATAAAGTAAAGAACCTAATTATTGCACTATAACACAAGAACCACACAAAATAATTCCACAACCGGCATCTGGAACTTCCTGAAACCTTATTTGACACAATTTCATTAATTTTAACATCCTGCCCTTTACTCATTGTGTACTTCCCAGTGAGTGGCCTTCCCAGGCAGTAGCCCATGCCGTGGACTGGCCATTGGAAAATTTAAGGAATTATCCCGGTGGGCTGGTCATGTGAAGGCCGGCTTTTTTCCCCCCCAAACCTGGCATTATCTAGCACTCAAAACAAACAAGCAGAAAACAAACCCACAAAGAGAAGGTGCCAACAAGCTGCCAAAAAATGAAGAAAGCTTTGCTGGTTGATACCACAAAGTGCACTAGGATAACGGAGCAGTCTGCATGTGTTGATGAGGACATCCTGCCCTGGCTTTCAGAATTTTTCTGTGTGGGCGCCCCGCCTGCCTGGGTGGCTGCCCGTGTTGCCCATAGATAAATCCACACTGTGAAGTGTGAGTGAATTATACAAGTGAGTGAAGCTACGGCTATGCTAAAACAAAATTACATTCTTTAAGGCCCAGCTTGTGGGAAAGATGGGGTCAAGGGTGCACCTCTGCCACATTTTTATCACCTTTTTTTCATTGATATTTGATGAAGCAAAAGATGTATCCGCTGACAAGGCAGACATCTCACCTTAGCAAACCATCAGGTTGACAAGCATCCAGAGCTCTACAAAATAATAAGCAGTCCTTGCCCTGTGTGGTGACCTATGAACACACAATATCATGGTAACTATTAGTTTACTGGCTGCACTGTGCTCCTTGCCAAACTGGGGACGCACATGAGAACACAAATACACACTATTCTAGACAATGAAGCTGATGGAGAGTGTGGGAGGGGTTGCTGTAAGAGAATTATCATCAGTCATCCAGAATGCAGTGAATCGTAGTCTGGCTATATCTCCTATATGTGCTCACAGATACACGTGCACAAACACCCAAGCAGTAATTACTGTCACACCTGTCCGCGCACTGGCGGCTCCCCTCCTGGGCTGTCTGAGCTCAGACACGCAACACTGATCCTCCTGTGGTGGGGGACAGGGAGCTATGCCTGTCCCATTGAGAATTTCCCTCTGACACACTGTCTGTGTGTGTGTGTGTGTGTGTGTGTGTTAATGTGTGCTGAGTCTGTGAGAGAGTTGAAGGGAAGTGTGCATCGTTAGAGACATCCTGAAGG
Source organism: Salminus brasiliensis (assembly GCF_030463535.1). NCBI lineage: Eukaryota > Metazoa > Chordata > Actinopteri > Characiformes > Bryconidae > Salminus > Salminus brasiliensis. Next base: position 14,259,392 of record NC_132891.1, read on the forward strand.
TTATGATGTCCTAGTGGCTTGTGTCTGGAAGGGGTTAGGATGAAGGCTTGCTCACAGTGTTTGCTTGTGTGTTTGGAGAGAGGGGGGGTTGTCATTTTTTTCTGTTCCCAGATCAGTCCAACATGTATTACAGTCCCCATAGTAGTTCCCTGTGAATACATAGGATATAAAGCCATTTTGACCAGACCAAAATGCAGGTCGGTGTGCCGGCCAGGGACATTTGATTGTTGGTAGAATCTAGAATGGTCTCTCCTTCTCTGGTGCATAAAGACAAACATTTAAATGTTCAGATTTTCTTTCATCATTTGTTTGGTGTTTACACTCCATCCTGATTCAGAGAGCCAAAGTAACTCCAAACAACATGGAGTTAACCCCTTAAAAAGCCTTCAGCAGAGAATAGCCCCACCAGTTTCTACAGAAGTCCTTGAGTAATACACCTTGGCATGTAATAAGCCTCAGGGTGTTAAGGGGTTAAAATGTTCTGTGAGAAGGGAACATTTAACTGCATAGGAAGCACTAAACTCTGGTTAATACCTCGGCATTGTTATTGCATGTCTTGAAGAGCATTTCCTAAGGTAAAGGCAAAGGCCACAAGCCATCTGTGTCCAACATCTGTGTCTTGGTGTTGTTTAGTGTTTGATGACGATGATGTTGCAGGATGTTCCAATCAAAAGTATTTAATCAACTGCAGTTTTCCAGCCATCAGCCATAACATTAACCACCTACCTGAGTAGGTCCCCTTTGTATCTGGCACCAAGACTTAAAGTACCGTATGTATATATCTATAGAGTGACATATTTAAAATTTCCTTGTATATCAGTGCTAAGGTATACAATAAGCTCTTCCACCATACTGACCGTAATCCATGAATTTAAAATCTTTGTTTCTGAGGCAAATTTTAGTTTAAAGGCATTAATGTAAAAGTAGGGTAGTACAATTTTATGTCAGGACGTCTGTAATGCTAGTGACTGATTTACAGAATTAGAAATCTTGGTACAAATGACAGAGATTGGATCTCCAGCTTGATTGACACATCACCATCTCACAATCACATCACCATCTCTCCGCCTCACTTTCGGTTCATTTGTGTTTGTCACTGTTCATTCATTGCTCAGGAGTTGCACCTGGGACTGGGAGCATTTAAGGAGCTCCATGACGGCCACTCCTTGCTGTGAATTGAATCTCCAGGAATCTCTTTGACTCTCCGTGATTCCCCATGCGTTGGTGGCGTGTTCAGGTTGGCAAGAATTCCGTTCTTCTGACCGTACACGCCATGACAGATACTACGGGAAGCATATATACCATTTTAAATGTTTCAGGTTTGACATATATCCATATATGACTATTTCTGGAAACACTATTATGAAATCACACTATTTTATTTGTGTAATAAAATCTTGCAAGCATACCGCTAGCCTACTTGACAACCCAAAGATGGAATCTTTCATTGCTTTCTGAATTTGTGGGTAAATGTGTTTAATAATTGCAATGCAGCACACAATCTTCTCACATGAGGCATGTTGTAAATGCTGTGTATTATAGTGATATGTATATTTTATGTATCCTGTTTGCTGTTCAGTTGAGCCTAACAGTGATCACTTTTTCAATAACATGACAGCATTTTAGCATGATGATGAATGGTGACTGGCTTGTGAAAAGCGTTTTTTCCACAAATCTTACACATTTAAATTTTTGAGGCCAAAGCCAGAACCTCCAGAGAGTTCGGTCCAGATCGCTTGAGCTGAAGTTTAGCCTTGTTGAGAAGGGCAAAGAGGAGATGGATGTGAAACAAGCAAACACTGTGAAGGCAAATGAATATTTATCACCACCTGAACAATGAGCATTCTGAGTGGCCAGGAGCCCCTCTAATAAAATGTTTATTCATAAAGGGATTATGTAAAATAGCCACAGGGGCGTGTTGGTACATTCAGACAGGGCCTAATGGTCAGGAATAACTCAGCGGTGGTGCTGAATGAAAGATTGTTTTGGGAGTTAAAGAGAATGACGGCTATTCCCTATGGAAAGACCCGTAGCCCCTTAGCAATCTGTCCCTGCATGCAACATGTATGTACATGTGCATATAAGTGTGTGTGTGTGGTGTTTGTTTGTGTGTGGGGAGGGTCTATGCCTATGCATTTTACTGAATATTTTGGACAGCGTGTGTGTGTGTCTGGGCATGTGTTTGAGATGCAGCAAGTGTGTTCATGTGTAGAGGCCAGATGGTATCACATCACAGGCCTGTCCTAACCAAACATTAGCACATGTTCCCCGGCAGGCCTTCTGTTCGTCCTCTTCTCCCTCTTTCTTCTCCCTCTTTTCCCCCTCTTTTCATCCATTTTTTTCACCTTCCTGACCTCATACTGAAAGCACTGGTGTTTTTTCATCTTTTTTTCATCCCCCTTTGTCTTCTTCTCCTCTTTTTGCCTGTCTGACCGACTATGAGTGATGTGCAGACGTTCTACCCATCCAGATGGCTATCATCAAAAGAGCGATTTTCATCAGTACTCTATTCTAGGTACTGCTTTATTTTGTTAAAATACCTGAACCACACTCCTGGATGAAATAGTGAATTGGTGAAAAAGCTTTGAAAAGGTCCTAAATAGGACCAAATGAAAATGAAAAGGTTCTAAATAGGACCAAAAAAAAGAGTTCAAATAGTGCCACAAGTAAAAAAAAAAATGTTTTTCAGTACTGTACAGATTCTGTTTTGCTTACAGTGTGCACTAAGACTTGCACAGCTGTGTTATAATCTGTTGGTGAAATAATTTGTTGGTAAAATTAAATTATACAGGGTAGGTCATTGGGGTTACACACAGAACCCAGCCTGTTCTCCTCATCCATATTCTAACATCCATAGACACCCACTACGTTGCATGCTCCTCACAGGGGTCATCAGGTAGTCACCTCCCTTCGTCAGTGTTTCGCTGAGTTAAGCCTATGACTCCTCTGGCCCCAGACCCCTCCATCTCTCCTTCAGATCTACCTTTTAACCAACCTCATGTTTTTTTAGCCTTCCTGGTTATTACAGCCATACCTGGCCCCACTGGCATTGTTAATACATGCTCAGCACCAACAATTCACACTACACACCAGTGTTTTCTGTTTATGATCCTGAACTGGTCTAAAGTTTTATCTGCTTTGAGATGAGATCACATTTTAGCTATAACAATCTGTAACTGTGTGTAGAGTCCAGAGGTGTTAGTCCGAGGAGGCAGAATTTTGAATATTCTTAATGAAAGTTTTAAACCTGTGTCTTATGTGGTGGCCAGTTTCTTACCTGTTTACTTCAAAGTAGAAAATAAAGATAGACTACTGCAGTCAGCTAAATTTTCCTGCATGTCAGATAAGAAGCTCCATGCTCTGGTGCCAGAAGGTTGCTGAAACTAGAAATTGCAAAGTACAGCTATAGGACATAGGAAGCACAGAAAAACGCAATCCAACAAATAGCTCAAGCTCAGTTTACCCTTAACCTGTGGAGATTTAACACTCATTTAGTGAATTTATTGTTCGGTATGAAGCTAACTATAGAAGTATCTTGAATTGTTTTAGATGGACACTTTTGTTGTAAACAAGCCATTTCATCTACCATGGAGTTTAATATAGTAGTGTAATAGTGGTGCCATTCAACGTCTTACTTTCAGTCTGTTTCTGGTGGCATCTTCCCAACTAGTCATATTCTTCTTTTTTGGAGGTATATTTTTGGATGGTCCCATAAAAATAGCCCTGCACAGTGTTTAATATAGTGTTTTACAAAAAGTAATATCTTAGCTAGTAACTACTACTAGCGTATCTAGTGGAAAAACTAAACAACATTGCTGTGAAGTGATGCTAACAATTGTTTACCAAGCCGCTACAGACATGTGAACATAGCTTACACAATTTTATAACACGCTATGTTCATAGTTTCTGCATTCTAATTATGCAATAGAAGCTTCAAGGTTTGTGTTATTGCAAATAACATTTCAGCTGTGATTCAGGTACAGGCATGAGGCGAATGTCGCAGATTTTCATTCTATGTTTTTTCAGCTTTTTGTTTCTGTCAAATAAGTTTCTATATATGTATACAAATATATACATGCATATGTATGCAAGATGCTCAGAGAAGTGATTAGAGGACAACAGATTGATGATTTCTTTAGGTTTTCTTAGTCTGTACATGCCCATAAAACATAACTAGATAGAGTGCCCTTTAATAGTAAGATCAAAATGGGGCCATATTTGCCAGTGAAGTGGGTCCATGTTTTACAAAATGCGATGGTAGTAAGTTTGAAACATCCTGAAAGTTTGTCACATCCTTCTGTCAGATTACTGACTGGTGGCAAAGTAGAAATCTGATTATTGCCTGACTCATATAAGCCCAGAGTTTTCCCATTAACTGATAACAAATGCATGCAAACGTGCTCATCCGCTTACTGACAAAATCTGATTCTCTGCAGCTAACGGATTATTAAGTGCATGTGAATGAAAACTGATCTTTATGTTTTTATAACTGAATTGAATTAAACTAAATACCTATAGCTGCTGCTATATTGGTTTCTGGCAAAACCAGATACAAAACCAGAGGATTAGTCAATGAATTTCATTTTCTGAGTCTGCAGTTGTGATCGTTAGCTTTGTGTTTAGATCTAAAGTATAAGCACAGTGCACAGTGTTTATTTGCTAACCTGTTTTAAGTAAATGTTCACATAGTCCAACATAATTAAAGCAACCATTTCTAGTTAGTTTATATTTTTGAGCTCTCTATGTGGTTGCTGTTGATTAACACTGTACCTACACCTGCTCAGAGAGAGGTGTACATATGTAGTGGATACCAAGCTCTCAGTAAAATGTAGTTTGTAGTTGAGAGTTGAGAGACAATATGGTGAGGCCCATGGGTTAGACTTGAAAAGAAGAACGTGATCCATTCCCAGGCCTAATTTGGTAAAGCCATACATGAACTGAACAAATATAGTATGTGATGATTGATTTACACCCCTTATGGAGTTAGACAGTGACAACTATATATGGAAATATATGGAAGTGCAACAACACATGTGTTCCTCTGTCTGGAGAGAGAGCAGAGGGGCCCCGAGAATTGGCAGGCTCTCTCCACACTGTACTTTTGATTGGAATAAAATGTTTCATCATTGCAACTGAAAGACGGTGGTCAGGAGTCTCCTTTCAAGAAGAAATCTTTCCAAGAACACCACAACATAAACCATACTTCTGTTGTGAACATGCACACAGATGGTACAAATGGCTCCTGATGATGACATAGGACCAAAAAGTGCAGGGTAATGTTGATGACAAAGGATACACATAGTGTCATTGATGCACTGATGCACTGCAAAGTATGCTATTCATGTACTAACAGCACCCTCTCAAAGAGAAACTTTAGCCTGCTAAAGAGAGTGAGTGAGGGACAGCTGTAAGTTAGGTCCATGTATTTAAAATGTAGAGATAGAGAACTCTCCCTGTTTTGCTCTTTGGCTTGATGTATCTCTCTCTCTCTCTGTCTTTCTGTCTGTCTGTCTCTGTGTCGCTCTACCTCTCTCGCTCTCTCTCCCCTTTCTTCTCCTACCAACACACCCACACAGACAAAGGCACAGTCTTCCACTCGTCTCGTCCAACTCAGTCCTTCTGGTGCCAGACGGTGAGAAAAGGTGAAAAAAGTGTGTGCGCGAGTTTGAGTGTGTGCTCTTCGTCTGGCCTGCATGTCTGAAAGGGCTGGCATGAGGATGTTACCTTATCCCACTTAAACTAGCTTGCACAGAAACACACTGAATTCCCAGTCATTAAAGTGCTCTCTCTCTCTCTCTCTCCCTAGTGCTGAGCTTCTCGCACGAGATCAACACTCTAATTGCTATTGACGAGAAAACAGAGGCGACCCTCAGCTTAGCGAGCCGCCGTGCGCTAAGCTTCGCGCCGCAGCCAACTCAAACTCAGGCGCCGCGGTGACATTTACTGCACCGCTTCTGTTTACTCCCAGAAAATTTCATTTTGCTAAAGTGCTGGAAATTTCCCTCTCTCGTTTTGCGCTGTTTTGACAGTAAAAGGCATAAATAAATAAATTAAAACAGTACGCGTAAGAGCCAAAGCCTCATAAATGCTGAGCTGTGATGTTGTCCAAATGAAGGAAATGTACTGGAGGTGTACACACACAGCATGCTCTCCCAGTGCTGTAACTTTTAAAGCCCAATGGCTGTTTTAGATGAGCTGTGCATGAATATATGATTTTAATGATGATTCCTCCAAGGTGAGAGAGTCGGACGGATCGAGAAAAAGAGAGTGACGTAGGGGTCACTTCTGACTGCATGATAGGAAATAATTGCTGCTTGATGCCTAAGATGCTCAGCTATCCCCTCACATACGCTCCCCCACGTTTCTTTTTCTTTTCATCTCGTCAGACGATGGAGCAGAATATTAATGGCTGTTGTGGGCTTTGATGTGGACGGATTCGCAACCTTCTATCCTCTGATCTCGGCCATCTCCCCTTGATTGCGCTTCATCTCCTCTTAAAGTGCTACTTCAGACGTCAACTTCCTTTTTCTCTGGAAGGGAAGGGGACATAATCAGATGAAAGTGAGGAAAGAAGGCAGGAAACAGCTTGGCGTGATCTGTGGCTGCTGGTGCCGTCAGAAAGGGTTCAGGTGGTAGCTCATGCCTGTGCTGGTTCTTTGTGGAAGAGCCATGCTCGGATTCTCGGTTCCTGGTCCTCTCTGTTCACATGAGACTCAAACATGACTCTGCAAAACTGCCTCTAAAACACTAACATGAGCATGCCAGCCTAGCAAGGGACGCTAATACTTAACTTAAGTTTTTGTGAAACATAAAAAAAACAGTCAAAAAATGGCAGTAGCGTTCAGATGCAGCTAGTTCCTTTTCTAGTCATGAAGCACATGAGGCAGAAAGATCTTCTCACTGTGTGTTGTTCAAATAGCAGGTCTCCATAACTTAATATTCCTCACAGACTCAGAACCTGATTTATACCAGACAAAATGTGCAACAATGCTGCTGTGTTAGCTACATAATTAAGAAAAGTAACATATTCTGCTATAAACAAGGCAAAATGTGTTACTCCACCAATTGAAAGCCACAACGATGTTCACCGATGGTTTGCCTTAATCTTTTATCTAATCCCTTTTGAGTTGAACCCTTTTTTTTACTTCTGTCTTTCTTTCTATTGTTACAAGTGCAGGCTTCTGAAGCTAGCTCCAAACACGCAACTGTGTATATGTATCAGTCTGTGTAACAGACTCTCTGCATGTGCAAATAAGTACATGTGCATGAGGGCAGGTAGGTTGTGAGGTAGGTAGATAGACCAGGCAAGTATGCCGTCCATTTATTTCACTCAGACCAAATTAACTGATTTTTACAATCCTGTGGCCTCCATAGGCATTTTTCTATATGCACTCAGAGCATTTGATTTACTGGTTGCTATCAGGATGTAAAGAGTATTTTAAGAAATATAAAGATGGTTATTAGGTTATCATGCTAGAAATATAAATTAGGTTATTAAGACAAATCACCTACTCCAGCTTAAATATACTTCCACAGTGTGCCCAGCAGCATTAGACGTCCAGTTCAGAGAAAAAGAAGGAATAGATCCAACCCCAGTTTCACTTTTGTGAAGTGGGCGCTGCAGCCATTAAAAAAAATATAAGCCATAATAAGAGTTTTTGTTGTTGTTTTTAGGAATGACAATCACAGTGCTATAGCTATTCCAAGTGTAACAATGCATTGCAATGTTATTAATAACAGATATGACCTAGCGGTGCTTTTATTTTCCCCCAACCTCAGTTCCTTACAATGTAGACAGCATTAACAAGCTAACCATGTGTTCAGATGATGGAGGAAATGACATTTGCAAACTTCCACACTGTATAGCTGCATGGCATTCAGTGATCATAATTAAACTGAACATCTGCCTGATCTGGCTTTAATTTAATTTGTGCTGTGTAGATGGACTCTCTTTAGGATAGATGGCTTTAGCGTAGATGCACATAAATGGTAGTAAGGTTTGCTGCTTCATTGCCTCCACACCCCTTTTTTACCTACATGTGGGTGCCTGCACTTAATATCTTTCACTCAGTGTTTTGGCAATAGAATATTTTAGAGATTACTGTAAAAATTAGAGAGACAGTGTTAAGCTAAAAACTTTTTATTTGGAAAAATAAACTGTAAACTACTGAACTGAGGGGCCTGCGACACCTTGTAGAGATACGTGATTCAGAAATGTAGGCGTTCATGGCAAGGAGGTCTTGTTTAGTGAGACATCCAGGTAAAATGTCTTTTAAGGTCTGCAAATGTGAGAGTGAATAAAGTAGCAAATGAAAACCTGTAAAGAACCAAATTTTGAGACTCAATTTCAGTGGCCAGAGTAAAATTTTAAATGAACAGATGAACCAAACACAAGCTCAGCTAATTTCTGACCATTAATATATATAGCTGTGTGATCCAGTAGTGCGAGTAGATGTAAAACAAGCCTGGTGTTTCCACTTTATCAACTAGAAAAGCTGCCTATTGCTCCCTTGGAGACCCTAATGATCTTGACAGTCCAAACCACATTTAAAGTCTCTGTCACTCATTAAAAAAACATTTAAAAGCACCCCACTTATTTTCCTGATTCTGTTTGAACTATTATCAATACTTTTTGCAATTCAGTTACTATCAACTGGCAAAGAATGATGATGATTTTCTGTTTTTTTCTGTAATTGTTTTCTGTTGGATTTGTGTTGGGCAGGACTTAATTTGACCCATCTGATATTAGATCAGACAAAGAAGCAATCAGAGTTTGTGTCACCTACCTCAACTCCACTAGACAATTTCACAAGTTCATCTAACCTTCTTCCCCAACACACAGCATGTCCCTGAAACACAGCAACACCTGTTTTAATCAATGTAGGTTTGCTGGTCAGTAGTAGTTTAAGCTCTGTGATCAACATACACTCCTCTGTAAATTCTCTGTAAATGGAAAATTCTCTGCCATACTACTTTGGCCCCACATGCATTGGATTATATTTTTCTGTATTGTCACCTCAAAATTCACGTTAATCTGACTGAAACTGTGCAATCGCCATAGCACTAGCACATGTTTACAGCAGACTTCATTCTGGATGACTGCTGGAGAAGAAGCAGTATCAGGATTCCGACAGAACGCTGCACTTGTGTAATGTTACCACTGAGATTGACAGGTAGATCTATGGACATGACAAGATTGACATGGTGTAGTATAATGCATGGTATGCTTCTCTTCCTCTTTCTCTCTTGCACACTCTCTCTCTCTCCCTTCCTCTAATTTCAGCCTCACTGGCAGCCGAGTACCACTGTTCCGCTGTTAAGTGCAGCTGATAGGACATTGGCAAGCCAGAAAGCTCTCAGGTTCTTTGGTTTAAAGAGAATCTGGAACGTGAGGAATCCATTTCCACAAAGCCTCCCATTCTCCCCTCCCAGACAGGCCAGTGCTCGCGAGGGGAGACACAAGGGAGAGGTTTTCATTGGAAACAGCAGAGCAAGACAAGTACAGAGATGTTCCTTCATTATCTCTCTTCCTCCTGCATTCTGCACCTTTCTCTTCGTTTCTATAAAGCCTCTCTCATTTTTTTTGCTCTATCCAATGGAAAAACAGACATAATAGCTTCATGGAAAGCAATTTTGGGTGGGAGCGGTTTTGTCATGCATGCTCTCACTTCGACTACTTTGGCTTCTGAGAGAGAGACAGGGAAATAATATAATAAAATAAGCAAATATTAAAACAGACATTTAATGTGTGTTTTATAAGCTCATGATTTAATTTAATCCAACTCAGAAATCAAGAACAGAGCACAGCTAAAACGCTCAACAGAAACCAATGCTCTAAAACTGGTGGTTTTTAAAAAGCCAAACAAAACACTGGGAAGTAAGGTTTAGGAGACAACTTTTAAAGTCTAAATAAAAGACTGGGTGGTACCCTAGATGGCCATCTGTAAGCATGATATCTGCCTGCAGTAGTGCACAGGTTGAACCTCATTTCAGGCAACAGGGTTACATATTTTTAAGCTGGAGATACTGAAGAGTTTTCTCCAGTATTGATGGCTCTTGCCACAGTAATTTCCTTTTTTTGAGGCTTACAGTACTAGTTGGGTCCAAAACTAATGCTTGCACACAACTCAATTTAGTAACCGCAGACTAGCACTAACGCACTTATTCAGGCTGAAGATCGTGATGAAAGCATGAGAAAAACAGTGTAGTCTCACCCTAGCTTAAAAAAAGGAGGTTTCAGTGGGCTTCACATCTTTCATTTAGCCAGGAAAGTGAATGCCAGGCAAACTTTATCATGCCATTGTCCCTGTTGCAACCTAGCACAGCCTGACTGTATGAAAGCTGAAACATGACTGTTTTGTTCATTGGGTGAAAACCTGATGCTTTGTTCTTAGAATGTCCTTGAATCTGTCCACCATGACGTAGATGTCTTTTTGTAGGCATGAGATGCCTGCAGTGCTGAGCAGGTTCATCCAGGACAACCAGGCAGTGGCATTTTACTCACTTATGCTCGTTGGATTGGTGGCCTCTGGACATAAGCCACGTCTTTGTTAGTTGCCATTCTGATTTTGTCTCTCTTAGCTAATTATTCTTTGAAGAACATTTTTGATTTCACTGGAGTTCATTCTAGACTGACTAGTGGTATGCTAACTGGCTTGCCAGACTGGAGTGTGACTGAGTCAGTTGATGAAAATTTAATAAGTCTGGAAGCCATTTGGCTACGCTGGATCTAAAATATAATTGTACTTTGAAACACTTTCAGTGTTCAGAATGACAGTTTTCAGAATGTTTTGTTATGGCTTCAGTGCTGCCATTCACTCTTGTGAACCTTGTTAACAATTGGCGGCCTTAGGACATTAAAGGAATTTGTCAATATAAAGAGAGAGCAAGAGAGAGATGCATTTGCATTTGTCTTTGTGTCGTGTGCATTTCTACTTAGTCAAACTGTCAGGCTGACACCGCTGTAACTAATGAAGAGAAATTAATTGGAATGGATGGAAACCAAAGGAAAGGGAAAAAAATAGGGGTCGAAAGCAAGAAAAAGAAAAGCAAACTAATTACATTCAGGATAATTAGTGAGCGTGTGGCTGTCTGCCAGAGGAGTTCTCTTTAAAGAAACATTTTATTGACAGGGAAACTTTCCTCAGTGTAAGGGAATTGGCCAATATAATATATTAACAGCCATGTGGTATACAGTAGGAGTCTTGGACTTGAACTAAATTAGGTTTTATTAGTTTTGGAGCTCCCTCAGAGAGGAGTGTGTACTGAAAATAAGCTTGTTGAGTTTCCTTGATTCTTTTAAGGACTTTACTTGAAGGTACCAATCGGGGTTCTTCACAATCAACGTTACACGTTTACAGTAAACGTGCACACCTACTCATTCATGTAATTATTTAGTCGGCCAATCGTGTGACAGTAGTGCAATGCATACATTCATGTAGATATGGGTGAGCAGCTTCAGGTAATGTTTATATCAACCATCAAAATTCAAAATTCTATGACTGTTTATCTCATGGGACTGTAATGCACAACAGTCTCTACAGTTTACTCAGAATGGTCTAGTAAGTGAGCAGCGGTTCTACATATGTAAATGCCTTAGTAAGAGAGGGCAACAGAAAATGGCCAGATAACCAGTCTGTACAATTGTGGTGAGTAAAGAACTATCTCAGAATGTGCATATCAGGTGGATGGACTAAAACAGCGGAAGACCAGTTGTCCGGTTGCAATTCTGCCTTTCAAGAGCAGAAAGCTGAGGCTGCAGTGGCCACAGATGAAACTGGACTTTGGCATTGTCAGCATGAATCCATAGTTCCGACCTGCTGTGTTTAAACTGTCCAGGCTGGTGAAGGTGATGTAATGGCGTTTTACCTGAAGGAAAAGGGAGCTGTTCATGCTAATTGTTTGACTGAATGTTTGGGACTTTACATCTCGGTAATCTTACATTTCATAACTTATAGGTCTAATGAGCTTAAAAACTAATGTATTCCCATCACGATCAGTTTGTCTAGTCAGGTAGAAATCACCTGCTGCAGTTTCAAAAAAATAAACAACACTAGTTTTATTCAGCTACTGTCTCCATTATCACATCACACGCAACAACAATTCCTATTTACTCTCAGTGCACTGTGTGGAAGCATGAGTGATCATAGACACTCAATCCTGCACTTTCACAAGTGTTTGAAGTTTCAGTACAGCTACTATAAAAAACAAGTCCCCTGCATAGAATATTTGTACTGTGAATCTCAGTGGCAAACCATGATTATTGCTGGGCTTTAGTTCTGACCATAAATGACAAATCTCATGAATGAAAATGTCCATCTCTTTGATGATGCTAATTTCTTCTTTCCCCCAGTTGAATTTTAATAGAGTGCTAGTGCTAAGCCATGGGCAATGCACATGAACATGTCTAGAGTTCTAGATTAAACACAGGCATCTGTGGCTTGTAGAAGACATTTTATGATTTATTTGAATCCTGCAACAGAAGTTAACATATCGTCGCTGTCAGGTAAAAGCCTTATATCTCGATTTTCACATCTGAGAGTTGTTCTTTACATTGTGTCCAAATTTCATGATGCATGGACCAACAAAGATGCTCCAAAATGACCTGGAAAAAAATCTTTTTACATTGACTTTCATTGGAAATTGCCATTTTGGAGATGTTTTCGAGGTATTTTTACCTAGTGTGAAGCAGTTAACTGTCTTTTAGTGATTTTACACTGCATGGTTCCTCTCTACTTGCTTTTTGGTACGAGTAGCTAACTCGCTTGTTTCCCGCTACCACAGCTCCCTCCCCAAATGTAGCTGGTGATGTTGCAAAAACTACCCCTGCAGTTTATAGATTCTAAATGACGTTATCTGAACAGGTATCCCAAATTAAAATGGTTATTCTGTTTAAAGCAATCCTACCAAGAGAGAAAAGTTAAGAATTTTTGGTAAATAAATTATTTACTATCATTTTTAGTAGCTATATTAGTGTCAAGCTAGTTGGATTAGCTCAGCTCTATTTGTTATTTTTAAGTCAACTCTATTTTGAGAAAAGGCACTTTTAGCTTAACAGACACCCAACATATATATCCCTTTTATGTCTCAGTTTTTTAAATAACACTTTATTTAAAAGCTTAAACTGGAAGGATGTTTTTATTATTGCAACATTAGCCAGTAGAGAGGGCAGTAGATCCTGTATAAATATATAAAGTGATATTCAATTTGCAGCCTTACGATACGACATAGCAACCAAAACAGTATAGCCTATACACAATAGCACATAGCACAACAACAGCACTAGCTAATGTTGTCAGTAGAAACCACTGAATAACTACTGAATAATGATAATCTAATCTTTCTCTCTCTAAAGGCCTTCAGGGTTCCCCCTGGTGGATCTACAGATGATGCAGATCAGGACTATTTTTTATACTTTTAGATTTTTTAGTCTTTTTCCTCTTAGAATATTGTAATATTAGGGGTAATCTGAATTGCATATTTGACTCAGATGATTGAGAACGTTTTTATTTTTTAAACTAGTACGTGGTTGGGGTTGGGCTGCTGAGTCATGGATGTCAGATGTGTAGATTTTTGAACTTTTAGATGCTTCTTTCCCCTTTTAACTCATTTTTCTGAGGTCAGTCATAGTACATTAAAGATTTATAAGTCTTGGTTGGTAACTTGTCTTTATCTTTCATCTCTCATCTTTCATCTCTTCCTCTCCTTTTCCCTCTTCCTTAATCTCCTGTCTTTTTCTTTCTGTCTTTTTCTCTGTCTCCTATTTCTTTTTATCTTTCCTTCTGTCTCCCTCTGTATGAGGAACAGATAGTGAAGCCCACATGAGTTAAACACTCCCAGGTTTGAATAATACTAGCAGGGTGGAGAGAGCTCTCGGGAGCCAAAGAAAACAGCTGGTTGTTATGGATGGCCCGTGAAGGTATGAGTGGGAATGTCATGGAACCGTGGTGCTGTGTGAAGAACGTATGAGCGCTGCTGTCTTTCTGTGTAAGTCATGTATACGGAGGGTATCTGCATGTGTGGGACAGGTCTGCTGATGGGTGTCTGAGGTCGGTTGTCCGTGTGATTAATTGAAGCGAGTGTTTGTTTTTCCAGCAGGAGAGAAGCCTCCTGCCATCGTATCCTTCATATTACTGCATTTTACACAAGACTTTACATGAACCTTCCCACAATGCTCTATACATCTGTTTATGTAATGCCCCCAGGGTATCCTTCTTCCCCACATACTCCTATGGGCTTACAAGATGAGAGAAATAAGGAAATATAGAGGGAAGACTGATGGGAATAGGAAAAAGTGTGAGAAAAGAGTAGGGCAGGCGTTGGATCTTTGGATAATGGAGAACTCTGTGAACTTAATTTGTCACTATGTTATCATTTCACACTTTTGAACTAGCAGAACTAAATGGTAGAAGCTTTATTTTTAGCAAAAAAACAATAATGTTTTGGTCCAACTTATTATATGAGTGTTTTAATATTAAGTCATTAGTTTATTATATTTATCATCAACTGTGTTTTGAGTGAGGAAGAAAATGCAGACCATAAAGTACATTGAACACTATACACACACTGTAAAAAGGGTAAAACCATTTGAACTACATTTATTGAAAGGTGCCACACAATACATTTATTAAAAATGTTCAGATGCACATTTAGAGGCCTGTTTACAACCCTGTTATTTTGCCTCAGAATTAAATATGCTGAATTCCCTTTTCCAGTGGGCTTGTGAAGAAACAAATATTGACTCTGCTTTTATTGACTGGTTTTCTATATGTGCTCACAGTAGCCACTTAGCATAGCACAATTTCAACACTGTAACAAAAACACTGTCATTATTTTAAAGAATTCTCTAAAAATCTCAATTTCAGAAAAAAATCAATTTCAGTTGAAAAAATGTTAGAGAAAATCCTTTTGATTGATGAATTGATAAATTAATATATATAAATAGATTTATAACGTAAAACATGTTGTCTTGATACACAACATGCTTTTCTGAGCATCAGTACCCCAGGAAACCCCAGGTGTTTCTTTTATTATACATTTTGACTATCACAATAGTGTTGCAATAATATTTTTACCATATCACTTAATAATGACAGCATGTTAATGCACATCAAAGCATCTTCCAGTTAGCTAGTTTTACAAGTGCTATACACAGTACAGCTGTCTGCACTAGTTACAGTCTTTCTCTGCCTCAGCCTCGCTCAACTTACACATCACACAGCCACAAAATAAGCCTACATACCTTTTTTTAGACAATCAGCTCATGCCTCTAGGCAGAGAACAAAAGGTCTAACACATTGTGCTTTTGGTGATATTTGATATTTATGAGTGCCTACTCAAGGAGATAGGATACAACACAGAAAAAATGCTTTTTATTTTTTATGCTTTCATCTGGAACTAAATAAATGTTTGATAGGTGGTGTTGCTTGGTGGTTGCAGTTGTCTTGCCACGTGGTTGCAGTGGTATCCTAGGTGATTACTATTGTGTTGTTCATGGTGTTAATTGCTAGGTCGTTGTCTTAGCCTTGCTAAGTGGTTGCTGTAGTGTTGATAGATGGTGTCATTGGTATGCCAGTTGGTTTCTATGATGTTAGTAGGTGGTCGCAATGGTGTGACCAATTTGTTGCTGTGTATGTATATGTGTGTATGTAGTCGCTGTTGTCCACGTGGTGGGTGAGTGAGTGTTACTAATGTATTTGTGTCTCCATTTGCACCCTGTTTATTCCTATGGAAAAAATAATAATAATCATACACAGAAACTGTACATCCAAAATCTCTCTGACAAGAAATCTCTCTTGTACAAGAAATATTCAAGCCAAGTTTTAAGGTTGGGAGCAGTCATTTACATGAACATTCAACTGTGTTCCACCTCTTTACCATCTACATCTCTTCACCTCCCCACTAAAAACACCCCAAGGCTCTCCTTCATCTCCGTGCCTGCCACAGGGCCTGCTAGAAGTGAGAGAGGGAACTCTGGAGGGAAGACTGATGAGAACAGGAGAAAGTGTGAGAAAGGAATACAGGAAGGAAAGGAAGGGAATCGTGGGTGTGCGTAAATCTGCTTTCTCCATCCAGACCCTCACTGAGGGGTGACTTCCTGCTTATTCATACCTCCTCATCTGCAATGACTGCCAAACATAACACTGCAAACGTGCACCGTACCATGTTCTACCAGTCAAAGGTTTGGGGACCCATAACTTTATGAAATGCAAAACAATATTTCACATGTATGCAAGACAGCAGTGATGTCATTAAGCCAAAGTTCTTTGGATATGTGTTTTCAACAAGAGTTTGGGAAACTTTCTAATCTTTTTTGGCACAACCCTCTTCTTCATGTCTAGCATTGGATGAGCATGAAGGTGCGAAAAATACTTTACAAAAAACAAAAAATCTTAAAGTATCTTAAAACCTTTTGTAGGTATGGTGGGAAACCTTTGGTGGGTTACAAACTACTGATAAGTGCACAACAAAAATGATCACATATGTACAATAATAATAGATGAAGAGTTTGATTTAACACTACAGACAAACCTTTCTGTCCTTCAGTTAGTGAACAACTCACTGAGAATCCGACTGGAATCTGTTTCAAACAGATGTTTAAGACGTTCGGAAAAGAACAAAACTACAGAACAAAGCTCTGTCTATGAACTGCGCAAAGTGGATAAAGAAGCCCCAGATCACGAACATATAAAGCACATTTAGTGGGTATTAGTTTTGTTTGTGAGAACTTGGATGGATAGAGTTGATTTCTTAATTGGAACTGTAACTTTCAGACTTTCAAAGCCAGGTCCCATTGAAATCTATTTATGTTCTCACATCTTTAAGACTTCTGAGCTTTAGAACGAGTTTTCATATTAAAAATATAAATATAAAACAACTAACTAAGAGTAAAAAAAACTAAACGTAGCATCTATGAGCTTAGATGTAGATGTGTGCCATTACTTAAATACCTACTAGCTAGCAAAGATATGGCACCATATTTTATAACAATGCCACAACAACATGTGCAGAACATGATATTAGGGTATGCTGAGCTGTTCTGCAGATAATGTTAGTTAACAGGCTCTTCTAGTGCTATTTAAGTAGAGACTTTTTAGTTAGAATCTTTTGAAAAGCTAAAAGTGGGTGGTTTCCATTTAAACATTTCACAAATATTAACCGAAATTCTGAAAGGTCGGTCAAAATGAAATGTGAATTAGTCCATGTGGAGATTCTTGAAGATGATGTGATGATACAAAATGAGAAAAGAGTCTTATTTATCATACATGGTTTAAACAAAGCAGGTGTAACCTTTTATTATTTATTATCTATTTATTATATTTTTGGTTTTTATTGGTTTATTGTTTATTTCTGTTCCACCTAATTCAAGCATATTTTGTTGCCAATGTTTAAGAGTTCTTTAGATTTTTTTGCTTTTCCATGCAGGGGTTATATGCATTAATTTGCATTAATGAACTGGACTGGAAAGTTTAGTTCTACTCGATGCCCAGTCTGGGGTTGCTAATTCAGGGGCATGGATGGATTTATGATGTGGATGGACTTTTCTAACGTATTCCCAGGTCTGCCTGTGTGGTTCTGGAAGCTTCTGGAATGTTTGTTCCTTGCTTGATGGCTTGTATCCCTGTCTCCGAGTTCAAAGTCTGACCCTCATCCCTGGGGCGCTGTTGGGAAATGTTTGTTTCTGTACTTACCCAACCCCTGGTGAAGTGCTTGACCAGTGCCTTTACACACATTTTTGTTGCAGCCTTTCCAGGCTTTTCTTCCTTCTTTCCCCTGTTGGTTTTCTTAGAGGAAACTGTCAATCTCCTTGTTTTACATATTTACCTATGTTCTCTTTATCTGCCTCTTGCTTGTTCTCACACACATCTCATCCATTCCTCTTTTCATCCAGTTCCTCCATTGCCTAGTCCTGCTTTCATCCAAAATTCATAGCACAACAGCCTCACAAAAGGGATCTGCAATAAAAAGCAGCAGTGGAATAATAATAAAAAAAGAACCAGAACTTAATCCAGCTTTGAAAGGACAGGACCCAGAAGGGCTTTTGTGTAAACAGCGATGTGGTGGTGTTTATAGGTTATTTCCCTGTGTGTGAAAAGGTTACGCACTGCCATTTTCTCTCCACATTGAGAGCTTGGCATTTCCTCCCAGTCCAGACCACCTGTCCACTAATTGCGATGACATTTTGGACCAGGGCTGGCCGCTGAAGAATGCTGGAACATCCACCGACCCTTCCATGAACGAAAAGATCTCTAATGGCAGTTGCAACATCTGTCTTTTCTGCAGGCAGGGTCAGGCGAACTCTGATTGCATAGATAGAAGGTCATCATTGATCATTCGTATTTAATGGGGAAGCATTTCTGCTCTGATTTGAGGCAGCATGGCGCAGTAATTGTGACTTTCAGAGTTTTTTCTGGTGAGAAGTGACTGCTTACTTGCACTTTACATGGTCTGCATATGGACTGTCCAGAATAAACAGTGTAGCTGAATGATTAATGTCTGGGCTTTCCAACATCAGTGGATTCTGAGTGCACCAGAATCTGCAGACCAGAGACAATCAGCACAAAGTCAGGCAGACTGGGAATCAGGGCTGTAATCTGCATAAACATTGCATGGCTATGGTTTAGCCTGCACGATACTTACAACGATACTCAGAACTGGGACCACCATTATTATTTATGATTCTCTGACATCACAATTTTGCATAGAACAATATGTATATTTGCTAAATTCTTAGAGAAGCTTTAAAGGGCCTATATCTATACCTATATATTTCTTACACTTCATACTATTTCTGTGGTTTTATGTTCCAGAAAACAAACACAACCAATGTTTCTATACCTTTTAAGACTGGATTAAGATAAATAAGTGTCGCGGTGAGGAGGTAGGAGTGAGCTGGAGGCAGGCCCATGGCGCCACCCTACACCACCCTGATGCCGCTCACCTATGGCCATGCAGGCTAACGAGCCAGCTGGCATAAAAATGCTCAGTCACACATAAGAAAGTTGATCACGTGTGTGGAGACTGTTATGGAGGCTATTATGTTTTTTTTAAGTGTCTGTTTGGGTGAGGTGGAGGACGTTTAAAATAAGGGTATGTGTGTCCCTTTCCCGTGGGGCTTGCCACATAAGCTATGTTCTGATTACCTCAATTGTGCCCCATTTAAAAAACACTCACAGCTGAAATGCTTTTGAGAACTGTAATATGAAAAGGTGTGACTAAACTGTGGCAGGCTGAATATGCACGAATATGTAAGTTGATTCTTGTGACATCAGAGTAACTGCAAATTTAACAAAAATGGATTTTTTTGGTAAATTTTGCAGCTTAGATTTCAACTATATGACTGGCATGTAAGTGGCTTTTGGAATTCCACAAGTGCTCACACCATCAGTGCAATACAGTGGTTTTCTTAGCTGTACTCTTATGGGAAAAAATGTGGATATGGCACTGATATCCCCACTACTGTCAGCATGCTACAGTCACAGTGTTTGGCTGAATCATGTAGCTCTATTATGGTCTGCATAGTCAAATCATATTGAAACAAGGTCATAGTTTTAATACAGGCTTTTGTGCAGAACCAGCCCTGGTTGAAAAACTTTTGCACTTACACCCGGGCCACGTTAAGTGTCTGCAAATTCTTAAAAATGCTAATGCTTATTCTTGAAGCTGTTCCTGGTTATTACCTCCGGACCCACTTTCTTATATTTTCATTTGGAATTGTTTGACAACTGGTAAGGCACCTGACAGCTCATTTCTGTTTGCTGTAGTCGATTGAGGGATATGAGGCAGTGGAATTTAAAAGAGCTTCTGTGAGTAATAACCTGCAAGAACTTGATAAGCATGGCAATGATGGGCCTGAACAGAAAATACCAGCTGTAGACATGAATCCACTCTGCCCTAGGGCTATGTAGTTCTTCTGTTAGCTGTAATACTGGAAACCCAAATGTATAAATGGTGCAACCACATCTTGAAACTTTTATACAGACTTCCAGAAAAATGCCTGTAAATATCTTAAATAGCTGTAGCACTGAGAAAGCACCCCAAACCTCCATCCAGGTCATAAAAGAAGACTGATCAATGTTCAGACCATATTATAGTTTACATCCTTTATATTAGTTAATGAATGTGAATAGAATACGAGGAACATGACTTACAGTGTCCAGTCAGTTCTCAAATCACTCAAATCAGACCATGTGTCCCCCATAACCCCAAGACCTGGAATCCTCGATTTGCTCCAATCTCCTTAACTAACTAACTCACCCCTTCTCCCCCACCTTTCCACCAGTTAGATGCCTTTAAATATCTTTTCTGCTTCTTTGGGTCAAGATGTTCTCTGTTTGTTTGGCAGTTCTTTCTTTTCTTGTCCCCGTTTGCGTGTTTATAGGGCCCATCCTCATATTTCATACTTAAGTGGGCCATTAATTTTCGCATAAAGCCGTAATTTTGCTTTATTGCTGCGATTAGTCCGAGCATGACAGCAGGAATGTGTGTGAAACCGCCAGCTGCTATTGACGAATGGATCCAGGCGCAGATGAATGGAGTTAAATGGAGATGAATGGAGCTTGTTATGGTTTGAGGCTCATGAGATTCTGGTTTTAAGGAGATGCCAATGAGCCGAGCTCTGGGTTGTAACTGGTGGTTCAGCATCCAATCTAGGATGCTAAGGGAAAGATTTTGTTGTACTGTTTTGGAATTGGAAAATGGGTGATTCATGCACTGTGCAAGCAAAAATCATTTCACATGGACAATGAATTACATTACATATTTTTTGACTGGTAGAGGTCAAATTTTACATAATGGAGAACATTCTGAATTGTGATTGATTTCCTGCTGCTTTTTATTGCTCCAGATAAACATCTTTAATGAACAACATTGTGGACTATCAACAGAAATGCCAGGTGGAACTACTTTGGAAGGCAAAATAAGGTCTTCTTCTACTTAGAATGACTGGTGTCAGCCTTGATGAAAACATTTTTGAGGTGTGACAAAAAGTGTTTTGAATAACACCGTCCATCATCAGCTCCTGCATTATTCAAACACTTTCCACAAAAACATGTAAAATTACCCCAAAAAATGGTAGTGCCTAAAGCCAGAGCAGGCAATAGTGGAAAATAATGTATAAACATCTGCATTTTCTGTTTTGCGTGGGCTTCTGCTTCTGCAATTTGTCTATTCTAATACTAATACCAGAACCTTTTTTTTTTGCTTTAAATTAAGCTATTTTACATTTTACTTAAAAAGAGTAGTTTGTAGTCGATCAGCCAGAACATGTTGGATATTTGAAGTTTGCTTCTGTAGTTTGGAACAGGAAATGTTAGGCTAACACTATGGTAAATATATTCAGACTCTGGCTGCTGATGACAAAGTAGCATGGTTCCTGATTCGAACCTGTGGCACCTGTGGCCATAGTGGTAGCATATTAGGCTGCTGAGCCACTCAAAGCCTTGATCTTATTTTTTAAGTACTGTGCTTTTAATCTAATGAAATGCATACAACTGAATTGAACTGAATTGCACATTGTGCATAAGTGTGTTGTATTATTGGTACTTTAAAGCACAGCTTCATTTCTGGTTTTGTGGTTTTATGATGTTGAATGCACTAATAAAGTAAAAACTCTTTAAGCTACTTTGTACTTCAAATATGTCAAATACTCTTTTTGATGAACCCTCTTGAATGTTTAAATGGTTCTTTTGTTAGTTTGTCTATTTGATATAGAACCTCTCTTTAGCTCTTTAGAGAACCTTTAGAAACTATTCTACTATTGCTATGAATAAAAAAAAACATTGTCAGTATAAGATTGAACTCTTTTGGCTAAGAGAATGCTTTCAGATGGAAGAATACATACTTGTTCCCTCACTGACTGAAACACTGAAATACTTTCGGGTGACTTTTATATAAGAGAATGTAGAGCATTAAACACACTTTCTCCTCTGTGGAAATCCTCTGCTATTCTTTATTGAAGCTATTTGTACATGAAAATAGGCGGGAATGTAGAATATATGTGACTGGGTCAGCATTTCCACCTTGATCCGGACCATTTATTCCTGCAGTCTCATTCTCACATCGCACTTTTAGCTTCTGCACAAGCTAGCATTTTCTTTCCTTTTCATTTCTCTACATTTCTTTTTCTCTCTCTTCTATCTCCTTGCCACCCTTCCTCCATCCCTTTGGCAATCCGAACGCATCTGTGCTGCATTGTGTTTGGTTAAGTCGTGTTTAAACACTCATAACCCAGCCTGCGCTTTTCCCCTTTAATCTCCTCTGATAATAGCCTGATTAGCATCTCCGCCAATAACAAAAGAGGCTTTTAAACAAGCTGGTCACATCCACACGCACACACGCTGCCCGCTGGGGAGAGAATTAGATAAGCGTACGAAACAAAAGCGGCCAATCTACCAGCCCCCAAATTCTATTAAGTTTAAGCAGAGGAGTAAAAAAAAAAAAAAACTAAAAAAAAAAAACTAGTGTTACATAATTGAGGTAATTACTGTAGTGGAGGTCTGATAAGGAGGGACAAGGCAGAGGTGATAAAATCAGCAGAGCATTTCAGGCATTCATTGCTGGTTTCCCTAGTTAAAACTGCTTTGATCTTTCTTCCCCTGATACGGAGCGTCGAAGATGTTTTATTAGAAATGTGCTGTGTGTTTTAGTAGTTTGGGTATGTAAGCTACTGCATTACAGCATCCTGTGGAGATGCATTGTAATGTTCCTGGCTCCTTCACTTGTGTTCTCAGATCGTACATTCTGTATATCTAGCCAGTGAATACTTAACAGTCGTAGTCTTCATTTTTAGACCACTATTTCTGACCATTTCTGACTGTGTTCATACTATTAAGCCATAGTCACAGTAGACATTTGCTGTCTGCATTTTGTAGTGAAAATAGGTGACAGACTTGTGGTTGGTGTGGTGCAACAGATAACACCACTACCTGCCAGTGAGCTACCACACCACATGGGAGATTGGGGTTCGATTCCTGGTCTGGGTGACTATGCTGCACTATATCAATAAGAGTCCTTGGGCAAGACTCCTAATGCTATGTTGGCCCACCATTGTAATATAAGTAACCTTGTTAGTCACTCTGGTTAAGAGTGTCAGCTAAATGCCCTAAATATAATATATATAAATACAGACACACACACCACAAGTTCTGTATAATAGCCTACAGAATCATTCCTCCTTTAATAATAAAAAGTCCTGTTTCTAACTGAATCAGTAAGCGACGCAATTGTTGTGAACACAGCTGTTGGATGGTTTCTCTCACTCAGCCTAGTGGACAAATGTAGCCACAACGTTAGCAAGAATGTACTGTTAGCGATGTAGAGTAGTAGTAGACTGTTTGTGTACTAAATACATTGACAAGACACTAATGGACTGTTGTATTTTAATTTTTTTCATCAAAATTATTGCTAGGGACAATTCAGTAGTCGCTGGATATGGGTAGGGACGCAATTATCTGACATATATGTTTTCCTCTGTCTGATTTTTTTATTCCTTTAAAGTAATATAGTTTGTAGTGACGGCGCCTTATTCAGCTGGACCACTTTGGGCCCCCAATTCGACGCCATTGGAGCTGCATCTCTTTTATGCTCTAATTTATAGTTGGGTCGGGTGGAATTATGTAAAACATCATGTCTAGACAAAGCTTAAATTGCATCATTTTGGATCTTCATGTGCTGCTATATAAAGGACAGCACTACAGGGGACACTGCAGCCAAAGCTTTTAGCTGACGATAAGAATATGCTTGTCAGATTTCCTTGAACTTGAAGTAAACTTTTATACACACTTTTTTTTACGCTCCCAAGGTTTGTGATGCGAATCTATTGATCACAGAGATTTCCGTTGCAATCAATCAGATTTGGCTCTGTAAATTGCGCTGTCAACACGCTGATGTAGCTGGGGCTTTAGTCCTTGGATTATCTGACAGATCTTTTCCTCTGTCTGATTTGGCTGCTTCACTTAATCTTACTTGTTAACTTTGTGCTGTATGCATCACAACTCCATCATCTAATGTCTGCCTGAGTGGGAGTTATTCCCCTTCTGATTCTTGAGTTTCTCTTAATTTCTTCCTAATTCTTCCCAAAAGGGAGTTCTTTCTTGTCACAGCTGTCGGTTGTAAAAAGCACTATATGAATTAAATAGAAATCAGTTGAATGGTACTTTGTGATGGTTCCATGAGACCTTTCATATAGTTAGCTGTGTCATGATCCTTTGAAATGTAAATGCAAACTTTACCAAGCAGATGTAGTGAGCACTGCTTAACTTTGCTTAAAAAAGTCTTGATCTCCAGCTCAGCACGTCTATGTATTATTAAACAGTATATATACACTGCCATAGCTACATATTCATTAATGATGCTCTCAGTGTGGGCTTTGGCTACGGGGGGTCCTAATGCCTTCACAATACATATTAATCCCATCTAAAACTACTCACAGTGGGGACCTAATTGGATTTGGATATTTCTGTTCGGCTGTGAACGTGAACGAAGACATGATGGGAGGAAAGGAAGGTTGGCAAGATGGGGATTAGAGCAGAGAGAAAGAGCAAGAGAGGCATTGACTCATTGCATATGGCTAAGACATTTTAGTGGCTAGGCCGCTGAGGAACAGCTGGCTGAACAAAAGTCTAGTTTGAAGATTTTTTGCAAAAGCTTGAGATGAAAGGTGTCTGGCGTCCATGCGCCTCAATAACTTGAGTCATTTGAAAAATATGAGATGATGTCATTTTTTTTATTTCTCATGGAAAAATTTGCAGATTCATCCATTGCACTGCGTCAGCCTTCTTGTTTGCCACCATCTTCATATTTTGTATAGACCCCCTTCTCTTCCTCTGCTAAAGCTCCATCATACTACGACTTGAGTCTCCAAGGAGCTGAGCTTGAACAAAACTTCAATCTCCAGGACTTCTGTGTTCAGCATTACTGTAAGAAAAAAAAAGATCCAAAGATCTTGGTTCTCATTTTAAAGACACGGTTTAATTTTTCCTCCACATATCCAAGCTGCCTCCCTCATGTGAAACGAGTGGGAGAAAACTCACAGTAAGCTTTTCTATAGAGAACTTTTTCCCCCTCTCAAACTTAGTGAAATGAGGAAGATGAATGTCCTGGAGTGCTGCTGTATGTGTCTGGCTGTGGTTCTACTGCAGGTTGGTAATACGTTTTGAAATAAGTGGCTGAGTAAAGCACAGAGAAAGGAAGTCAGTCTGCCTCTGGGTCTGAATGAGCATGGTTGCAGGCTGAGTTCAGAAGGAAATAAACTAATAGGTAATGAAATATTTATTTTCGCACAATTAAAAATCACGTATCAATTGATAAATGGGTTAGAGGGGTGGGCAATGTGACAAGATTCATATTGGGATACATTTTCTTACTGTGATTCACAAAATAGCTTTTTGTCTGAGCAGCTCAAGTACTTAAAGAGCACTGACCAGCTGCACGTTTCTTTATAAACACTACAATTAGTCCTGTTTACCTGGATTTAGTGCAGCACATTTACTGTACAGTAAACAGGACAGGATGGTATTTGGTTAGTAGTTTTTAAAAGCTGCCACTATCTATGCATTTTGTCTGTGTGTATTAGACCATGAAAATTAAATATTATGACCTAAATATATTTTAGCCCTATCGGTTACCCCTAGAATGCGTGAATGAATGAGTTAGGGAGTAAATGTGTGGGGAATCAATGAATAAATGAGTGGCCAATTTAATGAGTAAGCAAGTGACTTGGTTGATGGGATGAATCAGGGAGTGATTGAGTTAATTAATGAGTTAATAAGTGGGTGGGTGAATAAGTGAGCAAGTTAGCAGGGCTTGGTTAGGAGATAAAGCAGTAATTGATTGAGTAAATGAATGAGTTGACAAGTGAGTAAGAAAAATAAAGGAGTGAATGAATGAGCAAATTGCTTGGTGAGTGGCTAGAGTGAGTGAATGGATAAGTGAGCAAAAGGTGTGGTGAGAGGATGAATGAGTGAGTGATTGAATGACGGGTTAATAAGTGAGTGGGTGAATTAGTAAATGATTGAGTGGCTGAATATTGGAGTGATTGGGTGGGCAAATAGCTTGCTAAGGGGATGATTGAGTAAATGAAAGAGTAGATAAAGGAGTGGGTGAATGAATGAATGAGCAGATGGCTTGGTGAGTGAATGAATGCTTGAGTGATTGAACAAGTAATTAATAAGTAAGTGGGCGAATAATTGGGTGAATGACTGAGTTGATGTGATGGGTGAATGTTGGAGGCATTGAATGAGTGGGCAAGTGACTCAAGGAGTGCATGAATGAATGGATAAGTGTCTTAATTGGAGCAGAGGAAGAATAGAAAAAACATAAGGATGGAAAGAGGAAGAGTGGAGGAGTTGCCTCATAGGATGCAGGCCTGAGAGGAGGCAAATATGAATTTTCCACTCTCCTATCATCCTAATAGTGTCCAGAGGGTCCATATGGGGCACGTCTCTATATGCAGACTCTCTTAAACTCACAGCACAGCAGAAATCCATACCCTGGCCACATGGGCTGTTTTCTTATTATGCAGGCTATGTGCAGTGAAGCTAAACTATGTTTTTTTTAGGTCATAGGCTAGTGTTGCGCAACTCCTTCCCTATGGTGCCCAGAGTACTGCTAATAGCAGCATTGTTCAAAGCCATCAGTTTGCCCGTTCTCCGAATAGGCGTAGACAAAAGTGCTTGGCAGGCATGGGAGGACAAGAAGAGTGGTATTGGTTTAATGGTTCAAATGTTCCATAAGTGTGAAGTGGACACACCCTGTACTCAGTGAATGAGCAATGTATTTTTGTTCATTTTGTTTCAGTATAGGCAGTTCAGGCTGTTTAATCTTCAAGGGCGGACGAGTAAGTGAGTCATGCTCCATTAGATCAAATGTTTCTGCTTTTAATCCCTTATTTTGAGCCTCTTTCATCTCTCAGTTCAGTGATATATTAGTATACCACATTGACTCTCTCCACCACACTCCTTGAAGTGCTCTCACTGTTGCAAATTTCATTAGAAACTTCACCAGCCAAGCTGACTGAAAAGTTAAGTTAACAGTAAAGGTTGCAGTTCATTTCTTCTTTGTATTGATGACTAAAGATTATTCTTGAAGATTATTATGACTGGTTATTCTGTAATTGGCATCATTCCTGTATTTAGAATGCTGGATCTAAGATGGAGGAAATTAATGGTATCGTGGTGAACAAAATTGTGTACTGATAGTCACTGGACCCTCTAAAATCATTAATGAGTCGAGATATTTCACAAAATTTCGCGGTCTGATTGTGTAATTCAGATTTCTTTACAGCTTTATGATCAGACATATGGTTTTGCATAGCAATGCTCTGCGCACAAATTCTCTAGTAATACCCAACCAACCACATGGAGTACCACAGCAACCACTGTTTTAAGCTATGCAGCTATTCTGCGTGTCCTTTAGAGAATGTACTTTTGCAGATTACTGTGGCTTTGGCAGTAGTGTTGTTATTTAACAGTGTAAGATTTTAGTTGTAGACTGTAGTGTTTACCACAGGGAGCAATAGCGAAGGTTCTTAAAAACATTCCACTAATTGCATTCATAGAGAATTTCCTAACACAGACATGACACTGATCTCAGGATCGGCTAGGTTTAGGTTTTGTTTTATATTTTGGAAGAAAATCCAAACCATGAATTTTTCTGTCTGTAATTTCTATATTTTTTCTAGTGTTATTTTTATTGTTTTACTTAATAGTGGGTTAATACGAATGGCCAATACTAACCCAACTAATGGGTTAATAGTCAGCATTAATTAACATCACCTAAAGAAGAGGTTAGTTAGAAAATGTAACAATACTTGAGCAGATTAAAAGCTAAGTAAACTTGCCTTGAAAATATAGATGCTTTACTACTTACTGCAATCAAAACTGATTAATATGTGTTTTATTTTTAGTAACTTTAATTCATTTGAACACATAGCATTAAACACAGAGCTCTCGCACAGTGACTTTAAAGATGTCACACACCTTTTACATTTAACAATGTAGTACTGCTGAGTTGTTCATAGATTAAATCCTGCTCAGCATGTTAGAAGCTTCAATGGTTTGTCTGTCTTCATTTATGTTGCAGATTCATTGGGATGGTAATTTTTAATAATTTGTTATCAAGTTAACGAGGTAAATGAACTAATCAAAACTACTCTAATGCTTTACGAGATTGCTTGCCCTCCCTCCAGCCTCTGTGGATGTAGTGTGTGTGGTATGCATAGCGGTATTGTAATGACTGTGTGTCCCTTGTCTGTATAAGAACTAAGCAGCAGTGATGTTTTGGTTAGGTGATGAAGGACACATCATTAATGTGGATGGCCAAATCTCCACGTCTCACCAGAACCGCCATTAGAAAGAATTGAGAGTTTTGCTGGCTGTTAGTGCTGGTATTTCAGCTCTAGCTGCGAGTTTTTACAGTGTCTAAAGTGGAAGACAAAGACGGAAGGGTCACCTAATCAGCATGCAGTCTGACATCTATTTGATTTATAAGTGAATTTGATGCCTAACAGATGAATTTTCTGGAATGAGGCAATAGCTATTCATTTCTTCCCAGAAAAGCATTTTTTCATCGACCCTGTCACTAGTCATGGGAATAATCATTCAGAGGACATAGCAGCGGTCACAACAGGCTTAAGAAAATAATAATGGAACTCTTTAAAATTGTTTTTATTTTCCTCCATTTTCTCTCAATTTAATTGCAGACCATTCCCAGTGTAGCAGCTGGTCTTACCTCAGTCTCTTAACAACTGCCTAAGTTTGGCAGGGTGAGGAGCAATGTGTCTGCAAGTGTAGCTCTCCCACCATCACTCCAGCAGACTTGTTGTGTATGTATATATGTAAGCATACCAAACACTCAAACCAAACCATACCATACACATTGAATGAATTGCTTGCTGTGTGATGTCACAAAAACTCATTTGCATACATTCGCCCATTTGACCTACAGTAGCCTACACCTGCCCAGCTATTAGGGGTGTTTCAGTCTGAACTTGTATTAGAATGAGGGAAAATACAGGGCAGCCAATCACAGCAAAGACCATTCACATGTATCAGTCTTAAAGACACAATAACAAAAGCAGCCTGTTCAGTTTTGTAGTTTGCTTGTTCAGACCATGCCATCAGCATATATGATGACTTTGGAGGATACTAATGTGAGGGAGAAGAACTTTAGGCTGGAGTTCAGGTGGTTTCTGCTTGTAGTAAGAATTCTCTAATAGAATTAGAGCTAGGAATGAGAGATTTGACAGAGGTAAGGTTGGGTGGCGGGGTGGTGGAGGGTTGGGAAGACTTGATCATGTGAACAAGGTTGAAATTAATAGCATGTTACATTGGGAGATGGGCCTTCAGGCATGTCCCTCCTCTCATAATGTTTGATATTTCATAACACCACATGAAGAGAGGTTAGAAAACAGCTGTGTAAAATAAAATGAATGATTACATTGTACATGTATTACATGTACCCACACCAACATCGTAAGTAGAATTTTGGGAAGATACAGCAGACGCAACAGAAATATAGGATATTGACCTTTAACATGCTCAGAAAGACATATGGACGCCTTTCTATGCAAAAAGGCTATACTGATCCCAGGCTGCTGAAATCAACTAATTTACCCCTTTTACCCTTTTGCTGCTTTTTTTTCTTGGAACTTGCTGGGTGAGAGTGATTACTAGTCACTAAGGAAGGTAATTATTTTAATGAAACATTATTTTGTTATGTTTTCACATTTAGAGGTAATAACTTTAGCTGCATTCACACACTCTATCCTCTTTGTCAGTGTGGTGGCACTTTGTATTCATTCAAAATGTCCAGTTTGCTAACAAACCCACAGTGAGTCAGCCAAAGAAAACCCATTATGTTGTTTAGCGAGACTTAATTACGCTTAGGTCAAACCTGCTAGCAAATAAGCAAAACACTGTGCAGAATGGGAGCTTTTTATTTAAATTAGGTTGATGCTTTTTCAGGTGGTTGGTCTCTTTTTACATAATGGAAAAGCAAAAAATGATATTAATGGGCTATATCCAATGTTTTTCTTGCATTTATTTTTTTTCTCCTCTGGGTTTCCAAAAACATGCTTTATTTGTACAAGATCACTTTCCAAACTACATTTTTAGTTTTTGTTGCTGTGCCTTTCAGACATAGCTTTGTAAATGTTCTCTGCCTCTTTAAAAAAACTCCTTATATAAGTTAGGGCTGCACAATACTATCATATTGGAATCACATCGCAATTATTGGTGTTGGCAGATTATTGTTAAAAAGGTTTTTTGCCATTAAGACAATTATTGGATTTGACCAAAATTATTGAAATTTCAGATTGAAATTTCAGATGGTAAGAACCAACCCAAGAACCACCAAAGCATACACCTGCCATTAATAGGGAGCTGCTATGACTAGACACACTCTCTATAATCTAGGGAGTTTTAATTTTACGAGGACTGAGAGACTGCTGGCCAAGAAAGAAGCCCATGAAGCCACCTTCAAGCTCGACCAAAGGTTACAGCTGAACTGTCCTAAGGAACACTTTATGGTCAGATGAGACAATGATGTAAAGATGAGGCAAAGACACTGTACCAGCTGATAAGCATGGTGGAGGTTGCAGCATGCTCTGGGACTGGTACATTTCACAAAGTGAATGGAATAATGAAGGAGGACTACTTAAGCGTGTACCGTGTATTCTCTGTGCGTACATCATCACCCATGTACCGTGATGATGGAGTACGAATACATGTACTGCTACACCCCTAGCTGTATGTTGCAAACAAATTAAGAAGTAAAGTTAGCTAGGATTTAAAAAGTGCACTGAATTACCATCAGTACTCAAAATGTTGTTGTACTTGTACCTTGAAAGACAAACTATTTGTACATACAATCTAAACCCAGATGGGCTCACTTAATGTCAGCCTACTAAACTTTGCTTATTAGAACAAATCAACCATAATTTAGCATTTCCTATTCCCAAATGTAACTTGTTCAGTATCAACCTGTAGCGCACACATCCAGCACAAAATCTCAGACAACAGTATACCAGCTCAACAGTCAAAAGTTTCATTAAGCATACTAAGAGATGGTAGCCCGGGGGGAATGACAACACATTAACGGTGAGTGTCAGTGAATGGAGGACACACCCAGTATGTAAATAGATGGTGCCAGGAGCCAATGGGAGAGATGTATGTTTTACAAATGTTCTCATTTACCACTTAATATGTTGCTGAGTCTGTGCTGGCTGTGTGCTACAGTATTTTCACTTGTGCTAACAAAGGATTACACTGTAAATGTTTGTCAGATAGTTATTACCCATTAATGAATGAAAAAAAAAAACTATATTGATTCTAAAAAACAAAGTAAGTCTAGTAATGAAATGAAACAGTCCTAATGCAGCTAGTTACACTGCCTACATTTTCTTTGTTTAAGAAAGACAAACAGTAAAACTCAAAGAGCGTTGTTGAAGACTAGTTGGAAAAAGAAAACACTATGCAAATAAACACAGATTGCTGTAAATCAAACACCTAAGAGAAGGTAGCCCAGGGGAATTAACAACTCATTGACGGTGAGTGTCAGTGACTGGAAGACACGCCCAGTATGCAAATAGATGGTGCAAGGAGCCAATGGGAGAGATGTATGTTCCACAAACGTTCTCATTTTAGCTACCATTTTCTGTGTTGCTGAGTGTGGTTCTCTGCTGGCTGTGTGCTACAGTGTTTACTCTTGTGCTAGCACAGTATTACACTGCCTGTTGGCTCATGATTATACAGTGCACATTGTAAACCATTGCATTTTAAAGTTAAAGTTAATTTTACTTCCTAATGTGTTTCCTCAAACAAATAAAGTTTACAAAACTCAAACCTTTAGTAATTTATAATACTGTATTGAGTTGAATGAATGCATGTCTTTAAGTTCAACAGATAAACCATAAGTGCTTCACACTCAAACAGTGACTTTCAGGTTATTTGGCCTTATCTCAAAAACTTAAGCTTTATTTGTTTGCAGTCTTAGGTTTAACATTTACATTTACATTTACATTTATGGCATTTAGCAGACGCTCTTATCCAGACCGACTTTGCTGTTTACCCAAGAAAAAACATAGCAAGTTAGAATAGACTAATAATTCAAAAGACACCTCTAAGCTTAGACATTACTAAATACAAGACAATAAGGTGACCATAGTACTCTATTTGTCTAAGTATTCTCTGAAGAGGTGGGTCTTCAGTCTGCGTTTGAAGACAGCGAGCGACTCGGCCGTTCGGACACCCAGGGGAAGTTCGTTCCACCACTTTGGTGCCAGGACCGAAAAAAGCCTGGACACTTGTCTTCCTCGGATTTTGAGGGATGGCGGGTCGAGCCGAGCCGTACTTGAAGCTCAAAGGGCTCTCGGTGTGGATCGGCTTTTGACCATTGCCATCAAGTACGGAGGGGCTGGTCCGTTCTTGGCTTTGTAGGCCAGCCTCAAGGTTTTGAATCCGATGTGGGCAGCAGCTACAGGAAGCCAGTGAAGAGGACGCAGCAGTGGAGTAACATGGCTGAATTTAGGGACATTAAAGACGACCCGTGCCGCTGCATTCTGGATAAGTTGCAGGGGCTTGATTGTGCGCAGAGGGAGACCAGCCAGAAGAGAGTTGCAGTAGTCAAGTCTGGAAGTGACGAGAGACTGAACAAGCACCTGGGCGGCCTCTCTAGGGAGGAAGGGTCGAATTCTCTGGATGTTGTACAGGAGAAATCTGCATGACCGAGTTACATTTGCAACATGACTTGAGAACAATAACTGCTCATCCATGACTACACCAAGGCTTCGAGCTTCTGTAGAAGGAGTGACCAGTGAGTTCTCAAAGGTGATGGCAAGATCGTTTTTTGGTCCAGCAGTTCCCGGGATGTACAGCAGCTCCGTCTTGCTGGGGTTAAGTTTGAGGTGGTGAGCCGCCATCCAAGAAGAGACGTTGACGAGGCATGCTGAGATGCGGGCAGAAACCTGTGTGTCAGACGGTGGGAAAGAGAGCATGAGTTGAGTGTCATCGGCGTAACAGTGGTAAGAGAATCCATGAGAGAATATCACTTTACCAAGAGAGCTAGTGTAGAGTGAGAAAAGAAGAGGACCAAGAACCGAGCCTTGTGGAACGCCAGTGGATAGACTACAAGGAGCGGACGTGTCGCCCTGCCATGTTACCTGGTATGAGCGTCCCTGCAGGTACGATGCAAACCATCGCCATGCAGAGCCGGTAATTCCAAGGCCAGCAAGGATAGACAGGAGGATCTTGTGGTCCACTGTGTCAAAAGCTGCGGAGAGGTCAAGAAGGATCAGAACCAAGGGCAGTCTGACAACATAGCTAGGATATTAAACATTACTATAACCACTTAATATCTAATGCATTCATTGCTTACCCAATAATTCTAATGCTTTTACAGCCTACACCATTATAAACCAAACAGCCAGTTTTGACATACAGCACATTTATTGATCTATGAGGAGGTAGCACTGATAGGACAGGACAACACACTAATGGTGAGTGTCAGTGATGGAAGGACATGCCCAGTATGCAAATAGGTGGTGCCAGGAACCAATGGGAAAGATGTATGTTTTATGAGATTGTATTGCACAAATAAACCCTACAGGTTGGTGTATATTATTTGACACTATAAAATCACACTGACTCAGTTACATGGAACTTGCTAAAAAAATATTACATTTAACTTCAGTGCATTTTTTAAACTTGCAGGGGCCAAGCTGGCCAAACAAAGGTTTTTCTGGACAATGAAAAAAAATCAATAAAACAATAAAACTCATAGAGCTTTGTTGAAGCCTAGTTGCATTGCTTACTACAACTGTTCTCATGTAGGCTCAACTGGATATTTTAGTGTTGACAGAAAAAGAACTTCTTGAAGTGGCTCTCACAATCTGCATTACCAAAAAGTAATTCCCATCTGCAAGTGTACCTAGAAGATGGTGGCCCAGGGGAAACAACAACACATTGACGGTGAACGTTAGTGACTGGATGACACGCCCAGTCTAGGAATAGATGCTGCCAGGAGCCAATTGGAAAGATTTACTCTAAGGTTGTTTTGTAGAAACAAACCCAACAGGTAAGAATATACATGTTAAAAGATTCTCTGTGTTGAACACAGAATTTAATATTAGACAATGTGGCTAGATGACTACACTTTTGCACATAAGTACAAACAACAATCTTTGCTTGCACAGCAAAACCAAACAAAAAATGAAAATGAAAATGAAAACCAAATTTCCACAAATATTTTCTTGTTAAAGGAACTTTTGCAAATTATTAATTAAGCTAACATTTCTTTCAACAATAAAATGAATATTTAGTTTAGCTAACATGAGAACATTTAGAGTAAGAAGTGCAACTAGTCTTAAAAAAAGCTCTTTAAGTTTTGACTTTTCTTTCTATTAATAAGAATTTTTAGTTCATGCAACCTGGTACGTTAGAATTTCCTTATTACCCTTACTTGTTTTTTTAGTAAGCTTAAATAGTTTCCTCAAAAAGAAAAAAAAGTTAAAATAATAACAACGATAATAAACAATAATCTCAAACAACAACAATATCTAATATAATAATGTTATATAATATAATATAATATAAAAAAAATAACAATAATATCGAATTAAATGAATACATCTTGTTGGCAACAATATAGTTGGCCCTGTAGCAACTACATATTCAGTTAACTTAAACTTTCTTCTTTCCTTAATTTAATAATATTGACTATTTGCCAAAAACATTTACAGTATGATCAAGGACAATGCAAAATTAACCAGTGTAGTGATCAACCATAGCCACTCTCACTCTGACTCTCACTATGAAACCTCTATTATCAAAGAATAGCCCACCAGAAGTCCCTGTACAGAAGTCCCTGTAGTTGAGTATAGTGTGTTATTGGCCTTTTTTTCACGTGAAGTTCTTTAAGGACACAGCGTCCATACTAGTGTGATTAATGAGTTGTCTTTGTTAAGCAAGACTGCATATGAAGCTTATTGACTTTGCATTGACATTAACATGAATTTTTTTGCTCTTTGGTGCATGGGTGTGACGGAGACTTTCTAAGGGTCGCTAATGACAGGGGAGAGGAGGGACCCATTCTATCTTTTTCTCCCAAGTAGAATGAGGCCAGTTGCATCCCCTGGGACCCTGACGCAGAAAGTGCACAACTGGGAGTCAAACCCGAATCCTCTCATGGCACTAAGCAGCAACTTTCACCAGAGAGAGCAAATCTGTTTTGGGGCATGCTAACTGAAATGCTCCAGAAATGTGTTCCAGTGGATAACCTTAAGCTGAAAACACCAGCCTCTGTATCTCTGTGAGTCTGGAAACAAAGTGCAAGCTCACGCACGGTTGGCAGTGTGGACTGCTTTTTGACAGCAGTCATCTAAATGCATGGTACGAGCACAGATAAAAACTGCGTGTCCTGACATTCGCTCTTGCAAATTACCACTATGGCTGCATGAGAACAATCGCACCAAGAGAAAATCAACCTCTGGAACTGAGAAACCTGTCTGGGAGAGTGTGTGCATATGTGTGTGTTATGTGTGTAAGAGAGAGAGACAGGGAGAGAGAGAGAGAAAGATATATATAGAGAGAGGCAAAGAGGTTCTCGCTGCGATCAGCATCCTCTGAGGTGTTTCTAATGTGCCTTTGCATTATGAACAGTCATGAAAAGCATTACACTGAAGTTAGATACATTTTGATGGACACAAAGATAAACAGTGCACAGCATAAATATGATATATGCTGTGTAATTTTCTAATACCTGAAACAGGCTTAAAGAGCAGGTAGTGGGTATGCAAACTACTAGGATTTCATGATTTCCTATATGTTCTATAAAAAGTGTTGAATATGGAGCTATTGGAGTAATTGCCCTACGAAGACTGCCAACCCCCCCCTCTTTGATTAACCACATTTAGGTTACCTATCAAATTATGTTTAGCATCAGCTGCTGTTTGCTACATGTTTACAGATTTAATTGATTAGTCCCCTGACCTAAACATATAAAAGTCAAAAGAGCAGCGCATGTAAGATGGCCCAAGATTCTCACAGAACTAGAAGCTCATGCAAGGAAGAATGGGTGAAAATCCCCAAAACAAGAATTTAACTCATAACTGGCTACAAAACACATTTACAAGCTGTAATACCTACCACAAAAGTGGAGTTATGGCCATACAAGGTGCCCAAAATTTTGTTTTGGTTCCTTTTTGAAAAACGATATGAAGACTTGTGTTCAGTACGAGAGGAACATTTTATTTACTGCAAGGCAGTGTACTTATTTTTTAGTCCCTAGAAAAAACAGTCATCCTTCACTTATCTATTACCAGTGTGGCTCTTTGACTGCATTGGCAATTTGGTTAGTGTCTAAACTATAAAATAGTTGTTCAAATAAATAATAATTTGCCTAATAAAATTTATGCTTTTCTTGCCACACTGCTGGAATAGCTCACCGCCGTAGTTTTACCCCCTCCAACCCAAACCACGAGCCCTTAAAGCATCAATCTGGCTGCAGCTAAATTTAAAAGGCCATTGATAAATACTTGAATAGGATGCTGAAAAATGATCAGACTCAAACAAAGGCAACAAACACACTTCACATTTCGGGGACTCCCCCGTTAGCATTGTAACATAGCCCAAACATAGAGATTATGAAACATATTTGTTTTTGGACTGAGTGTAGGAATGACTCCTACACACACTCACACAGTCAGCGTCACAGGCCAACAGCACCCTCATTTTCAGAAAGCCGAGGATCAGACAGTAGGGATTTCAAGATTTCCTATATACCTACATAATTACCTTTCGCATTAGGAGCTATTCATAGTCTATTTACATAAGATACATGAATATAAGGCAGATAAAGCTCTTCTGAAAGCATCCCTGGAGCCAGATTGCAACATGGTGTATTATGAAAATGTTATTGCTGCTGTACAAAAAAAAAAAACTGATAAAAGCATGTAGAAGTGGAATACTGGATAAAGTGTTCTCAACTTGTTTGTAAAATGTTTTCTAAGTTATCAGCATTATTCTATATAAATCAGGAAAGGTACATACAATGTAAAGGTCGGTTGTAATAATAAAAAAAACTGCGGGAAGTATATATTGTATTTTATATGTTGTATATATTATTTCTTACCAGCAATTCATTCAAAACACATCAAATTAAAATAATTGAAATGATCTTATATCTATCTGCCCATAAGTATATTCAGAGTAACTCATACCTAATGGAGGTCTTACAATGCTGTGTAGAGGAGCATATGGAGACCACAGGCCAAGTGGTTGAAGTGCAATAGTGGAGATTGTTATGCAGAGCATGGTTTAAGTACAGGCTGAAAGAAGAGCGTAAGGGAGCAGAGGGCACACTCTGGGGTCTCGGCTGTAATTCAGCACAGGCCCGGATCCCTCTTCTGCACATTTTGATTGAGGCCGAAAGCAGCCATAAAAAGCAGGCGTTGTGTTGAATAAAAATGAGTGATGCAGCTTTTGAATTGGCTCTCGGCCCCTTTCCCTCCCTCCTTATTTCTCTCTGTCTGAAACTCACCCTCTCTATCTATTTCAGCAGGCTCCAGCTTTTATGTGCAGCTTGGAAACGCCCCTTGCAATATTGCCTCTCTTCTGAAGTTATGATGCTATTTCTTTTACTGAAAGATATATTGTTGCTTTACAGAGGCCAGCCTTTAGAATGAATCAATTTTCTGCCTTTTTTTGGCTTTTACAAAATAGAGTGGGCTTAGGCAAAGATGCTAGCAAACAGGTCGACGTCGCGCTATGCTTGGTTATGACAAACTGCCATCCTAAGACACTAACTCATTGTTGGATAGTCACATGCTTCCCTTCATCATATTCATTCGTCTTGTTGTTATCTTGACTCAAGAGCTTGGGTGTGAAGCCATATATTTTGGTTGTTTGCTATAACAGCCTCTTGGAGATGTTCCAGCTACTTTGGGTGCCAGATATGAATCCTCTGGAGTTGTCTCTGCTATCAGCAGCAAGAATTGCAACAATGAATGAAAGTTCAAATGCCTTGTCAAATGCCTCCCCCCCCCTTATTGCTTTTATAACTTTGTTCATCAGTTGAGTCAAAACAGCTTCATCATTCTTCCCACAGTGTTCCTGCAAAGCTATGTTTTTCCCCACAGGATATTTATTTTAAACTCTCTGTGGAACTGGATGCTAGTGGATGTGTCTAGAGCATCTGAATTATTGTATTGTATTGAAACTGTTAACTTGCTGAGAGAAGTGGACATGACCAATGTGCAAATTGAAAATGCCAGGAACCAATGGAAAAGTTCCAGAAACTGTATGTGGGCATGCTGGTCAAAGCCCCTGTTGTGCAAAGTTGAGAAGACCCATGGCGTTCACCTACCTGCGTTTTATAAGACAATGTTGCTAGTTCCGGTAACACGGTGAAACTCGATGGCACAATATCAGGGTGATATTGTGATATCTATTGGCCTGACATGTTTTTGTTTGTTTATGCAAAGTAATTCAGATTTCCCTCTCAGATCTCAGTGACTCAAAATCCCAAATCAGTGAACGAAATGTAGTTGCCATTTTTACAGTACATAATTCTATGTACTAGATTTTAGTGAAAATGTTTGGCCTTTTAAAGTCTGGGTCCTACAATTGTAGAAATTGAAATAAAAAAAATATTTTGATGCACTTGTAATTTTCTGGGGTTTCATTTTAAGCACCAGAAACAAGCATAATGATTTTTACATTTAAGGTGGATATATGCAAATGTGGCTGCATTACATATATGTGTGACATCATAAAAAAGACATTTATTCAAAATGTGCTGTTTTCACAGCCTAGTTTAAATATGCGAGATGTAGTACGTTTTCAAAATATAGGCCCTTTAAATATTAAAATCAGGGTTGGAAACCAAATCAACTTAAACAAAGTATTTTTTTGCGAACATT
Organism: Salminus brasiliensis; assembly: GCF_030463535.1. Taxonomy (NCBI): domain Eukaryota; kingdom Metazoa; phylum Chordata; class Actinopteri; order Characiformes; family Bryconidae; genus Salminus; species Salminus brasiliensis. The sequence goes on from NC_132891.1 coordinate 14,298,306, forward strand.
TTGTGCAGAAACATTTTGCTTTCTCTTGTAATTTATTTTGCAGTGACAACATTATTATTTCCCTTACAATTCTCAGGATATGGGATATTTGTTACATGTGTTATTTATATATTGTTATTTTACTTGTACAAAATTCTAAAATATAACAAATATTTAAAAAAACCTTGAAATGTCAAACAAATAGATTTTATGTGTGAATATCTTTTTATATGCACTGTAATTATTAATGCATTTATTACTGTATTAAAATAGTCAATAAATAATTCCATGTACAAAAGCTGTTTTTCTCCTAACAAAACAATATATAATAATGGATGTGCTGTACTATAATAATGTACAACAGGTTTTTAGGCATAACTGTTTTCTTGCTCTTCATTTTGGTTTTGGTTTAATATATATATATCCATTGATTTAATCTAAATATTTCAGATGTTTTTCATTGTTGACTTTGATTCAAGGCTCAAGGCTCCTCCTTTATTTAAGTCACGTCCTCATCCCCTGCCTTTCATCTCTTGCCTCAAAATTTTCATGAGCAAGGCCTTTTAAATTGATAAAGCCTCAGTTCCTTGTAGAGTTAATTAGCCGACCTTAGTCGTTGATGCAGAACTTTTGCATAAAGGATGCATAAGCATTTTTTAATAAAAACTATGTATAATTTAATTAGCTGTTTTAATTAAATGCTTTCCTTCCTGAAGAGGGGAAGCATTGCTAAAGTGAAATTTGAGATGGTTGTCCTAGACATATAAATATTACTGGTAGGAATATCAACCTCTTTCACTCTATCTCTCTGTAGTGTAGTTAAACAATATTACTGGGATGAATATGGAGTTGGTAAATTTAACTCCTGTCCAAAAAATCTAAAGTCTAAGGCTGAAGGGTCCACCGATAAACTGAACTGTCTAGAAACTTAACAGGGGAAAGAAAAAACCTGTAAATGTAAAATATAATTTTTCTAGTCATTTTGGAGCATTTCTATTGTTCCATTTATCATAGATTTAACTTACGTTAAAAACGCCCAAAAAGATGGTTTTGGCACAACACTGACAAGTTATAAATATTTATATGTCTCGGCTGGCGAACAAGCAAAATGATCAAGGGTGCCCAGGGCTCATTGACGCATGTGTGTAACAAAATTAACAAGTTAATCCTGGTCATGTCTTGTGGAGTCCATGCCTTCACAAGTGAGGCTTGATTTAGTGCCACAAAGTCAACCTACACAATATCAGTGTAGCAAAGAGGCAGGCTGAATGTGCACAGTAGATTTATTTAGGCATGTACCAAACTCTCAATCATGGCAGGCAGGAGTCAAAAAACTGGCACAGTGAAGTCTGGTAAAGTCAATAAGCCTGGTTTGCATATCAGCTTGTATTCCAATAATACAGGCTGCCATGCTGGAACTGGTGGGGATGTGCTGCTGTCCTGTATTAACAACATTGCCTTCTGGCATCAACAGCCTGTGGGGCACCATTGCTATGAATGGTAGCATCTTGGAAACCGTTAACTTTGTGGGATGTTCTAGGGCCCCCAAAGTGAAGGTGAACAGAGAATTGACTTTGAGAATGGCGTTTGAGTGCCTCCAAACAGCATAAGAGTGGTGATCCGTGGGCCATTGATGCTAAAGGGGAACAACAGCTATGGAGTGGTACGGAGCAATTGACGTGCCACTGTGGACCTCTATAATGAACACGTTCCATCACCAATACAGCCCACGTAACAATGTCTTGCTAGTGTCATCCGAGCCAAGGGTGGTTATTCCCACTATTACTAATATACAGTATATATATATAACTAAATTATTGTCAATTTACACTGTCCTATTCCTCTACCACTTACTCAGCTGTAAGTGTGTGGTCACGATCATGTTGAAAACTCTGCAGATCTACCACTGTACTACTTTATTAGCGGTGAAAGAATGTGAAACACTCATCAGCACATCATCCATACACACACACAGACTGACTTGCTAGCCTTTAATTAGAGTGGATTGTTGGCATGTAGCGAATCTCACCTCCTCCCTGGCCTCCTCACATCCGCCTCTCATTATGATGTGTGTGTCCACCGTCTGCCAGCACAGCACCACGTGTGTCGACTGACCAGAACCTTAATTAGCCCCTCAGATGGGCTGCAAGCTTCACTAAGGCTGCATAATAATTCCCCTCCCTCATTCATGCATACAACCAGTCATACCCCTTATTTTATCCTTGCAGAATCAGAAAAATCTGTGGTTGTTGACAAAAGACAAAGCGTCCATTATCAAAGGCTGAACAAACATTCAGGATCTTTTGGCTGATTGTCTTGCCGTGAATGGTTTACCTTCCATAAAACAGGGTATTTGTAGTCTTTGTAGAGATAGCAGAAGGTTAATCTGCTCTTGTACTCTGCCCTGCTCTTTCAGCTGGGGCTCTCAGGACGGACTTGTTTAAACTCTGTGGGGCTGATTGCTCTGTCAAGCCTGGTAAGCAGACTGCCCGTTCTTGCTTTAAAACACTAAGGGGTGAGTTTCCCAAAACCCTACTTTCTTAACTAGTTCTTAAGAATGTTCATTAATTAACATGCATGTCCCAAAACCATGGACTTACTCACAACAAACCCAATCTACTGTACTTATATTCATAAAATATGTCTTTAGGTGGATTTTGTGATGCCTAGCCACCATCACCACTACTACTACTACCACCACTGTTACTTCTACTACTACTACTACTACTAATAATAATAATAATAATAAATATAATAATAATAATAATAATAATAATAAAAATTTTGATAATTTGTGGCATAGATATATGAGGTATATGAGTATATAAGCATTATACAACATCCCGCAGACAATCAGATTCAGTATAATAAAATTCTCTTTAATACATTTAAACATTTTTTTTTGTGTAAAAATAAAGCGATACTGATACTGAGTTTTGTAATTCAATAATTGAGGATATGTTATAGGAGATGTTCCTTAAGCTAATTCCTTAAGTGTCGGTTTACCATGCTCTTCAGGAAACCTCCTTTTAATTGCAATGTTTCTATGGAATATTTTGCACAAGAGTATACTCTGTTGAGTGTCAACCCTCCTGAAAACAAACTGTTTCCATTAATTTTTTTTTTTTTTTTTTGGAACTAAATCGCACACTGGTGGTCACCTGTGTAGCAGGTGCAATATAACGAACATAGTGATTTTTAAATCTTGTCTAAAATAGTTTCCAAATATCGATATGATATGATATATGATATATTGCCTAGCCCTACTTACAACTGTCTGTGTACGTCTATGTGCACACACATAGATGTGTATTTGTGTTTGTGCACCCAAGCACTCTAATAACTAACTTATTTGGCACCTAGCAATGGAAAGCATTGCTTTCAATGAGGCATCCACAGGCAGGTTTGTAAGGGCAGGGCCGGCGCTGTAGGTGAAAGTTGTTGGCATTCATGTCCTTTTGCTGAGGCTTTGGCATGTAATCTACCTAGTTATGGGGAAAGAAAATACCTAAGCAAGGAGGGGCAGGTGGATTTGGTTCGGCTTTTCTCCCTTTGTTACTCAACTACATGGTATGCAGTAATGGTTTCAACTGTGGACTGATTTCGGCCTCTCCGCTTTAGTGAGGTGGAGACTAATAGAGAGAGAGAGAGAGAGAGAGAGAGAGAGAGAGAGAGAGAGATGGAAAACCTCCTAGAGAGAAAATGGATTTCATCAGAAATGGACATAGTGATGGAGAGAAGTAAGGAATGGTACTGGGAAGAAAACAAATTGTGTGTACTGTGCCATGATAGAAGGGGCCTTGCTAGATCAGTCCATGATGGATGTGACCTTAGATCTCTATTATGCGCTGTTTTTCACTCTCTTTCTCTCTCTCACACAAACACACACACACACACACACACACACACACAAAACTCAAAAGACAGCTGAAAGACCAGCACCTAGTTAGTTGCAGTTCCAAAAGCACCGTGATTACTGAGATGCATGCTGTTCACAGCTTCTCTGGTTTCAGATCCCATGCACTAAATAATAAATACCCATCAGAGATGACTGACTGCTTTTACAAGATTTAAAGGCCACACTGTTTTCCACAATTCACATTATAATGGAACTGTCCATGCTTCAACACAGTGGAGGGGAGATCATGGCGATTTTAATGGCCCTAAAAAGACAAAATATGCCCCTACAATGCAACTGAAATTAAGGTTTGACTGGCTAACACTGATGCTTGTCACGCAAAGTACATGCAGCCCCACCTAGTAACAGCAGGCTAGTGTTGAGCAGAGTTTAAACAAGCTCGAGCATAACAGAAAATGCTTTGTTCTTCCTCACCACACTGTAAATAATGAAGGGTTCAGTCTCCCTAGATAAATAATAAGGCAACAGTTGGCATGGATCTTTCCTCATGGGTTAAACTAGCTGTAAGAACTATCTTCTATTGATCACAACTAATACAATATTGTGTTGTGTTATAATGCATTGCATAATTAATTAGTTCAGATGTTTATCTGCAAAATCCTTACAAACAAAAATAAAGGAGCATTAGTCAAGATTAAAGAAACAGAGGCTGTGAACACAGCACTACAACAGAAATATGAATGTGAGTTTGCTCAACAAGGAAGCTGTTTATTGAGAACTGAAATACTCAAAACTGAAGGTCACATTACTGTTTTCAAAATATATATTTCAATCACTGATGAAATAACAAAAGCGTCTTGAATTGTGTGTAAAAGTCCCGCCCTCTAACAAAATAACCCAATCAGCTTGCTGGTTAGAAAAGAGATGACTCGTGGCGTACCTGGAGCCTTAATGTGGAGATTTGTACAGTTGTGGTAACCAGAACATCCGAGTTCAGAACTACAATCTATTCAGGAGGGTTTTATCACATTTTATCAATTAATAAAATTGATTAAAAATATGTGAAAAATATGTAATGAGTCTCTCCCCATTCATATATACATCATACATCATAGATTCCTGCAGTTTTGTGCTTTTCCTGCTCATGCACACCTGATTTGACTCACCTGTTATTTGCCAGGTTAAGGAGGCCTGTTGGAGCATTGAAATCATTTGTACAGTATTATTTTTAATTAGCATAAAAAGGGTTAGATCCTGACTAATGCTTATTTAATGCTTTGTAGTGTATCAAAATACATCATACATTTTGAGGCTTATAGTGCTTTGATGTTTGCATCCAGTAACCATAGCACACTTATTACAGTGATGAACTCTGGCTCTTTTTTACTGAACTCAGTGGTGGTCTGATCATTTTAGTCCCGTTCAGATATACATCTCTGGCAGCTGTTCCCTTTCCACTGCTATGCATCGTATTTTGTCTGAAAGCACATAACCAGGATATATTAAACACCTTCTATTTCGTTTAAAGAAAACTTTCTGAAACAAAAATAAATCAAATTATTTGCCAGTGCCTCTTTGAATGTGATTTGATCATGTGACCATGTGATGTAAACATTTGGGTACTAAATTGTTATTCTACTTCTGCTAGAAATCTGGTGAAACATCAGTTTAAGCACTTATTGTATATCCACATATTGTTTGTACAGTCCTCTCATGTTTTGTGTGTACATCCCATAAATATCAGTTCACACTTCAGTTTTGCGCTGGTGTTGGCAAAACATGCACTGGAACCTGAACATGTGGAGAAACGTTATAGGAGTACAGAGAATGGAATGGCCTGCCAGCAGTCCTGACCTTAACCCCATTCAATGCTTAATTTCTGGACCTGTGAAGGGTCTACCCCAGTGAATTCACAGTTTAGTGGTCATAGGGGCTGGATGGCAGTAGATTTATTCATTTATTTCATTTGTTATCGTCATTTGTACATATTCATGGCCTATTCGTCATGTTGATTCCTTCTGCAAAGAATTGTCTTAGCAATCATAGGGCTCTGGGCACTGACCTCACTGGTTTACTGCAAATGGTTTTTATATCCAGCTGTGTTGTGTATCCAGCTCTTTCCTGAGTGTGTTCTAGTTCTGCAGACTTCTCGGGCCACCTTGCATGTTTAAGATCTACCGAGCGATTTTCAATGATATTAGGAGACTATGAGGGCAATTCCAAAAGCTTCAGTTTGTGTTTCTTTTAGTAGTTTGTGTAGATTTGGGGACAACTGTACTTGATAATTTTGCTAAAATGAATGCATGTCTGTACCGCATGTAGCATAACTACTACTCACATGTGGAAATCCACATTATAGATGTTCTGTATCTTGAGCTGAAAATTGTTTTAGGGCATATGGTTACGGCTTGGATGCCGTGTGGCCCAGACATGCTTCATATTTTCCACGTTTTGCAATGTGAGGAGAGAGGCAGTGTGAGTGTGTGTGAAAAAGCATTAAATCCATTCTCTTTCACATATATTAAGCCTACAGTTCTCGTGACAGGTGGTTTAGGTCATGAGGTTCTAAACCAACTCTCGGTCTTTCACACACATTTACTTTTATGAGCTCTGTGCTGGCTTGTCGGAGGCTGGTCCCACTTACACACCCATATAACACACCCATTGTGGAACTGTCCTGCCATTTGAGAGCAGGCTTGTTTTTAATGAATGTACTTAGTGTTTATATGGCCTCCTCATTCACAGGACTCCCCAGCCTGCTGTTTCGAATCAGTAAAGCTCTTCGTTTTCTGACAAGTGCTTGACAAATGCAAATGCATGCCTGGTAGCACTTTACCGCAGGGCAGTGTTCATGAGGATACACGAGACCTACATAATCCTTTCATGACAATGGACCTTTACCTTATTCCAAGTATCAGTTGTCATAATATGACCACAAGCTACAGCTTGTTGAAATAAGCCTTTGTTAACATGTATGTAGGTTTATGGCAGTTGTCATGAAAGGCTTAGGTAGAGATCTTATGTAAAGTGCTACCAAATGATTTACACCAAGGCCTGTCTCTGTGAAAAGGAAGCAAAACCATAATAGCAGTTGTCCACTGTTCTAACAGCTCGGGTGGATAAATAAACCCATCTGTGGATGGAATCATTCTCTTTAAACATAGGATGTTTTTCTCTCTACTTGCGTAAGCAGCCGCTGACCACTGCAGTTGTCATTTGCAACACCTACGGTCACACTGGCGGGTGATTAAAGAAATCATCGCACAGAATTTGATTGACCTTTCATACTGCACGTTCCTTCCATGGGTGTTTAAAACTAAACTGTGAATAAATCCTGAAATGATTAGAAGCTTAGGATTGAAAATGAGAAGAAAATCTATAGGGTTTTACGCTACAGTTGCGAAAGGGTTAAATTTGCCCATATAGCTTATACATATTTGTATCTTAATATTAATGTTCTGCTCTGAAGTTCCTGTCTTTTGTAATATTGTAGTATTAAAGCAGCCACTGCATGTGTTTGATAGGAAGCAGTAGCTCTGTTAGATGCAATACCCTTAAACAGGTTTCCATCCCTTACTCTTATATCTGAAGAGTAACGCAGTCTGTTTTCAGTGTTTTTCATTTCGTGACTGAATAATAAGCCTTAGGATGTAATAAGCCTGGGAATTTAAGGGGTTAGTGAAATTAACAGTGCTGATGGAATTACACGGCACTTAGCTGCTGGCATTCATTATAGGATGGCCTTTACCTCCTTCACAGAGCAGTAGACCAGTATTTGTAAACATCACACTTCGTTTTCACAGAAATGCTGGCAGCTTAGTTTATATGAAATAGCTTGTTAGTGCGGGTTAGTGTGTTTATTTTATTTTGTTGTATTGGTTTCTATAACTGTCCTGGGTCCAAGGACAGGGCTTTATTTAAACTTTATTCCATCAGAAGATAAATTCCCCACTAATTCCCCTTTTTTCTACTAATGTACCTTTCAAATGATTTAAAGAGCCCTCACACATTTTGTGCTTTCTAAGACCTTTACATTGCATGAAGGCTGTTTAAACTGTAAAAAGCAGCCTATTCCTCAGTACAGAAATGATTTAACTTTTAACTGATTTAGCTTTCTTGCATTAACTGCTTTTTTTAAGGTTCATACCATTTCTATGGGGTTAAAGTCAAGAATTTAGGTTGGTCATTTCAAAATGTTGAATTTCTCCTACTTTTAGTATTTCTTTGAAGATTTACTTGCGTGCGTAGGGTCATTGTCTTGTGGCATGACCCAATTATATTTAAGCTTCAGTCCATGAACAGATACCCCGCAATTCCCCTGTAGAAATCAACTGACATTGTCCTGTAAAATTTAACAGCCCTAAATCATGACCCTACTACTCCTTAACAGTGCCTAACAGTTTGAATGAATTTATTACATTAAAATGCAGTGTTTGGTACAATACTGTCTTTAATGGGTTTCTGCAGCCCGTGCAAGCTTTGTAGTTCCATCTAGCAGTTAAACAAAGAACAGCAGTGTCCTGAGATTGAAGAGCCTTGCGCAGAGCTGCTGTAATCCTTGACTTGCGAATGTGATCTGATCGGCTCTCAGGATCTAATTAAGTTAGAGAAATTTTACAGATATTTTGGCTGACAATCGGCAGATACCGATTTATAGCTGATCAATTTTTTTCATCTTAACTTTTCACCAAACAACATTTTTCATATAAACCAGCAATGTGTATTGGATTCCTCTGTCCACAGAACCTTTTCAGTATGTTTCTGGCTTATCCATGGTGGTCTTGAGTAAACTACAGATGGGCAGCAGTGTTCTTTTCCTCTTTACTATCCTGTCATGTACATTAGTCTTGTTCAGTGCTTCCCTGATGGTGGAGTCATGAACATTGACATTACTCTCATTAGGCTAGAGAGGCCCTATAGGTCCATAGATTTGTGACTTCCCATAATATTTGCTGCACTCTTGGAGTGATTTCTGTTCAAAGACCATTGCTTAAGAGAGTACTGAAAAGTGCTGAAAAAAGGTGCTGAATTTTTTCTGCCTTACAGTGAACCGTTGGAAGCCAACCTTTTTTAGAAATGGTTTTGTAACCTTTTCCAGTCTGGTGAGCTTTGATAACTCATTTTTCGGAGGTTTCTGGGAATCTCCTTTGTTTGAGTTAAGTGTGTGGTGAAGAGATTGGGTTCTTGAATTTTTTGCAGAAATCCAAAAACTACACAAATTTATGCATATAAGTTTTCTTACTGTTTGCTACCATTCAGAATATGGATTCTGCATTTATTTGGTGGGCTGTTTGACTCCCCTGTTTTTGTTGCTATTGAAGTTGTATATTCTATACATTAGTATAAGAGTTGTTTGTGGTGTTAAATACATCACATTCTATCAATTCTTCTATCAATTCTTAATGCTTGCACATCTCATGGTGAAAAATCTACTGTTTTTTTGATCATGCATAAAGCATAGTGAAATCACATTTTGCTAAGGCTCGATCCCTGTAGTCCCACTCCATTAATCTCTTAGTAAGGGTAACTAGCTCAATGTTAAGGCGATAATAGTGACTAATTCTAATTCTGCTACATCTCAATGGTAAATCAATGGTATAGAATTCAAATATACAGTAATAAAAATACTTTTGCACAGCTCCTCAGACTACACTCCCCTGCTGTAGTAAATTGGTGTGCAGAAGAATTTGTGAAATTAAGCTTAATTTCATTAATACTGATGCCTGATGCTTCCGAGTTACACAGGAAAAATGCATGGATGGAAAAAATCAACATGTGAATAGCAGAGAGAATCTGTGATGCTTTAAAAATAAATAAATAAAACATAAAACATAAAACCTCATGCTAGACTTGTACCATAATACTGAAAACTACCGAGTACCATAGTTTAGCATGCCAACTCAAGTAGCTCACTGTATAGCATGGCTTTGTGTGTATTATTGCAACTACACTACTCTGTTATTACTTACACTCCCCAAACAAAAGCTCCAACCACTAAGTGCAAATGTGCTTTATTTAACATATAAATGGTAAAGAATTACCTTATTTCTATTATTCTATTATCTTAGGAATAGAGCAGAAATCTTGACCTTTTTGGGTGCCCTAAGACCCACCTTGAGAATCATTTTATAGACCCATCCTCTGAAAGGTTGTTATAAAACTAAAAAGAGAACAATTGGTCTTAGTCTCATGGATTACACAAATATAAGAGCAGTGTGCTATTCTGCTCTGAATCTTAGCCAACCAACAGGATTTTGCTAGCTAGAACACTTAGCTGCAACATTAGTCTTAGAGGAAGTCATTGGCATACTGCAGTCTTAACACATAGCCACCAATCAACAGCTTGACAGTTATGCACCATAACACAATTTTCTTCATACTCGTCAAGAATCTGTTAATTTATACACCATGTTTTCTCTTATTAATGTGAAGACGGTGGCAGCTCTGCAGTAGTGTGTTACAAACAGTTGTTAGTGAAAAATGGCCGACGCTGTGTTAGCTATTTGCGGTTGGAGCTTTAAAAAGTTTAAAAACACACCTCTCAGGGGCATATATTATAATGCTGCAGCAGTGGGTAAGAGGCATTATGGGTAAAAAGCAGTTCATTTTGGCTTGCAGGCTGTGTACAATCTGGGAGGCCTAAAAATGTCTCATTAGACCAGGATGAAAAAATGCAGTAATTTAGCAGTTCTTCTAACTAGATGTAGCAAGGCTGCAGCCCAATTGAAAATCAAAATTGGTCACAATTGGCACTTCCTTCAGCTTTTCACAAATCACCCTTTCATCAGATCTGTTCTCATGCCTTGTCACTTATAAAACCAAAGATGCTGGAAAGGGACATTATCATCAAATAACCAAATTGGCTTCACTTAAAGAACCACTTTTTAAACGTGTAAGATGTAAGAGTGTGAGGAATCTTTTTAAAGTTTAAAGAAGCTCCTCATAATTTAAACTGTATGTTCAAGCCAAGATTCAATTAGGGAGCTTTGTTTTAAATAGTGCTGGTTCAAATTAGGCAGTCATATTAGGAAGGTTCCTCTTATTCAGATGGCAAGCTGGGCACATAAACATGGTATTTGCAAAATGATTTTGGGGGTTACGTGGGGTTACTGTGTATCTTGTGTGCTGTAGGGTTAGGAACCATCTAAAACATGTGTTTATTTATTTTTAAAAATCTAATTAAATAAATGTATTTATTTATTTATTTGGCCTAAGTTGCCTGATGATGCCTGATTGGTGGCAGTTCGAAAAGAGGTGGTAGCCTAAAGTGTGTTGGGTAATTGGCTATTTAAAAAACTGGAAAGGAAAGCGCTGTGTGTCCAGCTCTGATGCATTGGCTAGCAGATGTCTGTGCCGGCCAGCAGTACACTGAAATGATGTGGAAAGGAAGAGATTAGAGGAGAGGTTGTTAACCAGCGGCTCTGAGAGACAGTGAAGGGAAATGTGTTCAGCCACAGCCACGCCAAACACAAGCAGAGCTTTTCTTTCTCTCTCTCTTTTCATTATTTTTTATTGTGGCCATCAAACCTCGGAAAAACAAAACATTGTGATGCAAACCATACTGCCCGCCACACAGTTTGATTAATGTATAAGTACTTTAGAGAAAGAAAACGAAAGCACAATGGATCAGTATTCTGAATCAGTATTCAAATACAAGGTGTTATTCATTTAACTGGCTAAAGTGTCAGGCACTGTGAAATGACTGTGACTTTAGAATTTCTGTTAAAACTGTAAAACGTAGACTGCATTACTGCGCCATGGACAGACAGCTGATGTGCGATATTGTATTCAGCCACTTACTGTAAGAGAGGGTATGTTTTTGAACCATTGATTTTCAAAGTGGTTTTGAGACTCGCTGTCTCATTGTGGTTGTATAACATGACCTTATGTTCCGTTTGAGTGCTGTGGATTAGGACTTTCTTAACTCCTGCTGTGATGTACCCCCATCACTACACTGCTGTTTTATATTCCTGCAATCTTGAACATTTGTTCACTCAATTTTTAGGTTGGGATAACAAGGTCATGAGTTGAATCACTAGAGCTAAAACATGTACAGGGATTGAATTATTGTAATATTTGATATGACAAAGTTCAAGGAAGTTTCAATGTGGAAATATGTTGAAATAACGTTTGATTAAGACATGTAAAATACAGTAGCATCAAAGCAACACTATGTAGCATTTTTACCTGAATATACCAACTTCCAAATCATGTTGCTTCTCTGCTGACTTATAATAGGCACAATAGCACCGCTGTCCTTGGTATTACATATTTGCCACTCAGCTTACTGCAGTATGTAACTTTGGAGAAGCAGGCAGGATAATGCTTGTGAGAACTGCATAACACTGCATAACCCGAGTCATATTTGTGTTAATATTCCTGTAACATTACTCTGCCTCCTCAGTCCACATGCTTCTTTCACTTTCAGTGACGGTTCTGTATCTTTCAGCTAGTTCAGAAAAATGTGTGGCTCAAAGCGCAAATTACACTTCCTGTCTGTAGGGGGAGCCCAGAAGAAGGACATGCCAATTCTCCATAGTGCTGCTTTAAAGACAAAGTGGCATGCTGATCACAGTCCGACGCCAGGCTACATGTTTATTTAGCATAGCGTAGCTACGGCTGAGTCTGACTGTAGCCTTATGTGTTATAGTTAACGTTATTAAATGTAAAGTACCTCTTGGATCTGGCTTGTAAACAGTAATGAAGCAATGGGGAAACATATGTAAACACTGTCTACGTACTTTTTAAACATTAGAAATGGTGTTTACTCATCCCCTTCTACCCATTTCATCTCACTAAAGTTGTTTTATGTCATTTCAATGAATTCTGCGACAGACGAGTTTGTCCTTTTAGTTTGCTTTGGCTTCCTCCTAACACACTTCTCAACTTCATTCACCAATTGTAGGGCATCATACACGTGAGAACCCGCTATTCACAAACTCAATGAAAAAAAATAAGCCTCATAATCTCATATGTAGCGATTAATGTTCATTTTCAAGGTCCAATCTAATTTTCATTGTTAGATGTAACCAAAGAGCTATAGACCATTTAGCTAGTAGCTCTCAGGAGAATAGCTCTCAGTGTTTGTAATGGAGCAGTTTAAAGCAGCCAAGCTAATCTAACAGATGTTAGTGTTGCTTTACAGAAAATAAAACAGAAAAGATCTAATGGCACCGTCCATGAATGATGTAACTGAGAGACTTGGTGGTAGTGATGGGCAGTTTTTAAATGCCAGTATATCGTCTGTCTAAATGTACCATTATACATAGGCAGTGTAGCCTGAATGAAAAAAATAAAAATAATATGAATTTCACCATATGTTTAATGGGATGCCAACTTGATTTTAGAGCTTAACTTTAGGTCAGTTTCATATGAAACTATGAAATTATAAGCTTGGTTTATGTATGTGGTGCTCACAAACACACTCCACTCACAGACTCTCTTCCACTAGGGGGCTCAGTGCACATATCTGGTGCTTCACATAAATGACACTGTGTATCCTTGTTTTACGCTGCCAGAATATTTTCACCAAAATACAAAAACACAAATATACCCACAAAAATAATACCAAAAATCAGTATCTTATTTATGTTAGTATCACCTTTCATTTAAAGGTGGGCAATGTGACATTATTTCATTGTTATTGTGATAAATGTTGTTGTGATGCATTGTTTGTTTTCTGTGAGTATATTCATATATATTCCTTAAAACACTCAATAACTGCATAGCAAAATCCTATTTAAGTCTTGAAAAAAATGAATCTAAATAATTGTTTCAAAATAAAAGTGTTATTGGGAGCATTTCTTTTTTTTTAAATCTGACTCCATTACTGGACTGGAGTATATCTGTTCAGTGTATTGCGACACATATTGCAGACCTTGTGATATCGTGTTTTTGCCACATTGACCAGCCCTGCTTTTAAACCATCCCCTACAGTTGTGGTGGCACAAAAACATAGACGTGGTTGTCTACCAGCCTGTGTTCCTTTTTGCAAGAGAGAGTAGTAGAATAATTTAGAATGTGCAACTGTGTCTAACTGTGCCAAGCTCACTGAGTAATCATGCATGTATCTGGGTCTTAAATGGCGACTCTGTAGTCAAACACACACACACACACACACACACAACTTTACATAACTCTCGGTTCTGATGAGTCATACAGCTGAAAGGGTCAGGATGGGGAGCATGCTCAGATGTTCCGATGAGAGCAATACTGAGAATACCTCAGTGTTCCGGTAAACAGCCCAGTTACATGATCTCAGTAGTACAGGATGCCGTGCTAGGCAGATGTTTAGAAGCAATGCCTGTGTGTGTGGGTATATGTGTATGCTTTGTACATATTTTCCAATCAGGTGTAATAAATAAGGACATTATTAATAGCTTGAGTAGGAGCCTGTTGATATATTTCTAAAAATATCTTTGATGTTGTGCAGAAATCTTCATGTCAGAAATTATGACTACAAGAGGAGGAAAAACCTTCAGAACTTTTAATAGAAGTCAAAGTAAAAAGATCGGATCATCAAACGTCATATTGGTTCATATCCACTGGGCCATTCACCATGGAATGTTGACACAATGTAAAGAACAATTCACAGGTTCACATTATGTCAAAAAGTGAAAAACCTTAAAACAAAATGGAGATATGAGCTTTTTGCAGGACAGGGACAATATGAGCTAGTGTAAAATACATAATTATTAAATTAAAATATCCTGATGAATAGACCAATAGAAATACTCCAAAATGACTTGGAATAAAAATATTTTTACATTTACTTCCATGAAAAGGTTCCTTCCTCCTCTGTAAAGTTAAAATATGAGATTTGTGTCTGACAGCGACGGTATAGATAGATAGATAGATAGATAGATAGATAGATCACTTTATTTATCCCATGGGGAAAGTCAGTTTTTACAGCAGCAAAATCAAACAAGATGCATACCAACATTTTTTGTATGCATGCTCCTTGGCCCCTGTACAATCAAGTGTAATTCACATTTTGAGCAAGCACTAAAGGACATGCTTACATGCATTTCTGGACAAGCTGGAAGATAGAAAACCATCACTGAAAGTGAAGGAACTGAGGATGGAAGGGTCAATTGGCTATGTATTGGTATTGACTGATTTTCAGTCTAGATTAGCGACCAGCTGATAATTTAGCTAATCCTATCATGTGCTGGTCAGATCATATGATCCAAATATTCGGAGTTGCTGCAGTGTTGTGTGAGGTCACTGGACCCTGCAGTTCCTTGTTCAGTCACTAGATGGCAAAAAGGATCTCACTCATGGCTGCAGAAACCCATTAAAGCAGTGTTGAAATCTGTGCTGATGGAATGTCGTCAGCTTAAATTTCAACTCAAACTTAAATATTTGTAGAATGTGTAAAAGTAACATGCCTCATGGGGACAGAAGCGTAACCAGTTTTAACACCACTGATTGGATACCCCATCACTCAGCCCAGTGGAGTGAGTAACAGATCACAGCAGAACTACAGGTTATGACATAATCTAATTTTGGGAGATGGTCCACACTCTGAACTCCTCCCACTCAGCCTATATAAACCCTTATTCTCATTCGTCATCACATCAAACTATTTTGTATTGCCCATTGCCCATCTAATTTTGGGGCTTCTGCTTCATGCACTTACCTGGAAGCCACCTCAAACACCGCTCCAGCTCAAAAAGTCTTCTGAGGTTACCTTGACATTTTAAGTTTCAAGACTTGTCAAGTTTGTGATGCCATTTGAATGGTGAAAAATGTCTCACAGTTGCAAAGTTGCATGTCTGCCATGCCTTATTACATATTGTGGAACACCATTACAACCAGTAGCTGTTCCTAGTAAGTGCATAGTGCATAAGTAAATGCGAGCACATATTCATCAGTGTCTCCTTGTGCATGTGGGTGGCCGCACGTGCTTTCATACATGTGGGTGCATACATTCTTGCATTCCTCTGTGTGCTGTTGTGTCGAGTTCAGCCCAGTTCATAGTCTCATTTCTCTTAGCAGTCTGATGTATGTTTTTGAGTGGGCGACGTTTGAAAAAGCGCATATACACGAGTTCATTTGTTAAAGCAGGAAAGCAAACTGTCAGAATTTGGCTCTAAAGGCCGAACAGCGTGGGGTCTATAGAGAGAAGTCTCCTACAAAGAGAGCAAGCTGCAGTCAAAGCCTTGCTAAATGGCATGACAGCAAACACCCTCATTAATTAGTCAGACGTTTAGAGACTGACCTCCCAACCCTGTATACATACACAATCACACACTTTTAGCAAGAGAGAGAAAGAGAGAGAGAGAGAGAGAGAGAGAGAGAGAGAGAGAGAGAGAGAGAGAATCATCAGAGCGACTGGGTGCAGGTCAAAGTGAATGACCTTGTCAGGGCCAGTCGCTGTGGAGACCGAGCCACCCGATCTGTCAAGCGCTTCTTTTCAGCGTGGTGGGAAAGCATGTTTGGCCCACGACCCCCATCAACCCCTGCTCTTTAAGACTACAATTCCCAGCCGTTCAGCATGGCGGTCAGGTCCGCGTGAGCCGCCAGTCAGGGTGAAAGAGTAGCGGAGCACAAATGAGGCCTGAATGAATGGAGGAGGGCTGGAGAAATGAGAGGCCTGCAGATGAATGGCACTTTCTCTCCATCCTTTCTTCTCTACCTTCTTTTCTTTGGGGAAAAGTGGACCAATGTGAGTGGCAGTAAACAGTCTCTTTCTCTCTGCCTATCTCTCTCTCATTTCTCTGCTTTCCACCTATGGTGCTTGGTTGTCCTCTCAATCTCTTCCTCTCTCTCTCTTTCCTCTTTTCTCTAAGCCTAATTTTTACATTTGGTCCAGTTCATTTTGCCTGTTCTCTCTCTTGCTCACTTACTCACTCTCTCTCTCGCTTGCTCTCCTTGCACTGGTAATGGGTTTATCTTTAGAGCAATACTGTGTCTAGTCAACATCTTGACGTGGCCTATTTTGCCCCAACAAGGCTTTTCCATTAGCATTGTGTGTGTAAATAAATAAGTCATGATAACAAAAGGTGGTCTAACAAGGGAAAACACTCTAGATGTTCTGGTGTCCGTCGCTGTCCCTTTGGTCCAACAGTTTTTTAATGCATGGGCATTCACACACATCTGTTTTCAGCTTTGAAAATGCAGGCAAATTTAAAACTAAGCAAGACTTGAAGAAAGAGAGATTAGTACTTAAGATGCAGTGGCTGTGTGGCAACTAAAGGAGGGCTTGAATATTCAGTGTTTCATGAGCAGTTCAATATGGACCTCTTGACAGCTTATTTTGTGATCACTTGGCATTTCAGCAAGGTTTTGTTCTTTTCTGCTCTGGCACCATCCGTGGTGGATCTCTGTAACATTTTCTGATGAGAAGAATTTGTCTGGACAGATGGAGGGGTGTTCTTATTGGGCTAAATGCTCTCTCAGAGAGAATACACATATTCACAGGTTGTTAAAATGTAGTAGATGGTGGTGAGATCTGCTACTAACAAAGTTTCACCCCAGGCTTTCCTTCTAAAACCTATCCTATTCCTCCAGTGTTTGCATTTTTAAACATACAGAGTTCAGTCATGTTCTGTTATTTTTTCCATGGTGATGCTCTGCAAGGCCTTTACTTGAGCTCTCGTCAGGTCCTGCTATATATCTAATAATAAAATATAATAATAAATATATGTGTGTCCAAGAGGGTGGGATAATAGAGAGGATGGGCTTCTCGCACATTGAGTGCCTCCCAACAGCATAACAGTGGGGCCATTGATGCTAAAGGGTAAAGACAACCCTGCAATCGACATCACAGTATGGTTCACCTCATACAGTACATGTACATATATATATATAACAGCCTATGACACAGCAGCTAACCTTCCTGGACGTGGACAGCAGCAGAAAAAAACTGATGGAGGAATGCAACGAAGGACTGCTTGAATGCTAGTTAAAGAACCTTAATCAACTTCCGAATGAGCAGCGTCAGCTCACACTACTTATTGCCATCGGAATGAAATGGGACACTATGGTAAGAGACACAGGAGGTCACAGCGACATAAACAATCTAGACAGAAGTTTGCAGGTTGAACTTACCTGAGGAAGTCCCAATCTTTATCGGAGAATGTCATGTGGACAGTCTAATCCGTCTACGAGAAAGAGAAAGAGAGAGAGAGAGTAATTAGACCAACATAGATTTGCAGAAAAGTAAATAACACAAGTGTTGTATTTTTCTTCAATTTAAATGTACTGAATTTCATTGAACTACAAGAAAGAAGATTTGACTGCACTGTTTATTATCAGTGTAGATTGATGCTGTTGGCATATGCCATGTCCTCCCTGGTTAATAATTTTCAGTGAGAGCTAATTTACTACAGAGTCTATTTTTGCCAAGTATATTGGATGTGCCAGAGAGTCTGTTTTGGCATTGATAAAACAGTAACAGGAGCTTGTTGGCAAAAGGCAATAAGCAGGAAAACAGGCTACCTAGATGTTCCCATGCTGTGTACCAGAGAGTACCAGCCAAGCTAGAAAACTGACCTTATGGAAAAATCTTGACTGAAAATTGGGTGATGTCAACATGCATGCTCCCAAGCAGGAGATACCGCTCCAAATGCATATTCTCCTGTTGATTCTCACTCTTTGCTTGTCCTTTGCACCCACCTACATTTATCCCCAGATGTGTATTCTCATTATAAAATCAAGTCTGGCCCAGCAGTGCTAATGGAATGGTTGAGAGCAACAGTGCTAACCCTGTGGTGAACCCATTTTACATTTTCAGTAGGTCGTTCCAAACCCACAGATGTACTGAGAGCTGGAATAGAGCTAAAATGTGGCCTGAGCCTGGCTGTCATGAACGGAGTTGCTTAGAAGGCCTCAGAAATGTTTGCAGCATTTCGTCATGGAGTGGGGGCTGCATAGCCTGTTATAAACTTTCTGTTGGTAGTATGTTATTATGTGGTTATTTACAGTGTGTACTCATGGCTTGTGACTGTAGACCTATGTCAGACAGGCTTTAGCAATAAATAACAAAGAAGTGCTCAGCTGGGCCTAACCAATTAGCAACATGACTCCACATCATCAAACATGCAGTGAACTACACCCATGTTAAATAGCCTATGTGTTCAGTGAGGTTTTAATAGCGGCTTATTGTAAATTCCCTCTAGGGTGTACTGTACGGGGGTGGAGGAGGCTGATAAAACAAGCCCTATAGCTTCTCTGCTGCTTTTCATGTGCCTGCAATTGCATGATGGAAGTGTTATGCAATGGTACGTATATGACTACCGTTGAGAAAATAAAGACAAAACTTTGTTAAGGCTTACCATTTTGATAGCGATAGAGCAAGAAAGAGAGAAAGAGAGAAAGCATCCTGTACACAAAAGTGGTTTTAGTTGAAAGCAAAGCAGCTCTTATTTCACTCATGTAGTGGACCCAAGCTTGTCCTCTTTTTGAAAGTCGGCCAAGAGGTGAAGCGAAATGAATACTGCGGTGTATGCCATCGGCAGAATACACTGGATACTAATGTTTGTTGTGGGTGTTCAGACTTAGCGCTGGAGGCTGCAAGTGCACTCTGACATGCTGATCTGTTTAAGAGCTTTCCCTGATGGTAAGAATGAGACGAAAATTAACTCGTTCTCTCCATTAACATTCATAGCACTCATATTTCACGGATTGTCCATTTGTCCTGTTAGTCAATTATGGAGCCATTTCAGCAGATGTATGGCAGTGAAAATAGCCACGGGGTTCCTGTTCTTCGAGGTATGCTTACTCAAGCCCAAACTAAAGAGGGCCTCTTGTCCTTAAGCAAGGTTTCAAGTATGTTCACTGCACCAGTGCTTATGAATGCATGAACTCACTGACCCCACTGTTGAGGCATTGCTTTAGACAGAGTACTGTAAGCCAGAAGGGAAGCCCACAAGATAGTGTAGCTTTGTTTACAAGGACTGATTCTGGTTTCTGTCTCAGCTGGCATGCTTAGACTTACCATTTCACCTGTACTTTGGAGTCTATGAAAAAATATTTGAACAGCAAGGGGGTGAATAAGACAATCCTCCAGACAGTAATGTGCACCATTGATGACTCAGGACACCTCACTTTCACTTTCAAACCCCACATCTTATAGGAACCCCAAAACCACATGAAGGGAAGTGTTCCTCTTCGCTGTAAACTCTGACCAGTGTACTCGAACCATTTGAGGAAATTAGCTGCCTCAAATAAGCTATGTTTAGGGACCTGCTTTACAATTGTTTGTAATTATACAATACATGCAAGTTTTAAAATATTTAACCAGTCTATTTCCCTTCTGCTGGGGGAATGGCCACTATGGGACCCATGGAAAGAGGCTAATAGCTTGGCTTATGAAAATACCATGAAGACTAAAGTTTACCAGAGAACACCTACACAAAGACCAGACATGTTTGGCACAAGTAAAGTAAGTAAATGATACTTAAATTTTCATTTTCAAATTTTCACTTTACCAAAGTACTCTCGGAAAAGAATAAGTCTTCAGTCAGCATTTAAAGACAGCGAGGGGCTGTGCTGTCTGGACACACAGGAGAAGTTTGTTCCACCACTTCAGTGCCAGGATGCTTGTCTTCTGTGGATCTTGAGGAATGGTAGGTCAAGCCGAGTCGTACTTGAAGCTCAAAGGGCTCTTGGCACTTATCGGCTTTTGATCATTGCCATCAAGTATTGAGGGGCAGGTCCATTCTTGGCTTTGCAGGCCAACATCAGGGTTTTGAATCAGCAGTTACAGGAAGCCAGTGGAGAGAATGCAGCAAAGGAGTTACATGGTTGAACCCAGAAACATTAAAAACAACCCGTGCCCCTGCAATTCTGGATTAATTGCAGGAGCCTGATGGTGCACAGATGGTTTTTGCAAAGGTGATGCAATAACATCACCTTTATGTATTTTATATTATGTCGTTTGAAAAAGCATCAAATACTAAAATGTCCACATGAAGAATTAAATATTCAACAAGGTGTCTCACTTTTTCACATGACTGTATAAAACCACTGACTGAAAAAAATGTTGATAAACCACATTTTTTAAAGGATGCAGTTCATGCAGCAACAAGACATGCAATTTTTTCTTCCTTTTCAGAAATGTGTTTTCCCTCTGCTCTTCTGATGTTATCGTTGATGCTTTTTCACCTATGCACTCTCTTCCCACTTCATGTTCATCTCTTTCTTTCTCTTATTCTTATGTACCAAAGTTTCCAGGCTTAAAGTAAGTCATGTGGTGCTGAACTAAGAGTCCCAGTTTGTAATTAGGACTACAGAGTTGAATTGAGTTGAATGTAATGTATATAGTATTGAACTAAGACATACAGTGTTGAACGAAGTCCTACAGTGTATGTAAAATAAGGCCTACAATGTTGAATTTAAACTGACATGCTGAATTAATGCTGTCTTCACATGTTAGTCGGAAGATCCTGGTTCTCACTTGTAAGTCAGAATTATGATGTTGTGGAGCGACATGAAAAATGGTGGCAGAAAGGTTTTTTTTTTCTTACTTCTTGCATGACGCTAGCAGAGAAGACAATTTTCTATGGATGGGGCTGTAAATAGCATTGTTCTATATCAAATTAAATGCACATAGATTACAGATTCAAATAATGTACCACAAACAACCATTAACAATGGTCGTACTGATAAAAATGACAAAAGAATTATGTATCATCCAGTACTCATTTTGTCATTTTGCTCTGCCATGTTAAAAGGTTAAAGGTCACCTCAATTTAGGAACTTGTATAAATTTCCCACTAGATATTACTTAAGGGGGTGTTCATGTGCAACTTCGATGCAAGTCGGCAACTCGCATTAACCATAATTCTGCCACATAGTTAACCACAATATTGAATTACACTGTTGAATTAAGAGCCACTGTGTTAAACTGGCTCATACTGTGTTGGATTAGTAAATACATTTCCCATACAAGTCCAGCAGTACAACACACTGAGTTTTACTGTGAAGAACAAACCACGTATCTTAACACTGTGTTTTTGAGCTGACCTTCGGATCTTTAGCCAGAATCACACAAATTAAATTAACTGTAATTTGATTGGTTTAAAATGGTTTAGCATGAATGTGATATAGTTAAAATGATTGTGCTGGTGCATTTAATTACAAGAGGATCTGGGTCGTATTTGGTATAGCAGTGTGTGGAAATATGTGTTTGTCTATGTGTGTGTGTGTGTGTGTGTGTGAAGGTGATTTTAAAATAGATACTTTCACTACCCACCTTATGTAGGAATAAAGAGTAAATGTCTCATACCTAGCTTTGTGTTCAGCTGTGAATGTGGAGGAGGGAGATGAGATCTCTCTCTTTTTCTTTTCTTTCTCAGTCTTTCTTTCTCACTAAGAGACCGTGGTGGGTCAGGCTATCTACTTAAAGGTCAAGGGCTGAGCATTTGTAACTGCCTACACACAAGAAGTTATGCACACAAGGAGTTATTAATTAGCTGAGCTGTTTGTGAAGCTTTGTAGTTAAGAGCTAAATCAGTACACTGTTTTGAAATACATCTCTTAAATGTACCGAACCTTTTACGCCCTTAACCTTTTACTCTGCTGTGTCTGATCCACACCAACACACCACCGCCATGTCAGTGTCACTGCAGTGTAGAGAATGACTGGCTAACAAAGCATGCAGAGAAACAGATGCACTACAGTCTGTAATTATAGAACATATAATGGACAAGAGTAGAAACAAGGAGAGGGTATTAATGTTATGATTGGTGATCTGTGTATGTATATATGCCGCACCAGCTAACAGACGCCTGTGTTGGCTAATATTGCTTAAGAAGGATGAGGGGAGAGAGCCATCACCATCTACCCAACCACACAGATCATGGCCGATTGTGCTCTCTTGGACTCTGGCCACTGATGGCAAAGCACCATCTACCCACCCAGAGAGAGAGAGAGAGAGAGCACAGACTCCGCAGCACTTTGGAGACCATTCCTGCAACTACATGTTTCTGGTTTGAGAGAATGTGTCTTTGAAAAGTGAAAGTGACAAATTTTACCTTCTTCTCCTGATTACATTACCACCTTCACTCTTCTCTATACTCCAGTCCCCCTTCACCTTCTTTCTCCTACACCTGCCACCTCATCACATGATTTTTAAAACCCTGAATATCTGTGTAATCATCAGATTGGACCAGACCGTGACCAATTTTCTGTCCTCACATGAGTAAAGTTACTTCATCATACTTCAATTTACTTCACTACCAAAATACAGTCAGGTATTGTTGCTTTTTGCAACAAAACTTTCCCATGTTCTCTCCATTGTATGAGTCAAACGACAGATGAATGTGAGGGGATGTCCAATTTTCTCAAAATGGTCAGTGAGATAATTTATTTTTACCTTTTAATCATAAGGCCTATTCAGACAGGATTAAAATCACATGAGGTAATTTTCTCTTTCTAGCAGGAGATTCCAACAGTTAACCTCCCAGTCAGTCAGTGTTAGGCTGGACAGGTGAGCAGTTGTTAACTCGGTAAAGAGTAAGAAGTCTATTCATTTTTTTCTGTGGAATTGTAGCAGATGGGTTTTGCTCACCACACACATCATTGAGCCTTCAGTGCAAATGACCCTAACGCAGCTTCACTGGCTGTCCTTCTTTGGACCACGTTTGGTAAGTACTATCTACCCACTATACACCCCACAAGAATCTATTTTGGAGATGCTCAAACCCAGTCATCTACCCATCACAACTTGACCCTTGTCAAAGTCACTCATATTCTTGCGCTTGCCCATTTGTCCTGCTTTCAACAACATCAGCTTCACAAACTGACTATTCCACCACTTGAAGATGCCACTGTAACCAAATAATCACTTTTATGTAAGTCCCTATATAATGTAATTAAGCCCACAAGAAGCCCTCACTCTCATAACTACTTTGCTATGATTTTATCATCAGTTTTATTGGCCTTAAAACTGAACCTTGTGGTACTGTGGCACGGAATACTCAACCTAGGATGTAAAGGGTTAATTCACCCAACTTCATTTCTCAATGTTATAGCTGATCTGTTGCATTTCGCATTACCCTCTGTTTCTGATAATAAAGTCTCTGTTGATAAATGTAGACATGAAGAAAGTGCACTGATGATAATTTTAGTTTATTGTGTGTGTGTTGAATTGAGACAAGAATTTCCTCTTTCTTTCCCCTTATAAAACTCATCCTGTCTGCATCATGAGGGACACATTAGCTGGAGCAGTTTAAATGTTAGTGATTGGAGCAGGAATAGAGATGTCTTTGTCTGCTGACTGGCCAGTCCATAATCCCCCACCTTCTACCCTCCATTCATACAATACACTCTTTATCATGTGGTATTCAAGAGCGCTTCAGGGATGGGCAGGCAACTGTCTGGTGACACTAAGTCTGGGGCAAAAAGGCAGTTAAGGGCGTTTTTTTTTTTTTTTTTTGATGTCTGGAGTGTGTGTAGAAGCTTGAGAGTGAATCTCTTGCCTTCCCTTAAATCAAGTCAGACACTTGTTGCTCTCAACCACTTCAGAGCATCTCCATGTGCTTATACTCACATATACTCACTCTCTACTTCCATCCTATGCAGTCTGATAATGTGCCTGATTTTAATTTTGCATGCATTTAGTAGAGAAACTGGAAAAAGGAACCCAATATCATATTGCAGCTACATTGCTACGTAACTGTAAAGCCTTGATGTGACATTGGCAAGAATGATTAAATGATCTGTGCGCTGAATCACAACTGTGCCTTAATTCTGTGCCTAAGCTTAAGGATTGGTCTCAATACTTTTCAGAGCACAATAAAAACATTTAGTGATTGATTAGACTCATTTGCATATTATAGCCTGTAACCGTCTCAACCATAATTATTGACTTACAGTCCTAGACTTATTGTGAGTGTTTTAGTAAGACAGTCTGGATTGAATTCGGATTGACAATGTGTTACAGGCCTTAAAAATAAAGGTGCTTGAAATGGTTCTGTGAGCGATGCCATAGAAGATCCACTTTTAGTTTCATTAAAAAATGTTAATAATCGAGATGCATGAAGTTTAACCTTAACATTAAGAGTTATGTCATCACTGAAAAGGACCATGCCCCAAATACTTCCTCCTTAGCCATATATATATATATATATATATATATATATATATATATATCCTACCCTCTCACCTCATAACGAACAATTTTGAACCCACCACCACCCTGTCTTCATCCCTGTCTTTCGCCCAAAGTTAATCTCAGCTGAGTTGCTCGCCTGAACTCCAGCACAAAAGCCTTCTGAGCTTGTCTTCCCGTTCCGGCTTCCTCTGGAGTGATCCATACTACCAAAGTGTAGTTCTTTAAACCTTTATTAGGTTCCTCACACTGACATCTCTATTACCAACTTGTTTTAATTGATGGAACCAGAAGTGGTTCTCATATGGTATCATCATTAGCCAATCCTAACTCAACATTGTTCCCCAGTAAGAAGCCAAAACACATATCATTATCTATTCTTAAAGTTTTCATACAGGCAAGTATTAATGCACATACAGGCATTTAACTGAGTTAGTGACATGTTATTGAGAAGGATTAATACAGAGGAGGATTAATAAAAGAGTCCATTATTAGAGAATTCAATATTCAATCAAAAGACTGGATATGTCTCATACAGTCAGCTTAGAAATGGATATAGATTGAGTTCTGCTGCTTTGTCGTGATTTAAGTCATCAGTCATCAGTGTGCATTCATGCTAAAGTTGCCTGTATATGTGGTATATGTGCTTTTACTTTAGCTCTTTTTTTACATTTCCTCTTTCCACCACTTTAGACAGTGTCTGGAACGTATTGTTACATAGGATTCAACATTTAGTATTGAATATATTTAAATGTTTTTTTTATTCTTTTGCTACTGCATTTTACCAAACAGAAATTGTACTTCTTTTATCAGAATCTGTGCTGATGATTCTGAGATTTCTATTTTAAGATGAAAGCTGATGATTGTTAGTGGCTGTTCATGTGTAAAAACACTGCATTGGTAAATAGAAGGTGTGTACTGAGAACTGCCACATTCACTTTGTAAATAGTGAATGTGGACATTCAGACATTTTACATGTCAAGATTTTAAAATTGTCAGTATAACTGTATCAGACTTTTAAGATCATCTGCCATAAGCCCAGAATTACAGAATCCAACAGTGCCCACCATTCACATTGATCTGTAACACGTATAAGCTCTTTTCTATTGATTCATTCCATTTATTATTTTTGAAGGCCATTTTTGTGCCTCAGTATTTGAGTTTTAAGGCACAAAATAGTTGACTGGGGTTGTTTCTTTTTGCCCATGGTTACTTGCGTTGTAGATGTGCACTGTGCTTTTAATGTTTTCCTGGCATTGACACAGCTCAACTCATGAAGGCTTTGTTAATGAACTGATTTGATTTGAATCAGGTACCCTAAATCTAAAGACAAGGTTTTCTACAGTACTGAGGCTGAGGGCCAGCGTTTGTTGTTCAGTAGCTCAGCAGATCTACAGTCTGTAAAAGAACGACCCAGCTTTCAATCCTGAAAAGCTTGGGAATGACTCATGCTTACTAATTCAATTAAACCCACTGATGAGTCAGGCAGTAAGAGTAGGTTTGACATCTAGTCATTGATTGAAAGGGTGGAGGGATGGATACAGAGAACAGTAAGACCAGAGGAAGGGGGGGGGGGTAATGTTGAGTTGTACTGGCATACTACCAGTACTACCACAACATTACTCAAGGCACAAAATGGTCTCTTAATTAGACACGTTTGTTAAATTCCTGCAGCACCTGATTTTGATTTTGAGAATGTAAGAATTTTAAGTTTAATAATGTTAATAATGTTGTTGAGATTGTTAATAATTTCTTGACATTGGTAATGTACAAACAACCTACACAGCTCTGCTACAAATGAAAATGTAAAGTTTGTTTGGTGCTAATGGGCAAATGTCACAACTTACCCAATAGTTGTGTCAGATTGTAACAGATGGAGGGGCTGGTTGCTGGTAAAATGGTAAGAAGGGTGGTTAAATTATACAAACACAGTTATTAAATACAGTTTTATGTATTGGGACAGCTGCTCGCCCATCAGTTTTTCTGAAATCAGGAGTATTACATTAAGCACTTATTCTGCTTTTGTTGGATTTACTGTCTCTACTGTCCAGGAAAGGCTTTCTCCTAGACTTTGGAGCACTGCTGCAAGGATTGGATGGCATTCAGTGACAAGAGTATTAGTGAGGTCCGGATGTTGGATGATCACCACCATACCTCATCCCCAACTTTCCAGCTCATCCCAAAAGTATTGGATGGAGCACTATCCATTGTTCCAGAGAACACAGTTAATTCCACTGCTCCAAAGTTCAATGCTGGTGGGCTTTTTACCCCTCTAGTCTATGCCTGGCATTAGACATGGTGCCAATAGGTTCATGTTTACCTGCTCCTGAGAATCATTCTAATAATCTAAACAATCTATTGGCAGTACGTCTCTACACTACGAAAACATTACATCAGTATGTTTTTGATGTTAAATATATGCATAAATATAGCTGCTTCCATTTAATAAGGGGATTCCATAGTTCTCTCATAGCTTCCATTGGGAGTAAAAGCTGTAACACTGGATTACAACTAGCCCTGACATGTGGAGATTGGGCACACTTAAAAAGATGGTTCTTCAAGGGTTATTTAGTAATGATAACGTACACAGAACTCCAAAACCAGTTGGAATGATTTAATGGTTCTGTTTTAGTGGTTCTTCAAACACAATGAAAACCTCTTAATGATGGATCTTTATGGAATCTTATAGAAATTGCTCTTTATACCCTACAAAAAGTTTAATAATTAAACTAGAGATTAGATGCATTTGTTTTGTAAAATCAGGTTAGTAGATCCACATAATTCCACAACTCCAGGTCCAGTAACAGCAGGTTATTTCTCAGGTGTTGTTACTGAATGGTAGTATGTTAATAACGAAGTTAGTAAAGTGTTGAAAGATATTTCAAAAAGGTAGGCACTTTATATTTGGCCACATTAAGTGATTTTCATTCCCTCAGTGTACTTAATTGATTATAATCAGAAATTCTCTTCTGCTGGGTTTAGAACAAGACTAAATTGGTGATTTAAAAAGGAAACTAAAGAAAAACAGAGGTCTAATTTACACTACTCCTACGATTTACACTCATTGAAAAGTTCACAGTGATTCACATCATAGGTTCTTGTGATTAACAGTTTCTACCATTGTATTGTTTTCCACAAGAAAAAAAAGTAACAAAATAACACTGAAACCCAGTGTGGAGGAGTCATGGAAATAAATCTCTCCTTTACTTCTCATCAAGCTGACTGATGAACTGAACACAACACCATGTGGTCCCATTTTTTCATAATTGTATTTTTCAATGAATAATTACAGTGAGAAACTGAAAATAATGGCCACAGAAATTCATCACCATGTTGGAAATGTTTTAATATGAATAACAGTAAACAGCTTAGTGCAGTGATGCTGAGAAGCACTTGTAATCTTATCATAAAACAGTGATAGTGGTATACTGGAACTTTGATGGTTAACTGATTGCTTGACTAACTGGGCCTGTCCTCAGTGTTAATGCTATAATTAGCTACTTTGATTTATACGATAGATCAGAACTACATTTCCTGCATAATTTACCTGCAAAATACTCACTGTTAGAGTTGATGTAGTTATCTGAAGTGGAATTGTACTGTGATTACTAAGAGCAAGACATCAGCTACTTCAGAAAGGCCTACACTTAACATGTGCATTGAGTCTGTATGAACTGATACTAGATGAGCAAATACGCAGAGTAGAAATGGACTGATCCAAATTTTGGGGGCTGATAACAATTGCTGATCATGCTGAAAGACATACTGATCAATGATGGTGTTGAATGCTACATTCACCTTTCTAGGCTCAACCACATTTAAAACTTTATTAAACTCAGAGAACCTGTAAATTCCCAAACAGAACTGCACTGTGGAGCTCAAAATGTCATTAGTGTTTTTGCTAGCTCTGCTGATACTGATGACATGTACTGGGCTGAGTGATGTACTCTCAAGAGGAGTATCCAGTCAGTGGAGTTAAAAGTCTATATTCTGCTTTCCCTACAAAGTGTGTAACATTTACACATTCTACAAAATTGTGAGCAAACTGCAAGGTCTTGTGACTTTGCACAGAGCTGCAGCAACTCGCAAAATATGGATCATATGATCTGAGCAGCTCTCAGGATAGGCTAAATTATTGACAGTTTGGTGATGGCATATCTGACTTAAAGATCAGCTGCTACTTACATATAGCTGATCCATCCATCCATCTCTACAAAAGAGGAACAGAGGAGTCAAAAAACATGTGAAGGTTAATACCAATAGTAAATGATAGAGCAAACCAACAGCAACAGGGATAATCCAAAAGATTATTACAACACTACAAAAAAAGTCGAACAGGAAATATCACTTGGTCTGCTTATGAAAGACACTGGCAATACTTCACAAAGACATTAACAAACAAAGGGATATTTCAATAAACAGGTGAACAAAATCCAAACTCTAGTGGCGTGGGTCGTGGGAACTGTTCAGGCTTGAATGAGGGATGACATGACAGTGGAGTGGGTGTCATTGGAATTATGGGTGGTGCTGTAGTGTTGACGGGGAAAGAGGGAGAGCTGGTTAGCATGACAATATGTGCTCTGAAAAGAGCTACGCAGCATGCTTAGAAACAAGCAAAAAGCATATCCAACAAAGAGTCATGAAAAAAAACAGGATTTAGCCAAGCAAGGTTTATATACAGTATGAGGTAGCATGGAAAGGAATAGGAGATTGGAGGTTGGAATATTGAAGGGGTAGGTTTGCTGACTCATCGCTTGGAGTTATTGTCATGCTTTCCAGTGTTGTTTAAAAGATGATGCAGATTGACAGCGCTCTCTCTCTCTCTCTGTCTCTGTCTCTCTGTCTCTCTCTGTGTCTCCAGCTGCTCTGTAGGACATGCTGCTCTTCAACAATGTAGACATGATTGTTATTCTCTCTATGTACCACTATTAGTGATCCCTTTGGGATAAACAAAGTGATTTAAGAAGTGTTGGAGCGTTCATGACAGATTGTGGGCTGCGTTCAAAGGTATTTTGAGAAGACCCTGTTCCCCAGAGAATAAAAGGGATGTTTAGAGTGCTTTGTTTTCCCCTGCATTTTGTTCACTAGATCCGTTATGAGATTCATCAGAGAGCTGAGTGTCATTTTCTTCAACTCGGCACGAATCCGAGCTAACTTTTACAGGCTGTCAGAAGCGTATGGACTCTAATTAGTCTTGTGCGAAAATGATGGCAGTTGCACAATGTCTTTGTGGAAATTCAGGCTCACAGGACAGCGATGCCTCCAGCCAAATGTGTTTAATAAAAAGTTTTAAACCCCGAAAAGAGCAAAGCAGGCCGCAGACAAGAAGTGGGTCTGTTTTCTGGCACTTGGCAGTGTGAAGGAAGGGTACTAAGAAGAGGGTTTCTTTTTTCCTTAAAAGTGTCAGAAGTTTTGTGGAACTTCTAAGTTATTATATATCAGGCTCCAGAATCCAAGGAAATATATTGCATGTCACTGGATTTGTGCAAAGCCAAGAGCTTGACTTTCTCTGATTACATCTGGCAAAGTCTGCGGGAGGAAAGAGGAGTGGATGGGAGATGCTAGAAGGAACAAGATAAAATTAAAGAGGGGATGAGTGATCGAGGGAGGGTGCGAGAAAGAAAGCGAAAGAGACAGAGAGAGAGAAAGAGAGAGGCAGATAGAAACGTATGCACAGAAAGAGAAAGTCTTCCTAAGGCAGCTATTTTCAACTTTCCCTAATGTTCGATTCCTTGACACGTCCTCAGGCTGAGCTAAAAAATGAAGACACCACTCATGACACATCTAGTTAATGCAAAACACCTCCCACATGAGAACAGTGTGAGTTGGCTGCAGAAACGGCAGCTTGTCATCAGAGATAGGCAGATGAATTAAATGGGTGTAAATAGGATGTGCTCCATCTTCATGACTCTGTGCTGTTCTGTGCTCTATGCTCACGACTATAAGTGCTCTATGTTCACAGGCGAAATCCAGGGTGAAATCCACTGTATGGACAAAACTATTGGGACACCTGCTCATTCATTGAATCTTCCGAAATCAAGAGTGTTAAAAAGACACTATTATTGGAGTTACTGTCTTTACTGTCCAGGTTTTGTAGCATTGCTGTGAGGGTTTGACTGCGTTCAGTGACAAGAGTCACCTCTAAAGGCATCCTGTGATATCTGGCACTGAGACATTAGCAGAAGAACTGAGGTGGGGCCTCCATGAATCATTAGCCTTAGGTGCTTAGGTGGTTATGCTTTCTTGGAGCATTTTGGTAGGTATTGATCCCTGCATTTTAGCCATCATAATAACCATTGTTCTGGCTTTTAACACCTCACCTTCCAGAACTGACTGGACCTAATATATCCCAGCCCTTGGCAGATGCCACTACAGATGAAGATAATCAATATTTTTCAATTCACCTGTCAGTGATGCTAATGTTATGCCGGTGTATAGTATATGTGTTCCTCGTGCTGTTATAGTAGAGTGTTGTACAGTTTTTATGCTGTACAATTAATTGAATAATAATTTTATAAAATAAATAAAAACAATAAAAAGCTTTTACTTAACAATAATCGAGCCTATCATTTTCAATTATTAATTTGCTCAGTAAAGGTTTGACCTTGTGTATTCCAATGTGTTTATTTATCTTAGTTTTATTTGTAGGCATCATCCAGTACATAGTTGATTAACCAATGCTTTGTTACGTTAAATCAGGTGATGCTGCTGATGGATCTTTTTAACATTATTCTAATGTTTTATGGTGTTTTTACAAGCACAAGCACACTAAAACCGTTCAACCGAATAAACGTGACAGGTCTTCATTTTTTCACAGCTGATATAACCAGGTCTGTGGCTCAAGTAAGGTGATAGGGTGACGGATGGTACATGTAAACTGGACATGTGCATCTTTCTTGATGAATGGTGTGCCCAACCAGGATTTATAAAACTTACAACTAAAAAAAAATAGGACACAGTTGGAGATACTTCTGTCATGCTAAAATTGTTACTGCTTTGACAGTGTGGAGGTGGAGAGGGAGCAGAATTCCTCTCATATAAAGTTTTCACAAAGGCATTCACAATACTTCCACAGACATGAACTTCTCAGTAGATGCAACATCCTTTCATTAGGTTACGTTCCCATATTTTTAGATGGAATTTCATTAAAAAAGCCTGTTTCTGGCTTCATAAGATATAGTCATCGGTATGAAGGTGATCACTATAGATTTGCTACACTGTGTTAATAATAGGACAATTTATAGTTTTTGTAAATTCCTACTTTGTTTAGATGGTTTTTCATCTATTAACTTAACATCTATTGATGCAAATATGAAGCCAATAAGGGGATCCCTCCCAGTGAAAGGTTCCGTGGCCTCAAGGATGGTTAGCTCAGCCTGATTTGTAAGCTCTTTGTGCTGAACTACGTCCATGTGGAAAAGTCACCGGAATGGTTACCCTTTGCGCTTAACTGTTCGGCCCTGCAGTGGAAATAATACCATTGATGAGTTGCAATTAAGCTGAAAAAGCACACATAATACATAAACAACTTAAAGAATTGTACGGAAACCAAACAGTGAAAGAAGTGTCCCAACACTATTTCTGACCACTCGTGTATCTGCTGTCTAGAACAAGAGTTCTATAGAAATGCTGTGTGACTTTGTATTTTCTAAAATAACACTATACAAATAAAACTGAACAGAGGGGATAAAGCAAACTTTGTAGCTTCTGGCTGCTTTAATCCTACGTAGGCTCCTCTTCACAGAGCTTCTTGTCTGTACTTTCAGTGCTTCTGAGCCACTTTGCTATTCTGTTCTCATGCTGTTCTTCCATCACTCCTCAGCTCTGGATGTTGTGGGGTCCTCATGAATAAATAAAAAGCCAGTTGTTTAGTCGAGGTACCCAACCAATAGCCTGATGTACATAAAATGGGAAAGCAGGAACACAAACATTTGTACAAGGCAAAGTCAATAATTTAGCTAATGTTTTCATGATGAGCTGGAGCTGCAGGGGTGTCCGGCAAGGACAGGAAGGTTTTGAAGGCAGTATGACGCACTGTATGATGCATGTGCATGTAAAAGAGATGCCGTATTACTGCACAGTCACAATGACAGCTCAGAACAGCATGTCTGAGTGATCCAATTGGGCCTGTGACAGGCAGAAGCATTCAGCTTACTGCCTCTTACGTGTTTACAGGCCTTTCATTTGTTCACAGTAAAACAAAAGACAAAAAAGATGCAATGCAGTTCTAAATAAGTGGAATCGAGCACTTGGTCAATAAAGCAATCGAAAATATGTCAAGCTTGGAAGTCAATTCTTTCAGAATGGGGTGGTGGAAAGGCTTTCTCTACTAAGGAAATTCATGTGGAAAAAAGGCTCAGTAGCAGACTCATTGGGTGTGTGCATGGATTGTATGAGTGTTGAAGTAGGCCTACCAAGTGTATATATACAAACTTCGGGAACCACCCTCTACTGTTGATTTTGTAGGTGAAAATAAGTACAAATTCTCTGTAGAGAACACAGTTCTGCAGATTCTAGATTAATTACTGCTTATTTGTTGAATTTAACACATTGGGGAAAATGACATTGATGTGTAAAAAAGTTATGTGTTTATATATACTGTATATATATGTGTTATTTTCCCCAATATTTGAAATTCTGCCAAAAAATAGAAATTGCATTCTAAAAATTACATTCAAGTTTGTTTCCCTTCAGAGTATTTCTCACTTCTTAGCTTCTTAGCACTTAGCACTCAATCCAGCTTGACATCTGTATCAGCATCTTATTTAGCTCTCGCCAAAGAGTAAAAACGAGTCTCAGATTTATTGAGAGATTTAATCTTCTTTGCTTCCTCTGACATTGTGTTCTTTAGTTCCTTTGCTATGATGTCTATAGAGGTGATACTAAGTTAGCTTCTTCTCAGAGCTAGCTAATGATCCATAGTTGTAGTTGGTCTTGGTCACATTCCATAACCAAAGTTATATATTGCAGTGGCCGGCGTTCCGGCCCGGAGTGGCAATGACAGAGGTGGGTTTTGCCCTACTGCAAGTCATTGCACCATCAACATGATTCAGAAGCTGTTATATTATTACATAAGGTAAAACTGCTTAAGAGATGTGCTTTCTTAATTTGGTATGAATTTAAATCATGTTATTAGAAATGTAGATTTGGGTGCAAAATCTGAATAGAATGAATTTTTTTATACTCAGTATAAGTAACATTTCACACTAAGTATCATAACATTTCAAATTGAATTTTCCAATGAAACTGAATTTTAAGGTTTTGTAAAAGAGCAATGTATAATCTGGTGCTGAATTTTAAGATTGATGATGTACAATAGATGAAGATAGATGTTCATCTAAAATACATTTTATACAATAATTTCTGCAAATGATTCATTTCATTATATTCATTGGCTTCTGGGCTTCTAATTAGCAAAAGTAGTCAAACAGACTGCAAACCAGATTCCCCCTTTATTAATACAGAATGAAAGAGATGATTATGAGTCATAATAAATGAATCACAGTTTGTTGTGTGTGTTTTAAGTTAGACTTTTACAGTATGTGTTTATATTTGTCTCAGGTTCAGACAAAAGAGAAGTTTTATCATATTACCATTAGCCAAAGTGGTACATTTCAGATTTCTGAACTGCATATAGATTAGTCTGTGTTCAGGCTCAGGTGTTGCTGGGGGGGGGGGGGGTCTGTGTGTATTATGTATGAGGGAGAAAATATGTATGTGTGTTTTTGTGTGTGCATCCGTGGCACCATAGTCTCCTAAAAGTTGTGTATGTGTGTGTGTAAGCATGTGCGAATGGGGAATTAAATGTGCGTGTGGCCTGCCAGCAGTGGGCATTTAGCGAAGACAGGGAGCAGTGCCCGTACTTTGCTTGGCAGGTGTGTGTGTTTGTGTGTGTTGCCACGGCAAGGCACCGTGTGTTTGGGTGGCTCTGAGCAGCCTTGCAGTTTCGGGCTCTGCTGCCAGGTGAGCTGGCAGCTGCTCTGCATGGCAGGTGGCGTCCCTGATTGAGGCCTTCCGTTTCATCTCCTCTCCACATTTAAATAACTTTCAGAAGCGGCACTTGGGGCTTTGATGTTTTGTGTGTATGTGTGTGTGTGTGTGTGCATGTGTGTGTAGCCAGAATTTCTTTTTTTGGTGGGGTGGCAAGTAGGAAGCATTATGTCTATGACATCACTATACTGACAACCGCCAACATTTAACTGGTAACGGTAGATGAGGTAGAAATTTGGGATTTTATAGAACAGTGATGTTTCACATGTTACTTTGGCAAAGGAGTGCACCTGTTTCTCTGCATACTGCCCTGTTCTTTAATAGTCAGTACCCTCACGGGACCACCACAGAGCCTGTTATTTGGCCTATTATTGGGTGATGGGTCATTCATTTTCAGTATTGCAGTGACACACATTGCATGGTGGTGGTGTGTTAGTAGTGTGTGCTGCACTGGTATGAGTGGATCAGACACAGCAGTGTAGCTGTTAGACACTCCTAGCTAGTTGGTCCACCCTGTAGATGTAAAGTCAGTGACAGAAGCTCATCTGTTGCTGCACAGTTTGTGTTGGTCTTCCTCTAGTCCTTCCCCATCAGTGGTAGCATGATTCTTCCCACAGGACACTGTTGGCTGCATATTCCTGGTTGGAGGACCATTCTCAGTCCAGCAGTGATACTGAGGTGTTTAAGAACTCCAGCAGCACAGCTGTGTCTGATTCATTTGTACCAGCGTGACACACACTTACACCGTTGAAGAACAGAGTGAAAGGAGGCTAACAAAGTATGCAGAGAAACAGATGACCTACAGTCTGTAAATATAGAACTACAGTGCTCCTGGTGGAGCTGATATAATAGACAGTGAGGGTAGAAACGAAGAGGTGTATTCTGCTGCACCTTTCTGTAACCACATATGTAGGACATGGGTATGATTTTATGTCTTCACATTGCATAAAACACAAGTGTATGAACATCTATGAACAGTACTTTATGTAGTTCTGTGTCATTTCTGTCTTCCACTTATTAAAACTTATCCACATCTCTCATAGTTTCGAACTGCGAGAAGTTGCGACAAGTGTGTGTTTTTCTCTTTAAGACGTTTTCCAGTAGTTAGTTTGGAGCATTTGGGATCCCACACATTTCAGCATTTTTCCTCTATAGATGAAGCATGTTTTATTCATGTGAGCAAGGATATTTGTAGTATTGGAAAATAAGTGTGGAAGTTGTGTTTAAAAAATCATCAGTGCTGGAAGCGATGCCGGCTATAGAGTACATTCACATTCCACATTCCACACTCATGCCTGTCGCTGCGGATGGGTGTGCAGATTGATTTTCAAATGGGCCTTCTGCCTCCAGGCCATGATAGCATGCACGTTAGCATTTGGAACAGAGGCTGTGAGGGTATATCAGTTTCATAATGAACGACAGGTGATTGCCTGGCATTTGATGCGGGGTGTGTGAGGAAGGGGCGAAATGGATGTGCATGGGCCTGTCTGTATATATATATATATATATATATATATATATATATATATATATATATATATTTATATATTTATATTTATATATATAGTGTGTGTGTGTGTGTGTATAATTTGTATGTTGCAATGTTGCATATTCAACATTGCTTGACAACCCAGTGTCAACCAAAGATTATTAATTCAGTGGTGCTAAAGGTTTCAAAATGTCTTAACCTGCCAAGGCCTCTGAAGTTACTGTTAGTGATCATGATTGACTACACCTGGTAACTTCTTTGCACCCACATAAAAAAGGTTAGAAACCCAGAGTACAATGGATCTCAGTGCAGATCTGAAAAGGATGATCTTAGATGACACAAGCCAGGAATATCTTTTGAAACCAGTTCTTAACAACTGCAGATTCCAACATTTTCAGTCCAGACAGACATAAGTACAAGACATTGGGAGGTGTAGCCACTTTGCCAAGGTCTAGAAGAAGACCCAAACTGTCATCTTCAGCTGAGATGAAAACTTGTTTGAATAATTAGGAACAACCACCAAGGCACAGTCCTGCCATAAACTGGAAGCTGCTGGAACACTGGTGTCACTGTTTATAGTGAAGCAAGTTTTCTTCATAGGCTGAGAAGAAAGACTAAAGTTTGCAGCTGATCACATGGACAATGATGTAGCTTAACTTTTATGATTAGACAAGGAAAAGATGTTGGTAGGTGTGGTGTGTAGGTGTGAAAGTGAGACATTGAATCCCTAGAAATCTGTACCAACTGTTAAGCATGAGGGTAGTGGCTGTTATGGAACTGGCACATTGCAAAAAAGTGAATGGAACAATGAAGAAGGATTATTACTTTATAATTCTCATATCATAAAGCACATCCTCACTCCATCAGTTAGCGGGTTGAAATTTGGACACAGTTGGGTGTTTTAACAGCACATTAACCCCATACACACATCAAAAATTATTGTTGAATGTGGAATATACTGACAACTGCCTACTGACCTCCTTCACTGGTGAGCTCACATTTAACTGGTAACGGTAGATGAGGTAGAAATTTGGGATTTTATAGAACAGTGATGTTTCACATGTTACCTTGGCAAAGTAGTCCACCTGTTTCTCTGCATACTGCCCTGTTCTTTAATAGTCAGTACCCTCACGGGACCACCACAGAGCCTGTTATTTGGCCACAGTTGGGAGTTTTAACAGCACATTGACCCCATACACACATCAAAAATGGTTGTTGGAATGGCTAACATTAAGCTAATGAAATGGCTCACACATTACTGATGTCAAATATGTGGACGGTGCTTAAATTCAATTAAAGAGTAAAAGGTGGTCAAATATCCACCCGGAATTCTTTAAAAATGCTCTTAATTTCAAATGGCTGTTAATGTAAAGTGATTTACACAGTGTACAAAGCAGCTACTGGGTTTAAGCAATGAAGAAAACAGAGAGTATGGATAAAAATGGAGATACATGTTTTTCATTGGACAGCAGCAATATACATGTGAGCCTGTATGAATAGTTGTGACCTGTGTTGATTTCAGAAATTAACAAAAAAAAGCTTTAGGTAGTTTAGGTAGGTAACTCTCCAGGCTGGTATCTCTCTCTCTCTCTCTCTCTCTATCTCTCTCCCTCTCTCTCTCTGCTTCTACTCTATCTCTCTTTTTCTTTTCATTTTCTTTAATTCAGTTATTTTTTTTACTCTCTCCTTATTTCTCTTTCTTTATTTCTCTCTCTTATATTTGGTTTCTCTCTCTCATTCTGTCCTGACTCATAATTTTCACCAGGCTGTGGCCTTCTTTAGTCAAGTCAAGTCAAAGTGAACTTTATTGTCATTTAGACTATACAGCAGGAGTGCATAGCTAAACGAGATTGGCATTCTTCAGGCTCCAATGTGCAAACATAACACAAAAAGATTACACTAGACATCTTAGACAGCACTGACAGAAATTAAAATATACATACAATTGAATAAATAAATAAATAAATAACAAATAAAATAGAGAATAAAAATAAATGGAACATACTAAGATTGTACTTTTACAGTAATTATTACATTTGTTTGTTTGGGTATGTTTTTGATCAACAGTCCTGAAGGTTATCATGTTGTATGTTTTGTTATTGGATGTTTAGTAATCTTACGGCTTGTGGGACAAAGCTCTTGTTGAATCTGTCAGTCTTACACCGCACACAGCTGTAGATTTGCTAGAGGGCATGAGGCTGAACAGTCCATGGGCAGGGTGTGTGGGGTCTCTGACTATCCACCTGCAGGAAAAGCTTGTTGACTGTGTATCTGATATACCCTCTCAGTTCCTGGTGGTTGGTGTGGTGGTTGGTGTGGCGCAACAGATAACACCACTACCTGCCATTGAGCTACCACACCACATGGGAGACACATGGGGTTCGATTCCCAATCTGGGTGGCTATGCTGTGCTGAAACAATAAGAGGCATTGGGCAAGACTCCCAACACTACATTGGCCTGCCTCTGTAATATGAGTGACCTTGTAAGTCGCTCTAGATAAGAGTGTCAGCTAAATGCCGTTCATGTAATGTAAATGTTCCTCTGCTGAAAGAAACTCTCCAAATACACCCCTAAAACATTTAGCCCCTCCTCTGACTAACCTTCCTGAAAGCTAGAATTCTGAGGAATTTTTGAATTTGGGTATTGACCCACTAGAAACCCTTCATGGTTATCTCAGTTCACTTTTGT
The DNA here is from genome assembly GCF_030463535.1 of Salminus brasiliensis. Taxonomy (NCBI): domain Eukaryota; kingdom Metazoa; phylum Chordata; class Actinopteri; order Characiformes; family Bryconidae; genus Salminus; species Salminus brasiliensis. The sequence goes on from NC_132891.1 coordinate 14,337,373, forward strand.
TAGCCAGTCTGATGCTACAAAAAGATCTGCAGTACAGCTCCAGCTCTTCCCGATCAGAATGGGTGAAGTGAATCTGTTCGGTCTTACTCAATTCTGTCATTCAGAGCCACATGCCTAGAGGACAGCTTTTAAACTGCAAAAGATTTCAGGAAAGCCTGGTGAATGGATCTCGGAGAAGTCGTTGATGCAGACCAGACTGTTATCAGTTACTGTAGTGTAAGGTCATGCCTCCCGGGGAAGCCATGTACTAAACTGGGGCATTGTCTGGATGTCAGTGGGTGAAAAACTGCTGATGGCCACAGGGATGTAACCAGAGTGGCCTTCAGGGCTTTTGGAAGCAGTAAAGATGGTTTTACTTGGTTGCTGTGGGGAGCTGATGTAGACGGGAGGTCTACAGAGACAACTGGGCAAAGAAGAACATATTGCACTAGCTATGAAGACTTTTTACAATACCTGTATGAAAGCAACACACCAGCATAGTCAGACCCTGAGGTGGTGGCAGGCCAGACTATCTCTCTGTGAAACGGGTGGAGGCCTCTGCTTAAGCCTCCTTTGGAAAGGAGTACAGCTGATAGCTACAGATAGCATACAGGGCTATTAATGGGCCGATGGCTAATGTCAGACATGTGGCACACCTGGATTTATCATCAGTAGAAGGCCAGGGTAGGTTTTGTGGCTAACTGGCAAGTGTTGGGCTTCTGCTCTTGTGCTCTGACAGTTTGGGCAATTTGTCTTAGTGTCTGCATAAATGTTTAACTGGGTTTAGTAAGGAGCTGTCTGAGAGGAGGTTTATTGCAGGAGTGAAGTAAAGGGCTGCTGTAAGGAATAATAAACTATTAAGGACAGCAAGATTAGCCATTGAAAAGACAGGACGAAGAATTATGTGGTCATACAGGGGCGGAGCTTGTCTTATCTAAGTGTATGCCAGCAGAAAATACTAAAACAAACCATTTGCATTAATGGTGAAACCTTGTTTTTCTGGCTGTAATGGCAAATATAATGGATTAGGGGTAAGTTGTATCCATTTATCAGCTTTCAAAAGCAGGTACTGCCAGAGGTTAAACTAGGCTAGAGCGCATGGAGCAGAACTCCAGCACAATTAGTGTGAAAGGCAAAATCTGTTTTACATTTTAATGTAATAAGTACTGAGAGATCTAAACAGTGACAAATGCCCCTTTAGACCTTCCAAAAGCAATGCCAATGCTAAACACATACAGTCCTGTTTATTTTTTTTATAAAAGTGTTAATGTCAAATGAATTGTTTAATAACAGAAAGTCCTCTGCTGAGTTTTCAGAATTCTGCATAGTTAATAATAATAATTAAGATGCAAATAAAGTGGTTTCAAAGTGGCTTGGGGTGAAATGCAATATTTTTAACTGTGGTGTTCATAGAAACCAGACATCACATCGGTTTATAATATGAAATGTTAATGAATAATCTACCTATTGCCTGAGATACTATTTAACAATAGTTTTGGTGGAAATATATATATATATATATATATATATATATATATATATATATATAAATATATATTAATAGTGGACAAGCATTACAAAGCAATGGTACCATTATCGTTATTGCATTTGAAACTCAGAAGACACATGTAGGTCCAGTGGTGGATGTACTTAAATAGTATATTTAAACTTAATCTATGTATTTGCATTACAGACATTATGGGCCCTTTTTCCCATCGCTTGTGCTGCAGGGAAATCTTAGCTACTTATTTTTCACTTACTGTTTTGCACCAAATTACTATGCATCAAAATCTTAATGATGCAGATGCTTTCTCAAGACAAACTTGGATCATAGAAGCTTTAGTAACATAGGTGTTTGCTAATTCCAACAACAGCGGTATTAGGTTGAGCACATTTGGCCGTGCTCTCTCCGGGTGGATAGATGGCGCTCTTTCTCCTCTTCACTCTTAAGCGATGTTGGCCGGAACAGGCAACTGTTTCCTCTGAGCGTGTTGGCTGCCTGACGATGCCCCTTCTGTGTCAGTTTGAAAAGAGCTAGTGGCTGACATATGTTGCATAAGTCCTGCGTAAGTTTTACCCTCCTAGTGTCGGGAGCATTGTTAGTGCTAGGGGGAGCTACGAATGGGTGGGTTCATTAATAGTACCAAATTGTAAAAAAAGGGGGGAAATTTGCCAAACAAATTAATAAAAAAACAATAGGTTGTCACACATCGGATATTTCTCTCTTGATGTTTATTCATAAGATTACTTGTTTGAAATTGTTAAGGAGACATTAAATAGACATAGACTACATTTGTCTGAGACTGAAAGAGTTTAGAAGGTCAGCCTCTAAAATGATTTGTTGAAATAATAATTGAACAAAATAAAAAGAGATCTTAAATCAGTGATAGTTTCTACAGCAAATGACGTTCTGAGATGATACTGGCACATTAAAGCTGAATTAATCTCATAGGCAGGTGAATTTAGTTGGATTTTCTTCCTTCGTAATTCACTTATATGCTATGCAGTAATGGTTTGAACTATGGATTGATTTCGCAAGAAGGAGAGATTGAGACTGAGAGAGAAGATGGAAAACCTCCTAGAGAGAACATTGACTTAATCAGAAATGGACACAGTGATGGAGAGAAGTGAGGAATGGTACCGGGAAGAAAACAAATTGTGTGTGCTGTGCCGTGTTAGAAGGGGCCTTGTTAGATCACTCCATCATAGATTTAGTGCTTTATCTCTCTCTGTCTCTCTCTCTCCCTCTCTCTCTTTCTCTCTGTCTGTCAGTCTCTTCTGTTCACATGGCAATGTAATGTACTCATTATACATTATCTCAGTTAGTTATTAAACCACTTACGTCTGCGGTCAGCACTGCAGAGTCCATTCTATCAGTCCAAATTAAATGAAGGCTGGCGAAGACGCTGACATTTAGAATGAATGAACGCCTCCATGAATAAATAAACAAATGAAAGACCAGCGGAAAAGCCAAGAGGCAAACAATTGCAAACAGCATTTTGACCTGTTGACGGGCCAAATTAGTGTTACTTAATTAAAAAGAGTAGAAAAAACTGGTGCACCATACCTGCAGGCCTCGCACTAGCCTAGTCTTATCTCTGTGTTTTTTGATAAACCAGCCCGAATGAGGCTGAATGCATAACAAAAAGTGGGGAAATGTCACCACAGTTAATTGGACATTAACTAGGTCAGTACTTCAGAACCTTGCTGATTGTTTATATAGTTGTCTTCAGCATCTTCAGCAATCTTGGTTAAAAAATAAACAAACAAACAAACAAACAAACAAAACAATAATTCTGAATTCTAATTAATTAAAACATTAATTCTGAAAATTACCTAACCAAAGTTATTATTGGACCAGGTGAACTTTCTCCATTTCCCCAAAGTCCACTTCAGAAGCGTATCTGTTTATTGTAGGTTTTTCAACAGTGGACAGAGGTTAGCATGGGCACTCATGGAACTCTTGCAAAGCATCCCCTCCAGTAAACCTCCTGCAATCTTTAAAAAAAAAATCTTTACCTGTCTTAACATGTCAGCTTGACCTATATTGAGAAATTGAATCTTTAGGTAAAGTCAAATAGTGTAGGAAAAATAGTCCATATTCAGAACACATAGATCATTAGCACTATTTTAAATATGACCCATAATGCATATACTTATAATGCAATAACACACATGTAATAAAAGCTTGTAATGTAATACATTGCTGATAATGCAAGAAAATCTTCATACAGTAATGTAATGAGATTAATTACGTATTACTTACTTACTAGGTGTTGTTTATCACAACAAATTTATGAAAAATGTAATAAGTTGAACATATAATGTAATAAAGCACTAAACTGACCATTCAAAATCACTTTAAACAAGTGGTATATTTAGTGGTGTATTGTTTTAAAGCAGCATTATGTAGTGTTTGTACCTTTTAATGATGAGGAGAATAGTACTGTTATTGTTAGTTACTTCTCTGTGCTCAACACTGCAAAACTTACAACACTATACAACTTTGGGAAAGCGAGCAGGAAAACATTTACAAGAACTGCATAACGCTGCATAACCTGGATCATATTTCTGTAAAATCCTGCAATAGTACTCTACTTAGTACTCCACAAGCTTTTCTTTATTATTATATGGTTTTGTATCTCTCAGTTTGTCCAGAAATGTGTTCTGTAGCAGTGTTAAAATCAGTTCAAATGAGTTAATATACATATAATTCTATGTATGTGTAGAATTGTACATACAATTATACAATTATAATTATTACTGTAGCCTTTATTGGAATTGTGTTTAATTGTGCAGCTTTGAACCATTTTTACCACATTATTTTAAATTCATTATATGTTCAACTTATTGCATCCATTTACAATTGTTACTCAGTTTAAAATGTATGTCATAAACAGCACATACTGTTACACTACATTATGTGCAGAAATCTCATATATTACTGGATAAAGATTTAATTACATTTTCAGCAATTGATCACATTATTACATTTGCATTATTACATTATGATCAGTTATTACATTGAGATGTTTTATACTTGATACTTGACTTTACTTAAATATAAAATCTGTATTTTCCTGAAGTATTATTCAATATACAGTTTTGTACTTTTACCCAAACACAAACACAACAGAAAAAAACACATTTTGCTTCTTATATTTTTCTTTAGACTTTTGGATGTTGTATGTAAATATTTTGAATATATCATAGAAGTTCATATCATTGTTAAACAACACAACACATTGTTCAGATAAGGCAGGGTTTCCTACATCGCAAGCTGTCTCATTAGAATTATACTGCCCCCTGTTTAAGTAGCTCCATCCACTACCTTTTCCTTTTGCAGTGGCTCTTTGACATTTGAAGGAACAGAACAGGGGAATAATGTGTCACTTTTAAATAATCGTTTTGGCCAAGAGGGATCAAACCCTCTTGAACTGTACAGATATCTCTGTATACCACACTGAAAAAAAGGATATTTAAAATTTACATTATTAAAATTTGTCACATGAATATAACTAATGTATCTTGCATCAACACAATCTTAGCTAACTTATACTATGGCATAAATTTTGTACTCATAAAAAATGTTATGAATTCTTTTTCAGTGCATACTCATTGAAAAAAAATGCATGATGTTTTAAAATGCATGGTGCTTTTACTTGTGTTCTTTGCAAATTAGTACTGACCTACATCAGTTTTCTGACAATAGAAACATAAAAATACAGCAGACAACATTTCACCCTGTTGTCTCATTTTATGTGAGGGCTTTGATGGTTGACTATAAAATCTCTGTCTAATAACAATGCTAAAGGCACATAACACTGCATTCCCTTTAGACAAATAGAGAATAAACAAGGCTAAGGCAAATTATAATGAATGTTAGGCCATACCTAACAACCTAACTATCCTTATTTTTAGGAACTTTTAGGTGTGAAAACAACACATAGTAGACACTGACATCTCTGTTATCTGAGAACATTACAGACATCCGGATACAATTACATCACTGACATAATCAGAAAACCCTAGCTGAGATCACTTTAGCGAGCTCACACTTTTTTTTAACTGCTCACACTTAAACACTTACTAAGAAATTCTTTAGTATGGCAAAATTAGGACATGCACACTAACCTACCCCCCCTTTCCCCAACAAACACCCACGCATCCAAACATCTTCCCAATCCCTCCTCCCTCTTTCCCTCCCTCCGTCCATCCCTCATTCATTTGCATTGTGCTTTTCTGTATAGCGATTAGTATTTATCTTTCTATCTCTCTAGGGGGCCAGGCGGGTTGCCATGGCGACTCACCGGGTGTCTAGGCGTGAGGGTGGTCCGATGGGCGCCGACTTCCTCTTTCAGCAATGTGACACGGGCACAAAAAGAACAACCCTGAAAGAGAGAAGTGGAGGGGAAGGAGGGGAGGTGCGAATGAAAGATAGATTGAAAATAAAGGAGAAATAAAAAGAGGGTGGGGGAGGGGGGTTGAGGGTGTGAAGATGGGGGTCAGTCTAATTTGCACAGTGCCCTCTCGTTTTTCAGAGAAAGCAGGCAGTTTATCTGTGGGGACTCTGGCTGTGGCTGTGTGTCGGGGACATTCATGGGTGATTTAGGGTTCGTCGTAATGCTATTACCAAACAGCAGGGAAGGGACGTGTGCTGAGAGCAAGAGAAAGGAAAAGAGAGAGGAGTGAGGGTGAGAGTGGTGTAGGCCTCTGTTCACAGATTTGGTCATGGAGAGTTACTCTCAGTCACTTAAATTCTGTGCATATTTCGTTTTTAGCTGTCGGAGGTAATCTTGTGATTAGCTAAAGGGTCTAGTTATGTAACATTTTTATACAACATTTATGATTTTTTATGATGTCTCGTCCTGTGTTTTTATATTTTGGCTGTGGAATAAAACATAAATCGAGGATCCAAATATAATGCAGTGCTTTGCAAAAGTATTGAGTATAGTAACATCAGATCAGTCTAAAGGAAAAATTACACTTTTTTTGTGCTGTGATATTTAATAAAAAAACACTGCCCTTTAAAATAAATGAATTGAATATGATATGTAGGAATATGTATGAATCGCATGTAGGAAAACGCTAAATAACATTCAGTTGAATGTTAGTTTAATGTCACAAGGCATCCATGATGGACCGTCCAATTAAAGTAAAAAGATCCCAAAAATGTAATAAAGCTGTAACAATATGATGTAAGATAAATAGAAATTACGTCTAAATTGTGCATCAAAATGTTATGTTTAAGTTAAAATCAACTTGTTAAGTTAAAATCAACTAAGTTATATCAACTTATTGATTTTTTTATTTGACCAGGGGCTCCCAAACGTTTGCATAAGCCTGTATAACTGAAATAACTGAAAACACATTTGACTAATGATTGCTTTTTGTCTATTCATGTTAATTATTAAATTATGTTGGCATTTTAAAAAGCAAAAATACCCTGAAAATATAAATTGCTAGAAAATTTAAAGCGTAGCTTTAAACTGTTTTCTTGGCTGCCCAAGACTTTTGCACAGTACTGTAAATCTTGTTTCTCACACTGGCATATGCGCTTACTAACATTGTGGTCTTTAGCCTCCTTTCAAATGACCTTAACCTAAATTTTACAACATCTCATAACTCATGTTTGGTTCACAGCTGTAGTGAGCATGCAGGCATACTATAAAATGTTCACAGGAGGATAATGTATGGCCACTTGCTGTAAGCACTGTTAAATGCAATTCAGGTGCATTTGCATCTATGAATAATACATTGTGTTATTTGTGCAGTGAAGGTGTGTTTGGATTGTGTTGCCAGAGCTACACGTGTTAAAGAGGACAGTCATGTATAATGCATTAGAGAAACTGCACTTGTGGTTAGCGTTACTGTACCTGTACCTCACCATTTCGCTAACAATGTGACACTGACACACACATAAAAAAATTCAGGGAAAGAAAATGGTCTTAGTCACTTATTTTAACGATCTTCTGGCATGCCGTCAACTGCACACCACGCAGCTTGATTTAGGGCGAGTCAGTGTGTCTTTTTGAGTGAGCCTTGTGCGCCTCGAAACTTGCAAAAGGCATGTACTAAGTCTCTTAATTATTCATGGAGGTGTTTTGGGTGTAACTTGCAATAAACCAATCAGCGTGTCACTTGCCATTCCCTTTAAGAGACAGGTGTGGTCTGACTTTGGCGGATTGATATTTCAATGGCGCATCACGCACGGTCTGGGAAGGCTTGCTAAAGTGGTGGAGTGCCTCGCCTCTAGAGTAATGTTATGTTATTTTGTATTCTGTTTATTGTTGATGTAAAGGTGTGCGTACCTGCCAACTGGCACACGCTATGGGTTTGTGCACTGCTGTGTGTCCATGTTTGCATAATAAGCAGGGGGTGTACATGCCTGTCTGGACAATTCACTGCCAAATTAGCAATGAGCGTTATTCGTCTGACAGGTTGTTTTCAGTCAGTGGAGCACCTGTGTCTTACGTTGCCAAGATTTCAAATTGCCAGAAATGTACCTGAACACACCTCATTTCGAGACCACCACGCCCATCAGCGTAGATATATTCACAAGCACTGTTGCTGTTTAAATGACGCAGGCGGAAGGTGTGAAAATAGACTGTTGGCAGGGTGTAAGCAACGTGCATTGTGCAGGGTGTACGATGGGGCCCATAATCTTACTTCTTCATACTTTATATAACCCTTCACATTCTGAGTTTGCAGAGTTTACTTTCATATAATAAAACGCTTGTTCGTGGTTCCAGCCTTAGCCTTCCTGGGTTCCTTTGCCAAAAAATGATTTGGGCCTCCCAGACCTAAACCACATCTATATTTATATTTACATTTCTAGTATCTGGCAGATTACAGTTTTTATACAGTAGTCACTTAATTTAGTATTTACTCTGCTTAGATAATACACTGATAAAATCATTTGTTATGTGTAACGTTCTTGGGGTAAAGTTATCAATGATGTCATCATAATAAAGATCAATGCTCATGATTATCACAAGTTGAACCATTATGTGGTTCTGGCAGAACAGACCTAGCAGAGCAGATATTAAAAAACTTTGACATTCTATAAAAGTGGCATTTTACAACAGTGCCATGTTTAAAGTCTATTAGGTTTTCAGTACAACAAGTTTACTGCCAGTGTTTGTCAATGGAGATACACCAGATTAAAGGAAAAAATAAAAAACAGACTAAATAAAATATATACAGAAATAATACAACAATATAAAAATACATAGAGATGGCAATAACAACATATACAGTGCCTAGAAAAAGTATTCTGCTACTCCTCTCACTCTACATGGTAAAATAGAGGAATGTTCTTTGGTCTGATGAGACCAAAATGGAGTTTTTTCACCGTCAGACTATACACTATGTTTGGAGGACACCAAACAACAAACACTGCACATCACAACAAACACACCATTCCCCCCTGTAAAGCATGGTGGTGGCAGCATCAATTAAACTCCTTTGGAGTAGTCATAGGTGTCTTGGTGGCCTCTCTCACTAGTCTCATTCTTGCACAGTCTCTCAGTTTGTGAGGATGATCTGCTCTAGGTAGATTGAAGCCATATTCCTTCCATTTCTTAATGATGGATTTAACTGAACTTGATTATTTTTATATCCACATATAAATGTATACTTTCAATAATGCTTTTCTCAGACTCATTGACATAGCTTTTTATTTGATGTTAAATGCTTTTTTTTTTTGGTAAATTTAGGTCAAAAAAGCAAGCTTCTTTGTCTAGCTGATGTTAAGTTCTCAAGGTGTTTAATCTCCTACAGGTAGACTCTCACATCGACAGCAACAGAGCCATGTCGTCAGCAAACGTGACAATTGTGGTAGAATTGGAAGTGGCCATACGTATAAAGTGAGTAAAGCAGGGGGCTCAGGACACAACCTTGGGGAACTCCAGTGCCGAGGGTAAGGGTGGGTGAGATATGTTTGCCTCCTTGCACTGCTTGTGGTCTGGCTGGCAATTGGAGATTCAGTGATCTTCAGTAATGCTTGACATGACTTGATTTGTGAACATCACAAAATGCTTAGGCCTGTTGAGAGACCCTACACTCTTCACCTTATACAACATGTACTCAAAAAATACAACATGGCTTATCTATCAAACTACATGAAGCTGTGGAGGTCCCCTCGGCAGGTGAGGTACTTGTATAGTCTGTATGAGAATTGTAGTGGAAGGGAACGAACTTGCCTTGTTAAAAGGTTCCTCACATCTTGAATTTGAATATTTTGAACATCAGCATGTACTTCTGTACAACAGAGCTTCTGCTAATAAAGCAGCTTCACTTTGTCTGGATGTACTTTCAGTCCTTATGAGGTTGACACTTGCTCTGCCTTGGCCTGGATAATTGGAAGCGTGTGTGTGTGTGCGTGAGTGAGTGAGTGAGCGCGCACCTGGTTAACTGCTATGGGAGAGTGGCACAGGAACTTGTTGGTTGAGTGTATTAGGTTGTTCTTTGACTGTGTGTCTGTGTGTGTGTGTGTGTGTGTGTCTGAGTGTGTAATAGGGAGCTCAGGTATGTGGAGCACGCTCACACACTTAGTCAGTCTGGAAGTTCGGTAAAGTGTTGTGACCTGTGTGAGTGAGAGGTGAGGGTGTGTGTCTGTATGTGTGTGAAGCTTGTACCTTGTACCTTCCTCCTTGTTATACATCTCTTTTCCTTTCTAGGCATCTCTCTCTCTCTCTCTCTCTCTCTCTCTCTCTCTCTCTCTCTCTCACTTTCTCTCTCTCTCTCTCTCTCTCTCTCTCTCTCTCTCTCTCTCTCTCACACACTTTCCCTTTTTTCTTTCTGTCGCGCGCATGCTTTCACCTTCTATATCTCTCTCAATCTCTCTCTCTCGCATCCCTATTCTCTGCCCCCACCTCCTGTCTCTCACCTTCTGTTTTGGCTACTTTCTCTTACTCTCTCTCAGTTCCCTTATTTCTCTTTCTCTCTGTTTCTTTCTTTATTCTCTCTCTCTCTTTCTCTCTCTCTCTCTCTCACACACACACACTCATTCTCTCTCTCTTTTGGTTCTCTTCCCTCATATTTTCTCTCCTTTTTATTTCTATATTTCTCTCTCTCTCTCTCTCTCTCTCTCTCTCTCTCTCAGCTGGTCATCTCTTCCCTGTATGTCAGGTTTAAGACAGTGACAGGTTGGGAAAAGCATGTCCTCAGTGACAGCTTCTTCCTAATAGGTGTGTTCTGCAGAGAGCGGTGTGGCGTCTGCCTGCCCTCTTTCTCTTTCTCGGTGGAAAGTAGGCTGTGGTGGCAGCGTGTGGCTTCTTTTTTCCTCCTTTAAGGTCGATGACTAGATGATTCCTTTCCAGTGTTTTCAGTTTCATAACCTAAAGGCCTCGTTTGCACTTTACAGTAAATCGCCGTTTACAGCTCAGCCTCACCAGACCACAGCTGGTTTCATACCCCGTCACTTCTTCAGAACTGCTTTAAAATGAAAGGATTAGTTTCAGCCATTATATCTATTTCTTTTTTTCTTCAAAAAAAAAAAAAGTGGTCTTGTTTGTTGCTGTTTTCTAAGGATGCCCAATGAATCATATACGAATAATGATTTCTGTCTTCCATAATTAAACGTGCCCATTATAATAGCTAATTGACTAACTTTATATTTTATTGACAGTGGTACAAAAACATTAACTCAAATTATTTGGAGAGACATATGTTTCTGGCGAAACAAAAAAAAAGATGTGATTGAATTGATTTGGTCTATCAGAAGCTTAACCTGTCCACTCACCCAATAAGAGTACATATTTTAATATAATAAATAAGAATATACTGCAGTGCAATAAAGTCTCATTTAAAGGTTAAGTTTTAAGCCTACATACTTTATTTGTATTGTGTCTTGCTTTTCTGGCTATTGGCCCACAATAAGCGTTGCAATTTGGGTCCCCAAAACAACAGGTGTTATTAACAGCTACACATAGTGAATAAGACTTTGTGGGACATTTTTATTGCAATCTAGCTAAGTAATGCTATGCTGTGCCTTACATATTCTTTTACATATTGTACATAAATTAAGTACAATATTATAACATACCTTTTTTAAGGTTTATTTAAATCTACCTTAATTATTTGTATTTTGTCTTGTGTTGCTTGACCCACCATTTGGGCCCCCAAAACAAAAACCCACCCAGCTCCAGATGTCATATGGACATTGTTTTTTAGGCTGAAATGGTTGGCCAGTAATGGACTTTATTTAGCATAAAAAAGACAGTGATATTTGGCCTGTATTTAGTCCATGTGATTTGGTCTAAATTTAGCCCAATTTTGGACCATATATAGCCCTAATATAGCCATGAATTTAATAAAAACAATGTCGTGTACAAACCTAAACTAGTCTTTTTGAACATAATCAGCTGTTCAAAAACATAATATATCAACGTCTTGAAAAAGAATGAGAGGTGCGCAAAATGATCCCTTTTGACGACTGCTTTTGCCGCAGTGCAAGACCACATCCCAGCAAAGCATGAATAATTAAGATATAGAAGGACATCTTTTTCGAGTTGTCTTTTTAACAACCTGAAAAAGACGCTGTTCTTTCACCTTTCAACCAAATATCAACATGTTTTTGTTTTTTTAAGTTTTTGCTTATTGGGAAGGTTTTCACTCTGAGATGCACTCACTTAATAAGACCTTGTATTAATTTTATTTCAGTTTACAGATTCATGCATTTTGAAGAACTGCAGGGTTATACCATGTAGGGAAAATGCTGTTTTCTGTTGGTTTAAAATTACAAAATAAAATGCAACCCTTTTGTTCACAAATTGTGTGAATAATTATGATAAATAATGGGAATTTTAAGGTCGAAACCAAAAACACTATGATTGCTATTCTAGACAGGATCATGCCGTGCTGGAGTTTGTGCAGTTTTGTCTTTTGTTACAGTGATACCAGTCATTTTGAACTCTCCAGTTCTCATTTTCTGTGTTATTCAGGCTAAAAGATCCCTAGTCTACATCTGTACTGAGGCTGTTTTACTCTTATCGGCCTCCCGGTGCAGGCACCAAACCACATCCCCCCTTTAAGGCAGTGAGTGAATGACAGAAAGCCCTGGAGGCAGCATGATGGATGTGTCAAAAAGTTAGCAGTAGTATTATTCCTTTTGGTTTTCGCTGGCAGGAGTTTGGATTGAGTTGCTGTCCTGAGAGCTGTCATGTTGATGAGAGGATTATTCCACTAATTAGTGGATTACTGCCAAGTAGAAGGTTCAAGCCTGCCAGTAATATCTGACTTAATCCAATGGAATAATGAACTAATGTCACAGTGTTGTAATGCAACTAAGTATAAAGAAAAACAACACCCTCACATACAGATAGAGACACACACAAGTTAATTTTCCTGGCCTTGTGGCATATTTCTGTTGCATTCTAGCTAATTACTGCTATGCTGTGCCTAAAACCAACCCTAAACCTTCCCTCCTTAACCTCTAGAACTGAAATGAAAGTTGCAGTTCTTGTAAAGAAGCATTTTCCTTGTAAACGCTGTCTGCATTTCCCCACATCTGCAAAACGTTCATGTTTTCCACCATCCTGGGGACATTTAGTCACCTCAAAGAGTGAAACACATGATTACACACACACACACACACATGCCTGTCTGCATGCATAACCAGACAGTGCTTCAAATTCGCTGTTTCTCATCCCCTTCAGGTTTCACAAACATGTCTCTTCTCATGCTCTGCCTTTTTTGCTCACTCATACCCACTGATAAGAGCCACCTTGTACAAAAAGGCATACATATAAATGTGGCTGGTTGTATTAAGGAGCCCCTGCAGTCTCTTTCCAACCAGAGAAGCACCGCTGGGGCTTGTCTATCGCTTCTTCTTCTCCAGCTCGCTAATTTGTTGAGTGATTTTGGCCTTGTGATTATAATTCTTCATTATAGATGCAGTGAGCTCGGAGAGAGCATGCTCCTGCCGGAGGCTGCCAGGCCCCAACCTGTATTAGAGCTGAGCAGAAGAGCCATTTATTATGATTAGGCTGCTATTAGCACAGGCCTGGCCTGAGAGCAAGAGGGCAAAAAAAGGGAGTAGGATGCTGAGAGAGAGCGAGAGAGAGAGAAGGAAGAGCGATGAGTATAGTACACTTACAGGGCAGTTAAAGAACTGCCCATGCTACAAGGACAGTGTTCTGGTCCACTGGGCTAACCTCATGGGGGTGGTCAGCTCCTCCCTCCTGTGGTCCACAAAAAACAGTGTGTGGGTGTGGGAATAGGGGCGGGGGGGGGGGGGGGTTATAGAGATTGCCACACATAGGGGGATGGGCTGGTGGTGGTCCCAGATACAGAAGATCCAGCAGTAGTGGGGGGCCTTAGAACAGAATCCTTAAAGGGGGATGTGGGGCATGCAAATGTCAGCACTCTATATGTACATACAGTGCAGTTCAGAGGGTTTAGGCACCTAGGCACATTGTTTAAAAGCATGTATCTCAGCAATAAGCTGATATCTTGTGAGCATGATTCCAGATTTCTCCTGAACTCCCCCAGCCAGCACATGCATGTGTTCAGTTCCATTACCAGCTCACCTAATTTAACATCAATACGCACTGATTTACCAAACTAGGTGTTGGATGATAACTATAAATAATACTAGACTCCAATGTGGAGATCTTCAGAGATGTTTTAATGAACACAGTGATGCAAAACCATGTTACTTCTTGTATTAATGTTACTTGTATTCATTCTAATATGAGTGTTTTACTGAGCAAATACACACTGCATAGAAAAGGAGCTTTTTCTTTCTACTTATAACACACAAAATAATGAAATCTGCTAGGCGCTTTGTGATCATTTTCTGCAGCACATTAGGACTTGTAATAACAGATAACAGACAGGTAATAACAGATTTTCAGTCTAATCTAGCTTGATAGTTAAGCGACATATATGTCTGTGTCAGCAGCACCAATGTGGGAATTGTAGGCCAACGCCAATATCCGATATCTGCTGATGCTGATGCATAAACATTTATGTACACTATAGAAATTGGGACCAATCCACTCATAATTAACATTAATATTTAAGTGCTCTTGGGTTATTGATTATTTCTGTTATTACAAATGCAGTCAAATAAATAAAATGGATATTTTAACACAACAGTCCAATGTCCGCACTCTTCAGTAGCAGAGTTCAGTAAATGCATCCTTAAATATTGTGTGAAATAATAGCCAAATCTAAGGGTGTTTTTATGCTTTCAGCATTTCAGGTGATCCCACACACAGTCTTCCAGAGTTAAGTGGTTAAAAACAAACCCCTCAGCATGATTGGCTGCCCATAGGTTTGTCTAATCTCGCAAACAAACAGCAGTTCTGTCATATTACAGCAACACGTCACAAAAGTCCAACTATTACAGTGATTTTCTCTTAATTAAAGGGTAAACCAAGTCACATCACAACATAGAATTACCCCCCCCCCCCCACCACCACTGTAATACACAGCCTCGAATTGCTACTGCTTTAGAAAACGGCAGTAAATACAGTATAATGAAATGGCATGTAATAAAATACAATGTTATGGGTTTAGATAGCTTATTTGGTACTATTGGTACGGTAAAAATATTATATTGTGATATTTAACGACATTTTTGCAATGCACAATATTTATTGCAATATTTTGAGATGCATACAAAATGCATCAGTAGAACCAAGTCCTTAAAAACTGCTATGTTTAAGATCTGCAGCACTAAATCCAGGTAAAAAGGACTAATTATGCATTCTATATCCAAATATGCAGTTGTCAACTATGATATGCTCAGAAGAACAACAAAATGTATCACAATACAATAATATATTATCATATTGCCCAACTCTAACTGTTAGAGCAATTGTTTTCTTAACCTGGCTTAGCAAACCAGAACTGTTATATGATAGACTTGAACATCACCACTCAAAATTCAGTGGTATTTAGGTACAGTAAAGGAGTTTAGAACACAGACTTGAGGGCTGAGGTCTTAACAGTGCTGAAGAGGACCAGAAAGAGAACTGGATCGCCTTTGGAGTTCACCTATATTGTGAAAACAATAAGCAGTTAGTGTTTGTGGTGGGGTTTATTTAGCATGCACTCAACAATATAATGCTGAGCCAAAGCCATATAGTTCATGATAGGTAACTTGTCATTTTAGTTTGCCTCCTGTCCAGGACTGCCCTGAATTGTGCTGGATTTTGGTTGTTTGATTGTTGGATCCAAGTATTTTCATATGTTGCTATTTTTTAAATGAAGCTGCTTATCCACTTAAACCATTTATATACACTAAATGAATCTGATTGGTTCAATGTAGGAACAGTTGTATCAGAAAAGTGCACAGTATACATTAATGAGAAGATTAAGGAACTGTAGCTGATATGGTTGCCCCCAATCAAGTCGACAATCAGTTGTTGTTTTTTTGGTAAAACAGACAAAAGCTTACAGTTTTGCAAAAAGATGACATTTTCACAAATAATTATAAATTATGGGAATCATAAATTGCTAAAAGAAAATCTATGTGACAACATGAGCTGATGGTTCACAGTTCAGGCAAGCTGAAGCTGAGGCTGACAGGGTGTTAAGTTGGTCTAAAGTATAGAGGGATTTATGAAGAGAATCCTAAGAAACTTAAATGCTAGCACTGTCTGCCAGAATTCACTTATCATTCTACAACATTGAACACGGCGAACTACTTAAAACAGGTCATTTGCTATAGCTGGCCATACCCAGTTATCTGGGAAGATTTAATGCAGGCAAGTTTATTTACAGCCTATTTCAAAATATATGTAAAGGTAAAAAAAAAGGTAAAGGTGCACGTATTTGTCACTGTGTTATATCTCTGCTGGGCTGGTCATACTATGGGAAAGAATAACCACACATCTGCCTTGTAATTTATACAGGCCAGTCCAACCTTTTTTTTTGACAAATAAACAAATAAACTGAAGACAAACATTTGCTTTTTTATCTTAAATATTTTAGAATTCTGAATCACAGTTGTTTAGTTTGATTATTTATTCGTTTACATCTAAAATGTATGTACATTTAATGAAAAATACAGTCACCTAATACACCTGTAAAATAGGAATAATTATTATTTCTGTCAGAATTCTTTTCATCTAAATATTCTAAAAATTCAAATCTTGACAATTTTTTTTTTGTTTGTCTAAAGAGAAATAAGGAAGCAGACGGATCCTGCTAAGGAAAGCAATGTCTGCTACTAGAGTTTATTTTAAACATGAATACATGCATGCTGTCTCTCTCAATATTCAACAAATCCATATGGCAACCCATATGGTACATATAGTTAATTAAAATTGCAATCTTGCATCATATGCAAGATCTCTTTTGCTGATTTTTAAATTCTCAAAAATATCTTACCGTGGGGGGGGGGTGATGAATGAAAGAATAGTCATATATATAGCCTCAGTAGCTGAACTGACATCTGTCTACCTTGGACTGTATAATGAGTATAGCTATCCATCAGCTTAGTTAAGTATGAAAAAAATAAATAAAATGACCATGAATTCTGAAATTTATTTAAACTACATTGCGATAAGGCTTCCCATCATTTGTGTGACTTTTTTCGCCTCTGTAAATAATCTAATCTAGATTAGATTACACAGAATGGGGAGAAACACCAGCAGTAACACATTCACACTCACAGATCTCCTTACATGAAACCCGACTGTCAATTTGATGCCTATCTTTCGCACTCCATCTCAGCAGGGCACTGAGATTAGGGATAATCCGCCCTTCCCCAATCTAGCTTCACGGTTTAGGATTAGGATCGGCTAAAGTGCAAAATCGGCAGCGCTTTCCAAATGTAATCTCCTTATCTCACGCACTGCGTGTGGAAATGAGCAAGAGTTGCCTCTTTTGCAAGCAAATCACTCCTCTAGAAAGAATGCTAGAGTGTTTTTCCACCAGTGACTGTGCACTGGACTGACCATGGTTTCAACCTCATTTGACCTTTAGTACCTGAGGCCTTTTCTTCACTGTGAGAAAGAGTCACAGAGACGCTTGGTTTAGTCTGAAAGAGTGGGAGGAAAACCTTGCGTTTAGGTGTAATCTTCCTAACTGAACAGCATGCCTCCAGTTTGGTCAATTCTGAGGTTTGTGTTTGTTGTTTATATCGGTTTCAAAGTTTCATGCTAAAAGCCTGAAAGGCTTCTCATGCTGACGGTCACAATGGAAAAGATTAAAAATCGAAAGGTCTGGAGTTGGTGACTTTTTCTGTATAGTTGATGTATATTACGTAACTCTTTGTAGAATAACTAGAGGTGTAACGCAGTGCCATATCTGTGTATGGCAATTCTGTGGATAGAGGTGCTTTATTCATTACGCCTGAATAATTTAAGAAAAATGAGGAATGAAGAAAAACATGAATGATTAACCTTTAAAGCCCCTGGGAATTTAAATCTTAGTTTTAATCTAAGTTCTGGCTCCTCAGGGCCCTCATTATAAATGTACAAAGTATGTGTTATGAACATCTTCCCAACATCTAATAATCCCTGCTGTATTTCACCAGCATTGCTGTCCTCTCAATGTGAAATAGATGGTCCTAAAAGTGGGTCAGGTTTCCATCAGAATGCCCCTGACCAATCACAAGGCTATCACATGGCTCCGCTCTTTCTACAAGTCTGAGCAAACTTAAGACCTAAAGGTAAAGCTAACAACCCTCTCAAACTCCTCTCACTGTTTCTCTTAATATGGAAAGGGGCGGCCCTAAAAGTGGGTCAGGTTTACATCAGCATACCCCTGACCAATCACAAGGCTAACAACCAATCACAAGGCTAACCCTGGTAAGCACCATATGTCCTTCACGTCTGGCACCCGTCGCCTCTTTCCTTCACCATGGAATTTTGCAGCTGGGGACAGGAGGTCCTGATGCTATGAAGATCCGCTTACCAACCCCTACCCGTACCCCGTTCTACTTGCACAGCGTGGAGCCAGCTACAGAAGCGAACAGGCGACGGGCGCCAGACAGGGCTCGCAGGGCAGCTGCTCTCCTAGTCGTGGCTCGAGCTTGTACCTATATATGGGCTGGTGACTGGTTACAAATATCAAGTCCTCAGTAAACTAAGTAAAGATCTGTGAAATCACAACTGCAGTTCAGAATTTTCAGTTCAGAACTTCTCTGTCTCAAGGCTGTGATAGAGGGCTGTCAGGGCTTGCATTGTGGGGATTGTTTTTATCATATTTCTGCTTTGTGTTTTCTATTTAAACTTTTCTGAATGCTTTGGTTAACACCTAACTTCAGCATCAAACAAAAGTAGTAAATATATCAAAATGTGCTCCCAGGGATTTTAAGATATTGTATATTTTAAATATGTTCATATATTTTAGACACCAGCAGAAATCTGTGTTGGCTACATGGTGTGGTGATTTTTTAACAGTCTTTTTTTATGTTTTCATTTTGAAGCTCAGTAAGGCAGCGTTTAGGTCAGGCTGCTGGAGCAAACCACTGTCGGCTGGTTATATTGGCATACTTTATTGAAACATTCAGACAAGTTTTGTCAGTGCTGACACTGTGTTTACTGAGGTGGGAAGCCACAGATCAGAAGGGAACCAGACAGGAAGGGAAGTTATAGTGATCTTGAAGTCTCATGGTGTGGAGTTTTGATTTGAGAAAATTTAAAAGGCCATATGGAAATATATGAAAGCAAGAGTTCTCTTTTTAAACACCAGTTTACAGTCCAGCTTTCCCCTAATTTCTCAACAAATTAAATGTGCAGTAGAAAAGTGTGTACAACTGTGGTCTCAAACCCTTCTCAATTCTAGCAGACCATGGAGCCAACCCTATTCCGCCCCACCTGATCCAACTAATTACTGTTTTCAGAAGCCGTTGATTGGGTGAGTGGGGTGTGTTACGTTGAGTTAAAACCTGATAATTAAAACCTGCAGGAAGGTAGCTCTCCTGAAGGAGGGTTGGAGACCACTGGTAAAAAACCCAACCAGTTGGATTTAGTGTAGTTAATTAAAGGAATAATGACGATTCCTCTTGATTTGCATTCAACTAGTTCAGATCGACACTTTTGACTTTTTACTATTAGGTTCAGAGTCAACAACAATTTCTTTGACATAAGCACGTTATGCTGCATGACACTTCTACTTGCACAAGTGTGGTTTTAGAGCTGCACTTTCAGCAGAATTTCTGCAAAATTCAGCATTTTATACAATACAGTAATACCCCATACAGTATTTCTCCTTACAAAAGAACAAAAAGTGCTGTAATATTTTCTCATTGCCCATTTTCAATTTTTAGAGCCCATCAACGTATATAAAAGAATTATGATAATACTAATACATCACCTTCACTCTTCTATGTAGGCATATGGTGTGCTTATACCTATACACCCGCTACATGGACTATATTAACCCACTGTACAACATGTTATTTGGGGAAAAGAGATAAATGTAAACAAATAATTTGGGAGACTGTATATTGTTGTATGTTAGAGCATTACATCAGCATCCAATTGTGTGTCTTGTGCAACTTCTTTTTGTATTTTTGATTCTGGTGGCAAAATTGGTACATTTTTAATAGTGGTGTAACTGATACGTTTAGTGACATCACTAGTTTCTGGCAGTGCCCCATTGAGACCTATTCTATTGGCAGTACTCCCCTACAGGGACTAGACTGTGTCATCTGCACAACTCGAAGTAGCTGAATGCATTCATTAGAAGGGGTGTCCACAAACATTTGAACATATAGTGGATCATGTAATTGGCTAGTCTTACTGCTGCCAAAACGTTACAAGCTTTGTGCTGGCAACCTCTCTCTTCACTTTTGCACTCATGTGGATATTAATAATTTAAAAAGTTCAACCACAAGGATCCATGGCACTGGCATGGGCATAACAGAGGCTTGTGTAAATGCAGCAAAGAGGGTTGGTGACTTTTTGTATGTACTTGTATGCACTTATTATTAA
This sequence comes from Salminus brasiliensis, assembly GCF_030463535.1. Taxonomy (NCBI): domain Eukaryota; kingdom Metazoa; phylum Chordata; class Actinopteri; order Characiformes; family Bryconidae; genus Salminus; species Salminus brasiliensis. The sequence continues at coordinate 14,357,751 of NC_132891.1, forward strand.
TAAATAACAAATGAAATGCTAATATGGTAGCCTGCAGCTAATATACACATGCGAGAAGTGTGCTTCTTTACCTGCTAGACTTCGTGGATTTGCTTGTTCAACTCTTAATATTTCATATTGAGTATTAACATCTCCCAACATCTGTTTAATATGTCGGACAATGTATTGAATGTAGAGGCTTGTATTAAACTGTACAGTGCTATACATTGCATTGTTTCACTCCTAGCCTCTTTCAGTGAGCTACCACTGAGAAATTATTCAATTACATATAAAAAAGTAACATTTTAACGCACTCATCACGGGGAACCTTGCAGGGTTAAAACATGAAAGAACTTGGACTTTTGTGCTATCGGAGACTTTCAACAGGAGGCCTATGAATCTTTAATCCGCACAGCGCCTTGCTCAGTTTACTCTTGACCCTTTTCATCCCTCCCTTTTCATCCCCTATTTTTTCTGATCCTTCTTTCATTTTCAGTATTTTTTCCCCCTGCAGTTTCGCAGGCCATTTCGAATGCAGGTGAGGTGCGGCTTTGAACCTTGAGCAGGTTTTTAGATGAAACCAAAGCAGGAGAAGTTTAGTTGGGAGTTGTAATGTAAATCCTGCTGACACCCCGCTCTCAGCTGCGCACCATGCAATCCGCTCGCTTCTGACAAGGTGGGTTAAAGCAAAATATAAAAGTGGCGTGTCTTACAGCCCTCCCAAACCCCCCACCCCTCCATCTTTATCTGCATCACGATGTGGCCGTAAGCCCCCGCTATCGCTCTCTCTGCCCCTCCTTTCTTCCCCCAAAACTTCTTTTCCCCTGACAGCTGGAATCCTTGATGTTTTATTCTAGGCTTAGTTCTGCTCCAAACACGAAAAAAGAGCCTCGCAGGCAGTGGATAACCTTAAGGCTTCTCCACATTCTGACTGAACTGAGCTTTCTCTATCTCTCTTTTTGCTTATTTCTCTCTCCCAGACTCTGGGTTGCTTTCTTTTGCTTTCTTCCCCTCTGTCTCTGCTTCTCTCTCTCTCTCATACACTTATATGTGCTCAAAAGTTGCTCATCCAACAGTTCTTCTGAAATAACTGGTATTAATAGGGTAGTCTGTTCCTCTTTTTGACACTAACAGCGGTTACTCTTCTGGAAAGGCTTTACACTAGACGTTGGAGTCTCATTGCGCTGAGAATTTGATTGCATTAAGTCAAAATGTTATTAAGTCATTAGTTAGAGCAAATTTTGATGTTGGATGATTAGTTCTGGATCACAAAAGCCACTCCGATACATCCCAGAGGCATTTAGAGAAACTGTGGGTAAAAAAAGCCTATACTGTACTGAAAAAGGGTTCTTTGACTCTAACAATAGTGGGATCCTTTCTGGTGTTATATAGAAAAGTATTATTAACACAAGATTTTCCACCAACCAGACATCCCTTTGAAGAACCATTTTTGATCTACTGCTCTGCATCCACATTTTGGGAGCTTAATACTCCACTAGCTGATGCTTGGCATTGGGCATGGTGACCTTAGGCTAATGTGCAGCTGCTCCGTGCTGTCCCTTCTGTTAGCATTGCTCCTTTTGGCAGACTAGCAAGGCAAGCCCACCATGCGGCACCATTAAAAGTCAATGGTTAAATTGTATGTGTAAATAAGTTCACATTCAGACACACGTCTGCACTTTTTAAAAGAGTTTATTTGCTTAATTACACACACACAATAATTGTGCTCTAAAAGATGCAGAATTGTTTTCACTTATTTACACTAAGAAAATCAACAAAATTCATCATTTGATCAGGGGCATTCAAACTTTTGCATAAGACTGTACTTACATAGTTACATAAATGTGACTGTAACTAGGAATAGGATTTCTACCATGATCTCAATGACTAAAGTGATTTTTCATGACTATATATTTTTTCCATTTAATTAGGATATTTATCAAATATACTGCAATCAGGACAGTGATGGCTCAGCAGTTAGAGCACCAGGCTGTTGATGATAGGGGTGTTGGTATGGTCCCCGGGCTCAGCAAGCTGCCACTGTTGGGCCCTTGAGCGAGGTTCTTAACCCTTTCCGGTCCCTGGATGCCACTGCCCTGGGCATGCGTGCCCTATATATCACTGTGTGTGTTTGCTCACTAGTGTGTATGTGTGCATGTACACTACACAGATGAGTTAAAGGCAGAGGCCAAATTCCATCTGTGTCCAAGAATGTTATTGTTGACCTTTTTTGAAGGACCAAATGTCCTAATAATGAATGTCCTGACACTGAGGGGATATTCTTGAGACACTGAAAACTAAAAAAAAATGCAAAAAATGCAGCTCATATTCTAAACACCAAAATATTTAATACTAGTTACTAGGTTAAAATTGTAGACGTACAATTTTTTAATTCATACGTCTATGGAAAACTACAGCAGACATGCACACAATGTAAAGTCTAGGAGACTTTAGGGTTAAGTTTAAGTTAGGGTTTGTGTACCACAGGTGCTTAGAACTTTTTCCCATGGTGAATTTACGCATGGTGGGAGGGGACAGTGTGTATGTGGGGCCCAACACACACAGACACACCTTATGGACGGAGAAGACCTGATAAAGGATTCAAATTCAGATTTAGAAAACTTTAATGTGCAACCAATATAATGTTGCTGTCACACAAAAAACTCATTTTTCTTTTTTCTCAATGTGGTGGCCATTGATTGGTGGATTTTTGGTGTATGTGTGTGTGTGCATGCAGCAGTGTTTACATGAACTGTAAGCTCAGCACGTTTGGTTTGTTTAAGCAATTGGACTATAAATTTGTCATGTGGTTTATGTCTTTCCGTAGTGTGTGTGTGTGTGAGTGAGTGAGTGAGTGTGTGCACATGCACACTCTGTTTGAGTCTTGTTTCTAAACAGTAGTTCTATCCCCTCACCCCTGTGCCTCTGTGGCTGACACAGGCCTAGATGCCACATGAATAGCTATTAATACTGCATACAAGAGCCAAGCTCTCTCACCCCTTCTTTCTCTCTCTCTCGGCAGGCTCCGCCTGTGCTGCTCTGAGAGTGTGTTGTGTGTTCAGATTGGGCACTGGCAGGGAGTACAGTCCCCCTTACACCCCCCCCCCCTTCCCTCTGCCTCTCGGCCGCTGGGCGAATGAGCAAGTGAGAGAGTGAGTGAGTAAGAGAGGCAAAGCGGCAGGCGTGTTTCAACAGATGGCTCTCAGTGTCCCGCTTCAGCCAGAGCTCTCTCTCTCTCTGAACACTTAAAGCTTTCCTGTCAGAGAGAGGGAAAGAGGGAAAGAGGGAAGGAGAGAGAGGGGGATCGCAGTTGAGTTTATGAAACTGAAAGTGCTTTGAGAAGTTCTGCTTTTCAATCTACTTCTCGTAGGAGTTGGAGTAGGAGAAAGAGAGAGAGAGAGAGTGAGAGAGAAAGAGAGAGGGGGTGGCGTGACTGGGACGTTGACCCCCGCTGCTCGTACCCTCTCTCGGCTGGCTGCTTGGCTGCTTCTAGGGGCTCCACTGCAAGACTCAGACGGGACAGAAAGCCACCTGCTCAGAGTCCAGCGGCCTGCGCCACTAACACTGGACCTGCAGCGCTGTGTGTGAGGTAGGCTCGTGTGACATGCCCTACTTTCCCCTCCTCTCTCTCTTTCCCTCACACACTCTCTCTCTCCCCCTCTCTTTCTCTCTCTTGCACTTGTTCTGCTGACGTAGCCCTGGAGTTGCAATGCTACATCGTCAGGTCTTTCCAATGTTCCACTCAGTGCTTTTTTGTCTGAACAGAATGCATTGCATAGCCTACATGTGTGTTTGTATGAGTGTGCATGTGTGTGTTATGGCACGTGGTTGCTCTTCCTGGGGCAATGGGAGGGTCTCTGTACCACTCGCTCAGATCAGGAGAGTTTAAATCTGACAAGTTCAGGAAAAACTGGTTGCACTTACTAGAAACCAGCAGGGCTGCACAATGTAGTGTCAGTTAAACAGGATTGCGATATTGGCCTTTGCAGTTTGTATGGATCTCAGATGATGCAGGTGGGTGTTCTGTAGGAGTTTGGATGAATCAGGGCATTCGTGTGATCCAGTAAGCAAAGCTATGTGTCAGCGTGAGGAACCTTTTGAAGGTCTAATGAAAATTCACCTGATGTAAAGTCTCTTTACCAGTTTAAAGGTCCTCCTTACTCTCTCTACTATCTCTACTATAAATATGGTTCTTTATGGAACCAAAAGTGGCTTTTCTATGGTATCCTGATCCAAAAGATTCTAAAGAACCTGTTTGAAGCACCTTCGTTTTAAGAGTGTCTTGTAAATAGTGCTGTAGAAGTTTAAGCATGATAAGTTAACCAGCGCCATCTACCCACCCATATAGAGCAAAGCCAATTGTGCTCTCTCCGATTCTGCCCGCTGATGGCAAAGCTGCATGGCTCGAGGTTGGAACTCGCGACCCCTGGGCTATAGACCACTAAGCCACTCAGAGCCCAGCATAGCTTTATTAATGGGAAAAATCCTTCTTAAGGGTCACGATTAACTACACAAAACACAATGATCAACCATAACATTAAAACCACCTGCCTAATATTGTGGATGCCCCCTTGTGCTGCCACAACAGCTCCAACCCATGGACTCGACAACATTTTTGAAGGTGTCCTGTGGTTTCTGGCATCAAGATTGTAGCATCAGTTCCTGTAAGTCCTGTAAGTTGCGAGCCTGGGCCTCTGTGAATTGGACTTGTTTATCCAGTACATCCTACACATGCTCGATCTCTGAGATCTGGAAAATATAGAGGCTGTCTTTTTGTTATTTACTGATCATTGCATCTCAGGAACACACCACAAGACCTGCATGTCTGAACCAATCATCTAGCCATCGCAAGACCCCTGTCAAAGTCAGAGTTGCTCAGGCCTCTTTTTTCCTGCTTCCAACACTCAAGAATCAACTTCAAGAACTGACTGTTCACTTGCTGCCTAATATGGATATCCCACCCCTTGATGGTTTGTCACTATAATCAGATAATCTATGTTATTCACTTCACCTGGTTTTAATGTTATGGCTGATCGGCATGATGCAAATAATCACAAGCAGTCGTTTGATTTGTTTCACAGTCACTGTGTCTCACAATATCATTCTGTTCATATCCGGCAGGCCTTGACGCACACTTGCCTTGGTGTTTCTGCCGGAAAGATGGCAGAACCCTATGTATCTTACTGTTGACATATTCTTTTATCTCCTCTCTGATTTCAGGATCAGATAAGCATGCTTGTAAGAATGAAATGGGCACACCATTACACAGAAAATTGAATATTGCCTTGGCAATAAGTTGTTTATGATGTCTGGGTCTACACACCGTGCATGGTGTGCTCTTACTGGACTCAGACAGAGTCATAGGCTGACGGTCTGTGCCATTAAAGCGTATACAGTACAGTTCACATTGAAGATTGAGGCTGGCTCACAAACACTCTTTGATACAGGTGGTTGTGTGTGTTTGTGTGTGTATGTGTGAAGGGTATTTATCTTTACTTTGGCATGGAGATTTTGAGTGGCATGTTTACTTTGGGTAGCTGGCACTAGTTAGGCCTGCAATGGTCTTGCTAATGTTTGCATTTCCTTACTAAATTCCCACAATTCGGACCAGTGGTTTGAGGGGGGGCAGTTTGTTTTTTTTTTTTTGGGGGGGGGGGGGGGGGGGGGGGGGGGGGGGTGGCTGACCACTTGCTCTGGGTTTTCCTCAATATGGGAAAGGTTTGAATCTCTTTCTCATATGCACACGGACACCTGGACTTGAACTATGAAGCGATGGCATGGCCAACGATCATGTTTTCATTCTGTCATTTTTCAAGCTTTGCAAGAATCAAGTGGGAGGGACATTAAATATTCACAAGGTGACTTAGTGTAGCACTGCAGGGGCGAGAACTCAGGCTGCCCGTTCATATAAACAAAGTGAGTAAAGCTCAGTGCTGGAGCCAATTATGCAGTCCAGATCTCAGCAGTCTAAACGATGGAACTTGATAGGGTTGATGTGGAAGGGAAGAACAGGGTCAGTTATTATATGCACTGTGTGGAGACTAATTAGATGATGAATTGAAATGAGCTCAGTCATTTATTAAGTTTATAAAGTTATTGAGGTTGACCATTTTTAAGTAGAGAATTGACATGTCTACTTAAAGAGTACATCTAATATCAGTATCAGCTGCTCTCTCACCTTTTCAGCACATCTGAAAAATGCACTTTGGGAGGGAAAGTGAGCGATAATTAACGTACGGAGGCTGGGCCTAGTGAAGAGCCAGTTTTTTGCTTTGTACGTCACTGTGGCAACCAGCGGGACTGTACATTCATTTAGAGGGTCGTAGCCCACAGATTTCTAGTAGAGAAAAAAAGAAATCCCCTCTATTTCATCATCAATTGCTTGTAATACTAAGGTGTTTTAGCAAACTGAGCCTAGAACAATATCTTGCATCTTTATACACATTTACTTAGAAAAACAATAGCCCCCTTTCTGAATTCTCACTGGGTGGGCATGTATAAAAGTATACTGGGGACTGTTGGTGAATGTTTCTTTAGCATACCATCAGAACTCATAGTTAAATATGTAAATCACCCACAAATCTGATATCTCCACCCATCTCTTGCATGACAACAGACATGGCCTAGTACTTCAGGATCATTATTCATATGTAATAACAGCACTATGGATGCTGTAAATTCTCACCTGACATTCAACTAACACACAACTAAACTAAACAACTAAACAAACTCTAAGTTGAGTGTAAATAATTGTCTGTTGAATGTAACCTTACATCTAACCCTTACCTTACCCTTTCAGGGTTAGTTTAAGGCTAGAGTTAAGGTTTATGTTAAAGTTACAGTTGGGCTTTAAGGTTAATTCAAGGTCAAGGAATGAGTTAGGAATTGGGGTTGATTCAAGGGTAAGGTTAAGGTTAGGTTTAGGGTTAGGTGTGCATGCAAAAGACAACCATTAGACCTAGAGTTCAGTTGCATTTAATAGATATTCAGTTGAATGTTAGTTGAATGGCAGTTGAGCATCTACGAGGCTCTATAATGGAACATCTAAGTAAAGTAATATTTATATGTCGCACATATTCAGTAACTCTTTCATATCGTTGCATGCTACACAGACATGTTGGGACCAATTTAGAAATTGTTAGTTGTAAAGACAGAACCTGAATGATGTCATCACTGTGAAGAGAAAAAGAACTGAGAGGAAACCAAATAAGTTGTGATAGTTCAAATTGTGCATTCTTTAAATAAAACTCTGAAGATTATTTGGTTAAAAGTGGTTATATGCAGCTCTTTGTGAACATGCTTCTGTACATGAACATCTCACTTTACCCGTTCTCTACCTCAGATCAAGAGAGTTGTGCAAGTTTAGCCTCATCATAGACATTAGCTATGAACCTGGTGAAGTTCACTCATGAGGCTGTGAGGGAGTTTATTTTATAGGAAATGCAGTACTGGTGAAGACGTTCAAGCAGAGGACAGTTTATAAAAACTGAGAGAGGAGCCATTCCAGCGATTCCTTTCATTTATCAAGGAACCAGCTGCTGGAAAGACTCTTCCCTTAGATTATGGAAAGAAGATGGGGAAAAACGAGAAATGTAGTCTTTTTGTAAACCACAAAGTAGAACTGCAAATTTGATCAAATGCGAAATTTGTAATACATTTTATTTGTATGGCAACTATAGTACCTTTCTGATAAACCTGTGTATAATCTACCTTTTTAGTCTAGTTTTGTCCTCAGTATATGAAAACTATTCTTTTTACTTGAGGCCAGGTCACCTCATGAGGCCAGGTAACCCCTTGGTTGAGGTCAGATGACTAAGTCATGAACATTCCTTTATTTTGCCTTAGGATGCTCTTGGGTTGCTTTCATGGTATAATTTGGGTCATTATCTGTAATGTGTAGCACCCTCAGCATTTGACAGTGCCTCCACCATGTTGGACAGATGATGTGGTATGCTTTTGACTGTGATTCCACACTTATTGAAGTGTGTTTACTCCTTGGATGTTGTCCTGTTATTGCTTTGATAAATTGAATCTTAGTCAGTATAATTTGGCAATAATTTACAAAACAAATCTCCTTTAATGTCAAAATTAAAACAGATTTTTACAAAGTGATGTCAATTAATTAAAAATACATAATGAAATAAATGACTATAAATATCACCCTCTTTAAAGTGACTGATGTAATTCAACAGTGGTCAATGCAATTAGTCAAAAGGAGATCATCTGAGTGCAGTGACCATGTGTCAAGTTATTGTAGTATAAAGACACTTGGAAGTCTGGAAGGTCCAGTCACTGGTTAATTAGTATTCCTGGCTACAAATACACCATAAGTACACTCCAAGAAAAGGTTATTAAATAAGAAAGGGAATGGATACAAAAAAAAAAAGAAAATCACATGGAGTTCGGCTAAATCCATCCTCAAGAAATGGATTGTGGAAGAAAGAGAGGCCTCCAAGACAACTATAAAAAATGTATGCTGCCACTACCATGCTTTACAGTGGGAATGGTGTCTGTGTTGCGATATGCAGTGACCAAAGAACTTGCAGTTGACCTTGGAGTCTATTAGAGATACTTTCAAGGTACTTCTCTTTCCCACTTTCTCATAAAACTTTGACCAGTGAAGAACCCAGGCAACAGTAATATGCAGAGTCTTTCCCATCACAGCTACTGAAACTTAGTCTCTCAGAGTAGTTATAGGTGTTTTGCTGGCCTCTCTCACTACTCTCTTTCTTGCATACAGTAACATAGGAAAACATCCAAGGGGGTGAATACTTCATATAGGCACCTCATTCACCTGTGTCAAACTGGTGCTATTTCAAATCCACCAAGGAAATTATTCATGACTATACAGCCATTTATGTCTAAGTACTACATAACATCTGTCTGATTACTGTAAAAAAAATAATGGTTGATATTGCGTTAGCATGGTTTGAAAGAACATGAAATCCATGTTACATTTTACCTTGTTAGACTATACCCTGCTCTCCCACCACACTCCGAGGGTTCTCTATTTACTGGGTAGATCTACACTCTTAAAATTTAAGGTGCTCAAGGAAGGCTTCCTTAGGGAGCCATAAACTGTTCTTTCAAGGCATTCTTAGGACCATTTCTGGCACCTTTATATTTAATAGAGTAGATATTTTGCTGTGCTGTTGTGTTCTTTAATGTGTTTCTGCTTTGCTTCTCCTCACCTCTGTCTATGTCCCTTTCTCACTGGGATAGTAATGGAAGGAGAGGAGTTTGGGAGATCCAAAGGGGAGTACCCGTTGCACCAGAAGCGAAAGCATTAGATAGACATGGACCATTCTTTTTAGATCCCGTCAATGTCTTTTTTAATGGCTTTAACCTCAGCACACAACATGCTTCCCAGTTTTAACAGTTTGGACGATCGTCTTTCACTTGTATTCTTAAGAAAAAGAAGTTGAGAGTTGAAGCTGGAAGTATGAGCTGTACCTGTGACTTATATCATCATGCTTGGGTTTAAACCTTCAATCTATGCATATGTGTGTGGGTGTAATGCCATGCGGCCTCTGCGTTTAATCAATCAGCATTACACACCGACCTTCACACACATACTCATTCATTTACTGTGCGTGTAATGGGGATTCCCTACACTAAAGGTTCTATTTTAATACTCCTTGACTGTCGTCTATTGGCGCGAGCAGAGCCAATTTGTGACTTGGAGGAAAGCTTTTGCAGAGCCAACCAAGTCCATGTTGAAGTGTTCTAAATGAACGGATATTGTAATGTGATACGGCACCTGGCCTTGTGCACTTTTGCTTTATGATGTGTTAGGTGTGGAACTGTAACTACCCATAATCCATTCCAGGCCTTATAATGGGTTTTTGTATGTCATACTGCATATTGCCTTTACATGCATAGTGCATTATGAGTACATGACTCATAGGAAAGGATTAGTGCATCTGGGTTACTAGGTGACAAGACAAGACAACCATATTCACCATTTGTGTTAGACACATGAAATTTGGCCTCTGCCTATTACCCATACGTGCAGCGAACACATGCATACACACTGGTGAGCAAACACACACAGTGACAGTGATCACACATGCCCAGAGCAGTGGGCAGCCATCACTGCGGTGCCCAGGGAGCAGAGAGGGTTAAGGGCCCGCTGCTCTAACCGCTGAGCCACCACTGCCCAGTAGAGAGCTAAAGGTGAAAGCTCAGCTCTCTACTGTTTCAAGGAATCACTGTGAGCTTTGAGCTGTGCTTCTATAAACTGCCTAGTGGAGCCCTGGGCCAATGGTAGAAGTGTCTTAATATGGTACTAAGAGAGAGAAAGCTTTAGAATTAGGCCTGTCACGTCATCGACTTATCACACAATATATGTACATCATTTTTGCTGACCTCAATATTTCCTGTTGTATTTTCTTTATTTCACAAATATTCCAGCCAGTTGCTCTGTTCTGTTCTTGCATCGTGCCTGTTCTGTGAGCAGTGGCCTTCATGGTGTAGGAAAAGAATGCGGTGTGCGCAATGACCAATGCATCCATAATGGCGCTTCCATACACACAGGGCTGAATGCAACAGGTGAAGACGTGTCACTCGAGGCAAATAGATGAAAGCTTCGGGGCAAGTTCTACCAGGACGTCTACCTAATGCATGTCACTTATATCTCGACCAATTACCAGCTTCCACCTACTTTTAATAGACCTCTACTTACATACCTTCTCTGCTGCTGTTATACTCTGATGTTTCGTTTTTCCCCTTCTTCCTCCCCATTGCCTCCCAGATTGATCCTCCTAGGGGATAGGCCACACTCCTGCCATCCACTAACAGAAGGTTCTGCAAGGGTCCAAATGTTACAGACCTGGGTGATGAGAGGGCCTTCGCTAAAAACTTTTACTGTAATCCTTGTTATCTGTTACAAAGTTATCTATCAACATCTATCAAGATTCTAGAGTCATTCTGATAGAACTGCTGTTCCTAAAGACTGCATAATAATTCCAGCCAGTAAGTTTGGAAGAGTAAGTCTAAATGCACTTGGTTTGAAAGCTGTGTTCCACAGCTCTGGTGTGAGAACGTTTTGGCTTTAGGCTGAATAAGTGAGGAGAGCTCATTAACGTGAAGAAGGCAGCAGAAGACGATGTCGACTTTGGCACTTAAATGCGGCGATACAACTAACCTGAGATGTACCCTAAAACATATCAATTGTATCCAGGTTTCCAAGCTGGGAACCAAAATGCAGTTGTAGAGGGGCCTTCCCGACAGCTGGCTATTACGATTGCTTTTGTTTGACAGTGTAAATATAAACATGACAGCACAAAGGTATGCTCACAGACATCGTAACCTGTTATATAGCCAAAGAGATGCTGGTATTAAATATGGTTGAAAAAACAGCATTTAAAAATATACAAAAAATATACAAAAAATATACGTTTGTCATTCAATATGAAAATAAATTATATGCTATCATCATTACATCTGTGCCATAAAATGGTCTAAAAAAGCTAATATGTTTAGTAAATAATACTGGTAGCATAATAATTTGTTATTATGTGTCTGGGACAATGTAACAGGCATAACAGGCCTATCTAGAATGTTATTCATGAGTAAAAAAGACTTCCTGTTTTTATGCATTCACTATTTGCATAATGAATGCAAATCCAAGACTTACATGTGCAGATGCTAACACACACACACACACACAGTGTACTGTAAGCAGTGTGTTTGCTCTACTATTCAGCTAAGGCCAGGGCTAGACTGGTAAATATTTCATTGGGTCAAACATCCCCCCACATTGGTACAACGTGTCTGGATTATGGCTGTGAGGTCATGGTCTAGAATAGAAAATATAACCCCCACTTCACCTGCTGTGTGTGTATGTGTGTGTTTGTGTGTGGCCTTGCTGGTGGGGCTATTGGCTCCAGCATCTGTATTTACACTCTAGTCATGTACCCTCCTTTTTCCCCTCCAACCTTCTTACTCTTAATTCCTCTGTTTGTTCATTCCCTTATCCCTTCACTCAACCATCCATCCATCTATCTACCAATCCATCAGTCCCTTATGTCTTGCCTTTTGCCCCCAGGCTACAGCTTTCACCATTAAACCTTAGGCCTGAACTGTCATAGGGAGAAGTCTCTACATAGCCACACAGATCGGACAGTGACACAGATGAACAGCCAATAAGTCTACAAGTCATCTATAATGGATGAGAACCACATCCTGTGCACACTTTGACTGGTCTCTGTAAACATTCTCTGGATGAGTGTACCAGTTTCCTGTCTCACTAACAGAGCTGTCAAAGAATGCGGTGTCGCTAGGCACTAAGTGTGAGCGATGTTGTCGAGTGTTTTTGCCTGTTGAAAAGGTCACTGTGAGCTTTTCAGTGAATTTTCTGTGAGTTTTGAGGTTTTGGGGAAGTTGCCTGGAGGCTTTGATAATGTAAACAGTGTAAGTTCAAGAGAGACAATGTTAAGAGTAGTGGATGATAAACAGACAACAATAGAAGGGCTCCATTAATGCAATTCAAGATATTTACTTTTTTACTGTAATGCAGTGTTGATGTAGGATATAAACATAAGGAAAGCTAATGCTATAAATGTTTACTGTTCACTCCCCAGGCCGTTCATTGCAATACATTTTCATGTACCTGCAATTAGTGTTGGGCGATACGGTAAAAATGATATATATCGTGATATTTAAAGACAATTTTACAATACACAATATTTATCACAATATTTTGACAGAAATAAATGCATCAGTAGAGACTAATTCCTAAAAACTTCATAACGTCATAAGTGGCCCTCAGGAAAAAAAAAAAAATTTCAAAGCATATGGGCCCCTCTTTAAGGTGCCACAGAATGCATTAACTGAGCATTTTGCATTCGTGCAAACCAATTTACAACTCTGTTATTTTGCCTTTGAATTAAAAATGCTGATTGTACTTTTATGGTAGGCTCTGCTTTTATTGGTTGATTGAGGTTATTAAGCTGAAAAGATTGTAGCCAGTCAGCTGAGTTGGCCTTCAGCCTAGCACCCGTCTAACACCCACTCTCCTCACTGGCTTTCCACTGGCCAGCCCATCTCTCTTATTTAAGTGACCTAGCATTAACTTTCATCAATATTCTCATGCTTTGTTTTTGGGAGCATAGATAGTCATTTTTTAAATTGGCTCATTTTACTGCCCAGGTTGTGCTGTGTTTTCTATTAACATTAGAGTCTACCGTGTTTAAGGTTCACACTATGTTACTTCCATATACCGATACTTATTCAGCTATGTCAAGGCAAAGCTGATGTTAGCTTAGTAGCAAATCTGTTCTTTTCACACTGCTTAGATTACGTTAGCAAAAACAACAGACCTCATTTTAAACTAGGTTCAATGGTATTCTTGTTCTTAGCTACACAGATTATGCAAGTATAGCGCCATAACGTAATAATACAACAAAATTAACATCTTTGCACATGGTGGTCTCTGGCTTGTATTTGATTTTCCCCCTTTTCTTCAAGCAGAGAAAGGGCTGAACTTGCTGGCATCTCTCAGAGCTGCCCGGGCGGAACAGATTGGGCCTGATCCGGGATTTCGACTTCCGAAAAGGGAGACGGCTTCCTGGATTTTGCGGACTGCAGCTTTTTTCTTTTTTGGCTTTGTTAGGTGCAAACAAAGTCTTGAGTAAAGGAAAAAGGAGTGCAACCCCCCAACCCCCTTTTTTCTTTGATTGGGCTGTGCTCTTGCATCAACCCTAAACAGATCAGCAGGGAGCCTGTTCTTCTAATTCGGCACCACTTCACTCTGCTAATAGAGTGTTTGCTAATCAGCAGGAGATTGTGTGTGTGTGTGTGTTCATGTTTCCTGTTTTCCAACTTATCGTGATGTGGTGGTGTGGTGGCTGTTTCAGATCTGCTCTCTTAGCCAAAGTGTGTTTGATGATGTCACCCCTGAGGGCCCACCCACAGGTTACTGAAGAGAAGTGATTGGGTGAATTTATAAAGCATTGCAGAGGGGCTGACAAATGCAGAATGATAATTTTGAAAATGAAAAGTATTTAAGGATTCTGTACAGTCTGAAGGCATTTCGACCCTGTTTTAGCCTGGTTTGATGGTCATCAACTAGACTTCAGGAACAGGCTTCATTCGTCAACTAAAGTTCAACATCGTTGCTTTAGTTGATGTGCGTTGTAAGGGTGTGGTGATGCCCAAACAAGCTACGATTCAGTGGTCGGACGATCAGATGGATTTCTGAGGTATGCGATTGAGTCCCTTGGCAAACACAACCTCTACCCTACAAAGGTGACAATGGAAAAATGGCCTATGGCAATGGTGAGACTTGAGCGGTTGAAAAAACAAGCCCACCATAGTTGGGAGTTTAGCAACGCTCAGTTCGACTGAAAGACAAGCAAACCTGGATGAACCAGTCTACGAAATGTGCCTGAAAACAGTCGAAAACTCACTCATGAGAGCATTCAGTCAACTTTGTGCTCTCCGGTATGAGGCTTTATCCTCTGAGCGTGTGTGATTTGCTGTGGTATTCAGCCTGCTAGTAGCTTAGCAAACTAAACATTGTATTTAGTCAATTTCTTAGTCATAGTCTATATAAAACAGTAGAGAAACCACATTGTTATTGCTTTCACATTTGCACAGTGTGGCAGAAATTCACAAAACAGCTACACTTTCTCAACAAGTTTACTCTGTACTTTGGAACTATCACTAATTGCCCATAGACAGAACCGTCCTTATGCCGTTTCAAGGTGCAGTGTGAGCATGCACATCATAGCAACAGATCATATGGTGTGAGCATATATATCGTATGCACTGGCTGCCCCCGATGGATATTTCACACCCACACCAAACACAGTGCATGCCTGGCTGTTCACAAGTGCCAGACAAAATAGACAAATTCAATGTAAAATATATCACGGGGTCTGATAGACATCATAAAGGTAATGAACCTATGCTTCCTGGGTGCTGGCTCCCTCGTAAATACTGAAACATATCAGTCAGCACCATCTCTCTCTTTCTCTCTCTCTCTCTCTCTCTCTCTCTCTCTCTCTCACACACACACACACGTAGACACACACAAAAAATGACAGATGTTACTCACCTTTTGGTTAGTATTCTTGCTAAAGAGCCACAAAGAGATTCCCCTGATAGCAGACATGTTTTCACACACTCAGACACTTAGATTCGATTCAAGAGAGGAAGAGTGAGAGCATGTGTGTGTGCTCCATGTTATAGCATTAGGCAGGTCTTGAGTTTACATGGTCACAAGTTCTGAAGTGTAAGAGATTAAAGAAATATTAAACAGTCAAAAAAAAGAAGAAAAAAATGGTACAGAGGCTGTGCAAATGTTTGGGCACCCTGGTTTGAGCTCTTGGATCACCTGTACCAAGGCCTCAGGCCTTAATGAGCTTGATAGGACAATGGCTTACTATGGTTTACTCTAGCCGTGTCTGAAACTGTGCCCACTATATATTACTATATATCACTATATATATTATATATATTACTATATATTACTATATATCACTATATAGTGCACTACTTTGGGGTTTAGCCATTTTGTAGTGGTGTCCAAAACATAGCATACAAACAATGTGCACTAAACAGACCTGGAATACCCATAATCCACTGCATTGGTTGGCTTGAAGATTCACAAGCAGAAAGACAGATGTTCAGATGATTATATGACTTCTGTTCCCTACAGTAGTGCTGTATGTAGTGATCTGGATTTTGCCTGTAGGGGATAGAGAACAGGGCACTGTTTTAGACACTTCAAGCCTTGTTCCAACAGTCAGCAGCCATGAGGCAGGTAGTGGTGTTATCTGTTGCGCCACACCAACCATGGAGCCATTATGCTTTGGGCTTGTGTTGCAGCCAGTGACACGAGTAGCCATGCGAAACGCTAAGCCAGTCGGCTCTGCCAGCATAGTTACTGAGGTCATGGCCTACAGATCAGACAGAATCGAGGGAAGGATGATGTATTTGTATTTGGCGACACCCCTGCTGTACATACGGGGGTGGATTACCATCGAATTCAAATAACAGAAAGTCTTTCACTTACAAACACGTCTGGCATCAGTTGAAAGTTTTGAACTCACATTGGTATTATCACTGCCAATAACTGCGAATTCTAAGGGCACACTGGCAGACTGAACATCAGTCACGCAGTACAAACAGACACTCTGACTACGTGCAGATTGATTGACAGTCATGTGTTTATGGCTTGTTAACCACACTGAAGGTTAAAAGGCTGTTGCAATTGCTATTTGTTACACAGCATAGAACATCTTGCAGACCACAGAAGACATGCTGTTGGTGGTCGACTGAGAAGTAATTAGAGGGGGAACATTTGGGTGTGATAAAGTAAGCATAATAAACAGTGAGCGAAAAAGAGCAGAGATAAATGATGACAGGTTGACAGAAAGATGAGCAGACGCTAGAGAGTGTGTTTTATGGGAAGGGTTTGCTGACATACACGCAGAACCTGTTATGCCTTTCTGTTTGACAGAAATCATTTACATTTTAGGGGAGATCCCGTTGGTACGGGAAAAAGATGCGCGCCTCCATGTGGCTAGTGTTAACGTCACATGACCAATGTCACATGGTGTTGCACTGCAACCCTTTTTGTTATATTTTAGACTATTTCATACAGATTAGATCCTTCCTTTGCTCTTCAAGCAGTGGTGCTTTTGGCAGTGGTGGCTCAGTGGTTAGAGCTCCAGCACATTGATGACAGGGTTGTGGGTTCGATACCACTGTTGGGCCCTTGAGCAAGGCCCTTCACCCTCTCTGCTCCCCAGGCACTGGAGTTGGCTGCCCACTGCTCTGTGTGTGTTGTGTGTGCTCACTGCCCACAGTTTACTAGTGTGTGTGTGTTCACTACCACAGATGGAACAAATGCAGAGGACACATTTTGCTACACAGTGACAAATACGTGCACCTTTAAAATCTGATCAGCATTTCCTGCTGAAACTAAATATCAGATCAGTGCCATCGCCGAACAGCTCGGATGAGCCTTTATGCCTGGGAGAAGAACTAATATGAAATGACAATGTTTTAATTTGCACTTTATTTATATTAGTTTTTTTTTCATCTGGCCTGTCTGAACCATGTGAGAGGACAGCACAGTTCTTATTAGCAGGCCAACATCAATATGTTCAGTATGGTGTATTAGTCAGGTCTTGGACTTAAGCCACCACTCACAGAGACATTTTCACACAAAGCTGCAGGAATGCTAGCCAGATACACAAACACACTCGGAGTCAGCTCATTTAACCTACGAACATGTGTAACCAGTGCGTGTGTAACCAGTGGCATAACTATGGTTTCTTGCAATGAAAATGATGAAAAGTGGCCTTCAGTTAACTCCTTAAACCCTGTATGTGGGCATAAGCTTCAGTTCTTTACTCTAATGACTAGATTTCTGTCATGATTCCATAAATTACAATGGCCCTCAAATAGAACCCTGTAGGACTCCATGAAATATGTGGTACGTAAATGGCTACCAAATAATTCATAATAGTTTCTGTTATTAGAATTAATAACTGCATAGTTAACCTAGAATTTAATTTTAAAAAAAGAGGTTAATAAAAGAACCACTTAGCATCAAGTCCAAATTCTTGGCTCAGACAATTTCAATACACAGAAAAGCAGTCTCTGTTACATCCAGTTCATTCAGCTGGTCACATTTTTTTCTTTTTTGCTTCAAAGCTCTGCTTCTGTGTTTTTTTCATGTTCACCAATATAAAATAATGTTACATTTTACCCTGTGCTGAAATGTAATTTAGATCTTTTGGATTGTTTGTATAATTGAAAAAACACCATGTATTAGAATGATCATGAATAAGGATATAGATGATCTGACATCAGCACTGCTTATAGAAATTCAATGTAGGCTAATGGCTGAGATATATTGTTAGATTTCCTAGCTACCCAGATGTACAGTTGTATAAGTAGCAATTATAAGGGATCCAATCACCACATGACTCAGTAAAATTGCCCTTCCAGCAGTGCCAGCACTTACACCACTGTTGGCAGAACAATGGGAATGTTTAGAGATCAAACCTCTGCACTCATACACTTCTCTGAACATAGACATTTACATTATCAAGCTCCCTCATACCTCATACCTACACATACAGTCAGTGTAACAAGACTAAAGTGACATTAGCAGGAGAAAAGAGAGAGAGAGAGAGAGAGAGAGAGAGAGAATGGAGGACTTAGTGAAACAGAGATAAGAAAAAGCAGGTAAGCTCTAGCTCCCCAAAAAACTCCCCTCCCAACCCTCCCGCCTGCTCGCCTCCTTTTGCGGCTTTGCACCACCATGTCAAGCCAACCTGAGCTCTCTCATTTCTCGCCCCGCTGCGCCCACTCTTCTCTTTATTCTCTCCTTTCTCATTCTCTCTCTCTCTCTCTCTCTCTCTCTCTCTCTCTCTCTCTCTCTCTCTCTCTCTCTCTCGCTCTCTCTCTCTCTCTCTCTCTCTCTAACTCTTTCTCTCTCCTCCTCTTGAACTTGGCCAAGCTCTTTCCAGCACAAGACCGGGCTTACCGAGATAAGCCACACGTAACTCTGCTTCATGCATACTTAATCTGATAAGGGTCATTGGGTTCATTGGCATGTGAATTCAGTGGAGGGGTCTTGACTTTGCTGCCATTATATCTCCCCCCTCAGCTCTAATCCTCTCATAGGACGTATATCCAATCTGTAACGTTGCACAGCAGCGCTGTTGTTTGGAAGGAACAATCTAAATGCACTCCATTTTTGATATATAATTGTCATATCCCCATAGCAATTTGGCTTGCTGCTTAATTAGCTCCGCAATTTAGCTGAGATTATATGCACAGCAGGTGAAGCCAGAGTGCGTCAGAGTGCTTAAATTATCCAACTTTTGACAATTTAGCTTAGCAACCATGAGGAACGGCTTAGCAGGACAGCTAAATGAACACCGACCTCAGACCTGCCATAATTGTCTGTGAACTTTTAAAATTATTATAATAATAATAAAATTGAGTATGAAAGAAAAAAAAAAAAAGGGGGGGGGGGGGGTAAAGTACACATTTGAAGTCTGAATTACCAGCATTTGATTTGCAAAGGTAGTCCCACTGAGTGCAATTATGGCATGTGTTGTGGTGCTAGGAAGACTGAAATGGATGAAAGTGAGTTATTTACCAGGATAGTGTCAAACCAGGGATTTTTCCAGCCAGCCACACAGACATGCAAACACGTGTCTGCTGGGACCACGAGTGATTGAAAAATCAACAGGGGGTGTCACACTAAACATAAATAAATGATGACAAATTGTGGATGGATCAGTAAATAATTGATGGGGTGAGGGAGCCGCGGGTTGGGGGGGGGCAGAGCTCGATGTGTTTTGTGTGCAAGTGTTTCATGCTGAGCGTTTCGTGCTGCACGTTTGGGTACATGCGGGGGTCAAATGTGCAATGCACTACAGGCACTCCTCGTGGTCCTTTAAGTTCTGAACAAAATTATGTACGATTTTAATATTTTTGAATGATTTTGGAAAAAGTTTTAAACAAAGAAAGAAATTGTGAAATATCCTCAAATTTTCAAAATGGGAAAAAACTTCAAATGATTTGCTATTGAGGCACTCTGGAGCATGTCAATTGGTTCATTCATCATACGATTCTGGCACAATCTAAAGGCAAAAAGCTGTTATGTGTCAGCAATGATATATTATGCACTGTGTTCAGCCAATGAGAGAGCTTGTTTTTTTATTTTAACTAGATGTAAAACTTAGTTTAGTCATTATCATATCAATAGCAACACAACTTCATAGCAAAGATAGGTCCATCCCCCTTGCTTCACAGTTGATAGGGTGTTCTTTTGATGAAATGCAGATTCTGTTATTCTCCAAACATGCCTTTTGTCAAAGGTGTTTTGACATCATCAGCCCAGCACTTGTTTCCAAAACTAATCTGGCCTCTCTAGATGTTCTGTTGCAGGCCTCAAACATTGAGTTTTGTGGCAAGGATGCAGGTAAGGTTCCATTATGTATTGCTATCAGTAACATGAAAGACAACATTGTGCTGTATATGCTGTATATTCACTTACTGTATCTTCTATGTGGAAACAGTGTACACCTAGGTACACGCACTGTTTTGGGGAGTTGAGAGCCGTTTGACATTCAGCTATGAGGAAGGGTGTGTTTTATTGACAGGTTTTTCTGGTCAGAAGAATG
Source organism: Salminus brasiliensis (assembly GCF_030463535.1). Classification (NCBI taxonomy): domain Eukaryota; kingdom Metazoa; phylum Chordata; class Actinopteri; order Characiformes; family Bryconidae; genus Salminus; species Salminus brasiliensis. Next base: position 14,377,889 of record NC_132891.1, read on the forward strand.
TGTAATGACAGCTGTTTGTCTGAATAATTACAGTTCAGAATGCTGTTGTCTTGGAATCAGACTAGCTGCTACACAGTTGATAAAAGCAGTGGAAACTGTCATTTTCGAGTTTTCACAAAGGGAGAGTCTGCACAGACACCGACACAGACACAAAAAAAGCATTAATAGTAGCCTTGACTGACGGCTTCTGTCCCAGCACAGGAGATGTGACTCAGAGAATCGGGTGGCTAATTTTCAAGAACGATTGTGTTTGTTTAAGACATCGAGTGATAACGTCCTTATCTTTGTAGCTTTTCACTGCAAACACCAACAGCCCTAACAGTGTTCTATTAGATTTACTCCCCTTTGACCCGTCCCCTTGCTGCAGTAGCTGCTGGTATTGATTGTTTTATATTGTGTGAGCCAATAGACCAGCAGAAATGGTTTTATATATAATAACTATTCTGGAGATGCAAGGTTTTCTTGCCATAGCAGTAATGTATGTAAAGATGCGGTGTCTTATTTATATGCTTAACGCTGCATTTCCCAACTGACATGACATGAATGACCTCAGAACACAGACCTCTCCTGTTTATAGATTGTCTTATAGAAAAGGGGAGAATTGCCTGACCCTTTCTGTTTGCAGGAGCTTTAGCGACCTTGTTCTCTCTCTCTCTCTCTCTCTCTCTCTCTGTCGCCCAGAGAGACGGTGTTCGATAGCCATGTGCAGGTAGACGGCCTCTTTTGTCCCCTAACTATAGCTCTCTATCGATCAATTAGTTCTGTGGTTCTTTTGCTTCACAAGACACTGATGGAAATGATGTGTGTTTGTTTGCATGTACAACAGCGATCAAGCTGGTCCAGGTGTATTTTGAAGCTCGTACCAGCAGGGGAAATAGAACCTATAAAGAACTATCAAAGAGAGCCTCCTCCTAGCAGTCAAAGACTGTCATATCTCTAATTCATGAGAGGAAGTCCCTAAATAACGTTAAGAGCAGATGCAAAATTTCGAACACTTACACAGCAAGCTGACTGTCAAAGAAGTCAAGTCATTGTTGAGCATCAGTAAAGCATCTTCATTGGCCATAGTTTTTGCAGTGTGCACCAAACTGCTGTCAGTATTTGGCCCTTTTTGTCACATCTTCAGCCAATATTTAGCAAGTACAATTGCTGTTGGAAGGCCAAATTCTCTGAGAGAGCTCTCTTGTTGGCTATTTGGCTCAGTAAATCAATGCTTGTGATGAGACATGGAAGAGGGTTATTCTTATTTTTATTCTTCTTTATAAAGTTATTATCCTCTGTCAAATACAGAACAGTGCTGGTCATTGCATTAGAAAGATTTTGTCTTCTTGTGTTTATGCTGTTGGATCTGAGTTGGGCTGATGCTGGCAATCTGGATTGTGGGAGTTTTTTGTCAGTTAAGTTATAGTGAAATGACTGGAATGTGAGGTTTAAATGCAGTTCCTAATTTACATCAGTTTTATAATTGTACAAGTAATGCAAAATAAGTTCTTGTTTTTGACTCAACTTACTTAGTTACTTTGACTTATTTGCATGATTCCTCCTTGCATAGGCCAAAATCCAGACTAAAACAACAACAAAAAAACGATGATAATGATAATGATAATGTGACAAATTAGGTTTAATCCGTTCTTCTATCCAGTTATCAGCACATAGAACTTTAAACCTGCCACACCACCCTGTATGCTTATGACTAGATTTTTTGCGAGTCGTCCCTCCTTGATCACAAACAACACTCTAAAATTCTAAAAAGGTGTTAATGGCTGCTAGTACGGCTGCCAAAACTATCTTACTATCTAACTTAAAATTCTTAAAATTCAGGATTGAAAAGAGTGTTATTGTAAAACCTTTGTCTATACTATAATATGTCTGTTATTTTTTGGACTATTTTTTTTCAGTGCTAGATTGCATTATGCCAGGGCAGCTGTTGTTCAACTGTTGTCCGAGGCTATTGATTTTGTTGATTTGTCTAATAAGAAATCAAGCTGTGTGTGGTGTAAAATTGTATCTCATTTAATGTATTGTTATTTATTTATATACTTATTTAATAATTCTCTCAGCCTCATTGTGGTGCATCAAAGTGTTTATTCTATGTCTTGTTTTTGAAAAACAATAAAAAAAATATTTATATAAAAAAGAAATATGCAGTCCCAGAGTCCCTGAAAATAAATCTGTATCAGTACCTGTCAATTTTAGTTTAATATGTTTCATGTGTAGTTTTTAGAGTTGTTTAATGTCAGTAAGTGGTAGGCCTAAGCATAATCCATCATCATTTCCTTAGCTGTTCAGTGAGACAGCAATTTGTCCAGCTTTCGCGGCATTTCAAATACTGCTGAATTTTTAATATAACTAAACTAATGGGCTACATGAACAGAGTTTATCTTTGCAAAGTCACAGTAAAATCATTTTGTATGCACACTCTGCACTGTATCTGTTAAATTAGACTAATGTCATAACAGTGAAATTGTGAGCATTTTAAAGTTAAATAAATGCAAAATTCATTTTTCATTCAAACCCATATTCTTCCCATAATTTTGTCCAGAAAAGATGTTAACGTGTTATTAAGTGTACCATGATATTTAGGCTACTGTTTAGGAATGTTAGCAAAAAAATATGACTAAAGTGTTTTTAGTTTAGACTAGACAGACTAACAATAATAATAACTAGAACTAGCACACGTTTTAGTCAAATACTAACATAATTTTACCACAGAGATTTAGAGTGAGACCTATAATAACAAATTGAATTCTCTCTCTTTTTTTTTTTAGCATTTTACTGCATTTTTATTGTTGTTTAGGGTTTATCTTTTGAAAACAGGCTTTGACTAAAAGGGAATTCCATTGCTTTTTACTCTTTTCTGTATAATTATGTGGTTGAGATGTAAAAAAGGTATTTCACAGTGGTGAATTAGTGAAGTCAAGATGTCTGTAACACAAACATGACCACTTTTTCTTTTTTTCTTTTTTTTTTGGGGGGGGGTGTATTTTTGCATTACAACTGGAATGTACCTCCACTGTGAATGTTTTACTTAATGTTTACTTAATGTCTTTCATGTAAAAATGTTTTGTTTTACAATGAGTAAATTACATTTTTAAATGAAAGACATTAAGCAGCATATTTACCAAAACGTCTTTTTGATGTTTTTTCTCATTTCCTCAACAACCAATTTTTTGATTACAGACTAATGCCATGTCCTGATATTGAGAAACTGACATTGGTTTCCTTTTACACATGTAGGTCATCAGTTGTAGTCTTTGTTGGGTGTTTAACTTCACAGAAGTGAGGCGTTAAAATAAAGGAAGGCCATCATCAACCAGCCTTGGTTGCCCCTAGTTCTGCAACATCAACTTGATGTGTCAAGGCTCTAAATCATTTTGGGTCCTAGTCTCGGTTTACAACACTGAACAGGTTCTTCCAACAACATGGAATTCTGAGAAACCATTTAGAGCCAGGAGCCAGTGTTCTTTTCCTGTAGGAATGGCAGGACTCCTTAAGATCCCCAGTTTTAAGGAGGACGTGACTTTTGAAGGTCACTCTGGAATGGCTTCGCTCACCTCGTTTTCCTCACAGCAGCCTCTGCTTGTTATCGTATGCTTTCCTCATTTGTTTTTTCCTTCCCTACACCCCTTTCTCATTTCTTCAGCGTGACACCGCTCTGTTTGGGTGTTGATGGGGTCCTGTCTGCTTGTAAATAAGCTCGGTCAGTGGTGCTACATGGCTCTGAGATTGGATTTTGCCCAAGTCATTTCCAGTCCTCTCTTGCTCTCTCTCTCCCTCCCTCTCTCTCTCTCTCTCTCTCTCTCTCTCATATACAGCAGCAAGATTGATTGATCAATGGATCAGCATGATTTGTTGTAGATTCCCAGGGGGCGAAAAGGGGAGAATGAAAAGGGGGATGGGGGGTGGGGAGCGTGAAGGGAGATTATCATTGAGCACGCTATACAGGCATTCATTAAAATCGCTCCACTGGAATTGTCCAGCATGGCCTAATTGGGTGCTTGAAAGGGCTCTGGAATCAATTGAGGATAGAGAGAGAGAATAGAGAGACAGAGAGCGAGTGAGAGCGAGAGAGAGAGAGAGAGAGAGAGAGAGAGAGAGAGAGAGAAAGAGAGAGAGAGAGAGAGGGAGGAAAACAGATGGAATTAAAGTTGGGCCGCCTCAAGGTTGCTCCTGGAATCAATTTCAGGTCTATGGGGCAGAGACAGCCTGGCGATTCATGAGCCTTGCATGCCATCATACACATCTCCTTCAGATCAGTGTGCTCCTGGAGCTCACACCCGCAAGGTGTGACCAGTTTTCAGTGTATGTGCTCTTCTTTAAACAGTGCAGTGTCTCTGTATCTATTCAGTTCATGGAGAGCATACAGTATGACCAGTGTGGCAGCTTCGAAGATGATGTAAAACACAAGTACAAGGATGGGTAATATCCTTGTATCAGTCTGTGGTACATCCAGTAATGAAATCATGGTATTTTCCATTGTTGAGATTAGGGTTGTGGTATGAGATTGCACAAGATTGACACGTTATGATAACAATCCCCCAAAATATCATGGTTTTACGGTTTCACAGTATATATTTTAACATTTACATTCATTAAAGGAATGAAAATGAGTAAAAAACTAACAAATAAATATATAAATAAGAAAGCTACATTTGTGGTAGTGATCTATTATGGGTCTGAATTACTGAATTTCCCATTCATTCATTGATTTGTTTGTTTTTTTAAACTCAAACCCATGTCATTGTTGTGATTGATCCTGCTAATTTGTTTCTTCATTTATTTATTAATTTGGACTTTGTATATGCTCTTAGGGCTTTTAAATGGCTTTACTAGCAATACTATGAGCAGTTCTCTCTGAAGATTTTCTCATTCCTCCAGGCTTCAACCTAACCTCTACCATACCTTTTTAGCTTGCTAAAAAGGCCTACATTACAAAAAAACTGAGGAAACAGTTACCTGAAAAGGCTTTGCTATCTTCTTATAGTCCTCTCCTGTTTAATTTATTTTTAGTTTTCAGACTGCTAGGCAGCTGCTTAGAGGAGCATATGGCTGCTGATTGTTCAATTTCAATTCAATTCAATTCAAATTCACAAACATTGTCACAAAACAGCTTTACAGAGATCCGGGTCCGAGCCTCTTTTGAGCAAGCCAGTGGCAACAGTGGCAAGGAAAAATTCCCTTTGGTCGAGAGGAAGAGAGGAACCAAGAACAAAACTGAATTAGGAGAAAATTGGTAAATGTGGCGTCAAGCCATACAAGATGAAAACATGAGTGAGATGATAAAGTCCATATAGATAAACAGTCAGAAGAAATTTAGGTGAGAATGAATCAATGCAAGGCTCCAGAGCAGGACAACGGGCAGCAGGGACTAGATTGTTGGGACGAGGTTTGAGGAGTCATATTTATACTTATATTGCTTTGGAATTTGCATCACCTGTCATTTCCACACAATGATTGTATACAAGCCATAGCCCTAACAGGCTAATTGAGATCTGTGATCTTGGTTAAAGCTGACTGAGAGCTCAAATCTCTTGGAGTGCTGAAAAAAACAACAAAATAAAAACAAAACCATCATAAACTTATGCCTATTTGGAGTTCGTCTCTCATTCACTTCTACTCACACCACTATTCACAGTAAAGGAAATGTTGCCAGGGGGGTGCCCAAACCTTTGCACTATATATCATTCACATTTGAATCTATCTCTCACCTTTTAACAAATGGCAAATGGTCTTCCTTGCCATTGGAAAGTTGAAAATGACATTGCCGATACCTTGTCCCGCGATTCCCCCAGCACTGATCGTGAGACAACAGCACTGTGCTTTTGAGAAACAGCTGTTTTATTAAACAAGGTGACTTTACTAAACATTTGCAGCACATCTTAGAACATACGCTCGCACACACACAGACACGTACATTCTTGTGCAGGCTGCGTGACGCTGTGGGGCACTTTAATGGTTTGCCGTTTCTTTTTATAAACTGCCCCACAGACCGGCGGCAATCCGCGGGGCGCCCGAGTACCATCAGCTCATCTTACCGGCCTCTGAAAGCAGCTCAATTATTCATCTGAGACGTAGCATGCTCGGGCAGTCTGCGGACAGACGTATCTACCGGGCAGATAGAGAGAGAGAAACAATGAGAGAGAGAGAGAGAGAGAGAGAGAGAGAGAGAGAGAGAGAGAGAGAGACAGAGAGAGAGACAGAGAGAGAGAGGGCGTGTCATAAATCGAGGGCCTCGTTCCATATGTTGCAAATTATTTTCTACTGGACAAAAGTGCAAAGGGACCGATCTGATGACATCATTTAGGGGACTGTATTCACTGCAACACTATGGCACTGGAGTCTGTGGTAAAACCTGGGATGCCACATCACTCAAAGCTGATGACATAGTATATGTTCAGAAACCTACAGACACCAACACACCAACTAATGCCCTTTTACCAGGAAATTTACCCATAATTAAATGAGATGGGGTCAAGTCGGAGCACGAGCTAAAAACCCAAGTAACATCAACATGGCAATTTACCTGCACAGAACCTCCTACAGTACTCAGGAAATTCCTGGGAGGACTCATGTGAAGTGAAGGCGATGCATTACCAGTAAATACAATAATGTCTACACTCATAGAAAAGGGGGCTATTAAGGCTTCTTTGTTATGTATAGAACATGACCACTCTAAGTACCATTTGGATACTAAACCATGGTTGGATATTCATCACTGTTCTATAGTGTCGAGGTTGGGGTTTGGGATGGCCATACCAAAAGCTTATTATTAGACAGTTGTATCCATTCCACAAGCACATTTGATGTATACAGTGATTTAGGATCATTGTCTTGTAGGAACATCCAGGTGTTTCCATGTTTCAACTTTGTAGAGGTGTAGAGGTTTTGCTTAGGTAGTCCTCCTTCCTCATTATTCTATCCACTTGTACAATGTACCCCTTGCAGAGGCAGGGAAATGGGCCTGGAGCATGATGCTACCACCACCATGCTTAACATCTTACTTTTGTCTTCTAATATACATCTAACATGTTCATTTTGGCCAAATCAGTCAGACAACTCATCCCACTCAATCCAAATTTGCTCCAGAAAAAATTTCATTGTTCATGTGGTCAGCTGCAAACTCACCAAGTAACCAATTTAGTCAAGCTTAAAGGCTGATTTTGTAACAGGGGCTTCTTTTATGGACAGCATCCTCTCAATCCATGGTGATGTAAACCTCTCTTGATAATAGACAGTGACACTATTACTATTACCAACACTGCTAGGTTTAAACAAACCTTGGTTCATTCCTCGTCCGTGGTTCAAGTCTATGCTGGGTTGCCATATTGACCTAACTTGGTGTAGAGTATGAATTACTGCCAGTAAAGTTTGATTACTTGTTTTCTGCTTGGTAATTCACATTTGTAAGGGCATTGATGCAGTTGTTTTGGTCTGCAAAACAGTCAGTTAGAGCACTCTTTCAGAGATAACATTTAGTAGCCTAGATGTAGTGTAGCCTAAGCTACACATCGCCTAAAGCACTGGATACTATAATATAGACAATTAAGTTTGTTAGAGTCTATCATTCTCTGTGCTTTACTTGTGGTCTGCAATAAAATATTAAGACAAACTAAGGTCTAAAGGTGTGGATAAGGTGAGCTGCCATGTCAAAACCATCCCAGGTGGCCTGCCCATATTAACCCACGCCTGTGCTGTGCAGTTCCCCCCAACAAATCATTTGTAAGTGTTATATTAATTTCAGCCTTGTTGAGGGGGCAGGGCAGTGTAATTGCTTCTGCTCTGTAGTTGTGTGAAACAGGAGCACTCATTAAAAGAGCTTCACACAGAACATGAATGCACACGGGAGTAGGAGCATGAGGCTGCTCCTGTGCATTTGCGTGGCAGAGGAACCCACTGGATGTAGAGACAGAGCAGGAGAATCTTCAGTGTTCAGGAGTTCTTCTCTTCATTTGTGCTGTAAGTAAAGAGCATCTGCAGCACAAACTCTACACACAGTGTTTAGTGGCCACACATGATATCTGGTGATATACATTTTGTAGTTTTTCTTATTTCTCACAATTTGTTACTGCCAATTAACCTGCCCTTTCGTAGCTGCCCCCAGCACTAGTAATGCTCCCAACACGAGGAGGGTAAGGACTAAACACGTGTCTCCTTGGATGCGTGCAAGGCAAGCCACCGCCTCTTTTCGAACGGCCACCGATGCAGCAAGCTGGGCAGACGTCACGCTCAGAAGCAAGCGCTGGGTAACACATCAGTACTCTGTCCCGGCCAACATTGATTAAGAGTGATGAAGGGAGAGAGCACCATCTACCCACCTGGAGAGAGCACGGCCAATTGTGCCCTCCCGGACTCCGGCTGCTGATGACAAAGCAGGCATGGCTCAGGATTGGAACTTGCGATCCCCAGGCCATAGTGGCAGCGCATCAGATTGCTGTGATTAGATGGCTAAACCACTCACAGGCCTTCATAATGAACCTTTGCCGCAATATAAAGAACAGCTGCCAGATTCAAATAATGTCAAAAGGTGAAAAATTACAAGCAAATGGAGAAACAGGGTCTAAAACAAGCCTTAATGTTAATGTTAAGACACTGTTAAGATGAGAGGAGGAGAAGTATAGAGACTTTAACTGTCTGAGGGGCGGAATAAAGACCTGCAGATATCAGCTGCGGGGGCTGTTGCAGAGTTTGAGGGGCTGCAGGTGGTTTGCTTTTGTTCTGTTTGTTGTCATTACAGCTGAGGCAAAAGGAGCAGCCATCTTACCCCATTGATTTACATTAATCAAGGAGAGGGCTGGGGGAAGGCTAGAGAGATAGATTGTGTGTGTGTGTGTGTGTGTGTGTGTGTGTGTGTGTGTGTGTGTGTACACACACACGTAAACACTAACGCTCCTGTGGGTGCCAGGCTTTTAATATTGCATTGGGCATGTGGTGTCTGCTTTCTACTTGATAGGATTTAATTTAATCTGTGATGGGTAACTTTCTTCCATGTGGGGAGAGAAAACAAGAGAGAGAGAGAGAGAGAGAGAGAGAGAGAGAGAGAGAGAGAGAGAGAGAGAGAGAGGCAGATGAATGGCAAGAACACATAAAGAAAAAGCGAAACATTGTAAAATTATTTAGAGAGAATATCAGAGTAGAGGCCAGGAGCAGGTGATACAATGGAAGGAGGTGGACTCCAGGCTGGAGACAGGCTTTTGAGTGATCTCTGAAGATGTGCCTTCTGTCAATGTCACTGCAATGTCTCTGACTGCCGCAGTACAGCGAGAAAGAGAGAGAGAGAGAGAGAGAGAGAGAGAGAGAGAGAGAAAAGGGACAGAGGGAAAGACAAACACCTTGCACCAGTAGATTTGGTATTGATTTGGTACCAAATAATTGTATCTCAGGACATCCCTATGTCACACCAAACTAGATTTTTTAGTAGGTGAATATAATGTGAAATCATTTTATGATTTTTTTTTAACTGACAACATACACTCTCTCCACCAATCACACCTCTCTGTTTGTGGGGTTGGTATGGTAAAAAGCTAACTGTGACTACTGACAACTAGAACTTTTGAACTCACTGTGTTTATGCACCTGACCTCTCTAAGATCTGTTCAAAAACAGTTCAAACTCAGTTAGCGTACATCTGAGCTGTGTAAAGTTTAATCAGTGAAAGAACTCCTCCTTCTTCTTCCGCGCTTCCAAAAAAACAGCAGGCAGTGTTTACTCTGAGAGTCCCTACCTCAAATCACCCCCTCTCCTCTAAGTAGTGCACTTTGTAGGCTGGGAAATAGCAGCACCTCCACCCAAACAGTACATGGTCTATGTGATTTAAAGTCACTGACAACTCTGTCTCATTTATTCTCATCATATTCTGTGTGGAACAGCTTGTAAAGGTGTAGATCTTTTGGCTGGTAGTGTATCATCAATGGACAATATTGAGATTAGGTTTAGCAGGTCTCCCCTCCTTTTAAAAAAAAGCCAAGTCTGTGTTTATCATATTTAGCTTTAGCTTGCAGTCTCTTTTGGCTTGCCGGCTCTCTTCAATTCAGATTCTATATTTCTTTAAAAAAAAGACTCAGTTTGCTGTTGTAATATGTTCGCAGTAGCTCTTGTATTGCCATTCTGTTTAAACCAGTACCATTATCAGAGCCATGATAGCTCAGATAACCAGCAAAAGTTGTTGGATTGTCTTTTAGAGGTTATGCAAAACTCCAGCAAAAACCTACCAGACCACTCTGTTTTAGAATGAATATATTAGACTTTTCAGGGATGATCGCAGCAGCACAAAACCATGTAATAGAATAGCTTGTCCCTTTCCAACTCAGGCATAATATTGCTTTCAGTTTTTTTTTTTAATATTAAGGACTGCTGCTTTAACTTACTACTGTTAACTAAGGACTTACTAAATAATTTACACACAAAGTTAAGAATAAACTGTGATTGTAAGAAGAAAAAGCAATATACACATTTATAAGGACATACACATTCTCTTTTGCATATGTCATTTATTTACTTTAGCATTTGCTGAACTTAGGAGTATTTATTCTTTTGCATTTGTATTATACAACATATGAAGGGGTGGGTCGTGGGGCCCCCCAAGTAGGGCCCTCTAACTTCCAGAAAGAGCCTTGGCCCTTGGATTAATGAAGGTATACAAAATGCCTGTTCTTCTCCATCTTAAGCCTCAGCCTGGCCAAGCTGTAATGTAATCTAATGTATTCCCACCCTTGCTTTTTAGAAGCTAATGAATATGCATGAGCTCTCTGGTCCTAATCCCTGTGATTGGCAGCTTGACATCTTAATTGGCGCGATTGATAGAGTGCTGTTAGGATTCAATCTGTTCGATGGCTTGGGGAGATTATCTCTCTCTTTCACTCTTTCTCATTATCTCTCGCTCACTCTCTCTCACTGTCTTTCCTTCTCTTTCCTTGCCTCGCTATCCTTTCCAGCTGTCTTTCCCACACTGTCGTTAGCCGCCATGCTAAAGGAGATCAATTTTGCGGTTAAGGTCGTCCTAAGCTCTTCTTTTTACTGTTGTCCCTGCAATAGTTTTTGCCCTGTGGCTCTCAATGAACTTGTCATTCCCTGATCTTGTATCTGTGTGTGTGTGTGTGAGTTTGTAGCGTGGTTGTCTGGCCCCTGCTAAGCCCCCTGCTCCGCTAATTGGGCCTGTTTTTTCTCAGGCTTCTCCCAGCGCAGTGGGAACTGGCAGGAGCTGCGAGGAAAAAAAAAAGAGAAAGAAAGAGCATGCGAGCCGAGGGCCAGAAAGTCATTCTGTTTGGGCCAAACGTGGCGCGCAAATCCATGACATCAGTATGCCGGTCAGACCTTGATTCAGACCTGAGGGGGGGGGGGGGGATGGGGGAGGGAGAGAGAGAGAGAGAGAGAGAGGGTGGGAGAGTGAATACAGAGCTCTTTTGATTGAGAATTGTAAATGCGTCTCCCTCCAGTTTTCTCTTTTTCTCGTCATGTCGTTGGACGGCGGAGCTGACAGCCGCCTGAAATCAATCACTGGCAGTCACGGCCCACGGCTCCAGCCCACACTGAAAGAGCACAGGGACGGAGAAAAAGAGGATCAAGCAGAAGGAGCACACACACATCAGGGTTGAACAATATATTGTTTGTTAATGGCTTGGGCAATACTAAGCCCTCGAGCCAATCACAGGCTTTCTCACTGTGTGCCATGAGCATCTTGATCAGTCACAGCTCCAAATGAGTGTTTGTGTAAAATGTCAGTTGTTTTTTTGTCCAGTAATTTAAGGGATTACATCCTACAGTTCAGGAACATAAATATGTCATGGCAATATTGGGCTTTCAGTGATTCCTTTCTGGTACAAAAGGAGTGTACAACACATGAACAGAAATTTTCTGCAATTACAACATTATTATACAATTATAAAATTATTATAATAATGCATACAGGGTTAAAAATAGACATATGCCCACTTATATTATGAATACAGTAGGTAAGAAAAGAAAAGGCCTCTTAACTTCCTGTTAGTGATCATGATTGACTGCAACTAATATCTTCTCTGTGCCCATATAACAGGGATTGCCAGATAGAAGTTATTGGACTGACCAACATACAGTATAATGGAAAATTCCAAGGAGCTCTGATCTGAGAGCAGATCTGAGAAGAATGATTCTAGATTTACACAAGTCAAGAATGTTTCTTGGAGCCATTTCTAAACAACTATATATATATTCATATTATCAATTTGAATAATTGTACATATGTAAGTACAACTTGTTAGGAGATGAAGCCACTTTGCCAAGGTCTGGAAGAAGATCAAAACAGTCACCCTCAGCCCAGAGGGTTTTAATGGTCAGGAACTACCCAAAAACCACCAAGACATAAGCCTGCTATTAAAACAGAAGCTGCTGGAACGCCAGTGTCACTGTCCAGTCACTGTCCTTGTATTTTTTCCCTTAAGATTCTCCAAGATTCTTAAAGATTTTGAAGTGTGTGGGTTTATGTACCCAGTTGCATTACATACTTTCTTCATGAAACCCCCTAGCACTGGGGTAGACAGACCCTGCACTTTCCACTGAGGCCACCTAGCCAATGAGTGTTGTGGCCAAAACTATAGAAGCAAGTTTACTGTTTTTAAATTGTACAAAAAAAGTATGTAGTCAGGTGTTGATTTAAAAAAAGGGAAATATATCCTTAGTAAGGACATTGCTGTTGTGGTGGCCGTGCTGGGCCTCTTTGCTAAGATGGTTCTCTCTGATCTCTGGTCTGGGTGATGTCATTAGACATAGTAGCTTAAGCTAAAAGGGAGAGTGACGCTGAGAGTGATGGCCTCTCAGTGTAACAGCAATTTATTTAACACCTCATTTTATTTACGACCTTATTTCATGGAGTGAGTTTAGCAAACTGCCAAGCTAGCAAGCTCCACACTAACACACTGTAATAAGAGCCCCTTACTGTAACACCGAGCCTTGCTTGTTTTTAATCACAGGAGCAGTAGCTGCAGGTGTTTTGAAATAGGACTTTATAAAAAGCTGGTTTAAGCTGTCATAATCTTTGTATTAAAAGCTAGCTGACTGCTGCTGTAGGACTGTGCTATGAAGACTCCTTCTTAGTAGCCTAATGGCCACACAAATGTAATGGTTTAACCAGGCTGTGTGGTGACATCACCAAAAAAGTCCTGCCTCTTGCAATTGCAGCGCTAAATCTGCTCTGGAGGTTTCCTTTTCCACTATTTTCTTGGGGTTGTGTTTTCCTCTTTTTTTCCCATGCTGCATGTGCGCAGAGAACTGTGGGTAACCAAGGGCCGGGTAAGCATACATCAGCTGCGTCCTCCAGATCACCCCGAACGCAACTGAGGGCTGAACCCAAAGTTTGTCAAGGGGCTAAAAGAGTGTAGAGTGAATGCACAAAAACAGTACATTTAATACGTGCTGCTCTTGCAGCTTAGATTCCAGTGTGGATCGTGTGGACAATGGCGTGAATGGTGCATTTGGGAACAATGGGCCTCATTCAGTCTCAGTCTTCTTAAGAAATTTCCTTAAATTTGTCCTTGTGAAAATTTCTAACAAAGGAAATGTTTTTAAAGCGCAGATGCTATTATAATAATGGATCCTATTGTTCTTGTAAATCAAACAAATCCCAAATAAGAAAGCTTAGGTGAATGTCATAATCTTAGGTAATGTAAGTAGGGTTTAAGAAGAAATCTCATTGTAAAAATAGTTGGTGAACAAGACCCTATTCTTTACCTGTGTTTCATTAATCCACTGAAGCATTATTATTATGTTGCCTGATGTTTCTATGTCGCAGTGTGATAGAATCTATTCTTAATTCCTGTATTTTTTTTCCATGTTTTGCAGCCATAGCTCACATTATCACTTTAAACTAGGTCTGCAACACTGAGTGATGTTGATCTCTGCTTGCCCTGTAGGCCCAAAGCTGCGACAGCGAGGCACAAAAGACTTCCCAGCAACCTTTGAGGGCGGAACTGTGGTCTTGACAGGTGAGTGACGACGGGGTTGGACCAATGACACGCACTGCTGGTCAGCCAAGGGGGCGTGGCTGTGTTTTTTGTTTTATTTTCCCTCACTGTTAATCCCTGCCGCCTTCAGTGAAGATGTTTGCTTCTGAGTGTGTCAGAAACAGACCGAACTGACTTTACATGTTAAAGACCAACAAAAGCAATTTGTACGAAGGGAGGAGAAGGAGAGTGGGACTCTGAGTGAGGGGACAGAATAGAGATGTGTTAAAAAGAGATAGGGCGCCAGAAGAAGGAGGGCAGGAGCAGTTGAATAGAAAGGGTGAAAACAGAACATGAGGTCAGAGAGGTCAATCTTGATCAGTCTCTTTCGCTCTTTCTCTCTTTTTCTCCTCTTTTTCTCTTTCACAATCTTTTTCCTATCTTCTTTCCTACTCCTTTCTCTTTTTCCATCTTATCTTTGTCGGGTTTCCCATTCTTTTTCTTTGCGTTACTTTTCTCTCTTACTTTGCCTTCTCTTTTTTTACATCTTTTCCAAATAACAGAACGGCAGCTTACGAAAGTTTACAAAGCTTACAACTGGTTTAACAAAACTACATATATATATATATATATATATATATATATATATATATATATATATATATATATATATATATATATATATATAATTTCATAATTCATTTATTACTCAGGAACAAATTTATCCCCAGACTGTAACAGTAAAAGTTTCAGATTTAAGATGGTAAAATCCCTTGTTTCAGACGAGCCCATGCTAGTGATCACTGCACTGACTCTCAAAGATGTTTTTGTGATATCACTTCAGTATCCACACCATATTCAGTGCTCATTAGCAGTCTCCCCACACAGTCTCTACACTGGCTGCACTGTATCTTCTCCAAAGACTGTTCAGTAGCGTTTCACTTCTTTCCTCCTGCAGGTCAGTGAACTCTGGCCTTTCTGTGACCCTCCTGCTCACACTCGGTGTGATATTGTCCGAACTCATCTGCTCAGATTCCTTCACAGAGAAAAGAAAGACAATGCTCTCTCTCTACCACCCCCCTTCACCCCATCTCTACCTCTCTCTGTCTCTCTTTCTCTCAACCTCAACCTCTCGCTCTTATTTTCTCACTTTCTCTTCCACAGACTCTGAGCAGCACAAAGACGAGAGCTTATTCCCTCCAGATTTCTCTGATAAAGATCTCACACGCACACACTCACACACACACACACACACACACACACACACACACACACACACACACACATTTGCTGCATATGGTTTCAATCTTCCCAGCTATCCCCTGGCTGCAGTCAAGGGAGGTCAGCCTTAAACTCTACCATGTTAGCAGTGTGCATAAGTGTGTGTGTGTGTATTTCCGAGAAGAAAAAGAGATAAAAAGGAGGAGAGGGGAAAAAAAGGGACATAGGAGAATGAAAGTCTGATGAATATGGACAGACAAGATGGGCAGAGGGGAACTATGGGAGGTAGATTCCTCTCCCCTTCTTTCACTCTCCCCCTCTCCTTGTCTATCACTCTCTTCCTCTCTCTCTATATCTCCCTTTGCCCTCTCTTTTTCTATCTCTCTCTCTCTCTCACACGCTCTCTATCTCTCAGGAAGCGACGTGCTCCAGAAAACAGGCGTTCAGATTTCCCAGCAGGCTTTGCTAAGGGAACATCAGGTTCAATCTGCCTGTCGCTCTGTTTTGTTTCATTTTGCTTTCCACCATCTCTCCGAGGTGACCTGCTTTGTGGTCGGTCCTGCTGCATCAGGGATTTGGGAATGCACAGTCTACAGCAACAGTTGTCATCTCTATGCCCCGCCCACAAGTGCACGAATGTGCTCTTTAAAGTGACCAGTGACCAGTCTTTGTGCGTCCAATAATCTTTAAGTGTCTTAAACGGTGAAAGAGAAGAAATGAATGGTTAGAAAAAGGTCTTCTTCTGGCCTTTGTGCGGCTTTAAGCTGTGAAGAACAGGCGTGCTCTGGCCATGTTGAGGAGAGGTTATGAAGACTCTCATAGTCCCCTAGTTCATACTCTTGTGACTTGACCCCACTGCTAAAGCTTCAGTTCTGCCCAACACAGCAAAAGCATCTTGATATTGGCCTTTAGCAGAACATCAAACACCCTTCAGGGCCTTTTATATTAGATTATATGTCCATCTAAATGACTAAATAATAAATTAGAAAAAAATACATTAATTTGTAAAACAATTAATATAGATGAGTGAAGGGGTGTGGTTTGGGTTGGGCGGTGGGCGATATGTCTCAGCGATGTCCTACCTTCACATGCCATTAGAGACATACAGCCACAGAGCAGTGTGAATACTAAAGCATCCTGATGCATCCAGACACCAATTCTCACTGGTTTGTTTTCTAGTGGTCAAGACATTTGTAACAGCCCATGCATTTACATGAACAAAAACTTTGGTCTGATAACAAATGCAACAAGCGAATGATGCTGTACATGTGAGCAGCAACCTTACTCCGATCATAAATGGGCACTGGAGACACAATCGAGAACCTATTGCAATTCAAGCTGCGAACAACTGTACCTCTAGTGCCCCCCACTCCTGATTAGATTATTCAAGACAGATGTTAATACCAGACATACTATATTGGCAGAAGTATTTGGACAGCTGCTTATTCAGTGTTTTGTGAAATCAATGGTATTAAAAGAGTTAAAAAGAGTTGCTGTGAATATCTGATTGCATTTAGCAAAAACAGCAGGTAAGGATGTTGGATGATCACCATCCCACCTCATCCCCAACTCTCATCCCAAAGGTATTGGATGGAGCACCATTATTTCAGATAACACAGTTCCACTGCTCCACAGCTCAATGCCTGGAGGCTTTATTCCCCCCATAGCCCATACCTGGTATTAGTAATGGTGCCAATAGGTTCATGCTCGTCTCCTCCAGAAAGTCCTATTCTATTGGCATGCTATATGCTACAGCTACTAGACAAGGTGTGTGTATGCATTTGCACACATTGTGCCAGCAATGCGTGCAGCTTAAAGTAGCTGAATGCATTCATTAGAAGCTTGGTTCTCAGCCTGGACCTGGAGGAAGCTTGCCGGTCTCTTCGGCCATCAGAAGATTGACCTCTTCTGTACTGGAGCACTTTTCCCCAGACCTTCAGAACCATTTGTGTGCTGCATTCTGCCCCACTAAATGGACCTTACTGTCCCTTTTATTTCCAGGGTCAGCATGTGGGTGTGGATTGGTAGGTCTGTGGGTAAATGGAATAGAATAAAAGTTTCATTACTTAAAACCACACTGAAGTAAGACATACATTTATAACTCCAGGTCAGGTTTATTAGCCTGAAATACGATAGTTAGCCAGTTCTGTAGCTTTATAGATCCAGCAGCGGGAAAATGATGTTAGCCCCACATATGGATCCAAACAAGGATCAGTGATTGGACCAGGAGGGGTTAAACATAGGCCAAGTCTGGGTTGTACTCGCCTAAATGGAACCCATGTGAGACAAGGGTGGACACTAACAATGTGGCTCATTTTGGAAGCCCAACTGAGTGCCAGTAATAACACATGTACACACCCACTCAGAGCCCATACCCACCCCACATGGAACCCACCTAGCCCACGCTCCACCCATGTGAGCCCCACATAAACGCGTTGGCTGGGTGGTGACACTATATACACTATATAGAAAGTATATTTCCTGGAACATATTATAATACAAGTTCTGAATTTGAATCCCACTAAAACCTTTCGGCATAGCAGTTCATCAAACAGCATGGCTCAAAGTCCAAAGACATATTTGACACAATGAAAGAAAGTCAGAAGAAGAAACATAACATCTTAACATCTGCATTCCTACTTTTAGAAGCAGATTCCAGTCACATGTTTGCACCTAAGCTGTGTGATCAGGCTACCTCCAAAATGTTCTTATTTGAGTGTAATGTAAATGTCATTTATTTCCCGCTGGTTCAGGAGCTGAAAATCGATGAAGAAGATTAGCCCACAGTAGTTCACTGCTTCAGACCTTGTGTAGAACGACGCAAAGAACATGTTCTTCTCTTGGAAATTCATGTTTGTAACCAAAATAGATGTTGTTTTTTCCCCCTCCACCTCCAGTCCTCCTCCATACCAGATGTCTGCAAGCTTATAGAAGGTGCGGAAACAACCGTACTTGTGAATTCGAGCTGTCAATCAGTGATTGGCAGGCCAGCTCACATTCTTTTAATAAAGCCATATAGAGGTATAACTAGGATCTGCCAGGTGGGCAGGTGCACCCATCCTGGAAATTTTTCAGTCGAAGAAAAAAAAAGAAAAAAAAAGAAATGCCTTTTAATCTCTTAAATCCCCAGACGGAAACATGGCTAATCCATCATTCTATTTCTGTAGGCTATTTTTAGGAGAAACTTCATTAAAAATAACACACTCAGTGTGCGCTTATGTGTGTGTGAGTGAAACATGAGGTAAGGTGCTGGGGATGATGGGGAAAGGCAAAGGAATGGGTGTCAAAGATGTGGGTAGATTTGTGTGTATGTGTGTGTATGTAGACCATTTGGCTATTGTCCTATACTTTTTAATAAGTAGGTCCACCCATCACATTACTTTAGTTCAATTTTGACAGGTTATTAAATACAATAAAATTCATACATTTTTGTAAACAAGCATTTTCCAACCTCTCCTTATCTCTGCCTGTTTTATGCTACATTATATAACAAGTTTACCTTAAATGAACAGTTTCTAGATCATTCTGAAGGTATACTGATGTGTAGTGGGGAAAAATGACATCTCTGTCATTGCCACTCTGGACCTTGAATGTCAGCTACTTCACAAGACCTCTCAGAATGCTACGTAATTTGAGTCATATTTTTGTCAATCCACAGTTCTTTCAGTTTTACTTCAACGCCTGGTTTCCCTGCAATCTCCTGGTAATGCACAGTTGTTGAATTGGCTACACTAAATCACCACTAGGTGTGAATGGGTGTGCGTGGTCCCCTGTGTACAAGGGGTATTACTGCCATGCTTCCAATGATCTTGGGAAAGCTTCGAAGCTAGGTAGACCCTGTCCAGGTAGAAACAGATAAGAAGGTTGATGAATGAATGAATGAGTATATGTTTGCTCATTAAAACTACTGTTTTCTGGGCAGTGACTTACTCAAAGTTCTTTTCTTTAAAGCTGCACTTTGGAGAATTGGCATTTGCTGCTCCTGGGCTCTGCCTACCGACAGGAAGTGTGATTTGCATTTCAACCAACACGTTTTACTAGAAGAGTAAAGAAGCATGTGGGCTGATGTTTTACAGTAATATTGCAGGATTGTGCACAAACATGACTTGGTTCCGCAGTTTTCGCAAGCGTTATCCTGCCCACTTCTCACATGATTTTAAAGCTGTGATTCTAAGCTAAAAATGCAACAAAATGTAGCTTTAAGTGACAATAACAACATTAGAAAAGTAACATGGTGTCTGTGGATACAGCCAGGGAATTTTTATTAGCCAAAAAGCTTTAATAAATTACCTGCATTGTGCCGCAAAAAAAGCAGTAAAGGCCGAAACACTCCTTATAACTTCATAGTAAATAGGCAAGGCTGAACTGCTGTAGGCTGCATAGGTGGATATATACTAATAATAGCATTCAGTGTGTGTATGTGTGTATGTGTGTGTTGTTTGAGCATTGCTTGTGAAGAGTGTGTGAACTAATTACATGCTTGTTCTCAAGCCAGCTACAACTTGGTGCTGAATGATGATGCTGTCATGAATGCATGTGTGTGTGTGTGTGTGTGTGTGTGTGTGTGTGTGTGTGTGTGTGTGTGTGTGTGTGTGAATGAGAATCATTTCCCATTTGACTTCCAGCGTTCCGGGTTTTTGGTGCTGTGTGTTGATAACTGGTGGTGCACTGCGGGACATTCATGTTGCATATACCCGTAAGTGTGTGTGTGTGAGAGGTGCTGACCCCCCACTTTTGCTGCGTAGCAGAGTGTGTTGTGATGAGAGGAGGGTCCATGACCCGTCCCGCAGCGCGGGTTTGTGTATTTCCGCGGTCCGTTGCCGTGGGGACAAGTAGAGATTTGCTACCTTAGGTGCCATTTATCATAGTAACAGCATCGTGCAGGGGCACCATGGGAGGAAACCAACCATCCATCATATGCACGGCCTGTCGCCACGGCAACGGCAGTGGCCATGACATAGATAAGGGGAGGGGGTTAGGGGCGTTCTCGTCCACTTGGTGCTGAGAGCTTGAGTGTTTCTCTCTCACCCGCTCTCATATACTCTCTTACTGTCATATGCTCCATACACTCTCTCTCCTTCTCTCTCCTCCCTTCATATACCTTCCTTGCTCTCTCTCTCTCTCTCTCTCTCCCTCTCGCTCCATCTCTCTCTTCTCTTACTCTCCATCTCTTATTCTCTCCCTCTCCTTCTCTCTTTCTCTTTCCCTTCTCATATAACCTCCTTGCTCTTTTTCTTTCTCCCTACATCTCTCTCTCTCTCTCTGTTTTTCTTTTCCTTCTCAAATACCCTCCTTTCTCTTTTCACTCTCTCCCTCTCTTTTTCCCGCACCAAAAACCATCCTTGCTCTTTTCCTCTCTTTTCTCCCTCTATCTCTCTCGCTCTGTCTCTCTCTCTCTCTCTTTTCCATTTACCTTCTTTCTTCTCATATACTTTCTTTCCTTTCCCCCTCTCTCTCTCTTCCCTACTCCCTTTCTCCTTTGCTTTGCTCTCCCTCTCTCTCTCTCTCTCTCTCTCTCTCTCTCTCTCTCTCTCTCTCTCTCTCTCTCTGTCTCTCCCCTTCTCTCACATACTCTCTATATGCTCTCTCTTTGTCCATATCGTTTTCCTCAGTCATCTCCCACCCCCCCGCCCCCCCGCTCCTTCTGTACGAGACTTCAGGGGCTTATTTGGCTTTTGGAGAGACACCTGCTCACTGCTGAAAAACCTCAGCACAGCCTACTTTCCATGCGCATTTGAGGAAGACCGCAGAGAAATCTTGCTCTTGAAAGGCTTTGATCTGAATGTAAACTTCCTATGGAGTGCTGGGAGAGAAGAGAGAATTGCTCTGTCTGTCATTAATACATAAACACAATGAGAAGCCATTGCGTCCTGGCCCTGCTTTATCTCTCCAGTGACATTCTGATGGATTACACTGCCATCTGCACCAGAGGGCCAGACGTGAGTGTTCGTGTCTGTGTCTCTGTGTGTGTGTGTGTGTGCATGTGTGTGTAAAAAGGGCTGGGGGGGTTGAGCCATATTTCTCACGCATAAACAGACAGTCAGCGCATGTTAATGTGAACACCTCTACCAGCCTATTTAGGCAAGACCGAAGGAATGAATTGGAGAGGAAAGACACAGAAGAAGTAGGAGGACAGATTTATAGAGAGAATGGTAGAGAGAGACAGAGAGAGAGAGAGAGAAATTCATTATGTTCAGCTAATGAGCCAGCTTGGTTAATTCATGTGACTCTGCTTAAGGAGTCAGTTCAGAGGTTCCTGCATAATTAAAAGTAGCAAACAGTGGAAACACCTGTCCCAGCCAGAGGTTGTAAATTTCCATGTTAGATGAATCTAGAAATCTTCAGCTTTAGGGGTGGGCAGTGTGATGACACAATGATGCTACAATGATGTTGCATTAAAGATTTTATGCTATGTAAAAGTTGGATGGCATGTTTTGTTGATTTGAGGTTGAGTAAAAGTAGGAGAACAAATCTTCTACACATTACATATATTTCTGCACATTTAGAGCACAATTCCTATTTGCTCTCTGGATTAGATGTAGAGATAACACATGTTTGACATATTAAACAAATGTGGCATAATATACATGTCCAATGTTAACTTTAATATCTTAAATTATTAGGGATGTCCTGATTTGATCTGGGCCAGTTAGTGGATTGGTTATTGGATATTTTAATCTTAATCCAGTTCTGAGTCTTTGTTTTAACCACAGTGTGGATCAATGGTGGATCAATACACTATTAATGGACATTATTGCTCAGCCAGCAGCAGTGCGGACATTCTCAGAAGATAAATATAAGAGATTAGAGTCTGCATTGTGGAATCATTTTACAGTGGAACATGAAAACACATCATTAATATCTGAGACTATCGCTGAAATGTTCTGTTTTACCAGCGGGAGAACCTCACATCCTTTTTTTTGTTGTTTGTTTTTAAACCAGCACTCAAGAGCACATTCAGAACCAGGACAAGGCTAAGTATGGTCAGGGAGGAGAGTCAGACTGAATTATAAGACACTAAACACATTATATTACTAGAATGTCTCAATAGAGAAACTGTTACTAAAAATAAAGGGATTCTTCTCCAGTGTTTAGTGGCAGCACGTCTTATCTAAACTGAGGGGCTATATTATTTATACAAACACAAAGATCAGATTTCATTGGATTGGTATTGGCTGATACTCAGCCAATAGAGAGAGACACAGAGAGAGAGAGAGTAAGAGACTCAGATCGGATGAGATCGGGGGAAAATAAACTGATTGGACAGCCCTCCTAATTATGTGTTATGTTAATATTAAACTAAAAATAATAAAAAATGAAATAATAATAATGTGTACATAATTACAAACAAACTGTAAAACAGGCAGAAGTGTGTTCTCTGTAGTGCTCTCTACTTATTTTCTCTTAGAAAATCAGCAATGCGTGCAGTTTGCCAGGGGATGCCCAAACCTTTGCACCTTTGTAAATAATATTTAGTCTACTTTAATAAGTATATTGTGACTACTGTCAACACTTTTAAAACAACGAATAACTGCACAGATTATAAAAAGACAGATTTAGACCAGAAATATAGAGCCTGTAAACAGCAGCACTGCATAGCAGTGCATTGAATGCCTGTTTGGGCTTGATTTTTAATATCTGCACCCACCTGATTTAACCATGTGTCACACCTGTCCACGTCTAACATCATCATCTTTCTTGTCTTCACCTGCCTGCTTTAATATCTTTTTTCTCAGGGTTTCATCTGTTTTGCCAAGTTCCATCAATCCACACAAAAACTGTCATTTGACTTCCTGCGCTTTTTTAAAAGTGTAGGCCATGTAGCTTCATTAGTCGGGTGGTGTTTTGGCAAAAATTGAGAGAGAGCACAATTGACATTTCTCTCTCAGGAATGGCACTTCCTCCCCACATCACTCCTAGCATGATGTTGGTCAGCCAAGTATCTGTTAACTGTTATATCGGAGCTGTGAAGCCACGCGCGTTGGCTACCTAGCTATGCAGCATCAGAGGCAGTTAGAAAAGAGTCGGTCCTAGTGTAGGAGGCATTGCTAGTGTTAGGGGAGTTCACATGAACGGGGATGGGATAAGTGGCCATTCAAATTTGATTAATTAAATTATATTAAAAAATTATTTATATATATATATATATATATATATATATATATATATATATATATATATATATATATATATATATATACACAAGCAGCCGGTAAACAAACCTCCAAAGCTAGCCTCGTTTAGCACCTAGAGATACCCACTTAAACCCCTTCACACTGCACCCAGAGTAGCGCCCACTAAAACCTGCCATATACATTGTAGATCATTCATGATCCGCAGTCAAATTAGGCTTGTGCAGACCTCTACAGTGCATAGCAACTACATAGTAACAAATTAAAGTATCATGACATTCTATTTTTGCCATAGTGCCCCCCCCCCCCCCCCCCGCTTCAGCATTCATTTATGAACCTGCTCTTTCTATAGACTTCCCACTGTCATATTTAGTATTTAGCTGTTGAACATGGGTCACAACATCAAGGATTCCCATCTCTTTACCCTCTTACATATAAAGTGTGGTCACAGTTCCCACCCCAGCAGACCAAATCAATCAACCCTGTGTCAATACTGCGCTTTGTGGATGTGCACTGAATAGTTTAATACTCACATGGATGCTCTAAGCCTTTCCAGTCTTCATTATTGGTCTGCATTTTAAAAAGCAGGCGCATAGGATGGGGCAGGGATTGATTTCTGGCCGTTGGATTGGTTTGTTTTCTAGCTGTTTTCTACGTTTTTCCAAGATGTCTGGATATTGTGGCATGGAGCACAACCTGGTTGTTTGGGTTTGTATTGAAAACACAATGTTTATTTTAGATACTAAAAGATATCCTTTCATTTTATTGCCTTAAGATTGAAGTTCTGGTTTTGTTAATATAAGCTCATCTGAGCTGGCATTAGAAAAGAATACCGTCAGCTAAAACAAGGGCTTGTTTTCTGAGTGCAAATTGTGTTTGTTTAGTAAATCTCATTTCTAGACACATTTCTTACAAGTGACTTGCCCTGTTTGTGTGATCAGACTGTTTTAGAATATGCTCACATTGGTTGCCATAGCAGTGGATACAGGATAAGGCATTGAAATGTGTAGTACGATTTTCTTGTTGTATTGTCTATCTAGAACATTTCAATTCACATGTCCAGAGGTCCAATGTAAGTATGCTTTGAATCTATGTACAAATGTGGCTTAAAAATGGGTTTAGAAAATATCAGATTGACTGTGGCTATTTGCCATTTAGAGTGTATGCAGCCTTTCCTGCTCCAGTGGAATATGCTGGAAATCTGATGGGAACTGTCCTTTTTTGCACCTTGCATGATTGACTTGCAATTGGATCAACCCATTCGGCCACACTAAGGGCGCATTTTAGGCTTTGAGGGATGCCATATGAAAACCACCCTGAGTTCAATAAAGAACTATGTTTGTAACAACATGATGTAGCAGTTCTTCACACTCACACCTCTCTTACAAACACAAATCTTTATGGCACCAAAAGCTGTTCTTCTATGGCATTCTCTATGACTTCTTCAAATTTTCAACAGTTACCTACTCGCTACATCAGGGGTGTCTAACCTAATCCAGGAAGGACCAGGTTTTCATTGCAAACAAGCTGGAGCGCACCTGATTCCACTAGTTTACTCAGTTGGCCATGGTTCTTCAACAAATGAAAAAGTGTGCTTTTGCTTTATACAGAGGTGTCAAGTAACGAAGTACATCTAGGAAGCCTATACTTTACTGGAGTTTTTTCAGCCGACTTTTTACTTCTACTCCTTACATTTTCATGCAATTATCTGTATGTTTGTACAATTGTACAATAAATTACAGTACTTACAATATAGGCAACTACTCATCATATTTTCTACTCCTTGAAGCACAAGTTAATGCTCAGTAGTACACATAGATGGTCCTTTATTATATTTGATATTACTAAAATGCATTCATTTTCAGTGGGCACATATGCAGCTGAAACAGGTAGTCTAGTGCAACTAGTTCTAACATATTTCAACATTAACATTTTAATAGAACATTATAGTCATTATGGCTTTTAGAAAAATGTTTTTTTTGGGGGAGGTGGGATAGTGCACTATAGGCCCCTGTGGTGCGGCCTATAGTGCACTAGCCTTTGTTTTCCTTACATTACTTTTACTTTTCTACTTGAAGTAGTTTTGAAACCAGTACACTTTTACACTTTTACACACAAAAGCTTAAGTTGATACTTCAACTTCTATACAGGTCTTTTTAAACTCTAGTATCTACACTTCTTCCTGAGTAATGAATGTGAATACTTTTGGCACTTTTGGCTTTATTCAATTGAAAATGTGCAGCCACACCAGCTTTTTGTGGAATAGCTCAGATAAGACACACCTGTCCTACATAGTGCTCTACAGGTTATGAAAGTAGTGGCTTCTGCACCCACAAAAGTGCACTTTTCAAATGTAGAAACCAACGTTCCTTGACTCTCAGAGGGCTAGCCACCATATTCATCACTGGAATTTCAGTGGGTAGCGTGGCATATATGCCAACTTTTTCTAAATGTCCTGAGCCTGCAAAAGGATGGAAAGATGGAAACGATGGCAAGAGAGTCAATTCAGCGAATTGATTCAGAGCTCCATGCATGGCAATCAAAAATGGGCAGACCGCCACACTCATCTCCTCAAATCTTCCCACGAAAAAGAATGAGAATCCATTGACTGTGCTGAAAAGCCACTGATAATTGGCAGATAGTAACTGCTTATTCTCAATCCAATTATGCTTAGCTTTTTTTCTCTCTCTCACATTCTCTCCTATTTGTCCTAAGAGCCTTCTATCATTTGGCACTCCCAACATCATACCGCTATGGAGGGGATCCGGCGGGGTGAAGCCTTTGCGCTGCAACGGCTCACCACCTCTGTGACAGCGTTTACAGACGAACAAATCCTCCAACGCTTCCTCTTTTGAGTTTCAATCTCCCCGAGTTAATTAAAGACTTCCATGACAGAGCTTCAGAGCGAGAAAAATGCAAACGCTCACACTCTGACACGCGCACATGCACAAGAAAAACAGCACAGCCACAAATAAAGTTACGTTGAAAAGTTGAGGACATGCTGTCATGTTTTTTTCTTTTTCTAATAGCTCTAATTTTCCCACGTCTGCAAGTGGGGAGCGGCCAACGCACTTCAGCGTAATTGTATTCAAGCTGGGAGAGCGGAATTGTCGGAGGTGACAGAGCACAGGCAGAGAATGATCAATGGAAATAAGTGAAGCTGGTGTGATGCATGGTATTGATCGGAGTCTGTTTTTATTTTTTATTTTTCCCCGTTCTGGAGTGGAGGCTCAGGTGCAGCTGATCCGCAGAGAGTTTCAGGGCTGCTATTGATTTCCTGAGACACCTGAGGGGCTTCCTCTTTTGTCAGAAAGCAGGGTTGCAGAGTCAAAGACCTCTTGATCAAAGTTGGCCAGGTTTCATTGCAAAGCAAGGGTGAAATGAAGAATTTAGCTGCGAGGTTGATTGTGCAACTGGTAGGTCTTCGATTTGGAGGGAGTTCACAGGGAGAGGAAATGGGCGGGCAGTTCCATTTGTACGATGAAGGCTAAACCTAGCCTCAAGTGCTGGAAGACCAGACTCAAACTTTAGTTGTGACTTTTTTATGGAAAAGAGATGCTTTATATGCCAGAGTAACACACACAGGACTTGATTCAGCCACAAGAGATTTAGTGTGGTCAGGTACTGATGTTGGATGATTAGATCTGGTTAGGTCATGCTTTCATCACAACTCATCCACCCCTCCAGAGAATGTAGCCCAGTGCTAGGGGGCTTTATACCCCTCTAGACAATGCTGGGCAATGGGCATGGGGATCTTAGGCCCATGTATCAATCAAAGTGTGCATATCTGCCTGTATCAGCAATGGGTACACCTTAAAGTAGCGAAATTTGCTTATTGGAGGAGGCATTCATTTTCCCATTGTTCTTCTTGCACTCAGTTTTGCTGTCAATATAAAAACTTTGTCTTGAACTAATAAATAAGCCTAAAAGGAAACATCTCTACCATGTGACTAAAGTCAAATTAATAAGCATAGAACTGCCACAGACAACAAAACGCCATCTTTTTGCAGATTATGTTATGTTGATCATTATATCTCTTCCCTACGCCATAGCCTGATGTGCACCTCCCCAGAACTGTAACCGTGTAAATGTGCCATGGTCGCTCGGCAGCATCGTATTTCCGCTTTTGCTGCCGCTTTTCCTGCCGCTTTTGCAGTGAGATGGACACATTTGGCTCATGGATTGTGTAGAAATGTGATAAATCAAATCAAATCTACCTGCAGTTCCTCATCCATGTCTCTCAGTGGCCGAGCAAGCACAGAAAAGTCACCCTCCTTCTGCCTCGGTTCAGTGCCCATATGGACTTTCTTCTCCTCTGATGTCTACTTTCACTTTCCTTGCAGACATTTTAGTAAAAGTAAACTGCGAAATAATGCTATTTTTGCACCAACTTCAACATAATCCACTCAGTTTTAGTCGCTGATGTTTGCCTAGACAGTGGCATTTAGAACCCCAACCGGCGAAGGCCAGACCAGTGTTTTGGCTGCAGAGCGACGCAGATGCATCTACGCACAAGTATAAATGCTTATAGTGCTAGGCTACTTGCGCAGGCTACGCTGTAGACTCTGTGTTGACTTGACGTGTAAGCATAAATGGACCTTTATACTCACTGCACTTCATTTTTGTGAGAATGTATTCTAAAATGAGAGTAACAGCCTTTGGTATTGGCAGCGATATTGGCCATGAGATGTAATTGAACCATTATTATCATTGCCTCAGAATAATTCTATATCGCTACATCCCTAATTGAGATTCATCAGTCAATTGAAGCAGAATGTGGACTGCCAGCATATCTTCCCTGAAGGTCTGCTCTGAAAATGTGCTTCCTACGCATTGTTGGAACAAATTGATGTTTTTCAAACTCTAACAAACATAAAAGACCCCTCAGGCTTTTGTACTGGTGCTGTCTTGGTACTGACACTGAGAAATTCACCTTCTCCAAAGCGTCTCTTCAGTTTCAGCTTCTCTTTAATGAATACCTTTAATGAGTACTGAAAACTGTCATTTGTACAGTCGACTGTGGAATGAATTTGAGTCAGATGCGGGTGTTTCATTTCTTTGTTTGAATCGAATGTGTGTCTAATGTGGCTTTCGGAGTGATTATCTGTATTCAAGTTCAATAGACACTCGCCTACAATATGAATGTTTTGGAAACTCTCAGGAATTATCTTTTGATCTGGAGATCTTGGTAGTGTTCATACACCTACTAGCCTTATGAACAACAAGCCCTGTACAGCGAATAGAAGACTGACTAATCTGCAGCAGCGCTTGCACTGTGAAACATGCTGTAACCCATTTTTCTGTTTAATCTAAAACTTCCCAGCATTGTGTAACTATTTGATTTCCATGCAAAGTTTTTGATTTATGTCATTTAAGACAGATTGGCGGCATTTTTTGATTGATACTTCCATTGCGCACAACTTTACAGCAACCATTGCAATTCATATGGGATTGACTTCACATATGTATAATGAATCTAGAAAAGAGGAGAAACAAGAACACATTCAGTGTATTTTATTATGCAGTGTCACCCAAGTATAGTAAATTGGATATTGATTGATGGTATTTAGCATGAGCTTAACTGACCACAATCCCAGGAAAGCAGGCTAATCTTGTCTGAGTATCTGAGCACAGAGCAGAATGATAATGTAATTATTAAGCATTAAAGAATTAAAGCCATCTTTAATTACATACAAAGACTTTTCACAAGGGCTTGGTAAAGAAGCTTTACACTAATGGTCACCAACAATGCACAGACATAAAAATGTCTTCAGATGACCGGCTTGCTCAATTACTCAAGCAATAACAAACAAACAAATAATAATAATAATAAAAAAAGTCCAAACACCTTTATGTGCTCTTCTGCTGTGTGTGTTATCAAGGATGCATCAGGATGTGTCTTGTGTGGACTTGGCACAGCCAAAAAATCCCAGAATGCATTACGCACCACGCTGCTGTTCCAAATCCGTTCAGCATCCTTCTATCCTTCAAAGTTGGTACTTGTGAGCCAACCAGGCCAGTACTACCAAGTACCCCCCCCCCCACCCCGTTTTGCTCTGTCTGTCTGTCTGTCTGTAGTTTGACACTTTTTGACCCATGCCCGTGCCTTCTCCTTAGTGTTTGCAGGTGTTCCTTTCAGGATTCTCAATGTTCGGACTGGTGGACTTGGTAGTACTGACTTGGCAAGTTCGACTCACCAGGACTCCCGAGGATGGGAGGCTGCTGTATGGTAATTTTGCAATTGGAACAGCAGTGTTGTGCGTAATGCATTCTGGGATATTTCCAAGTCCACATAAGTCCTGTCCTGATGCCTCTTGGCAGATTAAGAACATCCCCCCCCCCCTTTATTTGTGTCTGTATATCTGTAAATGTAGTATATCTGTTTCCTACAGTCTTTGTCAGGTCCTATGTCTTATGGATGGTCTCTTCATGTACTCGCTAGTTGCGTTCCAAAGCCTAGGCTGCAGCCACCGTAGGGTGGGTCCTTAGTAGAACTGTCCTATGAAAAATAAATCTAACCAGATTGTATGGTGATGTCACTAGAAAAGTTCCGCCTCTTGCAGTTTTGGTGCTAAATTTGTGTGCTTCTTCATTTCTTCACAGAAACGAATTATAATTATAGAAACTAACAATAGCGGCAGGAAGAGACTTCTATTATACGTGCAGTCAAAATCTTTACCTCTACAGCCTTTCTTTGCTTTGCTTTGTGACATTAATCTCATAGACTAAAATATGCACTAATATAGTAAAAGTCAGAGATCGGTAGACCTGAGGCAAGATGTTTAGTCAAAGCTGGTACAGAAGTCTCAAAATTTCAAACCAGTCAAAATGAGGATGGATGGATGGATGTTCTAGTGTTAAGAGTGCAGGCTAGAATGTCCTGAACTACTGGACATTGACCACTGGACTGAACACAATCAAAGTGCATATCTGCCACAGCAGTCAATAGCAATATCATTTAATATTTTCCACACCTTCCAACTATTCCTTGTGAGATGCTGAGGAAGTGCACGCTTGGTCCTAAATCTGGAAGTGGGGCATATTTCTTGCTGCCCCTAAGGCCAGAAAAGAAAGATGTCAGCAAGCCTACAAGTCTGTTTAACTTACACTCTGAAGGCCACAATTCACAGAGAAGAATGAAGAGATTGTGGCTTTTTTTCATTTCTTCCTCTCTCTCGCTCCCTCAATTTTGCTCTTGACTGATCAAAGTATATCTTTTCTCAGAAGTGAAGCTTAACAGACGACACAAACACCCCTCCCCTTCCCATACACGCACACACAGCCGCAACAAGGCTATACGTTATCCCTTTTTTTACGTTATCTAGCCAGAAATGGCTTGGAGTGAATAAAGCACAGCTGTCAAATGTGAGTACATTAATAGGAAAATGTGTGTCGAATAAATAGAACAAACTCATAGTAGAAACCTGCTTTCTGTCTTGTGTTTCTCACCCTCTCTCTCTCTCAGTCTGGCTATCTCGCTCTCTCTCTCCAGACTGGATGGTGAATTGGATTACACCTCTGGTTTTCATTATTTTCCTCTCTGACCCCTCCCTCCGTATTCCTGTTCATTTCCAGATAACGAAGGCCAGTTTTCTCTTACTGTTTGCTTGTCCGTCTCGCACCCTCCCTCTCCTCTCAGTTTCACACCCACCTACATACACACACACACACACACACACACACACACCAAACTCTAGTCTGATCAATCCCTGCTCTCCTTCCATCTTTAATAAAGAGGATGTCTCGAAGCTAATGTGTGGAGCGCAGGCCGGCCTGCAGGGCAGCCAGCCTGACTCAGCAGAAACCCGAGCTTTCTCTTTCCTCCCGACTCATTACCAGGCCGCTAGTATTTAAAAGTGATGACTGACTCTCGGCTCCTCATAAAAAGTGTGTATTATTAAAAATCCATGACTCTCGGAGTCTCGCTTGGGGGGAATGATTGCTGTTGTATCAGAAAGGAGTTGTCCTTCCTTCATTCTCTTTTCTTTTTTTGTGCTTTTTTCTGCTGGCAGGCATTTTGGGAATTGATGGTCATGACATGAAGGTTATTAGTTATCGTAACGGGCTTTCTGCAGAGCAGCAATGTGGGAAGGCCTTGCCACATTGCACAGAGGGGCAAATTGATTGACTCGTCTGCAGAGATGTGCCCGGCCCAGGCCCATTTCAGCCTTATTTTTAATCTCCGTTTTTTTTTTTTGGACCACCCTGTCCGTTCATTTCTTTGTCTCTGCTTATGCCTTAGCTCGCATTTTACTTTTCCCATAGCCACATACAGAGACAGAGCTACACGTTTGGTCAGCGCTGACAATTGTATAGTAAATCTACAGAAGAGCTGACTTTGGCCTTTTACTTCTTTTCCACCATAGCAAGTTAATTTTGTATGTGCATATGTGTGTGTGTGTGTGTGTGTGTGTGTGTGTGTGTGTGATAGAAATGTAGTGTACTGAATTATTCGAGTATCACCGCGATTGCTCTATACATTTCTTGCCTCTGTTGCTGCAGGACAACCTATACGTTCTTCTTTCAGGTTTAAAATTGAACACGGCTCTGCAGTACAAAGGAAGCAATCAGAGAATTTCACACCCCAGGGTTGCTCAAATGTAAAATAGGTGCCTGTTGGATCTAGATACAGTAAAAGCTAACACTACAGTGTTGTTCATCCCTGTCTGTCTTTTGCTTGCTCTCACTTTCTCTCTCACTGTGACACAAGTTGCTATGCACTGTATGTGACTTTTTACAATCTAACTGTTAAAACTCAACTAGTAGTTACCAAAGAATAGCCCCACCGGTTTGTACAGAAGTCCCTGTAGTTACTGAACAATATACCTTAGTGTGTAATAAACCTTTCTGCATTAAGGGGTTAAAGAATGGGACATTGACTGGAATAAAATGCATATATTAAATTCTATATTGAATTTTGCTTATATAGATCTTTAAAAACTAAGCCTATTTCAGGTTCCTCTTCTGTCACCCAAGACAGAAGAGGAACCTGAAATACAGGCCAA
The DNA here is from genome assembly GCF_030463535.1 of Salminus brasiliensis. Taxonomy (NCBI): domain Eukaryota; kingdom Metazoa; phylum Chordata; class Actinopteri; order Characiformes; family Bryconidae; genus Salminus; species Salminus brasiliensis. The sequence continues at coordinate 14,410,160 of NC_132891.1, forward strand.
ATTCAGGGTCAGAATTTGGCCCTAACAGCTTAAATCCATGGAACCAACCTCTCTTTTCTTTCAGCCTAATTTTTGAAAGTGTTGCTGACCATGTGCATCCCTTCATGGACAAAATATACCCGGCTTCTAATGGCTACTTCCAACATGATAATGCCTCAAGTCACAAAGCAAAATTCGACTCAACTGGTTTCAAACCACTTCTGGAGGTGATCTGAGACACATTTGAAACGCATGTTACAGCAGTGTAAACACATCCATCTCTCCAAGACGCATTCAACAACCAAAACTCCTCCCAGTACAACCAAATCAGTACAAAAACAGTCCTTTTCTCATCAGCATGGAAATCTGAAGCTGAAGAGATGGATGAAGGCATGTAAAATTGCAAATTTCACAGCAGCAACCATCTGTAGTACAGCAGAGGAAGATGCTACACGGATAAACAACTGGTTGCCGCATAACAATCATTTTTACATATTCAGTCCCACACAGTTTTTACATATTCCGTCCCACCAGAGACACAGTTGACTTCCAGGTGTAAATGCATGTGTTTATAGCATCTTATCAGGACACAATCCAAATACTAGTCACATGAAGTGACCAGGTGTCAGTGGGGTGATTGAGTTCAGTGTTCTTCAGAGGCCTTTCCAGTCATTAATTCTGAATCCAAAAGAATGCCTTTGGGATGTGTAAGAATGTGAGATTTACAGTATTAATGTGCTCCTGAAAAATCAACAGGAATTGTTGTGATGCAATCATGTTAACATGGTTTTGGGAGCAAAAGGGATTTTAACCAACATGGGAATAAAATAACATTTAAAAATGGAGAGTAGATTAAAATAAATACAAATTGTAGATAACATTTATATCTTGGAGTTTCAGATCTTTATTTGACAGATATGACAAGGTTTTAATACAACAACTAGAACAACTAGATATTTAAAAATATCTAAAATATAAAGATACTATGGTATACAAACCAAAAAAGAAAATTGGCCAACGTTGATGGGCATAGGCATTTTTGACCACCTAAAGTCAGTGACAGCCACAAAGTGATGATATCAGCTGGCCCCTAGTAGATTACTTAATTACCATTCATCATCCACCATCCGCTATATGCCAGCCACCATCTAGACATCCATCATCCATCCATTTATCTAAAACCCATCCATGTGTGCTTGTTTCATCCTTCCTGTGTGCCTTTGTTGATTACTAATGTAACCGACAGTGACAGCCCTAAACACGACTTTCTTCCTTTCTTTCTCTACCCATCATCCTCTACAGCACGGCGTAGTTAGCCGACATTGGCCTTGGCATGCTGTTCGGATTTATGGGCCGGCAGAGGCCTCGGCCCAGTCGTAAAGCTGCATGTATATCTCTTTGCCATTCGCCTGTCGTCGCATCAATGAAGCGGCACCGACCACAGCTGTACTGCATTGTAAAAAAAAAAAAAAAAGATTGCGGCAACAACATTTTGTTTTATGGACAGCACGCCATAAAAAGAACAGGAGCGAGTGTGGTTGTACATTCTAAACTTGTGTCGTGTCACTGAAGCAACACTTACAAATGTGGGTTCAGGCTTGGGTTAGGCTTAGGACAAGAACTGCTGTAGCAACTGATGAGCTTGCAGATTGGAATGATGAATAGATGGGTGGAAGGATGGAGAGATGGATAAACTGAGGTGTGGGAGGGTGCTCCAGAAGGGAAATGGAGCATGTTACAGTCCAAATGTTGGCGAGGAGACCAATGAGATAATTTGCTTTTCAGTCTCGACGGGCAAATCAGCTAAACCATGTCACACCTAACTCAGTCTGATATGAGCAGAGACTACTGGCTGACTCAGACTTGCCCATACTCTCCTGCTCTGATTCTACATTGTTTGCCATGGCAGTTTGCAATCGATTTCTTTCCAAAGTCTAATTCATGTCTGCTGTAATTCGCCAGTATTGCTTATCCTCTCTATGTGGAATGGGCGGACCAAAAATTCATGTCAACCTGACCCATCACAAGGCTAACATGTTTCCGCCCTCTCCTCGAGTCTGATCAACCTGGAGTGCTAAAGTTGAAGCTAAAGTTAAACCTGGAGTGCTAAAGCTTGAGCCGTGACTAGGAAGGCAGCTGCCCCATTGTCCTTCACGCTCAGGATGGACGGGAGGTCTCGACACAGCACTGTAGCTGGGGAGATCCGCTGCTTGCCGACCACCTATGTGCTTTTTTTTGTGTTCCTTCAGTCCTAGTACCAAGCAACAGTTACTACCAAGTGGATAGCTTTTATATGCTAATAATATTAATAATACATTGTTACAGCACCTTTCTCAAACCCAATGTTGTTGTATAATCAGGGAACAAAGCCAAATCAAAGAACACCCACCCACCCACAGTTCCATGCAGTCAGGAAAAAATTCCCCTGGCTGTGGCCTGTTTAAACCCCTCCACCAGGATGTGAAATCCCATGGTGTTCTTTACTTTAATAACACATGTGGTCCAGATGACCTGTGGTGAAATGTGGAAAAAACTAAAAACTCTCTGCTGATCCATATGTTCACACATGAGGGATATTGATGACAACAGTGATATTCAAATAAATATGAAGTCAGATCTGGCTGCTTTCATTACTGTTATGGTCTCTGAATCAAGTATCAGAAAAGAATGCAATCTTGGACCTGAAGGTAGTTCAGTTTTTGTTCACACAGTTCAAAAGAAACCTGATTTGTGCCCCAGGGGCCTCTAGCCACCAAGGGTCTTGAACTGAAAGTCCAAGATGGCTTAAAAGTTGGGGACAATCCACTGCAGTTAAAAATGACAGAAATCCAACTGCAGGAAGTAATAATAATAATGATTGTAAGTGTAGCCACTCCGTTCTCCTCTCTAATTCTATGCTTATCGTCCCTCAGTTGCCCCTCTCCTTTTTATTCTGTCGTAATCTCCAATGCCGCACATGCATACACACTTCCCATCATTGTTTAGTCCATGTATTGTAGCTTCTGTGCTTGTTGTTGCAGTTATTGTGATTGTAACTCGCTGCTGAACGTCATTAATATTAATAGTGTGATTATGGGCCGTCGGTTGCGGGGAAACGATTCTAATCTTATTTACTCTCAATCATATTTGTACAGACACAGAGGCAAACAGAACTCTGACTTGAAAGAACTGTGGTTACATCCTTGAAGCAGTGTAGCTGTAATTGTTCCTCATTTCTCACAGCGTTTGCTCAGATGTAGAGAATGTCGAATTCTCTCCATCTCACTCTTTCCATTCTGCGCTTCGTCGTCCCCGCACTGTTTGAATAAGATGGAAAATGTGTTTATAATTGTCAGTCTTGGCTGAAATGCACAGTGAGCAATTAGCCAGAAAGTGGGCTGGCGAGTCGTCTGATTGTTTAATCTGGATTGACGTGAGAGGAATGACTGCTGTGGCTCCAGGTTGCATCTGAGATAAAGAGAGGTGGGAATTAAGTGGGGCTGGTCACTCAGCTCACTCCTTCTCTGTCTAGAACTCTCTCTCTTTTTTCATCTTCTGAGTCATTCTACAAAACAGGTGCCATTTGCGTCTGCAAATGCAAATTAATCCTATTAATTCAAGTGTCCTTGTTAGCCTGACATAAGAAAATACTATTTCCCAAAGAGTAACATACTGTTTTGAATCTTTTTACATGTGTGTACTAGACATGTCCATTTCCACATGGCCATTTTGCCCATCATGACATTTGCATCTTGAATATCAGCATATAAATGTAATTATTTACCAATCCTTTGTTTATCAATTGTCCATGTTTACATAAGATGATTTATTCAAAATAAAAATCTAGGCCGATCCTTGAGACTGATCCATTCTCTGAACTCGATTCCCCTACCGGCGGTATTCTAGACTCAGACACGTTGATTTATAATTCAGGATCAGAGTAACCTAAATACATGTTATACATATCATAGCAAACAGCAACTTACCCTGCCTAACCAGCACAACACAGCACCTTAGCAAGTAATCCAGCTCAGAAAAACAGCTGAAGTTCACTCTAGTCTTTGTACAAGTCTCTCCATATGTCCTCCAATCTCTGCCTCACACATGCAGACAGGCATGCAGGCATGGCCAAACACTGTGGTGAGTCCAGATGAGTCCAAAATCAACAAATTACATGTTTTTTCACTAAATATCTGTAAAGTCCAGACATGAATACCTGTCACCACTTTAGAAGGTCACAACTTTGCTATTTCTGTGCAAAGGTCCATCACAATTATTTATTTTAGTGACAAATAAACAGCAATTTGCTTCATTTATATATGTGTTAATTTGTTATAGTTTGTTTTACAAAGTTAGTAAAGTAATGTTTAGTTAAAGTTAGGTATGGTATGGTTAATTAATTCAATATATTGGTATCGGGTATGGGTCAATACACAAAGTTTATGTATCGTATCGGTATCAATATCAAAACAAAAAAGACAGATCAGTGCATCCCTACTATAAATAATGTACTGTTGCTTTAAATGACATGACAATGAGGGAGTGACCAAGGGACCAGTAGCCCAGCTCGGAACCAGAATGTTTTGTCCTCTGTGTTCCATGTTGGCCCTACATATGGTTGCCCACCAGGGTCAGTGATGGGACCAGGAGGGGTTAAGCATGGGCCCCATCTGGATTGCACAGTGCATATAGGGCCTAGATGGGTCTGTAATGATGGGTCCCTTTCGGAAAGCCAAGCTGGGTCCCAGTAACAACACATGTACAAACCCACTCAGAGCCCACCTGGAACCCTGGAGCAAATGTTCCATCCATGCCTGAATAAAAAAAATTTTATTATTTATTTATAAGAATGTAATGCCGAAGGATAATGTGTTTCTTGGAGGATGAATATATATTTCATGTTGTGGATTTTTGCTCTTGACGAAAATCTTGCAAATTACACCCATTTGGTAGAATGAGGTTTGTTTATGTTTGTTTGTTGTTGTTTCTTTCTTAATGGTTTTCCCTTCGTGCAACACAAGCCCTGTTTGATTTGATCCCTGCTTTTCCGTTCACAAAGGCAGACAGCTTCCATGAATCACTCTCCCCTTCACCTCTGCTGTTCTCATAACAAAAAATATATAACGAAAATGTCAAATCACGGCATGCGAAAGTCGTTCAGCACTCACGTCTGGAGAAAGAAAATAAATCAGGAGGGAAGAAAAGACCGGGAGATATCATTAATTTCCCGTCAGCATGCTTAACTTTCACTCTCTGCATTTATTTATTTATTTATTTAGTTAGTTAATGTGAAATTTAACTTGGCATTGCATTTTGCTCGGGGCGTGCAAAAAGCACCTGGTATGGGGAACAGGAGAGTGAGAGAGAGTGAGAAAAAGACAAGGATGGATGAAGCACAGAGAGAGTGAGTGGAGAGTGCTCAAGTGTGTGACTGTGTGTGTTCACGCATTAAAAAGAGATGTGCTAGTTAACTGTCCTCCTGCTGACTCTTGGCGGTGGCGCTGCTCTTTTGACATCGCTGCTTCTAAGTTCTGCAAGCATAAACAAACACTGTTACACTCAGTATGTACACACACAAACTCACACGCTCACATCTGTGGCCTAATGAGTCACAGATCTTATCATGAGCTTTCTTCTGCCTGAGGCTGGCACATCTCTTACCCGACTTCCTTTAGCACTGCAAAATAAACACTCTAGCTTGACTTTTCTACACGGACAGGGCTGGTGTTTCACCAGCTTATAGCGTCTGCCTTCTAATTTCTCTTTATTTAAGAGGTGGCGGGAGTCACTGCGGCCACGGCCACTAAGTGGCAAAAAGACCGGCTGAGCAGCAGCGTTAGCATTCACAGTGAATGCCGCTAACACAAAAATGAGAAAGAGCTGTTGTGCGACTGACTGTACAAATTCAGAGCTATTGCTTTTCAGAAGAGAAGAGGAACTAATAGATTACTGCAATTTGCAGAGATGACTGGAATCCAGGCATCGAAATGGGTGGGAGCTCACTGAGTGATGATGTCATGCTCTGAAAACAGATGGGGGAAAAAAAACAAGCCCAGTGTAGTTGCCAATTTAGCAACATGCTAAGTTCAAGTAAGAAGGAAAGCAAGCAAACTTGTACTAAATGTGCCTGAAAACAGTCAAAAATAAATCCTATAACCTTTCACTAGACTTTGTGCTAGGTTGTATCCTCTAAACGGGTGTGATTTGAGTTCAGTTAGCTGGACGTTTCCTGGCTACACTTCGATGTCCATGGACCATTGGTTTCTGTGGTAATTTGGTTGGATCGCTGTTGAGTCCAGCTCCCTTTAGCTTGAGCCAATAATTGGCTGCTTTCTCTAAAAACACAGTCTAACTAAAAGGGGCGGGCACCAGCAGGTCACCATGCGTGTACCATAAAGGGAAGCTCAAAGCTTGATTTGTATTTACTGCAGTGGAGTAAAAGTGAATTGCATTCCCCACTTGTAGGGGGAGCCCATAAACAAACAAAACCAGTTCTCACATAATGCTTTAAAAAACACTTAAAGTCCTCTACAGAGAATTTGTTCACTGGCTTCCTCTAGGAAAATCAGCAAAACATGAAATTTGAACACTTGCATATGAGTATGTGACCCACATACTGTATAAAATGTGCCATGAATATGTACCATATGTAAAGGTTGCTCAAATTCTGTCCCTCGATGCCTCAATGCTGAATCCTGCAAATAATCAGTAATTACACATTCAACTGTGCAGAGGCGTGTCCTCTTTAGAGGATCTGCTCATCAGCATATCAGCAAAACATGTCATTTGAACAGGAGAGCCTAAATCTTTCCATACAGCTGTAAGTAAGCCCTTGCCTTAATGACTTCCTTAGTCCTGTCAGGTAAGGATTAAGGTTGTTCCTTCCATTTTGGCCCACTCTTCCACAAAACCCACCCCCAGTTTATGGGAAGTTGGCTCACATGGACAGGAATTCAAGAGATTGCTGTAATTCTTACTTGACAGGACTGACACTGTTATTAAGGCAGGGGGCCTAACTAAAATAGGATGGTGCATGGTGGTCTTATTAGTGAAATTGAACACTTGTGCTCAATGACATTTCCAATAGAAAAAACATTCCTTTTACTCCATACTTTTTCATATAGATCTTTAAAGGACTCATTATAGACATCTAAGGCTAGAAGTTGTAAGCATTTGTTTGTTTTACAGCATTCCATTGTTGATTTGGCAGTTAATTTGGATTTAGTTTTAGTCTATTAACTTATTTAGTACTTAGTCTACTAACTAAAATGTACAATAGTCAAAATCCTAGTCATTTTGTTATTGTTTAGTTATGGTAAATTAAAAACATTCTGTCTCTGTCTTATCTCTGTGCATGTTTTACGTTTTTTAAACAGTGTCTGTACTTTAAAGACACCCCCTTACCATTTGCAGCAGCGAGTCCAGGTATTTTGAAAAGTTATAAAGGTTGAATAAATATATAATATAGAAATATAGAAGTTCTCAGTTCCACAAGGATTCAGAAAATGTGAATGTTTTTAAAAACATTTTGGGACATTGTTCGTGAGCGAGAGGAGGCTGAAATGCAAAACTCTCAGTCTTTCACATTAGCAATAAGACCTTTTAGGCATTCTTTAATTTGGAGGAACCTCTTAAGGTGATTTGAAGAACCTTCAAGGAACCGTTTTCTTCTAAAAAAACTTTTCTTGAAGGTTCTTCAAAGCATCTTAAGAGGTTTCCCCACAGTTTCAAATTAAAGAAAGTTTAACAGTGACATACTGATATTTTACTCAGATGCTGTAATGATATTGCTAATTCACTTAGTAGATAGATTTTTTAAAATTTCTTAAATTTAAGTAAATCTAATGTGGCACACTGTGGATGCTTTGTTTTTTGTGCAGATTCATATCAGTGTAAAAGAAACTGCCCTGAATGAGCAGTGTTATATTCTATATTATATAATCACCAGTACATAATACACTTTTATGGGTGATCCTAATGAGAGCATGACACAATTATTTAATACACCCCCACCTCAGTTGATCTTCAGGGACACATAGTGTAAGCGTAATTATATGGCTTATTTTACCATACCATAGCAATCCAATTTGGAGAGCTAATCCTAGCAAATAAGCCTAACAGTAAACTGTACCTGATTCTCTTCTATTTGACTTTAAGCCATTGTTTATCATTACAAATGTTACATTTTACTTTGTTTCCCTCTTTGTTCAATGTAAAGTAGAGCCAGGCTAATATTGTGTGTTGAAGGATGCATTTTTCTGTCAAGCTGTCTAGAGAATGACAGCAGAATATCTCACACTCATTCAAAAGCCAGTCCAAAGCTTTGGAGTCAACTCTCAATTCCCAACTGCCTGGAATCAGAGATCAGCTCGGATCAGCTCTTTTTGGTATCGACTCGCAGCCCTGACAGCATCTCGCCTGTGATTTTAAGTGATTTAAGTGAGTGTCTGTGTGTGCTTAAGGCTCTTGAAGATTGTTCCTTACACTTATTCTTAACACAGCTTTGACTTAGAGTAGCGACTGCAGAACCATTTTGTGATGAGGCTGTTTAGCCATTACTGTTGTTTTGGTCAAACCACAATTTCTAGTTCAGCTTGAAGCAAAATCACATTTGCATTTTATTATTTACATAAATTAAAATAAAGCAGAACTATGTTTGTAGTGAGCTTGTTCCCGTGAGTGAGGTTGCCCGGCAGCGTCTTGCTTGTTTTCTTGAGTGCCTTGTCCTTGTGGTGTTCCTAAGGGATCTATCTTGGGGTCAGGTGCATTTTTGTTTTGGAGAGAAATAATGCTGGGTATAAAAGGCTAACGTGAAGCTGCTTTTTTCTAGAGGCTCAAGGGGTAGAGCTCCAGGAGAGAAACAAGAACGAGAGGCCATTAGTGGCTCAGTACGTATGGGCCTATAGGCTATGGAGTCTGTGGAGGAGGAGGAATGAGAAAGAGCTTCCGAAGCAAAACCCCGACAGCAGCATTGCAAAGCCTCACTCTGCTTCAATTGCTCTTTTGTTCCCAGGATCTCCTTTACATATCATATTTTGAACAAAATGCACTCAAGCTTTCCACTATAACTGTTTAAATGTAGCTCTGCGTCTTCTCACAGGCATGAGGAAGATGCATTACGACAAATACTAAATGTTTCACATAGAAATTTGTAGAACTTTCCATCCCAGCGCGGCCTTTACCAGGCTATTTTTGTTGCATTTTATATCCATTGTTCTGTTCAGCAGGATTACTGGGTCTGAGCCAGGCTTTTTATATGGCAGTGGGTCGAAGGAGCTTATATGAGTTTCAGAACTGAAACCTGTAACTTTTGGATATGAGTTCTCGGAATCCAGGTATAAAAAAGAGGGAACCAGTACATAGAGATTATTGTAATTGGGCTGACAAGAAGGCAGGAAACAGTGTTTTGTTTTTTTGTTTTTTTTTCCTCATTTAACAGTGGGCATCGATGGTAATTAGCAAAGCTTTCAGGTTGCTCATAAATGGATCTGCTCAGCATGTGCTCAGCCAGTTTAGACCTTTTTCAGTATCAACAAAAATTTAGGCAGACAGTTTCTTATCACATTCTGCAGTCCACATAGATGATTGTGAACAGCCCTGACTAACAAAGTCCTTTTTTAGAGATTACTGGGAGCTTTATAGCTTTTATTTTTTAAGGCAAGACGCCACAGGCAGACATAACAATTTTGGTCCTGTCTACCATTTTTCAGATGTTTGGATAAATTGCTCTCTTAAACTGTAATCACAGGAGTGCAAGAGTGCAAGACTCAACAGAAATATGTTCATTATAGTGTGTTTCGTCATTTTTCTATCCATTTACACATAACTGTACTTTCCAAAAGTTAGCAACTTTACTGAACTTTTACCAAGGACTCAGACCTCAATTAGACAACAAGACAAGCCAATCATATTCACCATTAGTCTTGGACATGGAATTTGGCCTCAGCCTTCAACTAATCCATGCAGTGAACACACACATACACACTAGTGAGGGTGAACAATGGCAGCTTGCCAAGCCAATTAGCTTGTTATAAGGACAGCGTGGGCTCCTCTAAGCAGCTGCCTAGATGATTATTGTCTATTATTTCAAAAAGAAATTCAATTGTAGTGTCTCACCGTAATTTGTTTAATTCATTTTTGTCCTTATATATAAATCTGTTTATAAATATTTTAATCTAATTTTCATTTTATGGGTCATAACCATGGCTAAAAACCACATATGAGAATGGATCCTTGTTCGTAGATGTTCCTGCACAATGAAATTCCATGACTGCAATAGGCGCTGTTCTTCTCCACCTGACTGTTTGTATCCAAGCGAAATAAATAAATGATAAACGGAGTAACCTAGGCCCTGTCATTTTGCAAAAACACACAAAGGAAAAAGGTACTTTTGTAATTGTGCAATTGATCCACAGTTCGAATAGAATTCTTCTTTGTAAAAGCAGAACAGGGATAATGAGCCCCTTCCCAAAACAACCCCGGAATCGACCCTGGGTGCGGATTTATCTATTCAGGACAAGTCTGAAAATGCCCTTAGATGTCATTTGCTTATTTGCATACGACTTAATGTAGGATTAGTGTTAAACCAATCCTGGTCCAGAAGCACCCAAGATCCTCACGTTTTAGTGCCCACACATATCTGATTGACTATTTCAAATCATCAGCTATTTAACCAGACTTTCACAAAAACAGTTGGTGTGTCAGAGCAGAGAAAGCGGTGAAATGTGCAGTAAAGTGGTGGTTGATGTTTTCATGACTAGTTCTTTCAGGTTCCTTGATCAATCTTTTAGCATGCAAGGGTTCATGAAAGGCAAGATGATCCTCAATCTCATCTTGATCAAATCCACTAAAAGCTGCTGTCAGGTAAAAAAATCATTGTTTCTTTTTCTTTAGACGCTTTAAAATTTCAGAGCTTTTAGAGGTCATCTCTTTGTCCTTGCTCTGATGAGCAGATGTAATCATGATCGTCATAGCATTACATGCTCTGTTAGGCCCAGTAAGGCCTTTATGATCTATGAGGTTGGCCCAGCAGGACAGCAGATCAATACTGCTTCTCCTTCACATATTTTGCTTCAAGTAAAATGCTTCGATCCTTGTTCCAGTTCTGAAACTTTATGGAGTGGATTTTTTTTGCGTTTGGCAATGTCAAGGAGTTCAGGATCAGACCAGTATTTCCAATAAAATACAATCATGTGAACAAACAATAATAATAATAACCACCAAGATGTGGTAAGACAAATTTGTATCTCTGAAAAGCTAACTTTAACCCTTTTGCAAGCATGATCCCACCACTATGACTGGTAGGATGCAAATGCTCAGCAAAAGACATTCAAACTCAAAACAACTTTAATTTTATTAATTCATCAAATACACTTGCTGACATGTCTTCCCACAACATGCAGCGCATCCCTAAAACACTGGCAAAACACTCTGTTATCTGTGTCAATTGTAATTCCCTTCTGGCTGGTCTTCCTATGCATTCCATCCGGCCCTTGCAACTGATCCTGAACATGGCAGTGCAACTTCAGCCATATAACTCCTCTGCTGTGTTCTCTTCACTGGCTTCCTGTAGCTGCTGCCCGCATCAGATTCAAAACCCTGATGCTGGCCTACAAAGTCAAGAATGGACCAGTCCTTCCATTTTTGATGGCTGATCTGTACCAAAAGCACATTGTGCTTCAAGTATGGCTCGGCTTGACCCATCATCCTTTAAGTTGCACAAAAGACAAGCATCCAGAGTTTTTTTTTTTTTTGTCCTGGCACCTAAGTGGTGGAACGAACTTCCCGTGGCATAGTCGCTTGCTGTCTTCAAATGCTGATAAAGATCCATCTCTTTTGAGAGCACTAAAATCAGCACTTCTCACTTAGCACTTATTAGGGTTTAGGATTGTACTCATGTCTTACTTGATTTGTTTGACATTCAGGCAAAGTTAGTACATGTTGGGTATTGTGTATCTAGGTATCCATACTGACTCTTGTATTTGGCAGCATCTATCTTGAGGTGTCTTTTGGATTCTAGCCTATTCAAACTAGCTAAGAATATTAGAAAAAAAGTAACCAGTGCAGCACTTTTGTAAGTTGCTCTGAATTAAAACATCTGCTAAATGCCTTAAATGTAGATGTAAATGTGAATGTAATTGAAGTTAATCACTCATACCGGCTGCTCGTTTAGGTTAAAACATGTTTCTACATCACCTATTTTTACCTCTTCACTTGCTAAACAGTGTTTGCTAACATGAACATGGCCAGCAGCAATAGTCAAATAGGTTGTTGCATGCAAGCGATGATTGATTGTTAATAATGAGCCCCACGTATGCCAAGAAAAACCTTCCCATGTCATTACACTGCCTCCAGCAGCTGGGACTGGTGACGCATGGCAGGCTATGTCCATGGATTCATGCTGTGGGTGCCAAATTCTGACCTTACTGTCTGTGTGCTTATGTAGAAATGAAGTCTTCAGACCAGGCTAAGCTGTCGGATTTTTGAGTCTGTGTCCACTGCAGCCTCAGCTTTCTGGTCTTGGCTGACAGAAGTGGAAGTCGATGTGGTCTCCTGCTGTTGTAGCCTATCTGCCTTAGCGTCCGACATGGTGAGCATTCCAAGATGCTTGTTTGCTCACCACAATAGTACAGAGTGGTTATCTGAGCAGTGGTTATTACGTGGTTGGTGTGGCGCAACAGATAACACCACTACCTGCCACTGAGCTACCACACCATGTGGGAGACTGGGGTTCGATTCCCAGTTGGGGTGACTATGCTGTGCTACACCAATAAGAGTCCTTGGGAAAGACTCCTAACACTATGTTGGCCCACCTGTGTAATACGAGTAACCTTGTAAGTCGCTCTGGATAAGAGCGTCAGCTAAATGCCACAAATGTAAATGAGCAGTCGGGTCATTTTCTATTGACCTCTCTGATCAACAAGCCATTTCTGTCTGCAGGACTGCCGCTCACTGGATGTTTTGTCTTTATTACACCATGCTGAGTAAACTCTGAAATTCACAGGAGAACATAGCAGATATAGAAATACTCATACCTGCCTATCTGGCACCACAATCAATCACAATCACTGAGATCTTATTTTGCCCCCATTGTGATTGTTGATGCTGCTGGACAGCATCTGCATGGATTTAAGCACTGCACTGCTGCTACACGATTGGCTGATTAGATCGTTGCAGGAATGTGTAGGTATAAATACATTCATTCCCTATAAATTACTTGGTGAGTGTACATGAAGAGGAAATTATAAGGATCAGTGATTTCCAATATCTTGCTTTCCTTCCTCTGAAGGCTCATTTTGAGCAACATTCAAAGCTTTGTGCACAGCCAGAAAAAAAAAGAAAAAAAAAAGTGTGGTTAGCTTGTCAACATGATGAGGGATGCTGAAATATTCCAGAAGAGGAGAATGAGGCTGTGAGACATCAGTGGCTGTGAGACGGTGTCATCAGAAAATTGCTCTTGTTGTCTGGACCGGAGTGCTCCCACCTGCTGCATTATGCATGCTGCTGGCCGACGTGAGCCGGGAAGTGCGGTGAATGCGACTCAGCGGGCCTGGGAGAAGCACAGCAAATGAGAGGGAGTCACTGATACAAAGCCTGCGTGTCGGGACTTCTCCTGTGGTTGTGTAGGTGTTTTGTTTTTGCTTTTAACTGAGGTTGCTGAGTAGGTAATTACAGTTTCCCACTGTAATGCACGCTGCTCTCAGCTTCTGTTGTACTAAAGTGGTCTTTCCCAGTCCTGCTTTAGATCAACAGAGGTAGAGGTAGTAGGCTGACACTGCACATTTGAAGAAATTCCCAAAACAGTTAATTCAGCTGCTTAGTCAAGTTCAGTGAACATGTCACATTTTACACAATTTCCCCCCTTACTTTACATGTAGAACATCAGTCAAGACATGTCTGGTATCTTGTATAGTTTTGCAGGAGAGCCGTAATGGCAAGTGTAGGTAACAAGTAATGGATGCTTATAGCTATGGATTAGCATACAGATTAGTGTACGTCTAAATCATTATATAGTTTTAAACTGTATCAACTTGTTTTATAGATGACACTATGTCATACAGGTCAGAAAACACACAAACACACATACACACATATATATCTAGTGCCAAATCTCTTGCCTGATCAGCTATATTTAGAAAAAGGGCAAAGTGAGATTTTCCACTGTACTATTTCTTTAACAACCACTTAAAGAGGTTGAAATTGCTCTGTTGGGGACAAAAAAGCACTAAAATGTGCAGTGTTTCAGACCCCAGGAGCAGGATAAGGAAATGCTGATCTAAAGCAAGATCAGGTTCTTTTATTTTCTCCTGCCGAAATGGATGTGATTGCCATATGGAGGTAAGAGGAGCTGCTCCTAGAGCAATACTTAAAAGCTTTTACTGTTTGTGATCCATGTACATGTCATGTAGGCTGTGTAGGTGGACAAAGAGCTTTCTGCAGTGTATGCTGAAGGGTGCAAAAGTCTTATGTTGTGAGTGGAATAGGACCCTATAACACTGGATGAGTGTGTTTCTTGGTTGTTTCTGTGGCTTTGGTCAGTGTACATGAGTTTCTTGTACTTGTATATGGTTCACTGTTTATGTGTGTGTGTGTGTGTGTGTGCGCAAGTGTGTAATTGATAGTGACTTGTGGTTAAGTGGCAGTGGTCTGTTGGCGTGTATGTGTATAGCTGGTATTGTGATTCCTATCCACTATCACAGATGTACCACACGCAAGTCATAGCAGCCACAAAAGACAGCGTAATACCACACTTACAGTTGAATATGATATCTCTGAACCTCAGATGCTTGGCATGAAGTCGGATTGCCATCTTCAAGGACTTGAAAGAATGGCAGCCAGGCTTGAAAGGAGCCAGCAAGCATGGTGAACAGATGTACTTTTGACACTGCTGCAGAAAAGACCACACTTATCACACAGCAGTTTAAGAGGCCCATTTCAGGGAAAATGACATTTCCAAAAATCTGTAGACACTGGCTCAGTCTGTTTCTTCTTAAAGCAAATGCATTAGTGGTCTCTTAGTACTTTTCTAGGAAGGTCTTACACTCTGTGGTAGAACGTTGCTGTGAGGAGGTGATTGCAGTTCTGGTCAGTTCTGGCTAATTAAACGCCACTCCAGCTTATTCCCAAGATATTGGATATAGCTCCATCACGCTAGAGAGTTTGGCCCCACTGCTCTGTAGCCCAATGCTGGGGGGGGGGGGGGGGGGGGGGGGCTTTAATATGTTTGACACTAGGCACATTGACTTTTGGCTTATGCACACTCATTCTACAGTGCTTTTCTATGGAAACTATATAAGCTGTGTGTGTGTGCAGTTCAGTATCTATGTCAGTGTTGGGTGAAGTGTTGACTGTGAAGTAGCTGAATTCAGTCATTGGAAAGGGTGCCTGGATAGTTTTGGACACATAGTCTGTCATTCATTACCCAGTTCATGCGGTCATATACAGTCAGGTCTGTGAGCATTTGGACAGTGACACCTCAACGTATAGATAAATGGTTAATGCCTTCCAGGATCCTCAAGGAACTTTTGGTGGAACCATTTTCTTCTAAAAATCTTCTCTTAAAAGTCCCTCAAAGCACCTTTAGAGGTTCCTAAAGGATCGTATACTTTTAACAGTGTACACCTGGTCACTTCATGTAACTAGTGTCTAGATTACATATTCTAATAAGATTTTAGCTACATGCAGGATGAATACACTTGCGTCTCTGGTTAGTCAGACTGAAATTTGATGTATGGAATGGAATATGCAAATTTGCTTGTTGAGCAGCAATTATTACTGGTGTTTCGGTCATACTGGGTGGGGTTGTGGTTGTTAAATCTTGGAAAGAGGCATGCATTTACACTGCTATAACATGTGGCTCAAATGTGTCTCTGGCCACCTCCTGAAGTGGTTGGAGTAATGGGATTATATCTGGTTTGACTGCAGCTTGGGTGATTTTACACTTGCATTTTTATGTGGTTTGGCCTTATTCTCGTAATCAAGACGCATGAAGTGACCAGGTAAAAATCATTGTGTTTGTGACTTCCCAAAAAAACTGCATATTTACATGTATCTGCTTATTCATAGCCAACGTTGTTCTAGCCCTGCCTACTCAAATCAGACTGTGTTTACAATAGGGCAAAATACAGGCATGCTGATCAAAAAGAAATCATTGATGTACAGAAAAAAAAGACACAGTAACAGGAATAAAAAATAACCTAATTTTAAGGGATAAAGAAAACTGGAAAAAATCTAAAACATCTAAAAAATATTTTTGTGTTTTTGTTCATGGGCAAAATGTTAAATGGAAGAGAATGCAGAATAGGGGTCTTTTAATTGTGGAGTCCGAGTGCTTTAATCCAGCCGTTATCCCGCTCAGGGAAAATGGAAATGTGTGTTATCTATAGTGAAATACCCTTCACCTGCCCAGCACAGTACTACAATACATATTCATGGGGTCCGTTAATTATATGTGCACAACTTTGTCACCTTGCTGAGGGAGAGAAGAGAGAGAGAGAGAGAGAGAGAGAGAGTGAGTCAGACTGAAATAAGTGGACCCTGCCACATTCTCCATGCATATTTAACTAAGACCTACTTCAGCTACATAGACGATTCTTTCTCTCCCTATTCTGTCACCATCAGAGAGCCTGCTCCAAAGAGGATTGAGTAGCAAAAAAAAAAGTGTGTTATTATGTGTGCGTGTGTGCGTGTGTGTGTGTGTGTGTGCATGGGTGTGTCCTTCCCTTCTCTCGGCCTGTCGTGTTAGATTTATCCTCATTGGAAGTCTTTTGATGACTCCCCTCTGATCTATTTCGTTGGGGAAAAAAAAGATAAATTGCACCACTGAGCTCTTTCTACTTGAGTAAAATTGAGCGAAATGAATGGGCCGCAGAAGAGATGATAACACATGCGCATGCGTTGGTGTGCTGTGATTGGTGCTGTGGGTGAAGGTCATTCGATGATGTATGTTGCATCCCTAATGTGTGAGCAGTGCTTTACGTCAGCCATTCTGTTCAGCATTCATATAAGGATGTTAGATGCAACCATGTGTGTGTGAGTGTCTGTTTGTTTTTGTACATTTTCAGGACTAAAGTGTCCTGGCTATTACAGTGGACATTGAGTGGGCACAGTGTTTAATAACTCCAGCAGCACTGCTGTGTCTGATCCCCTCAAACCAGCGCAACACATACATACTACCGCACCACCACCATGTCAGTGTCACTGCATTGCTAATAATGACCCACCACTCAAATAATAGCTGCTCTGTGGTGATCCTGTGGGGTACTGACCATTAAAAGGAGTGAAAGGAGGCTGCCAAAGTATGCAGAGAAACAGATGGACTACAGTCTGCAATTATAGATCTACAAAGTGCTCCTGTATGGGAGGTGGAGCTGATATAATTGGTTGAGTTTATTCCAAACCAGCGGTGCTCATAATATTTGCTAGAATTGTGTATATGACGCGCGGCCTACATGGTTGTGGGATTGATGGTTGTGTGGTTAGCGCTGTCTCATCAGTTTTGTTTTCTGGATGTTGAAGCTGCATATAAAACTGGAAAGCTGCAAACAGCACAAAGATCTGTGACTGCTGACTTTGTAGGAAATCCATTGTATTATTCAGCCGTGCTTAGAAGTTTACATACACTCATTATGGCAGTGGATGTCATGGCAGTATTGAGCTTTAATTGTTGTTCTTATTTAATTTCCTGGGGTAGAATGAGTATTAGAAATAAATGTTTGTCATTTTCAGAGGTTTTCTGACATCAACACAATGTCTTAACAAAATGCATAAATTATATTTATTTATTTAAAAATATCAAAAGTGCAACTGGATGTCAATGGATTGATCAACATCTAGAGTACAATGGGGAGGTCAGCAAAAATTTGAGAACGATTGTCGAGAGTTACACAAATAGACCCAAAAGACCCAAACTGAGAGTAATGTGGTTAGGATGGCCAGGAACAATCCAACCCAAGAACACTGTTTTGCTGCTTGTGGAAATGATAACTAGCACAAAGTTGCTCCATCATAAATGGTTATTATTGTGGTTGTGGAATGGATAAAGCAGGCTTACCTTATGTGTTTGTATATATATATATATATATATATATATATATATATATATATATATATATATATATAAATATATCTTCTGTATGTCTTGTTAATGTGACATGTGGCCTTCATGGTTGTGTGAATGATGAGTTAATTTAGTTTCATTCATTCTCTTTTCTGCTAAGGTTTGGTGGAGCTGCATAAGGACTACAGGCTGCTCTTCTCTATAAGGTAAGAGGATTCCTTTTGTTACGATTGCCACTGTGTGTACAACACATCTACTACTCTTTCTCTCTCTCTAATTACCTGCGAGGTTGTGATAGTAACAGAGGGCTTGGTCTCCGAGCTGTGGACAACCCTTAGTGTGTGTTTGGCCTGTTGCCTGGTTACCCTGGCCGTGGAGGCCGTTACTGCAGGCAGGGCTGGTTGTGGCCGGAGGTAATGGCTGTCAGCGGAGCCGCTCAAAGACCTCCAGGGAGGCAAGAAAGCCACTGTAAACAATTTCTCATAAGCAGTGGGGAAAAATGCTCCAGGTACTACACATTCAGTATTGAGAAAAGCAGTACGAGCAATTAGTGGTTAATTTCATTGAAATTCTGTTTTTTTATTTCAAACTGTAAATAGAATTTTGAAGAGAGGGATGAGGAAATCTTTTATATTGAGCCTTAAGTACACTACACAACTTTTAAAGTTGTAGCAGATTCTACATTGCTGTCAGGATTTGATGGCATTCAGTGACAAGAGCACTACATTGGATCATCCTCAACTCCTTAAGTGATCCCAGGGTGGATGGGACGTCTTCATTCCAGAAAACACAGTCCCACTGCTCCACATAGCAATGATAGGGGGGCTTTATACCCCTCTAGCCCACGCCGAGCATCAGGCATGGTGGCAATAGGTTTATGTTTATCTGCTCCAGAGAGTCCTGTTATTATATTGGCAGTACTTCTCTAAAGGAACTAGACAAGCTATGCGTGTGTGTGTGGATTTGCACATCTGTGCCAGCAATTGGTAAACTTAAAGTATCTGAATGCACTCATTAGAAGGGGTGTCCACAAACATGAGGACATATAGTGTATGTTAAAAAAGACTGTATGGGACTGAATAATGCATATTAAATTAGAAAAGAATACAAACTAGGTTTCAGTAGTGGTCTCATAGCCCACCGTATCTCCACAGCTTCTCACACAAACATGTGGTTTGAGTATCGTGGCTTGCCATGGCAACAGGCAGCCGAGGTTACTTAGGTCAAAGGACGCTCCATTTGGTTTGCATCAGTGAAAGGCACGGAGGGCCATTATGAATGGTTGGCCTGGAAAGCTTTTAACGGAAAACACTGTTTACACCATTTATGAGATGCTGAACTGCATTCTGGGACTTGTTGATTTGCACGATTTGATGTGAAATTCAGGTTTGAATGCTAACATCTGTTTTGTTTTCTCTGTATCTTTGTCTCTCTTTTTCTAACACACACACACACACACTTTTAAGATTGTGTGGCTCTGATAGATTCGAGGGCTAATGCAGGCTGCAGTGGCACTGCTACGCTGTGTTACTGAACTGATCCATCAATCCCCCCTCACTCACACACACACACCTACACACACCCCAATACACACACATTGTTAGGTCGTCTTGCAGAGCTGATCCATCATGACTCTCCTGTATGGAGCGGTGGACTGGTAGAGAGTGAAAAGTGATTAAGGCTGGCAGACTCATTATACTGTGTGTATGTTTGTGTGTGTGTGTGTGTGTGTCTCTGTGTGTGTGTGTCTGTGTGTGCATGCAATCACCCACTCCAACACACACCGAAGCCAACTGACAGAGTGACACTCTAGCATTAAACCTGCAGGGGTTTAGCCAGCAGGGTATTGCTGGAAAGCCAGGGAGAAAAAAAGAGCAGGGGCAGGTGTGTCGTTAGTGTAACAGCTCAGAGACGACTGTCTGTGTACTGAGGAATACTGCAAACACTGGGTTAAACTACAACTGGCTTTCTAGATCTTAGCTCTGTCATTATTGTTATTGTACAGTGATATGACAAGTTTGGCCACCCCTGGTCAAATGTAATGTATTGTTGATTTTGTCGTTTTGGATTTTTCTCAATTTAGTCATTGCTAATTCACACCCACTAGCTAGGACTGCCCCTATCACATGAAGCTATCAGTGCTAACAGGTTGAAGACCAGCATGTGAAGACATGTGACGTGCCTATTTTCCAACTGTGGCGAATGCAAAGCCACTTCACAACTAAACACGCTTAGAGGAGAATGCTATCTGCCAGTTCTGTTACATCATCTAACCAGAAGCCCACGCTGGTTAGCATTGATGTGAGAGATGGGTGAGAGGGAGGGCCATCGTACCCATCCAGAGAGAGAGAGAGAGAGAGCAAGAGAAATTGATGGATGGCTGTGGCATCACTGGGGATTGAACTTGAGATCTCCCAATGATCTGGCCAACGCTTAGACAGCTGGGTCACTGGGCCATATTGTTTGTTTACCAAGTGTAAACAAGTATACAACCTCTACAGAGCACACATTTAAGCAGTGATACACAAGAGGGAGTGCAGTAATGATATTGGCACTGCTGTACGAAGTAATGGGATTAAGATAACCGGTGACGGTTATGTTACCTACCTATCTATCTACCTAGCAACAATTCTGATGAGAATTGCTCTGTTTTAAATTCAGTGACTGCGTTTAGTGGATCTGTTTTAATGCCATTATTTATTATTATTACTTAATATTATTTTATGTTGTCAGTCTGTTACTTGTATAATTATTACATTGCTATTCTGTTATGGCTGGTGTTTCTGTCTGGCTTCATATGTGGTGAAATAAAAGCTTCTATAAGAGCACCATTATCATGTAATATTGGCACTCTTAGAATGTCTCTCAGCCAATCACATTGCGGGGTTGAAACTAACTGTGGGATTATAATGGACAGTTGTTTGGACTTTTGGACCATTTATAATGGACTGCTTATTTACTTATAAACAAATAAAGTATGAGGTGTGGCAAGTAGAGCAGGACAAAGCCTACCACTGTATTGAGAATGTATTTAATTATTTCCACAAGCAATGAGCAACAAAACAGGCTTTTACAGAACATATTAGTACGATTTTAACTGGCTAGAGTAGTTAAGATAAGATAAAAAATATTCTGAAAAAATGAAAAAAAAATGATTCTGCTATCCCTGCCATCTCGCCATCGTTGGAAGCTAGCTAATGCTGAGCTAAGCTAGCAGAACTACACCAGAAGCTGAAAAACAGATGTGGGCTTGTGCATGCAGCTGCCTAACTGACCCAATTACCATAATTACATGTGTAAGGAGCAGTTGTGGTTCAACTCTACAATAGCCAGTTTAAATGAGAGGGAAAATGATGGTTGTTTGTTTAATTCCAACTCTCAAGAGCCTGCAAGTCTCGTCTGTGTGGCCGTGTTCATCGATAAGCCTCCAGCAGTGTGTGTGTGTGTGTGTGTGTGTGTAAGTGGCTTTTTTCCGATTTTCTTTTAAAACGTTACCTCCGTTCCATTTTTAATTCCCCTCTCTTGCGAGGCTCAAACTTTTTTCCAAGAAACGTAGCTGACTCTGAATATTAGCAGTCTCTCCGACTACCTTTGTTAGTTAGTGGGAGAGCCGTTGGGCTGTATCTCGGAAAAAGTCTTTGGTGTCCAGAAAACAAAGACCATCTGTTTGTTTTGATCTATTTCTTATCAGCCTCTCGCGCTCCCTGCCTCTGTTGTCTACTTCCAAGGAAAAGCCAATCAAGAATACCCTTTTCGCTCGTTTTTCTCATCCACTCAGGCCAATCAAGTAAGCTGAAGTTGCTCTATTGGGGAAGATCTAAGAGAAAAGGAGAGAGAGAGTTGCGCTTTAAAGGCAAGTGAGATACACAGAATCGCCTTGTTCTCCTGTGCCTCTCCTGGTACCTTGTTAAATGCCAGACCATCTGTCCTTATCACTTCTTAATTTAAACAAATATCTTCTGAGGCTTGATGGGATTGATATGAAAGAACACCTTCAACAGTAGTAGTTGGTTCTGGATTCATACTTGCACAGCGCATTAGCAGCAGCCATTAGAAAAACACATTAGGACATTCCCTAATCAGATCTGCACTCTCTGGACATTATATACATTAGGGATGCACCGATCTGATACTAGGTACAAAATTAGCTGGAACGTATCGGATAATTAGGCGAGTCCTCTGGACCGGTCCATTTAATGAGACCGATTCCTGCACCGCTGGTATTCTAGGCCTCCTAATTCAGGATCAGAGTACATGAAGCACATGTCATACATGCAATATTTACTCTTTCTAACCAGCACGGTTAGCACCTCGACCAGTCATCAACTCTGCAAGTAATCCAGCTCAAGAGTCTCTGCCTCAGTTTAGTGAGTGATCAGGGTCAGCAGAGTTGACCTGACCTGTTTTTACTTGCATAATATGCAATATATTCCCTGTAATGGCTGTTTTTTGTGAATTCTGAACACAATGAACATACCTTGTGAAACGTCTGTTTACAGAAAAAAGATTAGGTGCTGTGAGCTGAGTGAGAATCTGAGTTTATGGGGTCATAATTTTAAGTTATCAAGTCTTCTCTCCTCTGCTATTCACATTCAGCAGCCTGCTCTGTTTACTCAAGAGCAGTGCAGGGAGTAGCGCCAGAAGCCCCAGCCCCAGAACTGTCCAGTGTCCAAAATCAACAGTTTCCTTTTTTTTTTTCATGACATATCAGTAGATTCTAAATTTAAATCCCCTGTCTGCATTTTTTACAAGCCACAGCTTTGCTGTTTCTGACATTTTTCAGTGATAGGGAGAGACAGACTATGATCAGACTATGATCAGATTATGATCAGACTATCAGACTATGTTTGATGGTTGTTAAACACCAGACCACATTTGTGGTTGCTATGGTATCCTGCATAGTTGCAAGAAAGCTTCGGGTGTACTAGCATCATGATAACATAAAACTCTTGTGTCCGATCAAAATGCTGTTTACAAGCTGACCAAATTTCAATCAGACCAAACATTATTTAAGTTTAGAAGTATATATATGTACATAGATAAGCTATAACATTAAATCCTCTCCAATATTGTATAGGTCCCTCTCATGCCACCAAAACAGCTCTGACCCATTGAGACATAAACTACACAAGACCTCTGAAGATGTCCTGTGATATCTGTTATTGCCAAGGATGGCACATGGGGCCTCCAAGGATGGCATCAGTGAGTCTTGGGCTCCCATGACCCTGTTGCTGGTTCATTGGTTGTCCTTTCTTGGACCACTTTTGGTAGTTGCTGATTACTGCATACCGAGAACGCCCCACAAGGTCTGTTGGTTTGAAGATACCATCACATTTCGGCCCCTGTCAAAGCTGCTCAGATCCCTTTATTCCCCCTTCCCACTATTCCTTTTATTACAGCTTAATTATCAGTCTTTTTAAATATGCTACAGTTCTGTTCATCATTTTGTACAACAAATTATTTACAGCTTTTAAGTGTCCTCCTAATAATTTAAAACCTGTGAAGGTGCACAGGACTACGCATTATGATAGATCTATACATGTGCCTGCACTGGTTTTAAGTTGTAAGTCAGATTGATTATGTAAACAATTATTCGGGGCCATTTGAAGGCTTGCATGTGTTTATTAGTTGTTATGTTCACCGCCCTGCACATTTCAATGGGGATTTATGTCTGCGGCCTTGAGAGAGGCCGAGAAAAATTGAGGGATGGAGGAAAGGGAGGGAGTGGGAGGAAGGTGTCTGAATGACAGGAAGTTGGCTCGACCAGCGTCGCCCTGCCCCAGGGGGTGGCCTAAAGGCATGAATCAAAACCGGGCAATTGTTCCTTCACTATTGCTGCTATTGTTTTTCACATCCATCAAAAAGAGAGATGGTCGCCACAGCTAAACTGCCTGACCTTGTCATCTGACCAAAGAAGTGGGCATGATCACCAGGTTCCTTTTATGGAAATGAACAGTAAATAATGGCTATGAACATGGTAAGCTATCTCTTCCTGGTGTTAGACAACCATGAGCTTGAAGCTGTTTTGAAAAGTAATGTAGAAAAAGGAATCCTATTACACTTAGATAGCTAGAGGCCCGCATTTTTTATTTTGGGTTTCAGGTCAGACACAATTACAATTTCCTCACATTAGAAGTTGTTTAGTCCAATATCTAGAAACCTGATGCTGTGATCTCATGCCTCATCCACACGTATCCAGACATTTGTCTAAACATAGATTTCTCTTCCTCCATTTTTAGAAATATCGGTTAAACTGCTTGTGACCATATAAAGTATTATTTTGAAAACATCTTAGTTTATGTGTTATTTTGCTTAAAAAAAAATAGTCTATGGTTTATATAATTACCCAAAACAAACAAACATGTGACTTCTGCTTTTGATTAAACCCCTTAATACTTCAGGCCTATTACACATTAAGGTGTATTACGAAGTAACTATACGGACTTCTGTACAAACAGGTGGGACTATTCTTTGGTAATAAAAGTTTGTAATTGTTTTTTTAAGAATTAATGGGTTTATTCTGCACCAATTTGAATTGATCCAAACAGGCTAGTCTGTGTAATCAATGACAAACTATCATTCTAGAATAGTTGATGATTTCCGGTCCTGGTAGGCCGACTTCCTGCAAATGTCATTGTTTAATTTGACTCATCACTGAGTTATCAGGTGTCTTTAATGTCTTTTATGTCCAGAACTGTTAACCCCTCTTCTAGGAGAATGGCTAAGGCAGGTCCCTCACAATGCATTTGCCAAACTGATATACTGTATTTGCTTGTTTGTATTT
Organism: Salminus brasiliensis; assembly: GCF_030463535.1. Classification (NCBI taxonomy): domain Eukaryota; kingdom Metazoa; phylum Chordata; class Actinopteri; order Characiformes; family Bryconidae; genus Salminus; species Salminus brasiliensis. The sequence continues at coordinate 14,434,960 of NC_132891.1, forward strand.
TCCCCACACTAAAAGTGTGTGTCCAGTACAAGTTCATCTTCAGTACATACTCCTAACTGGCTTATACTGTTGCTATCATACTACCATGGTCATTTCATGGCCAACATGCACAACAATCACCTGTGATGTTTATCCCCTTCTTCTGAACACTGGGGTGAGTGAGAAAAGAGAGATAGAAAGAGGGCGAGAGAGGAAGAGAGAATGAGAGAGAGAGAGAGAGAGAGAGAGAGAGAGAGAGAGAGAGAGGCCAAGAAGGAAAATTTTGTGAGCGAGGCCAATTGATTTTTTCCACCTTGCCCTTGGTGAATGAGCTGGCGGGAGAAGACAGCAGGCTTTGTCAATATTAGGCCATGTGCCACTCCAGAATGTGCATCAATGCCAAGGCGACAGCTCTCAGCCATGCCACCGGTTCCTAAATAAGGCATTGTTGGGAAAACCCAGAGAAGTGGGTCACAGATTACTTCTCATGTACGTATTTTTGTTTCTTTTGAATTTATGAAAAGTAAGCAAATGCTCATTAAGACTTTTTTTTTTGTATTTTTTGTTTGAATATAATCAATTCACATATGTGTGTGTGACATAAACATGGCCCAATACTGCATCAGTGCAGTGTAGTGCAGTGCAGAGATATAAAATGGGCAGTCTTTTCTGATGACCTTTGGTCAAGCCATGCCAGATGTTTTGAAGAAGCCATCACATGGGTTTGGCTCATGTCCATTTTTTTCCTACTTTTAACAAATCACCTTCAGAACTGACCGTTCTCTATTTGCGTAATGTATCCACCCCTTGACAGACCCCACTGTACGCCACTGTTTTTTACTTCACTTGTTATGTTATGTCTGTTATGGCTTATCCGTATGTGTGTGTGTGTGTGTGTATATATATATACACACACACCCACAAAAAATAACTGTAAACATGAAAATATAAATGTACTGTCTGCAGGAAACACAAAGTGGTATTGACACTGACATGCAGTGCGAGATGTGGTGGAAAAGGACACTAATATTGACTCAAGATACTAATTTTAGAGCAGAAGAAGCTGTTTTGTTCTCCACTTGCGCACCCTTGGGTATCATTTCACCAAAAAGAAATATGTAAGGGCTGTTTTTTCAGTGGGCCAAGATTAGCTATTACTCAAGAGGATTTCTTTTTTATGTGCATGCACTACTAAACCTAGGTGGGGCAATGGTGGGATGTTGGGAAGGTCCAAATTAGGTTTCTCTGCCAACAGTACAGAGAAAAAAGGGTGTTCGCTGCAGTAGAACATTTAGATGGAGAAACAGTTAGTGAGTCATCTGAATGCTTTTGCAGTCAGATTTAGAAGAATTACAATAAGATATGGGAGTGTTTCTTCTTAGATAAGCCAAGTTCCTCCTTTTTTTTTTTTTTTTTTTTTTTTGATGATTAGAAAAGTGGTACGATCCTCTCTGAAAAAATGACATTAACATTATAACTTCAGTAAATTGATTTTCGCTTAAGTACATGCTAATCCTTCACCAGATTCCCAAAATATTAAACATTCAACTTTAAAATGCTGTTTGAATGAGACCTAAAAGGTTCTGCTCTTGATATTCCTTTTAACCATCCAGCTAAGAACCATTTAGAACCATTTAAGAGCTGTACCAAAGTTATCGCCAGTGTTAGGTCTGCTTCTAACCTTTAGAGGCTTTTTATATGACCATATAAAAAGGGGGTGCTGTAGGGGTAGACAGTCTTCCTGTTGAGTTTTATAAGGTCACATTGGCCAAACAATGTGGTTATCTAGGTTGTCTTTTAGTCTTGGTTGGTCTGTTTGGTTGGATTTGTGTTTGGAAAATACAAGATGCATATGTTATCATATCCTACTGGCCTACTGGTCATCCGGTATCTCTGATGTATACTTTGATGATAGACTTTACTGCATTTGCTGACATGGGGCTTAGATTAATGAGGAAGAAGCACTGCCATCTAAAACTGACAGACTATCCAAACGGAAGTAGAGACCTTCAGCGCATGGGGCAGCTTTTAAACTGAAGACTGGTCAGAGACCTTTATGATATTCAGATGTCTGGAGGCAGCCTGTGCATAGTTCAGAGAAGCTGATGGAAGGAGGCCGAACCAATGGACCATTCAAGGTTTCTATTGGTTTTGTAATGGTGTCTAATGGTCCATGTAGTATTTTGTGTTTTCCAAATGAGTTGATATTGCAATGTAAGGGATCCTAATGGTTTAACAAGTGACTGGTGACTGATTCTGCTGGTTTTCATATGGGATCTAAGGGTATTCTACAGTAAACTAGCAGCCATTAATGGTAACCAAGTCAAGTCAAGAGGTTTTTATTGTCCGTCCATCTGTGTACAAGTACACAGGGTAGTGACATTACATTGCTCCAGGGCCATGAAGCAACATGGAACCAAACAGTACTATACTTCTGTTAATACAGTACTCAGCAACATTACACCATTACATCAATTCCAGCTAAGCAATTAAAATAGATCTATTGATTACAACTTTTCAATTTCTCAATGCACCACACCTCATTTGTACAGTCCTACATTAAATTAAAGCCATATTAACTGACTACAGAAAGAGTATATCACAGTTGATCATGTGACTTTACATTTTCACACAGAAAGGCAGCCATACAGCAAACGTTACTTTCCTAGCTCTGTGTAGCTTGTGTCCTTCTGCTCAAACATCCTCTTCACAGTGTGTGAAAGATGTCATATGTATAAATGGTCTAAAGAAATACTTTACAAAGGTTCCTAAATTTAGCACCTTTTCACATTCATCTTTAGGGGAAGGTGGTCATTCTGCCACCAATGTTGAAAGAGTTCCTAAAGGAAACACTGAGTAAATAAACAGGCTGATGCAGGCAAGACTGAGAAGTCTATGGTGGGAAGAGGTAAGGGTCAGCACACGAGGAGATATAAAGAAATACAAATAAAAAGGCTGATGAACAGAAACAAGGCACATTTCTTAGTTTAGGATTTCTTAGTTTGGCCACATAACTTTAGTGATCCATAGAGTGATAATGTGATGAACTGATAATGTTTTGGTCCCAGATATTACAGGACGCCTTTAGATGTTTTGTGGATCAGATCTGTTGTGTTGGCACAAAGGGGACCTACTCAGTATTAGGCAGGTGGTGCTAATGGCTATGGTTTTGACTGATTGATATATGTGAGGTATGGTGACTGTAAAAATGACTGTAAGAATGGGATAGCATCATAACGGATGTATTATGGGAAGTCTTGTCCTTCTTCTCTTCAATGAAATGAGCGAAAGAAGCATAAGGAACCATGGAGGAGCCCCTCTGGTTGAGGAGATATGCACATGCATACTAGTCGGCAGTTAAAAACCATTTAAAAAGTTATTTAAGGTGACCATTGCTTATTTGTATCATTTCAGACAGATTTCACCAGTAATTTCAACTTGTCTGCTTATTTAGCAGGTTTAAAGATCTCCACTCAAATCCATTCAAGTAGTTGTTGCCAAGATTGCTGCCAAGGGGACAAATGTACCTGTAAGGCCTACCAAATTTAAGGCCCTGTAAGGACTTGCTCTTCAGGACTGAGGACTTGCAGTGTAGAGTAAGTACACAGGACCCTAGTGACAAGTAAAAGTACAGCACACATGGCCCAGAAATAGGGTGTTGGCTTTCTGTCTTTGTCCAGAGTCTGAGGAATATGTGGTGATTTGTTGCTCACAGTTTTGTATGAAGCTGGGCAAAGTGTTCACATTTGGGTTATCACAGTGGAACCCTGGCTCAATTTGCACAGCAACTGAATGATGTTTTCAGGAAAGCTACACTGGTCATTTGGCTTGCAAGAAGAAATAGGATAAGGGGAGGTGTTTTAGTAACCCAGATACAATGCTCACATGTGTGGTCTCTGCATGCTTTGGAGTGGGATTCGTTGGTGTCAAGCTGGTGACTGATTAGGAGACTTTTCAGGATGTATGATGTGCTGAAGATACTTTGCTTGTTGTTATTGATAGTTTGGCGTGTTCTTTCAGTGTGTAGTGTATGCTGAGTGTGTGGACTGCTGTGGTGTGTGGGGGGATTCTGAGGTACATGGGTGGGCGAATCTTGAAGGGAGTTTCTTTTTAAAAATGGCAAGCTGCTGCATTAAAGACATCTCTCCCTCTCTCTCTTTCTGTCTGTCTTTCTCAACCAGCCTATCTGCCTTGCTTTTTGGAATGTGTATGTGTGTGTGTGTAGGTTGGAGGGATGGGGAGGGAGGTGTTCTTATGTGTGTGCTATAAAAACAGGATATTGCTTCTGCTGTCTAGCAGGTGATCCAGTTTCAGGCAGAATGTAAGCTTTGCTGCCAGCCATGTACAACAACCACATATTCATCACACGCAGCACCAGGCTCCACCTGCCCCCCTTGCCACTGGTACATGTTCCACTGAGCCACTGTGTGTGTGTGTGTGTCTGTGTGTGTGTCTGCGAAAGCAAGAATCCAAAGAGGATAGAAACGGTCAATTAGTCGTTGTGCCTTTTTGCCCTCATGGTGCTAGTATTTGTACAATGTATGTGTGTCTGTGTTATGTGTGTGTGTTATGTGTTTGTGTGTGTGTGTGTGTCTGTGAGGCTTTTGGGCCAGCTGTGTCCAGATGACGGGGTATTTGGCAGACAGTGTGCCGTGAGGTGACGCCAGGGCCTTAGACCATATGGCCAATCCCGTGTGTGTGTGGTGTGTGTGTGTGTGCGTTGCTTGGCAGTGTCAGGGCTCGTCAGTGCTGGGCTAATTAAGTACTGGGTATTTATTTATGCAGTTCAGCTACTGCTGTTCCACTCTAATGGCCTCATACTGACACTACAGCACTACAGAGAGAGAGAGAGAGAGAGAGAGAGAGAGAGATGGGGCGAGAAACAGACAGAAACAGAACGAGAAAAAATAAAAAACAAAGAGCTAGGATGTAAAAGTGAGAAAGTAAAGCAGAGGGCAGGAGAGAGATGGATGAACGGAAAGACGGAGAAAGAGGAGGAAAAGAGGAAGGGATAGAGAAGGAGATGGAAAGAATGGAATTAAGAGAAAGGAGGAAAGAAAGGAAGGGAGGAAAAGATGGAATCAAACAAAGAAGACTGGCACCTTTTTAATTCAATTATTAACAATTAATCAATAACGTTCTTGAGGAAAGAAAAGTAAAGAAGAGAGAGGGGTGGGGAAACACGTGGAGATGGAGAGAGGGAAAAGAGAGAAAAGGAGGAAGAGAAAGAACTGAGGAGAAACGGTTGCGCAGCTTAAGTAGTTTCCACTTCCAGGCAGTTGTTGGGCTGTTGCTATGTGGTTGCCATGGTGTTGCTTCTTGGGTTCTGTGGTGTTGCTAGGTGGTTGCTCTGGTGTTGCTTGTTGGTTGCCTGCTATGGTTCCACTGTGTGGTTACTAGAGAATGACAGATGGTTGCTATGGTGTTGCTGAGTGGTTGCTGGGTAATTGTTACAGTGTTGCTAAATTCTCGCTATGGTGTTGCTACGTGGTTGCTATGTTATCCGAGGTGGTAGCCATGGTTTTGTTAAGTGGTTGCTTGGTAATTGGCACGGTGTTGCTAGGTACTTGCTATGCTGTGGCTGTGTGGTTGCTTTCTTATGCCAGGTGGTCACTATAGTGTTGCTAAGTGGTTGCTTGGTAGTTGCTACAGTGTTGTATAGTGTACTAGCAGAGGTACCTCATATAGTGTTGCCAAGGGGGTTTCTAGGCAGTTGTTGGTTTGTTGTTATGTGGTTGCTAAGGCGTTGCTTGTTGGCTTCTATATTGTTACTAGGTGGTTGCTTTGGTTTTGCTACTTGGTGGAATAGTGTTACTAGATGCTTTGCTATGCTTCTACTGTGTGGTTACTGTGGCTTCACATGTGGTTGCTATGGTGTTGCTGTGTGGTTGCTTGGTAGTTGCTACAGCATTGTTAGGTACCTGCTATAGTGTTGCTGTGTTATCCCAGATGATGGATATTGTGTTGCTAGCATCTAGGTGGATGTTGTGGTATGCCATGTGGTATATTTGGGGTTGCTAAGTGGCTGCCAGAGTGTTCCATGATTGTGTGTGTGTGTGTGTGTGTGTGCATATACATGACTGTACACTCTTCTCTCAGTTGAAACAACTGGACATTTGTATCTCTCTCTCTCTCTCTCTCTCTCTCTCTCTCTCTCTCTCTCTCTCTCTCTCTCTCTCCTGCTGATAGCATAATTGCTTTAATAGATTCCGGTGGTGATAAAGGCTCTCCACTTTAGGCTAATGAAGTAGCGGGGAGCAACAGTTAAGTGGCTGTAATTTGCTACGTCTGCTGTGGCCACCGTTAACTGCTCTGAAAACAGAGAGACAGAGTTTGGGAGTTTAGAGAGGGTTGTGTGTGCCACCAGGCAGCGTAGGCTGCATTTAATTATGGAGAGCTCGTCAGTGTGTGCAGAGGAGTTGGAGTGGCACATGCAGTTAGCCGTGCTGTCTAGCATCTAGCGTATTTCGGTCAGCAGTGCTTGTGGCATTTTGAAGGGGCTTTGGCTGATGCCGCGTCAAGTGCTGACCAGCTGGTGCTAATAGTGTACATTTTGTTTTCATGCAGGTTGTAGAGTTATGCTCTTGGTGTGTTTTTATGTGTGTGTGTGTGTGTGTGAGAGAGAGAGAGAGAGAGAGAGAGAGAGTGGAGAGGACATAAAATTATGTTATTTTCTGTGGATGCATCACTGTGTTCTTTTAAAGTTTTATGTTTTTAATATTTTAGAATACAGAAGCTTTTGAACCCTGTGGGCTTATCTGGATTTCCACATGAATAGCTCCTAAAATGTGATCTGACCTTCGTCTAAGTCATCTTAATAAGTCATGGCAGTCTTCTTTAAAAGCACAGAAGCCTACATTATATTACCCTTCCATATCAGAAATGGTTTAAAAAGTCAGCATTATTGATTAAAAAAGTGGAGCCTGCTTTATCAGCAAGGCCTTCAGTCTTGCCCAGCGGTTGAAGGCATTTTGGCCTACTCCCCTGTCTCAGGTGATGCTTATTCTTGGGATGTCTCACAGCATTTTAATAAGACTGGGGTGTAAACCTTTTTTTTATTTACACATCACATGTAATGGTTGCTTTTTGAACTGCCGCAGATGGTAGGCAGCATGACCCAAGATTCGAACCAGTGATTTAGTGCTGTTTTGAAGAACAGTTTTAGATCACAGACAAGATACCCTGACTTGCCATGGCAGAATTTCCTGGAATAAATTGAAATCATTGAGCCCTTAGTAATGGTGAGCCATTTAGGCTCCGAGATTGAGGAAGCAAAGCAGCTCCACACCATTTTGCTCACACCACCATGCTTCACAGTTGCAAAGTGGTGGGTGTTTGTTTGTTTGTTTCGGCAACCATAAAAGTGTCTGCATTTTTTTTTAATTCTGTAAATCCTCAACTGTGATGTGATACATCTAGGCCAGGAGTGTGATCAGAGATGTTAGAAATGAGGAGATCAGTAACTGGTTGGAATTTAAATGAGGGTTTTCATAACACACAACTTGCTTCTGATTACGGATAAAGTCCCACCCTTCAACAGAAAGGAAAGCAGAGGAGGGTAGATGGTGTTGTGGTGCTAGTGGGAAAAAGTACTCCCCGAGGACAGGAGGATGATGTACGGTAGTTTTACAATCGGAACAGCAGCGTGGTGCATAATGGCAATGCCAAGTCCACACAAGTCATGTTCTGACGCATCCTCGATAACATGGGCGGAACTAGAACACATCCGGGCATTCGGACTGTCCTTGGTTAGATGTGAGCCTCAGACTGGAACAGTACTTGGGCTACAACTGATGATATTTCACAAGAACACAGGAACTCAGATTGAGAATCTGCAAGAGAGTCAAACTACTGTAAGATTTGTGCACTTAGTCACAGTTTATGTTTCCACACTGTATAAAAATGTAAAAACTGTAAGTCACAGTTTTGTGATGTTCCTCCGAGATATGAGCTAGCAAAGTTAGCTATGTGAATAGCTAGCTAAAATCACAACACTGACAATCTTTCTGAACAGGTTGTTACAGCATAGTTCTGAGAGCTCTGTGCTTTGTGGTTGTTTTCAGAGCCAGCCTACTCCAAGTTAAAAGTTTTTTCTTTAATATTGGAATTCTTGCATTTCATGTATTTTGAACAGTGCTTTAAGAGTCCTTGACTGCTGATGTGCAGTTCCGGCACTGGTGCACGTTCCTCCATTTACCTCTTTTATTACACCCTACAGATTACTAATATGCAAAGCAGTGCAAACTGGCTGAGTTGTTGTAACAGAGGGGGGAAAAGCCTGGAAGGGCTGGGCGGTATGACCCAAATGTTTTGTTTTTTTTCTTATTTTGGCAGAATCACCATATATCACAATATTTTTTATTGATTTAGATACCATTTATTTTTGCCAGTAAAACTGACTTTAATTAAATTGATTGAACCCACTAATGAATTGCCTTCATTCTAAACTAGAATCTTATTGGAAACAGTAGAACTGTCTTTATACACCCTAAAAAATTAAGGTGCTACAGAAGGTTCTTTGAGCGAGGCCATAGAAGAAACTCTTTTGGTTTCAAAAATATTTTTTTTTGTAATAGATAGGCTTTAAATTGTTTTAAGAAACATTTGCAGAAGGTTCTGAAGTTTTTTTGGGGTCTTTTACAGGTTCTTCACACTCACATCACATCTCTATGGCAAGCATGGTTCTTTATGGAACCAAAAGCAGTTCTTCTATGACAGAGAGCCTTTTATAGCATCTTACTTTTAAGAGTGTATGTTAACAGTGGCTTACTTTACTGCTAATGCACATATTTAAGTATTATATTTATAAGGTATTATAAATAGATATATTAGGGCATAGGAATTAGAACCTCCCAAAGATCTTATAGGACTTTTTTTCTAGAACATCTGCATGTTCCCCTTAACCGCAAGTTTGCCAGCAGAAGCAAGCCGGTTTACTCGAAATCAGGTGGAAGTGAAGGACCAGGGGTCCTTCAGGAGCATTTCCTGCTACTCTACTGTCGCTAACAGCACATTGCTAAGCGTTTGAGCTGTTTGTGATGTGTTTAAGTTACGCAGCCCTAAATTTCACTCTGCACTTTAACAATATAATGCTATGCAAGAAACATGGACCGTAGGACGAATTTTAAATGCTAGACCAAATGAACATCATGCTGCCCACTGCTAACCTGACTTTTTTAGGAAAATTCTTAGGATGCTAATGGCCAGTGAGGTCTGGTGTTTGTTAAGTTCTATTGTTCTGATATAGATGAACATCAGAATACATTTTAGGAGCCATTCATGCAGCAATCCAGATAATTACAAAAAGCTCATAATTTAGTTTTTTTTATTGTTTTTTTCTTTCTTACAACTGTATTAATATTCTCTACACTGCTCCCATTAGTCTCCAGCAGCGAAGACTCTGTACACTTTTGTAGAACGATGTGCTAAAAATACAGACTAAATAAATTAGTTACACAGACACACACTCGCACCTCATTAGTGGATGCAGTGTGTGGAAGCAGATTCTGACTTTGTTAGCTTTCATTTCGTTCCCTGTTTCGCCTGTGTTCAGTTTAGATTTGGGTTTGTCAGTCTTTGTCCATCTGTCTTCAATAAGCGTACCTTGGCTCTCATTCTGATAGCTCTGAGGCAGTCGGTATGGATGGATGAATGACTAGAGAAATGGAACTTGAGTAGACAAGAGTGTGTCTATGTGTATGTGTGTGTGTTTCTATAAATGGAAGTGTTGGTCCCTGGCAAGAGCGATTGACAGTGTGCTGTTTGGAGAAGGCAAGTGTAGTGGGGCCCATTTTCGCACATTTGTTTGGCAATGGCCAATGATCTGGACCTTCCTCGATTAAATTACTGAACGCACCTGCCAAAACACACACTGGCTTTACAGGGTCTGATCCTGTAGCTGCACACCTGCAAGGAAGGCCTTCTTGGCGTCTAGTTCAATATTAGTATTTCATATTTGCCCTTGGACTTTCTATGCAACTGTTGTTACATAAATAAGTAACAGCATATCTTTAGTGAAGTTTTTTTTTTTATGGCTTTGGCAAGTTTCATGTAATTACAGTCCTGATTGAATAATCTTGATTGGTTTTGATTTATCCAGTGGGAACTTTGCAGTAGCAGAGCTTTTGTAAGAAATTAGCTCTTATTAGCTCAAGGTTTATGATTGAGAGCATTGTTGGGATGGGACAGCAAAGTGATACAGAAGATTGGCTGTTTCTACCATGGCTACATTCAAATTTAGAAAAGACTATTCCTAAAACAGGAACTTTTGGAGGCTCTTCAATTCAAAACGGTGGGGGAGCCTATTAAGGTGGACCCTTAAAGGAAAGGTTTTTAAAGGAAAAGGGTTCCCTAAAGGTTCCTCAAAGCACCTTAAGAGGTACATCTACAGTTTCAAACTGAAGAACCTCCAGATGTTTCCTCAAGGTTCTTATATTTTGAACATTAATCATTTCTTTGCATTATTTGAGCAGTTGTTTTTTTAGCATTTGTCATTTCTGCAAATAAATGCTATAATAGCAATATTTTACTTTGGAATGTGGGGGAAAAGTTGTCCATGGTTTATAAAATACAACGCAAATGTTAATTTCCCTAAACATATTGTCTATAAATAGTAAAAACATTGAAACTGATAAGGTAGGGTGGTATTTTTCCTGTAGCTATATAATCCTATAAAGTACAAAAATGAAATAGACACTAGTTTTAAATAAACCATGTTTTACTTACTGAGTTTTAGTCTGATTCAGTTTTAAACTTTTAAACTATTTTCTCAACTTTTTTAAAACTTTCCAATTATTACTTTTAGTACTAAATATTTAAAACCATCTCCTCTTGTTTTTAGTCTTGTTTACTTCTCCTATATTAAGTAATAAAGTCCAATTTAAAACCTGCCAAAAAGTTTCATCTACTTCTGAAAGCCATTAAAAACAGCCCCAAGATTTCCTTATCTTAGTCAAAATGCAATGTCACAATCTTAAGTCTTAACTGAATGATATTCACTCAAGAAAAGTGCATGCTCATGTTGTGCTCTGTGCTCTAAAGGGGTGTCCATTTAGAAAACACTGACCCTTTATTAATACAATATTGAAATATGCTTTATTTACCCTGAGACAAAGAAAAGCTTAACAGCTTAACTACAACAAAGACAAACTTTTTCCTCCAGGTTCCTCCAGAACTGCGGTTTGGTTGGATGCAGTGTCTATTTTTTCTCCACACATGCCTTTTGGCAGAAACTCTTTGCCCAGGTGGAGAAACAGAAGGCCAGCTATCTACTACCCTATACTAACCATCATGGCCAAAGGAACATTTGCCAATGTATGTAATATAGCTGTATGTAACAGCTGTATTTCATCACAGTCAGACTATTATTTCACGATAACACATGACCCTGCATCTACAAGTTGGACCAACTAGATAGGAGTGTTGATTAGAGTGGACAGTGAGTGGACACAGTGTTTAAAATCTCCTAACAATAGGTCTAGATCAGTTGTAATACCACATAATTGCTCACTGCAATGCTGGATTAAAATGTAAATTGAATAAATCACAAATTATAACACTGGTGAACAGCAGAATCTTCCCAAAAACTATGTGAGTAGGCTTTAAGAAGAAAATAAGAATGGTTTAAGAACAGTTGGTGAATAAGGCCCAACCAAATTAGTTCATCTAAATCAGCACTGTGTAGCCTATCAGCATTGACGATGCCGCTGAAAGTATTGAGCTTCACCTGTGTTAGCAGCCAGAGAAAAAAAGAGGGAGATTGGGAGGGTTGCCTGCAGAGCTAAGTTGAGTCATTGGAAATGATCCAAATCATGTTGCACAGACCTTCATCCTCCACTATGTAAATTAGCCTGCATGCTGAGGCTATCTGCTCATTTGCGAATGGTTCACAAGTTCATTGTTTTTCACCGAACACTACTGAGTATGGTCTGTCACATATTCTGAGAGCTAAGGCTGTTGGTGTTAGATGTATGCTTGGCTTGATAATAAATACACACAGCCTGACAATAAGTCCACATGTGTTTGAATACTTTTTAAAGCTGAGATTACTCTATAAAAATAATTTCATTCATTAGTATTGATACTTTTAATGATTAAAACCCATATCAGGTCATATTGTGTATTATGCCAGTTTCTATGAGTATCGTGATATAATATGTTAATGCCGTATTGCCCACCATTAGTTCATTATAATGTACTACCAGTAGTTTACCAGCACTGTCTGTCACACAACCCAGTCTTCCAACTGACTCAGTAACTCTTTTAAACTCTAACTCCCGGAATCCATCAGCTACTAAACTACTTGACTACCACATGTTCTCCACCCACAAATCAGCAACTGTTCTTCAGATCAGCTTCACCTGAGTTTTAACTCACATCACCTGTCTGTCCTGTTAGCGGCGCTTTCACAGCATTATCTCAATACTAGGGTTTTATTGGTGGGGTTTTCAAATATTGCAAAATCCTAGAACCTCAACATCAGCCGATTTTTTTGACTAACTAACATATCGGTCGGGTCTTCCTTTCCACCCCCATTAGAAACATTCCTCTTCAATCCCACAGAGTGTTCTTTAGAAATCTCTGCACAAATCTCCCCCTCAAGCTTAGCATCCCTGCATGAAGGGAGAATACTAATCATGACTGGCCAATTTTGGCACAGTTTTGTTTGCCTCAGGCTGGAGCACAAGGGGAGATGAGGATGATGAGTAGCCGGATGCAGTCGTGGCTTTGCATCCTAGGTAGGACTTTGGGAAAACGAGTTAGGGATACATTGGAAAGAGGAAAGGTAACAGAGAGAGAGATGGAGAGTCCTCGATTGCTGCAGCGGGAATGAAGGATGAGAAAAATGGTGCATCGCTTATGCAGCAGTACATGTTGGTGTGCGTGTGTGTGCGTGTGTGTGCACCTGCTAATCTCTATGCCATTGTGCAACATGTCTGAGTATGTCCTGGTTCTTTGTTAATCCTGCAGGTCAGTGATGTAGAACGTCTAGGTCAGTGACTACTTGGTCATGAATGTCCTCAATACAGCACTGTCAACACAACAGCACAGTGTCACAACAGCAACTGCACCAGCAACAAGGGTTGGGATGTCGTTGAGGTAGTATAGAGTTGCTTCGTACATATTTTGGGGAAAATGAATATATACATGTATACATATACATATATATTGGCGGCCTGCCAGCCACTGGGTAGAAGCAATTACACGGTGAGTAATTGCAGTCTACGGTTTCCATATTTTTTTTTTTCTAAAGAACAGAATTAACCTTTTCTAGAGCACCATAAAGCAGTCACCACCTCCACTTGGTAAAGACAACACATGGCTCTGCTCCTCAGATGGTCTGTCTAGAGTTTTCTTCTGCAGTGTCGCTTGTATTGTCACGCTCTCTGCCATCTCTCTCTCTTTCAACAGCTGTATAATTACACACTCTGCTCTGTCAGATGAGGCATTATTTCTCAGGTAATGTGGCACTACCTTATCCAAGTGTGTGTGTGTGTGTGTGTGTGAGAGAGAGAGAGAGAGAGAGAGAGAGAGAGAGAGAGAAGGAGAGAGGGAAGAGTGTTTAAGAGACTCCAGAGAAGCCGATCCATCCTATATTTGTGCAGCATGGACTAGAATAGTCAGCCCCAAGGGAAAACTACTGCATGCTCAAATGTGATCCTTTAAATACACTAACACACAATACCAGTGCAGACACACACACACACACACACACACACACACACACTCAAGACATGTTTTAGGTTCTGTAAAGAGAGACATGCTTCTTTGGAGTGGTGTAATAGTATTGTTGCATGGCTGAATGACCTTGCTATAATACAACACCACACACACACACACACATAGACACACACACTCCTCAGATGGCACTCTGTCAGTCTCTTATTATACTTGTCAGGTATTTGTCCAGTAGCCTTGTCATGAGGAGCAGCAACCATGGGTTTAGGCCAAGGGGTGGGTGATATGCTTCCATGGTTCTATTAATATGAACAATTATGTTGTAGTACACTTTTTGACAGGAGGAGAAATCAGTGTGACGTCACATTTCCGGTGATGCGGAATTGCAAGGTAACCCAGACCTTTTTCAGACGGTACCCAGGAGAGCTGTATGTGTTATCACAAATGTCTTGATCAGTTGTACCAGACTTTGTCCTCCCAGCCTCCTAGTACAACATTTGTATAATGTCTGAGTGAGCCCATGTGTGAACAGAGCAGATAATGTGTACGTAACAAACAGGGGTGTATGTGTGTTAGGCCCACGGTCGGGTTGACAATTTACTGCCAACGTCTGACTCAAGCACCATTGCTATTTAAGTGACACGGGTGGAAGGCCTGAAAAGAGACAACACACCTTTCACAGGGTGTACGATAGGGCCCAAAGTGTAATTCATCAGCATAAAATGTAAATGTTCTTTGTTGAATGAATCACAAAACAAGATGCTGCAAAAGGTATGTGTAAAAATATGTAGAGTTTACTCACACTTTACTGAACAAAAGGATTTTCACCAATCCAAAGAACCCTTTAACCATGAAAAGACCCATTTAAGAATCTACCTGCTTCTTTGAGTTGTTATGGTTCTGTATAGAAGCATTGCTTTCACTAAAGAATCCTTGAAGAACTTTTTTAAGAGTGTAGTTTTAGCAATACAGTTGATTTCAGTAGCACATTTAACTCTAACTTTAATTTGTTTTAATGGGAACATGACCATCATTTTGTAAAACTTGACCAACCTTGCATCATTTGCTATGAAACAATGCATTTGCGGGAGGAGCCTGGATAGACCAGGATCTGTGAACAACCGTCAGCAGACAGAATTAAGTAGCTGGTTGAGTGCCATTTTATCTTATGTTATTCATTTTATTTTTATTTATTTTCCCAATTTTTTAGCTGACCCAGTTAACCTACCCACTTACTACTCCCCCATTTCTTTACACTAGGGTGAGTGAGGACAAGCACAGGCCTCCTCCGATACATATTAAGTCAGCCATCACCTCTTTTTGAACTTCCACCAATGCAGCATAATTAGGCTGCCTTGACACATCAGCCAACAGATGCCCGTGCCGGCTAGCTTGATAATGGGAGTGATGAGGGGAGAGAGTGTTCTACCCACCCCAGAGAAAGCATGGCCAGTTGTGCTCTCTCAGGCTCTGGCTGCTAATGGCAAAGCAGCATGGCCCGGAATTAGATTCTGATCAACGTGTGTTATGTTTATTATGTAAAATTCAATTAAAGGCAGGGCAAAATTCCAAATAAAAATACAATAAAAAAAGTATCATAAAAAAATATTTTAAAAACATTATATTTATATATACAAATAATAATAATAATAATAATAATAATAATAATAATTAGTAAACTAAGTAAGTATAATCAGAGATTAAAAAGTTTATTTATATGTAATAATACATCTTCAGCTGCCTTTTAATATGATGTACACATTTTTTCATAATCACCCACAGTGGACGGTGATCAGCTCATCTGTACCTTTCTTCCTGTCCTCACTTTTCACAGTCTCCTCTGAATGAATGCTCGGTATGTGCTGGATTCTGCCTGAATAAGAAAGTGTCTTCACAGATCTTCTGATCATCTCTTCCCCTGAGCAGCACACAATCTGCTACATCTGCAGCACAACTTTATATAGCGTGTGTGAACTGTACACCCGTCTCTACATCCAGTAGCAGCAGCTTAATATTAGTGGAACCACGAGTGATTGCGTGTGCGAGAGAGATAAGAGGTTGATAAGTGGGTGGCTCAGGAACAAGCACTGTCGGCACAGACGTTCTTCTGACAACAGCTGCACGCAAAGTACATCTTCTCTCACAATCTCTCTCTCTCTCTCTCTCTCGCACCCTCCTCATCTCTCTTTCCTCTCTATATGGGAAAATGAGTCACAGCTAGTTGTCAGAAATCCTATTCAGTGCACACACACACACATACGCAAACATCGGCCTGCATTTGCCTTTAGCCGCTGCGGCTTCTTTTTGCTCCAGTGTGTAACTGAACCCAGCCTTACACTGCATACGTCAACTGAGGAACAGAACTGCTACCTATACTTTATTCGTCAGTTTCTCTGATGTCAATAGGCAGAGCTTTCACACTCTTAATCTCTCTGCCACGCTCTGCTTTCTTTATTTCTCTCTTTCTGTATAAAGCACATACACACTCAGTGGGGCAGAAAGTGCAGAGTCAGCATGTCCTCTAAGATGTCGTCTTCATGCTCCTGAACCCTTGAGTTGCTGTGACTGTGGCCTAGGGCATTTACTCATTTACTGCTGTCTGAGAGAGACAGAGAGAGAGAGAGACAGAAAGAGGCAGAGAGAGGAGGGGGGAAGGGGGGAGTAAGGCAAGTGAGAGGACTTTGAAGAGAGAATGGAGCAGGAATAGTAGAGTTAATGAAATACATCAGTATTCAAAAATGCCAAAGATGTCTCTTAATTTTGTAAACAATTGATTTGCCGTTGTGTTGCTACCCTGTCATATACTCATCCAGTGAGCAGATACTGTCAGCAAAAGTCATATTCAGTGACCTGCATAAATAGTCCACAAGTATTTGCAAGACGTGTTGTATTTATGCTGATGCAAGGGAAAGACTGAAAAATAGGGCAAACCTATCAGAGAGTGAGAGAGAGCAGAAACTATAGGAGTCAATAGTTTTTGAATTGGCCACTTTTCTAAAAAGTAGGAAAGTGCTGGCGAGCTCAACAACACCAAAAGACCTGAAAGACCAAGTAAGGCAGCAAAAGGAGATAAACACAGAGCGGTTTCTTTGGTGACGAAAAACACCTTCGCAACATCTAGTCAAGTCAAGGGCACTCTCAAGGAGGTGGCATACTATAGTCCAAGTCTACAATCAACAGATGCCGCTGGTAACCACTGGTAATACTTAAAAACAGAAATACCAGATCAGACTGAGCTCTGGAACAAGATTCTGTGGACAGATGAAACCAAGATTAGGGTGAGTATATATATATATATATATATATATATATATATATATATATATAGATAGATAGATAGATAGATAGATAGATAGATGACGTGGCAGCTGATAGAAGTTGCAGGATGAATTCTGAATTGTACAGAGCTATGCATTCTGCTCACATCCAGTCAAATGCTGCAAAACTGATGAAGATGGAAGATGGAATGAATGATGGTGCTTTGCTAAACAGATGGCTAATGAGCCAAGACACTCAGCAAAAGCAATCCAAGAGCTTTGTAAGAATAAGAAATGGAATGTTCTTACATGGCAGAGTCAGACAGCTCACATCAACCCAGTTGAGCATGACTTTTACTTACTGAAGACAGAACTGAAGGCAGAAAGACACACAAACAGGCAGCATCTGAAGGCGGCTGCAGTAAAGGTCTGGGAAAGCAGCTCAGGGGAGGAGACTCTGCATGTGTTTCAGACTTGGGCAGTCATTGATTGCAGAGGATCTGCATCTAAGGATTGAAGATATTTGTAATTCTTAAACGGTTGAAGCAGTGTTTTTGTTAAACCCTTATAAATACTTATTGATCTGACTGGACATCAGCTCATATAGTCTTTACGCACTTGCCATGTAAAGACATTCTGCTCATTTCCTCCTGTGCTTCTCCTTCCGTTTGGCAGTGTTTTGGAATTAAGGAGAGAGCTACCGTCAAACCTGGCAAAGCGCATTTTAGTAATAAAGAGGAGAAGACGAAAAAGCCTCAACTTCAAATGAGCACATGGAGAACGGCTTGATAAAAGTCGACACTTTCAGGACGACTCCTCTCCCTCTACCCCTGCATTTTTTTTGCTCTGTCCTCCAGAGGCTAGGCCAACAGCTCAGCTTCGCTTTTGTACCAGGACAGAGCAGAGCGAAAAGTAGGGAATGACAGGCCGAGAAAAAAGGAGAGAAAGACCGGAGAGGCACTTCAAAGGGAGTCCGCTAACCATTGCCTGGGGGACTCAGGGACTGTATGTGTGTGTGTGTGTGTGTGTGTGTGTTTGTGTGTGAGTGTTTGAAAGCCATTTACACACGCCACCATGCCTGATTGCTTGGATGTGGCCTCAAACGTTCCTCCTTGTACACAACAAAGGTGTAGCAATCGCCTAGCAAGTAATTGTCTGTTTCCCAAAGTCAAATCTACTGAGCTCAAGGACTTTAGCCTTCATATGTACAGCATCTGTTTAACTAAATGCTGCTGAAAACAATAATTGAATTAAGTTTATGATTATGGCCAA
Source organism: Salminus brasiliensis (assembly GCF_030463535.1). NCBI lineage: Eukaryota > Metazoa > Chordata > Actinopteri > Characiformes > Bryconidae > Salminus > Salminus brasiliensis. Next base: position 14,453,145 of record NC_132891.1, read on the forward strand.
GCCAAGCTGAGCTGTTTTGATTAAGCTGGCTTTCCTGACTAAGTGAAGTTCTTACGTCAACCAACCTCATTAGAATCGATCAACAATGAAATTAAACTCTAAAACTAAAATTGGCTTGAGGAGAAACATTGATTCTTCTGGTAGAGTTGTACCGTAAAGCAGTGGTCCCCAACCCTGCTCCTGCCATATATGTCAGATCAAGCCCTTGTGTGGTGTAATAGCTGCTGTTAGTGTTAGTAGTGTGTCTATACCGGGAAGTGAAATGCAATGTGGGCTTACTCAAATCTTTACCATGAACATTAAAGCCTGTACATTTCATGTATGGTGGAACAGGAAGATCTACTGGAGGCCGCTGCAGTTGAACACATGTTTGATGTGTTTGTCCTGCACTGTATTTCTACCAGTCTTTTGCGTAGGCCCCATCCTAGGCTCAGGTCTTGCTACATCTGGACCCTGCAGATCCTGCTGTGGTACGTAAAAGGCAGGGATGGAGGCAACCCCCTGGGCAACCAGGCTGGACCCACCTGGTGGAAGAAGAGAAGAAACGTAACGTAAATAGGTGTGTGAGTAGAGGTCTTTTAAATACAGGTGGAAGCTGGTGATTGGCTGAGGAAAAGGTAATGAACCATTTGATCTCCTGGTAACAACTTTCAATTAAATTGTTTGAAAATTGCACCAATGGCTTTTTGTGCCAAACCAAAATATGCCATACCTGATACATTATATTGTTTGGATCAGTTGAGATACTAGCTTGTTTTGTAGGTCATTCTGGTAGTGGTTCTAGCTTATTAGCCCTGGGCAGTCTCCCTCTTTGGCTGCCCATGTTGCCATTTTACAGGATCAGGGTTGGGTTGGAGACCACTGGCTGCCCTTGGTTTGACCGAACCCAAATATGTGGTAGAATTTGACTGAATTTAGTTTGAAAAGTCACAGAAACAAATGGCATACCAGTAAGAAGGACTTTCTCAAGCACCGCCACACACAGCATGAGCAGGACTGACAGGACCATTGCTTAAGAACACCAGACCCAGACCAGAGCCAAGCCAGAGCACTCCAAAACCACACAGCTTCTCCCAATGGGGGCAACATCCCAGCCAGGCCCTTACAGAGGAAAACCACATCAGGACAAACTTGGTTTGTGGGATTTAAGGAAGAACAGAATTTCACAAGACCAGGAATTCAGGGTTCAACTCAAGACATGCTTGGGTTTGAACAGCTGGACGTTTTCATGTTGTTTTCGACTGCTAATGCTATACACTTTGACTAGCTGTTTATATTCTGAGGACTTATGGGCCAGCATTTCAGATTGTTCTCCAAAACCGTTGACAATAGTCAAACAGACCCCAGTATGTATATTGATCTCTAAAGGGCTTCTGCAACATGCAACACAAAAATCCAGGCACAAGAAAGTAATGTACTTTATGTGTAGTTGCCCATGCTTGTTTACTCCTCAGAAGCAAACGATCCATTCAGAGAATTCTGCCACAGCTTGCTTAAATCTTTCACCACACCCGTGAAGTTACAATGCGTGCACGTCTGAGCTCGGCCACAGTGATGTTTTCCACTCTACATCCAGATCTTCGCGGCTTCCTTTGTTGTTGGATGCACTGTATTGTTTTCCACATCAGGACAGACTCGGTTTGTGGGATTTGACGAAGGACACCAATACCATTCAACACCAGGAATGCTTGAGTTTCAGCTGCAGAATGCTTTGTCTTGTTTTTGATCATTAGAAACTACAAACACACTTCACAGCCATTGCACAGCAGTACAATGGTATTCAACCTCTGCATTTAAGGCAACTTCTTTAACCTTTCGGTCAAGACCGTGTTCGGTGAAGGTGTTCGGTGTCAGCCCTGGTTCTGTTAATAGGAAACAAACAACATAGCTCGGACTGAGGATCAGAACTATTCTATTCTAGACAATCAGGGACAGGGGGGTGTTCATGCTTGTTTACGGGACAGGAGAAGGTAAGCGGCAGGGGAGAGTGTGTATCTGGCACATGCTACGTGTTGAACTACACACATTATCAAGGAGAGATGGCAGAGAAACAGGCCAAAAGAAAATGTTCTGAAGTTCAAAAATTCTCTAATGTTACTTGTTGTGTAATCGTTCTTTTGGCCCAGTGCCTTGGTAATGCACGTACATGAATTTTGGGGTGGAACTTCTGAAGCAGCTCTGAAGGGAGGGGTGTATTTGTTTTACTGTTGGGTTCAAATATCAGCAGTCAGAGACAGGTGATGCCACATATAGTCTGTGTCTGAAAAATAAGAAATGCCGCCTCCTAAGGATGCAGGAAGACATCAGGCAGTCATGTCTGAATCAAAGTTCTGTAATCTAGGCTTCTTTTGTGCTGGCTAAAAGTGTTCAAGCCCAGACCTGGCATGGCAGATATCACTGGCTGATGTAGGAGCTCACTTCCATGTGTAGGAGTATTTACTTCCATCTCTAGTAGGAACAAATCTAGGAACTGTTTTTTTTTTTACAGTGGTGGAGATAAGCCTACAGCACCCTACTCGATTTCCATTGGCAATTGTCATATCGCGTAGGTTCGTATTTGCATAAAGGTAAACTTCCTGACTCCACCCAGTGTCGCCAACATCCGATGCCGGATGCATAGTTTAAGCCTGGCATTATGGGCCAGTATTATACATTGTGGACTAAAATTTTTATTATAATAATAAAAAAAGACCAGAAAGTTTGTGAATGTATTTAGGTTTGTGTACAAATGTCTTTTTTCTGCATAAATACATCACAAATTGCCTATTCTCTTTTGCTGACCCTGACCATTTTAGAAGCCAGCCTTGATTTTTTTTTTTTCAAATTGTAAATGAGTTTAGGGTTAGGATTAGGTTTATGCTAACAATAATGGCTAGGTCTAATTTAGCATAGGTTCAGAATTATAGGATTAGCTAGCTTTGGAAATAATAAAAAAAAATAGTTAAACATCAGTTAGGGACATACCTCCTCCTCACAAATACAGCAATACAAAAGTGTGTATGTGTATGCCATGTGGGTCCCTCGTGCTGTGAGTGGTCATTAGGAGTTTGAAGCAGAGGGAGATGAATGGCCATGTTCCCCGATGAGAGCTCCAGCCATAAGCTCTCCAAAGCGCCCGCCAACAGCTGTGATTTAGCACCTTCACAACCCCCCACCCCACCCCACCCGCACGCCACATCCTTCATCCCACTGTCACCCCTCTGCCTCATCAGCACTGTGTGTGTGAGTGAGAGAGAGAAAAAGAGAGCAGAGTCAAGCATGAGCAAGCAAAGTGTGGCACTGACAGTGTGTAGGCAGTCTGATAAGTTAATAGAGGGATTGCATGGCCAGTTTCATTCAGGATCTGCTGACCACTACCCTTTGTACCTACTGTATTTGTAGTTGTTTCTTTTGTATTTATGTGTTTTTGTTATTTTGTATACTTTTGTATTTGTGAAACTGAACTAATAATAAAAAAACAATGTTTTAAATATACTTTTAATATTTGAATGTATCCATTTGCAGGTAAGCAAAATAAAAAAACAAATGATAATTGTATAAAATATACAATTTTATATAATATGTTTTTATAAAAATAAAAAACATTCAAATTATAACAATAATTCCATAGTTCTATAATTCTTTAAATAAACTTGGCTTTGTTTTAGACGTAATTGAATGTACAATACAAAGTGTTAATTGTTGTTTATTTTTGCTTACCTACAATTATTAAAGTAGTACATTTTAATAAAGTAGAAAATGTATTCTTATACAATAATAATAGTTTTTTTATATAGTTTTATTTAATTTAATTTAATAAGATTTTCTGTTAATAAATTTTTCACTTACAATTATAATTAGGTACAGACTTACTAAGTTTAATTTAAAACACTTCATTTAAATTACAAACAATATATATTACACTATACAGGCAAAAGTAATTGGACAGTATTGCTCATTTATTGCTTTTTCCAAAATCAAAGGAAATTGAAAAAAGGGTTTCTCCTTCTTTTGTTGGAATAACTGTGTACATTGTTAATGGAAGGCTTTCTACTCAATTTGCTGTGAGAATTAGATTGCAATCAGCAACAAGAGCGTTAGGATATTTGATGCTCACCACCCCACCTCATCCCCAACTCATCCCAAAAGTATTGGATGGAGCACCATTGTTCCAGAAAACACAGTTCCACTGCTCCACAGCCCAATGCTGGGGGGCTTTATACCCCTCTAGTCCATGCCTGGCATTAGGCATAGTGCCAATAGGTTCATGGTCATTTGCTCTAAAGAGCCCTATTCAATGGGCAGTATTCCTCTTAAAGGACTAGACAATCTGTGTCAGCAACTTGAAGTAGCTGAATGCACTCATTAGAAGGTGTGTCCCCAAACATTTGGACAGACAGTACCTTTAAATAAACTTCACTTTTATTAGATTTTGGAGGGGATGTTTTTGGGAGGAAGGAAAATTGCACTGCTGCTTCTTTGACCATTCTGTACGTCTCTCCCCTACAAGATAACAGCCCCCAAAAGCAGAAACTAATCTGAGACACAGGTGCAGCCACGTCCCCAGTACACTTTTCGACTGGAAGAAGACTGTCAGCATTAAACCTGTGAATCTGAGGAGAGGAAAATAACAAACTTTGAAGTGTGTGTGCCAGTTTGTTGGACAGATGTGATAGTATGGTAATACACACAAGCACACATCCGCATTCACATATGCTCTTGTACTCACACTTGCTCTCTCTTGATAGAGACTTAATGTGGAAGTTTGCAGTTAGGTTCTAATAAAAACTAAAGACAGGTCTGGATGCATTCACTTTAGTTACTGCTGGCATTATTAAAGATCTCATATCCTACATTTGTCTTGTATTTTGTTGTTTGTGCCTTTATTTTTCAAAGAAAAAGGTTATAGCTCACCTATGCACAGCCCTCCACAACCTCTCTTTATACTCTAGAATGAAACAGACTGTTACTGTGCCTTTAAGGCTGGTTCATGTAAAGGACCTATGATCTGATTGGCTCCCCTGTATTGTCTCATTTAGTAAGCAGTGGAAGCTGAAACACTTCAGCGTTAATGGGCGGGGTTAAACTGCTGCAGGCTGATTTGGCAGATATGCTGTGTGTAAATACGTTGGTTTAACAGTTCATTTAAAACACTGTACAGTATTCAGTATAAAAGGCATCCCAGCATGAGTTCTGTCATGCACAGACATGGTCACACATATTAAAATATCCATATGTAGACATATAGACACACATATGCATATGCATGACCATAGAACATAGTCCATAAAGTGCATAGTACAGCATTGGGTGTAGCAACACTGAATAAAATAAAGCTTATTCAAATACAAGGGGCAGCATGGAAGTGTAGGGGTAGGGCCTGAGGTTGTGAGATCGTTCCTCGCTCCAGGCTCCAGATGCTTCAGTCCGTGAGGAGTTTTTCTCTGGTTGCCTCCAACCACTCAAAAACACACATGGTATGAAAACTGACCATGCTAAATTGCCCCCAGGTAGGCATGAATGGGTATGTGGTACCCTGCTCTGCCTTGTCCTGTCCAGGGGTATTCTTGCATTGTGCCCAGTGTGACCCTGACCAGGAAGAAGTAATCAGTCTATCAAGTAACCGTAGACATTGTTCATAAATGCAACGGTGTGAGGTCAGTTGGCTGAGGCTTCCTAGTTCTGGAGAAGTGCAGGTCCAGCAAGGTGGGCAGGTTCAGCATCAGTGGTCTTCTCTGCAGACTGGATGATGTGCTGCAGTTTGTGAATGCCATTTTTGGTGGCAGAACTGCACCAGACTCTGGTGGAGGTGGTGATGACAGACACGTTGATGGCTGCGAAGACCTGAACCAGCAACTTCTCAGGCAGCCTGAGCTTCTTCAGCTGGTGCAGAACATAGGAGAAGGCAGAGCACCAACTAACACAGTTCCCGTAGTAATGTTGTTTGTGAATTTTCACGGCATGTGTTTCATGGATATTATTTTAGTCCCCCTCCATGTTTCAGCTTGAGAATAGCCCACATTCTATATGTAATCACTCTTATGTGAATGCTTCCATACTCACATTAATCCTTTACAAATTCCATTACACAACCTCCTGTAGTAAAACTAATCCAGCTCCAGCAGTGACTGCAGACTGTTTCTGAGAGACTGACTGGTCGGAGGGTTATTGAGAGGGCAGGAAAAAAGATGGAGAGGAAAAGGCCGGCGGGTGTCAGACGGAGGAGCAGGTGCTTTCTGAGGCCTCATTTGTCCACTGAATGCTCCCTAGTGCTCTCCATCTCTTACGAGGTCAACACACACAGCTGTCCCTGTCATAAAACTTAACTGTTTGCGAGCCACATGCCACCTCTGGATCTACCCCAATCCTTAAATCTCCACTGTTTTGAGCAGATGTTCCCTTCAGATAAATGCTAATGGGTATATTTAGTCTTCTAAGGCATCCTGTAAGAAGAAGTAAAGTTTGTCCAAATTCTGTCTGTCTCCCTCTCCCTCTCTCTCTTCCTCTCTCTCTCTCTCTCTCTCTCTCTCTCTCTTTCTATCTCTCTCTTCACAGATCTGAAGTAGATCTTGTTTCCATGCCGCCTGAGTGGCACCACGTCTGACTCCTTCTGCCCTGTTCTTTCCCTCCTTCCTCTTTTCTTACATTACTCCAGGATGTAGGCTTTGGAGCAGGGTGCTTTAGTCCTTGCTTACATGATAGTAGGGATGAAAGTTGGTAATCATTACTGCGATATAAGAGTTCATGTAATCCAACCAATTATCAGTTACTTTGCTTAAAACAATGCAGGCCAGTCACAAAACCACTTCATCAATGTGTTTTAATATACTGAAACCACAGGATCAAGCACTAACAGTACATCCCTGTCTAAACAGCCCTGTTCAGAATGGCCAGTTTAAGTGCATGTTCCATTAAATGATAGGGAGACTATGTTTACCTCATCTCCAAACTATTTTAGTACACCTTCCATGGCAAAGTATTAGACTTCTGGGTTTATTCTTAATTGTCCCTGTTCACACTAGCTAACATTTACTTCACCTTGAGTTTGCATCTCTCTCTCTCTCTCTCTCTCTCTCTATATATATATATATATATATATATATATATATATATATATATATATATATAGGCCAAAAACTTCAAAGATTTAAAGATTTTCTTCAGAACTGATATTTGCATGTTAAGGGCTAGAGCAGTTCTGTGCAAGGCTCCTCAGTCACAGGACACTGGAGTTTCTTATTTAACTGCTATATGGAATTACGGAGCTTGTGCATAATTGCAGAAACCAGTTAAAGCCTGTGTTGTACTCCACTCCGTGTGCTAGATCTGCTCTGACAATGTGGTGTTTTTTTTTCTGACTCAAACTCACATATTTGTTGAATGTGTTTATTGAAACAAATACCTTAACATTAGGCGTAATAATTATAAAGTGTCTGAGTAAACAGAAAAGCCCTGCCTGAGAGTGTATCCTGTATTTCTCTCTACTGCAATGCGTGTGTGAGATGCATGTGTGCATGGTTAAGTACTCATTACAGAAAGATACACCCTATCTGTGTGTCATCTTCATCTTGTGTCCCTTTATAAATGTGCGTGTCCCTATGTGCGTTAGCTAATTGTGAACTGCGGCCGTCTCTGTGGGTATAGATTACGCTTTAAGTCCATCCTCTCTCTGGTGGGGGAGACAAATCATGGCAATTAGGCAGATCCGATGGGGGCCTCTATATGCATTATTAATCAGATGGGTCATTAGCATGCTGCTAGCTAGCACTCTGGAAAGCGGATCTGATATCAATATGCTTCTGTAGTGCCAGTGCCAGTTAGCTTAGCATCCGCACTCAGCATCAGCAGGGAGATGGAGATCCAAGACCAGCAGTGGGTGACCTGGTATGGGCAGCCAGCCAGGAAGATCACAGGGGGCTGGTAAAAGTTTGACTAGGGTAAAGTGGACCCAGCAGGCCTCATATGTTAGTGTTTACTTTGTGAGAACAGCATGTGTGTGTGTGTGTGTGTGTGTGTGTGTGTGTGTGTGTGTGTGCATGTGTACACAGTGGGTACAGTGGGTACATTCTCTGGTTTTTGAGGCTTATGACAGTGAGCATATGTGGAGGCAGTTTTGTGTGCTGGCATAAGAACCTTTTAAAATATTCATTTGCAGGAGTGCTCATCGCTGAGGAGAAGTAATTTACATTTCTTCAGCACTGTAATTAATGTAAACTGTAAGAAATCACGGGTGATTCCAGACTTCTAGTCCTTGCTCTCATAACTAGGGGTGCGGTTTTGAACTTCACTGTTTGGTGCTATCCCGTTGTGTTTTTTTCCCATCTAGTGTCATATAGTCCCCCCGTATAGTAAATGCTGCCCCAGTTCTGTATACTTTTGTCATTTTTGCACCATTTAGGGTGGAATGGAAAACTCTTGTGTTTTAGGGATGTGCTGTGTGTTGTGGGAAGACTAATCAGAGGTTTTCAGGCTGAATGTTGCATCACATTTAAAGCTGTGATTCAGGTCTCACGTTCAAGATTCACGTCTCAAGATTCAGGTCTCACGTTTAGGTTCAGGTTCCTTGTCACCTTGATCTTCAATGGAAAAACACCATTTTTTGCCAAGACAGTTAGGAAGGGCAGCTTAGATGCTTTTTTACTGCCTCTTCAGTAAGAGAATATCCACTGAATTGATTGTCTAGGTAAAAGGCCAGATATTTTGTCTTAGGGCATTTTCACATCTGCATTTTTAGTCTGGTTAAATTCGACCCTGGTTCGTTTTCACCCTTTATGTGATTTGTTTGGGCAGGTGTGAATACAGTAATCGCAGTCTGATGCGGACCAAAACAACCACACCAAGACCCTTTGAGAGGAGGTGGTAATGGTTTGGTTCCAAACAAATTCTGATCTGACCTCAATCTGACAATCTGACTGTAAAAACAAACCAAACCAATGGGAAAACTATTTAACTGATCTGGACCAGAGCCAACCAAGTATAGGTGTTAAAATGCCCTTAGTTACAATAGGAACAGCCTGTCCACCAATGATGAAAAGAAAGAGTTCTTTAGTGAAACCCAGTCTTATCTCAACCGACTACTCACCATTATGGACCACATTATTTGCTGGAGCCCAAGCCTCAGGCTACTTAGCTTTGCTTTCCCGTGAGGTGTCACTGCCAATATTGGAAATATTGTCCTGCGTCATCAGCATAGCCTTTGTTAAGAGTATCCTGTAACAGAACTGACCTTGTAGAGAAGTAAAAACAGGTAAGGTAAGATGACACCTCCTTGTGGAACATCCATATGATGGTTTCTTTGGTAGCCTACTTCTTGTGCCATTCACCACCACTCTCTGAATGTTTCCTACAGTTTATCCATGGATCCAAAGAGAGGCAGAGGACACAAAGCTAATACAGCTGAATAATGCATTCATTTTGTGAGGTCATCTCAGTCAAAGGCTTTTGGCATTTCAGCTAGCAAAATACAATACATTGTTGCTGACAGGTGTCTGACTGAGAAAAGCATGTGTGAACAGCTGTGACAAAAGAGTTAGTTGTGCTATTTCAAGGTCAATATTCATACAGATTCTTGCATTCCTGTAAAACTTCCTGTTGGCAAAAGTACATTTTTTGTACCTTTCATAAGGTCTACATAGGGATGACTGGGTCCAGGTTACCTGGGACTCAAACCATCCTTTATCCTTAGATCATGATGACAGCACCCAAGTCCACTGGACCACTTGGAGCCAATGAGCCAATGTAGCACAAATTTCCTAAGAGGCCTAGATTAGGAAGGGGCCATGACATTAAAACCACTGTTGGTTCCCCTCAGGCCATCAAAACAAATCTGACCTCTGAAGGTATCCAGTGGTGTCTGGCACCAATTTGCTAGCAGTGGAGTCCTTAAAGTTGTGAGGTGGGGCCTTTGTAGGTCTCATAAATGAGCCTTAGACACCCATGACCCTGTCGCTAGTTCTCTGGTTGTTCTTTCTTGGACCATTTTTGGTACATACTAACCACTGTTTACCAGGAACTTTCCACAAGACCTGCCTGATGTTTTGGAGATGCGCTGACCCAGTCTGACCAATGCTTTGATGCTTTTCAGCAAATTAGCTTCAAGAACTGACTATTCATTTACTGCCCACTCCTTGACAGGCAACATTGCAACAAGATAAATCCATTCATCCATCTTCATACCAGCTTCTTCCTGGTCAGGGTCACCATTGCAAAGATTATTAATGTTATTCACTTCACCTGTTAGTGGTATTTACCATTATGACAATGGACCCTGGTGTCTATGTTTGAGTTTCTGTACTTTTCTGTACTTGTTTTTTTATCTGTCTGTCACTTATTAGTGTTTCCACACTGAACTGGACTGACGGCCTAATGTATGGGATTACCTACCAACATAAAGAGAGCTGATTACTGACACACTGTAAATGTACTACATACACAGTAGAACACAATGCTAATGTCGGCTATGAGCCTCAAATAAGACATATTTGGAATTGGAATGTCTTTTAGAAGTTTCAGATAGCTGGGTTTAATATAGAACAGCCAAATACCAGGTAAGCCAGTGTTAGCTTAGTGCTAACATGCTGTTTGAAATGTAGTTGGCAATTGCGGTTAGAAATCCCAATTGATATGATCTTAGATGTGTTTTTTGGCCTGAACTGGAAGCGTAGCTTTAATAGCTACTGAATCAGGAAGCAAACACAGATCTAGGTCCCAAGGCTTTAACAGCAGATAGGAATCACTACAAAAGATGTCCATCTGGTTGGCATGCACCAGCTATAAGCACTTAGTAGGCTCTGACTGCTCATGCTGATCTGGGACTAGAGGTCTGCATGACTGTGCTGTAATGTAATGAGCTACAGGCCAGACCACTGGCCCCAGGTGAAGCACTCAGGTGGATGAGTCATAGAGTAGACAACGTTAGAGCTGGGCTCAGTGATGATGTGGAGTCTTTGGGTCTGACTGTACCCCAAAGGCCATTCCACACTCTATTTCAGTAGCTTTTTTAGTCCTTTTCACTCTGTCCAAGTCCTTGTAGGAGCAAATGGAGGACACTGAGTCTGGTAATGCAGTGAAAGTATCATTTTGTAGCTTTCACCAGCTTCAGAACCCTTGAGTGAATTTTGGTAATGGATTGATTTGTAGTAGTGCAAAAGCACACCCGCACTCACGCACACTAGGTTGTCCCTTTAGGGTTCATAGTATTGTGTGGGCAGGAAATTTTGCAGAGTATGTGCGTGTGTGAGAGAGGGGATAGAGATAGGAAGAGTGTGTTATGGCTGTAATTAAAAAGATGATTAATATGTAGGGTAGCAGCAGTGACAGAGGTGCCTGTTTTATCAGTATTGCAGTGTCTAATATGGGCCAGTTTAATATCTGCACGTACCTTCTAATATTCTCTCCCTCAGCACTCAACACACACTGCTGTCACCCTGCAGGAAATGATGCAGAAAGGCAGTGTGTGTGTGTGCGTGTGTGTGTGCGTGCGTGCGTGCGTTTGTGTGCCTGTATGGAATCAGGATTGGTTTATGGGCTTCAGTCAGTTTTGATATCTTTATTGCTTAATAACCTAACCATCTTAAATATAAACTGGGTTCTGACCTATTTGTGCTCATGTGAGGAGCCTACCATTTTTTGTAGTTGCTAGCTTGGACAAGCTTTACAGAACGTCTACATGAGAACACAAAATTACCTCGAAATGCTTGTGTCATTATGCCAGGCGCTAATGCCTCAAGTTTATACCGTATTGCTCAAGAAGAAAGCATAACGCCTCAAATAGACCTAAATACAGTGATCACGGGCATCACAGGCCCACAGAATTGTCCTAACGTACACTGAATGGACAAAAGTGGGACACACCTCTTTGATTTATTTCAGTCACTGAATTGAGGTGTTTCATTCAGTCCCATTGCCATAGGTGTATAAAAACAGGTGTTACTAATTGGTACTAATAGGCATAATAGGATGCCATGGTTGCATCAAGTCAGTTCTTGAAATGTCTTCCTTTTAGGTATTCTTTGATTAACTGTGAGTGGTATTATCGAAAAGTGGAGGCCATGTAAAGTTACAGAGTGCTGCATAACAATAATGCTTTGCAGATTTCCAAACCTCCTCTGGCATTAATATCAGCACGAAATCTGTGCACCGGGAGCCTCATTACATGGGTTTCCAAGGCCAAGCAGCTGCATACAAGCCTTATGTCGCCAGGCACAATACCAAATGTTGGTGGTGTAAAGCACACCGCCACTGGATTCTGGAGCACTGGACAAGTGCTCTGTGGAGTGCTGAATCACACTTCTCTGTCTGGCAGTATAATGTACAAGTCTGGGTTTGGCGAATGCCTGGAGAACATTTGACTGTACTGTAAAGTTTAGAGGAGGAGGAATGATGCTATGGGGCAGTTTTTCAGGGAGTGGTCTATAGACCCCTTAGTTACAGTAAAGGGAAATCTTAATGTTTCAGCATGCCAAGACATTTTGGACATTTTTAATGGGATGTCATTCATTGGGTTTATTTGTCCATTTTTGCGTAGTTATGTTCCCGGCAAGGAACAGTCAGTACAAAAAAACATTTGTGGGCGGAGCTGGATAGGTCAATTATCCTAACCCCTCTGCACCAAACTCTCCCGACTCCCATATTTCATCATCTTTCCCAATACCCATTTGTACTCATATTGTGCCTTCACTGACATTCTTCTCTCCATGCATCATAATTCTCCCTGTCACTTCACTGACATTTAGCTCAGACCCTAGTGGCCTACTCGCCTCTCCAGTAGTACTGGAGTCAACCAGGCTCATAGACGCACACACTTGCACACAGAGCTCCTGCATGTGTGCGCTGTGGCTGTAAATGACTAATTAAAGATGATGAATAGGGAGTGGGGGGTGGTAATGGGAGAAGCCTGCAGATTCATGGACTGAAGTAAGAATAATGACTTCATCAATAGCTCAAGGACTTAAAAAAGCAGCATTACCATCGGCATCCACCTAACCACAAATGACATAGAGTCAAGATGCAGATATATGAGGTATAACCACAAAATGGACCAGTGTTATTATTACAACCACATTGTGGACTCATATTCAGGCAATTGCAGTGCCATCCAGAGGTATTGCTACCCTTGGTTAAGAAAAATGGCTGAGAGGAAATGGCTTTGTTGTTTATCTACCCCATCTTACACTGAAAATGAAAGAACCTGGATCTTTCAATTGGGTTATTTAAGTATTAATAAAAATACTGTAAAGATTGCAGTTTGGTTCAAGTGTGTAGACATTATATATCTACACAGACCAAGCTTTTTGGACAGTATTAGGGCCTTAATACTAATGGAAATGCAGCCACTGTAGACGTTCGCCTTGCTATTTTCTTTGTATTGGTGTGATTGTAGGCTGTCTTGTTTTTGGGGCCACTACAAACAAGTCACATTAGCTATTCGGCTGGCTGCTTTGACTGGCTACTGGATACTTTCTGGCTACTACTGATTTTTGGAGTATTATGTTGACCAAGGAACTTGCTTTAGCGTTGGTTGCTAAAACATATTTAATGTATATACTGAATATGTATACAGTTTATGTACATACAGTATTAAAATGTATGTGGCAACGTATATCAGAGGGGTGTACACAAACAATTGGACATACAGTGTGACCTACAGAATTAACATTACATTACTGGTTGTTTTCAAAAATGTATCCTAGTTTATTACTATTTTTATCCCATTTTTATCCCCTGGGACTCCCCACCACATGATGCCACCAGTGCTAGGAGGTTCTGTTTCCATTTCAGGTTGACTTTAAGGCAAGGAAACAAGTAACTAGGTATTAAATAAGGAAGTATTACTTCAGCTTTTCTTCTCCTGTTTCGGTAGCTTATGAGCTGCTTACACAAACAGAGGTATGATTCCAGATGTCACCAGCCAGCCCTCCCAGGGATTTGTTCAGCTCTAGCAGCAGCAGCACCTGATTTAACTTAATGAAGCACTGATTAACCTAACCAGGTGTGGGATGAGGTTTGGGAGTGGTTAAATATGAGTACATTGACATCCATAAAAACAATTATGTGTTGTGCTAAATGCTATTTGTATTAATTGTAGTATCAATGCTTTCATAAATAAAAAATACCCAAGATACAGAGAAGTGTTAAAACTAGCACCATTAACCCATTAACGCAGGAAGGCTTCTTACATACTATGGTGTATAATTCAGTAACTACAGGGACTTCTGTATGGACCACTGGGGCTAATAATCCTTTTGGCTTGGTTTAGAGGTTAAAGACACTATATAACATTTTGGAAAATGTCTCAAATCCTTTATGTTGTTACTCTTTAGATCCCTTATACTTTGAACTATTTCTAATTCATACTAATTCATTCTAGTTACTGAATAAGAAGTCTTGATAATAACTACTGAGTACTGAGCCTAGGGTTGATGGGCAGTACACATAGTACAAAACTGCCAGCCAGACTTTGAGCTTTGAGTACAAAGAGTATAACAATGTATCTTTGTCTAAAAGTCTCAATAAATCCCCAGACCCAATTAAACACAATCTAATTTTGGACTCAGATCTCTTCCATAGTCATGACGTTCATGGAGAACGCACTGAGTCACCGGCCGAAGCTAGATCATTTACGCACAGACTGTGGAACTTCAATAAGAAATCCTGGGTAATAAAAGATCTTTTTGACTGAGAAAGAGAATGAGAGACTACTGTTCCGTCACCGGCTCGCGCCAGAAACCAGCAGTCATCTTCATCTGATGAGAGAGGCTTTGATCTTTAGCCTAGCAGCTCAAAGCACAGCGCGAGGATGGAGCTTATCCTGTGAAACTTTCAGACAGACGTTCCGTGTTCTTGCCGCTAGCGCTGAAGACGGGAACGTTGTTTTGTGTTGTCGGCTGCGCTCCTGGCCTAGTGGCCCAGTGTATTTGGAAGCTGGCGTGTTTACAGGCGATGGCTTACAATGGTGTTAGCTAATTAGCCCGAGCTCATTAGGGGACCCTCATTGTGCTCGGAGGGCAACGTGAGAGCGAGACGGAGCGAACGAGAGGAGGCAGAGATTTCATAGCGAGAGCAGTCACTAAATACCTCCCAACCCCCATCCCTTCTCTCCCTCTCGCTCACTCTCTCTCACTCTGCTGTGCTCTCTGATGCCGCTGAGTCACAGCTTGGCTGAGATGGAGAGATCATTAATGAACTGTCTAATTCAGAGTGATTGGTGTGTTTTCCTGATTGGTGCGAGGTGACGTCATGTTTGTAGAGAAAAAGATGCCAGAAAATGTTCAGAATAGTGTGTGTAAGCATGTGTGTGTGTGTTTTTTTTTTGTTGAACAGTGGAGAAAATGAATTGAAATAGATGAGTTGCACATCACTGTTTGGTTCACACCACCGTATGGACCTCACAGTTCAGCTCAAGTTCGGTTTCAGTTCGGTACAGCCGTTAATAAAAGCTGGAGTGCCTACATTTTTTCATGCCAAGACCGACCTGTGTCCACTTTCACTTACTATGCTGTTCTTTCATGCATTCATTTATTATAAAATGATGAAGGAACGACTCTAATCTTCTATATTTAGATGCAATCCATTCAGTTTTAGTCCTCAGTATGAACACAATAATCCAGCTCAGTAATATTCAGGCTGTTAAACTGGTTCTGATCTATGGTGACAGCTTCCATGCTGGGTTTTCCTCTCAGCACAAATGACAGATTGTTGTTGAATTGTAGATCGAGCATCACATGAAACACTCTCTCTACCATTTAAGACGATCTTAATACTAAGATTTGAGCATTGAGAAACTGAGTTGGGGTCAGTCGGCTGCTCCCTGTCTCATTACCCTTAAAGCTCATTTATACTCAACATTAAATACGGAGACAAGAGGCCTAGCCTTCAGTCCGTACTATGCATTCATTATGTCTGCATTTGTGCATGTTCTCTGAAATCTTATGGATACACACGGAACGGAGCGGTACTCCTGGAAAACTTGGGGGTAGTGTATCCAGTAGTCAGATACAATGGGAAAAAAAGTATTTAGTCAGTCACCAATTGTGCAAGTTCTCCCACTTAAAAAAAAGAGAGAGGCCTGTAATTGACATCATAGGTAGACCTCAACTATGAGAGACAAAATGAGAAATAAAAATCAGAAAATCACATTTAATTTTTAAAGAATTTATTTGCAAATAATGGTGGAAAATAAGTATTTGGTCAATAACAAAAGTTAATATCAATACTTTGTTATATATCCTTTGTTGGCAATGACAGAGGTCAAACGTTTTCTGTAAGTCTTCACAAGGTTGGCACACACCATTGCTGGTATGTTGGCCCATTCCTCAATGCAGATCTCCTCTAGAGCAGTGATGTTTTGGGGCTGTCGGCGGGCAACACAGACTTTCACTCCCTCCAAAGGTTTTCTATGGGGTTGAGATCTGGAGACTGGCTAGGCCACTCCAGGACCTTAAAATGCTTCTTACGAAGCCACTCCTCTGTTGCCCTGGCAGTGTGCTTGGGATCATTGTCATGCTAAAAGACCCAGCCACGTTTCATCTTCAATGCCCTTGCTGATGGATGCCCTTGCTGATGGATGAAGGTTTGCACTCAAAATCTCACAATACATGGCCCCATTCATTCTTTTATGTACACTGACCAGTCGTCCTAGTCCCTTTGCAGACAAACAGCCCCAAAGCATGATGTTGCCATCCCCATGCTTCACAGTTGGTGTGGTGTTCTTTGGATGCAACTCAGCATTCACTCTCCTCCAAACACAACGAGTTGTGTTTGTACCAAACAGTTCTACTTTGGTTTCATCTGACCATAAGACATTCTCCCAATACTCTTCCGGAACATCCAAATGCTCTCTAGCAAACTTCAGACGCGCCCGGATATGTACTGGTTTAAGCAGGGGAACACGTCTGGCACTGCAAGATCTGAGTCCCTGGCGGCGTAGTGTGTTACTGACGGTAGCCTTTGTAACGTTGGTCCCAGCTTTCTGCAGGTCATTCACTAGGTCCCCCCGTGTGGTTCTGGGATTTTTGCTTACTGTTCTTGTGATCAATTTTCTGATTATTGCTCCCACAGTAGATTTCTTCACACCAAGCTGCTTGCCTATTGCAGATTCAGTCTTCCCAGCCTGGTGCAGGTCAACAATTTTGTTTCTGGTGTCCTTCGACAGCTCTTTGGTCTTCACCATAGTGGAGTTTGGAGTGTGACTGTTTGAGGTTGTGGGCAGGTGTCTTTTATACTGTTAACGAGTTCAAATAGGTGCCATTAATACAGGTAATGAGTGGAGGACAGGGAAGCCTCTTAAAGAAGAAGTTACAGGTCTGTGACAGCCAGAAATCTTGCTTGTTTGTAGGTGACCAAATACTTATTTTCCACCATTATTTGCAAATAAATTCTTTAAAAATCAGACAATGTGATTTTCAGAATTTTTTTTCTCTTTTTGTCTCTCATAGTTGAGGTCTACCTATGATGTCAATTACAGGCCTCTCTCATCTTTTTAAGTGGGAGAACTTGCACAATTGGTGACTGACTAAATACTTTTTCCCCCCACTGTACAACCACTGCCATATGGGCAAGACGAAACACAAAACTCTTAAGTACTCTGTCACATCCTCCTCTGTTGTCACCATGTTTGTTCTTGTCTGAAACCTATGACCTTGAACCGCCCTCTCGTGGATGTACAGCTTAACATCTGTGCCAGCGTAAAGGATGCGTAGAAGTCCTATGTGTGTAGGAACATCTTTTTTGTTCGTACATGGAGTGTAAATGAGCTCTAACGGTCAGTTAGTGCAAAATACAAACCAGTCACTGCAGACTGCAGACTTTTTCACAGGTGTGTGCTTCAAGAATATAAATTTACAGCAGCCGCATGCGCCTTCAGTCGCCTCGTGTGTAACCATGCTCTAATAACATAAACTCTAAGGAAGTGTGGAGAAGCCACACTTTCCGAGTAGAACCCGCACTTGCAAAGTTTGGTTCCGCATTACCATCATCCGCCTCCACGCTTTACCTGTAAGCTGTGCGGACCATGTGTTCTCCATATAGCTACGTACAATGGCAATGATGTCTGTATCGTAGCGGTTCGGTACAAATACACACGCGGTTACACCCCTACTTACAGACTTACAGCCTTTTTGAGAATAGTGAGCTCTCTTTTTGTGTGTGTGTGTGTGTGTGTTTGTACTTTTCACTTCAGTTCATTCTCTGGGGATCAAATAATGAAATATAGGGGGAATAATAACATGAAAGTCTTTTTTCTACTGGAGCTGGATTAATATTTCACACTTTATGATTGAAAGGAACACAGACGGAGCACGCTAGTAATTAGTTTACCTCAGAACTCAGAAAGGTGGAGAGGATAGGATTGTGGGAAGGCCATTAAGAGCGCACGCACACGTGCACACACAGTGTGCGGAGAGTGCGACGTGATGGTGTTTGACAGCATGGAGATGAGAGAAGTGCTGCTCGAGCAGTCGGTCAGTAATGAAATATGCTAGCAGGATATCGAGAGACAGAGAGAGGGAGAAAGAGGAAGAAGGGGAGAGAGAGACCTAATATACACATGATACACATGATTCAATCTGTAATACGGTCCATATTCCTTGCGTATTTTCAGACGGTCGTTATGCAAATGATCCGCAATGGACACGATATAGTGGACTACACTGCTTCATTAAATGGTTAAGATGCACAGAATGATTGAGAGCGCTCTGGTGCGAAACACTCTGTTCAAGAGAAACTCACCCAGTCAGATTGTTTGCAGTGGTGGTGATAGGAATCAGACATCAGAAGAGTTTAATGCCTCTAAAAGCTCCCTCACAGACCGTAATTACACAAAAAGGTTATGAGTACACAGCCTGATGCCTGAGAGATTTATACCATAATACCATCGAGAGAAGATTTTGGTCTAAAACATTCAATTAAGTAAATAAATAAATCAATAAATAAATTCTTTCATGGTGTTGTAATGCAAAATAGCCCCTAAAGACTTTTATATTTATAATTTATATTATATTTTATATTACACTTCACATGATTTTTTATTGATTAATCTATCAGTTATTTTTCCGATTAGTTGATTAATCTTTCAAGCAATTTCTCGGGTTAATTTAAAGGAGAATTTGTGTGTGCTGGATTAATAATTCAACCATAATAAGGAAAAACAATATTTCCCCTTATATTTCATTATTTAACTTCATGATTTTTTAACATTAACATTATTTTTATCTTCATGATTTTCATAATATTTTTATCTGACTGCGGGTAGTCACACTGTACAAGACGGGACAGATTTTTATTTGAGTGTTTAATTGATAAAATAATTGCCTTGGCTCATCTAAACTTAAAGATTCACAGAGGATCAACAGCATATTTGGCAGTTTGTCATAATATTTTGGCTCATCAGTGTATGTTTAAATATAACTCCCCATCTCTCCCCTTGTTATGATGTCAGCATACAAACCTGTCAGTTGTTTAAAATTACTTTAGGCCTGAGGTTCTTTAAACAGTGTGCTTTTTAACTCATTCTACAAGGGTGATGTACAACAGGCTGAATGTTGCCAATATGTATTTGCATAAAAAATAAGGCGAGCTCTCCTCAAACGTATTGACACAAGCTGTATAGTAATCTCAGTCTCTGCCAAAGCTTTGATTGATTTTTGGCCAATAGCAGAAGGCTGAGTGGTGGTCTTGCTCAGCGGGGGATGTTGTAATCATTTCACATGGGTCATGAGGAGTTAGGACTCTATGGAGTGACCGGCAGTGACGTGCCTGACGGGATCTGACCCCTCAGTGACCCAGTGCACTGTAGGGTAGCCCGCTGATACAGAAAAAAAACACTACAGGGCATGGATGTTTGGAAGTTGAGAAGGAAACACAGCACACACTTATGTGACAAAAACAGCTTTGGGGGCCACTGTCCTTTTCATCATGTTTTCATCATGACTGGCTGCTCCTGCAGTGATGTAACAACATTTCACCACTGCCACAAACACACACACACACACTGGGTGCCATGTCGTATCTGCTAATCTTCATCCATGTGCTGGGAGAGATGAGATTTAGAACAACTGCTGAAGAAGTCCTGGGACCTTCTGAGCATTCAGAGATGAGGTAAACCTATACCTCCCCATCAAAACTCCCCATTGGACGTAGCTTGTAACTCATTCCGTTATGTTTAGCAGGCAGTTAATGCAAGTTTTTTTTTTTTTTTGTTTTTTTGAGGAACATAAGAACCTTCTTATGTAATTTTCTTTAGAGCAGGTCACAGCACCTTGGTCTTGGCCACTCACTACACATTTATGGCCATTGTTTGGTGCATATAGTGCCAGGATATGTGGAGTTATACATAGACCCCATATTTATTAGAAAGTTCTGAAAGTAGCTTTAAATGGTTTATCTCCACAGTGTGTTTACATATAAATACTACAAGTAAACAATAGCAGTAAAGAAAATTCCAACAAGAAGTAGTGAGAATATGCTGTTTCTCAGTAACGGTATTGACATGTTAGTTGGGAAGACACAGTAAAGGCTAGTTTATCCTCTCTTTACGTATGAAAACTAAGATGTCCGTGTCAAATGTTGCAACCGCCTATATGCTTCATACAGTGCTACATTCAGTGCTACAGTGCCCCTACGGTTTCCAGCAGTACTGCTTTGTTCCATCCGTATCCATAAGCTTACAGAGAATGTGCACAAAAAAGCTCAGTTTGTATACTTATTTAATGTATAAATGTATAAGGAGCCTTTAAAAGATCACAGGTTTGGTTCCTGACTTCTCTGTGGACTCCATACATTGCATGGCTTTGTTCAGTTCCCCCAGTAGCTCACCTGATTTACATTAATTAATACATTAAGGTCTGATTAGATAAAGTAGATATTGGAGAGTTTGCTGAAAATACTTTTCTCAAATGCACTAGACTTTTTCACAATACTGTTTGTATTGCATACAAATGTTATTTAACTAAATATAATCCTCTTACAAAACCTGAAGATACTACATCTTTTCATGTGTAAGTGTCTTCAATATCAAACTACAATGTAGAAAATAATACAAAATAAGGAAAGAACAATGTGTCCAAACTTCCAAACTGTATGTTTGTATGTATATGTTTGTGACGTCCATGATATCACAAAACATATGAACAATAGTTACTTTCCTTTTTAACATCAGACTCTTTAGTTGTGTCCCAATTCAGAGGTTGCAACCTTCGAAGGATGCAGTAGATGAAAGTGTAGCCTTTAAAGGCTGCTTAGACTGCGTAGGCCAAACCGAAATGAGACGGTCTACAGGATTTCCTGTTGTATGCCTATATTTTCATAAAATAATCATTAAAAATAAGAAGAACAACAACAACACATTTCAGAAAAAGTGTATTTATTGACATCCTTCACCGACACATCGTGAATCTCAGGATATGTTGGCTGGCGAAGGATCCACCCTCGGATCCCTCATTATTTTGGAAAAGAAGAATGCGTTTCTCGGCCGCATACATAGGAGCGTTCAAAATGAGACAGCCTAGTCGCACTGTTGTGACGCAATCAGCATTTAAATACAGCCTCCAAAGGATGTAGCCCTGAATTGGGAAACTATTTATTTCAAAAGAAGGCGAGTTTGGCCCCTAAGATGAGGATCTAAAGGAGGCTATCATGCTCAAACTACTCAAACACTCTAGAAATATACACTCCCTGAGATGCGATCCAGCTTTTTCTGCTGATATCAGCCCATATCCCATATCCATCCATACCGATGTGCCATCTCAACCATAACCTTGATAACAGTGATGAATTGTCTTGACGATGTTATAGATACCTCCTCCCCTTTTTCTCTTTTCTTTTCAGGACATTTCTGTTTGCTTGGAGACAGGCATGCACACACTCTAATCCCTGCTCTAGGAACACTGTTTAGCTCAGTTATGTAAATCAATTACAGGCCTGCTGAAGGATCCCCCTCTGGGAGAGGTAAAAAAAATAAAGAGAGATGTAAACGAGAAGAATAGGAGTGACACACGTGAGCTAAGGCAGAGGACAGCACCATCAACTGATAGACACATCAGGTGTATCTAAGTTAAGATAGAAGGATGGAGCGTCTGAGAGGTGCGAGAGAGACAATGGAAGTGAAGTGCATGTATGTGTGTGTGGGGAGGATGTGTGCATGTGTATGGCTTTGATTCTCACTGGCATCTGTTTCTCCCGTGTGTGAGCATGTGTCTCGGGCAGCCCGCAGAAAAGGGCACCTGTCATGTCCTATCACTAAGAGGAGCAAGAAAAAGCATAATCTATTGAGAAGCTGTCAGAGGATGTGCGCGTGTGTGCGCACGTGTGTGTGTGTGTGTGTGTATGCGTGAGAAAGAGACTTGGCTGCAAAAGAGAAGAGTGATTCAGAGGCGGGTTTTTTCCCACATTGGCAGCCTGTAGCACTGTGAAGGTTTTGCTAGGTCTTGCACAGTAGGTAGTAAAAGAGTACAGTAGCTGCTCAGTAGGCAGGAAAAGGATGTACAAAACATATATTTAACAGACAATCACACAGAATCCTCAACAGCTTAATATAATATCAGATGTTTCAGTGTTCATTGAGCCCACCCTTTACCTTGACTACAGCGTTCGTTCTGCTCAGGAGTTAGATTTTCTGTTTTTGCTCCAAAGAGGTGTCTTAAGGCTCATTTATACAAAACCGAAGATGTCCATTTTTAAACGATGTAGCCGCCCACATACTTCTATGTGTCCTTTATGTGTGCATGGATGTTAAGCAGAACATCCACTAGAGGGCAGTTCAGAGTCACAGGGGAGGGGGTCGTGATAATGTACTTGCTACAAAAAAAGGCCAAAGAGGCCACAGTGTAAAAGTTGTCAAGTGGTCAAGGCAGTGGTCAAGTTTCGCTTAAATTACTGACTACATTGCCCCCACGGTTTACAGTGGTACTGCTCGTTTTCGTCCGGCTCTGTAAACTTTCAGAAAAAGAGCACGAATACGTACGCAATGAACACATGGTAGTATGGACCAAAGGCTCCATCCGAATCTGCGTGAGTAATTAACGTTAAGCACAAATAAGCCTTTAGAGGTTGGAGCATCCATGAAATCCCAAACCCTTTAATGATGTTGAAGTCAAGACTCTGGGGTGTCCATTGTTTTGAAAACTTTGATTTGTAGATGTTTTTCTTTGTATCATCGTTTGCCTTCCCCAGTAAGAGTTTACCTGTTGAGCTGAAGCTTTGATGAAGCTTTGATGAAGCTGAAGCTTTGATGAAGCTTGATTTTCTCTATCTCTCAAAAGTGCTATCTTTGCGCTTTATCTAATGGGGTGAAGTGTCCGTGGTCCACAACATCCCTTTTTATTAGTAAACTGATCTACAAATACTTGCGTGCCCATTGTAGGTTCTTTTGATCGTGGACAGGGATTAGCAAGGGCTCTGACTGCTCTGCAGCTATGGTGGAAGGTGGGGTGCACTATGTGTTGCAGTAGCCTTTCTGTTGGTTAAGCCCAGCCTTTATTGCTTCCGCACATCCATTAGCCTTGGGTGCCCAACGCTGTGTCGCTGTTTTTTTATTTGACATTCCTCAGACCACAGCTGACCAGGAGCGGCCCACGATCCTTTCCACTTTGGAGATGACCCAGTCGTCTACAAAATAACATAGCTGTCCCTTGTGAAAGTCACTCAGGTCTTTATGCCTTGATCATTTCTTCTGCACTTTGAGAACTAACTGTTCAGTTATTGCATTCCAACAATTCCAACATACTACAACAACAATTTTATCCACTTCATCACTGGTGATCTGGTGGTCCTAATGTTAATGCAGAATGGCATCTGATACTGTGATGGTTTGTCACCAGACAGAGGCGGACGTACTCGCAGGATAATTTAATGCCAGACAAGAAAACAGAACAAACAGAAACCAAACAATCAAAGCTTACTAAATAAACACAAAACTCCCATAAACAGGCCAAATCGCAAACTGCCATGGCCATGAACGTAACAGGACCATCTTCTCACATACATGCACAAGACCAGACCAGGGCGTACTGAAACAAAGGGGTGCTTACACAGACACTATCAAGAGACTCATAAGGAACACCCGGGACTAACAAGGGGGCATGGCTACAAAGGAGACACTGGTGGAACACTAATGGACAGGCGTGGCTAGGGCAGACAAGACACAAACAAAGGCAAACATGACAACAGGGGCAGACATGACAGATACCTGTTCCGATCCGATCTTCATGTTTCTATAAAAAAAAAAAAACTAGCCCCACAACATGCTGTTAATTACCTCTAGTAAACACTAGGTAAATCACTGTATTTTTAGTGAACAGCTTATATAATAATATGATGAAAACAATATAAAAGCTAGGATTGGCCCATGATCGGATTGGGACATCCCTACTGTTTAATGTTGTGTTTCAGTCCACATAAAGTCATGCAAACAGACCCACAACATTAACATTAACTGCCAGAGCTTCTTCTGTATTTCATGTTTTAAGTTGTGTGACTGATATACTTTAGTTCTTAGTGTAAAGTCCATTAGCCTTTCCACTCAAGGTCACTAGGTTGCGAGGAGAAAACACACACAGAGACGCACATTCGTATGCATGCCACAGCATTCTTGTAGCGACGTGAATAAATTAGGCTCAGAAAACTGCACATTTCAACAAGAATGGGCTTATTTGGATTGCGCGTATAAATCATTTCCCACTATTCTGATAATAAAACTGGCCATATATTAGTGTAGTGCTGCTCTGTGCTCTGATACTCTGTAGTGTGTATTATCTTTCCCTGAAATCTTGCTTTTTATGTCAGCATGCCTCAGCACTTTTGCTTTTTAACAGCTCGACCATAAAGCACGTATTTGTCCTGTTTATGCCGTATTCTGAACGCCATGTTTATATCTTCATTTGAATAACTGCTGTCAAAGCCATCTTATCCCTTCTGTGTCCTCTGGCAAGTTTAGGAACTTTTCTGGCTGTGTGTGTGTGTGTGTGTGTGTGTGTGTGTGTGAGAGAGAGAGAGAGAGAGCAAGTTCATGTGTGAATGTGTCGTATTTGGGTCGTGTCCCATGCTCTGTCCTTGTCACCTCCTCTCTGCTAGTAAACAAGCTTGCTTGGATTAATGATGTGAGACACAGACTAAACACTGTCACTTCATAATACTTCATATTTCACACACACACACACACACACACACACACACACACACACACACACACTTGAACATACTGTGGCTGACCCCAAGTCAAATAAAATTTTGAGGTTTTAAGGAGGTATAAACAGAAATAGCGAGCCAGATGTTGGATGAGAAAGTAGAGACCCCTGGAAACTGGGTAATGTTCTGTTATTTGATGTACTATCTGGTGTAGACCGAAGGAGGATGGGTTCCCCTTCTGACTTGTGGGGCCTGTTTACACCTGGCTTTATCATGTGTTTTGTATTCAGATCGTATCTGGATTTACTTTGAACAGATTCCAAACATGCTCCGATCACCCATGGACACCCCTTCTGATGAATACATTCTCCTTCTTTAAGTTGCACCAATTGCTGACACAGATGTGCAAATGCACCCCCCCCCCCCCACACACACACACACAGCTTGTCTAGTTCATGTAGAAAAGTATTGCCATTATAGTAGAATGACAGGTGTGGGCTAGAGGGTTATGAAGCCTCCAGCATTGAGCTGTGGAGCAGTGGAACTGTATTTCTCTGGATTGATGGATGGTGCCCCATCTGATACTTTTGGGATGCGTTGGAAAGTTAGGAATGAGGTGAGGTGGTGATCATTCAACATCATCCATCACTAATTGCAATCAAATCCTCATTGCAGTGTTTCAAAATCTAGTAGAAAGTCTTCCCTGGACAAGCAGGGCAAAAGCAGGATAAGCTCCTTTTTAAATATCCTTGATTTCAAAAGAACCAGTGAATGAGCGGGTGTCCCAATATTTTTGCCCATATAATGTATGTTCCGATCAGGCATAGCAATAAAACCACCTGCCTAATAATGTGTAAGTCCCCCTCATTCCTCCAAACCTGTAGAGTCTGCACCGGCCTGCCGTTATGATAATCCCAAGAATTCTTCTGAGTTGAGACAAAGTGATAAAATGCTGACAATTAATAATTGTTATGTTTCACAACATAATGAAAGAAACTCCTAATATGAGAACAGCTCATATGTGGTGAGAATTTAATGGCTTCACGCTCTTATCAGTCTTTACACTGACTGTTAATACAGCAAAGGCTCACTGTCATTACTGTAATACAGGCTCAACTCTAAAATGCAACTCACCGTTTAGCATGAGCATAACAGGGTACAACACCTAAGAAAAGATTCCAGGAAGCTCTGCCACTAATGCTGCAATGTTAAATATCACTTGAGATCTAATCCAGTAGATTGGTATCAGGGTTGATCCAGGCATGTTTGTTGGGTCCATGTCTTAGCCCGATCCACTTACAATCCTTAGTTTTTACCTCTGTGTTCTGGTGGAGTATCTTCTGGCAGCATTAATGGACGTAATTCCCAGCCCACAGCACTGTGGAATGTTCTCATGACGTAACGCCACAGTGTAGAGTATGCAGTGTGCAACTATTTAACAGTGGAACATGAAAACTCAGGGTAATGCCTTTGGTTTTAGAGTTTTACCTGCATTTGATCCCCTTTTTTTTTCAGATGCTTGTTTATTTTCTGCTGTTTTTGCCCATGCTTCCAGTACTCCAATACTTCTAATACTGCAACTTTACTCTTGCATTAGGGCTGGTTAGACATGAATCAGACCATCCCTAATTAAGACAACATCATTTTAAACTGTTAACATTTAGGAAAAGGTTAAAAAACATATTAAAAATATCAGCTGATGCACAGTATGTAGCATTTTTACCTTAAAATAACATAAAAAGCTTAAAAAGCATAAAAATCATGTTGATGCTTCGCTGACTTGTAAAAAAAAAAAAGACCAACTGCAGTTTGTAAAAAGGGCCATGACAATGCTTGCCAACTGCATAATGCTGCATAATAGTCATATTTGCGTAAAATCCAGTGGTATTTGCTGGTAATATGCTTTTTTCACTTTCTGTGACTGTTCTGTATCTCTCAGCTTGTCCAGAAAAGCATATGACTCAAAAGTGCAAATTATACTTCCTGTCTGTAGTAGGAGCCCAAGAGCAAGAAATGCAGACACTCCATAGTGTTGCTTTGAACAAGTGCACGCCATAATTGAAGACTTCCTAACCCATCCTTAGTCTGGCTGACGTGTTGCCTCTCTGACCAATAGCTGACTGAACCCTCATCACTGGATTTCAGCCAGAACTGACTGTCCTTTGGTAAACACAGTTTCCGTGGTTCAGCAGTGCAGTTCTCAGTCATGTTCTACAGTACGCACACTGCTGTTCAAGCCTCAGCCTGAACAGATCACTGAAGTTCTGTTAATACCTCCCCAGAAACATCCCACAACTGCTGTGCAATAACAATTCTTTGCTTATTATTGTATTCTGATTCTTTTGTCATCTAATTTGGATTGCAGGTTTTATTGCCGGTTTTATTACCAGCATTAACAGAGATGCTGCAAATGTGTTTGTTTTGTCCCTATCACTGGCAGCTAAATGGTCCTTGTGTTGCTTTGCACCGGCTGTTCGTCACTTTAGAATTCACAGGCAGCTACTGCCACTGTGGTCACAGGGCAATTACAGGTTATTTGCGTGCCATTACTGTGTGTGGACCAGTCTCTAACTGCCTCCGTTACTCTATTTCACAGCCGATTACTGCCAGTCGGTACTGTAGATCACACAATAAATGAAAAAACAAAAAGGCTAAAAGGTCCCTGCACATTTTGGAGGCACTTCGTTAAGGCAAAAATATATGAAATAGTTTGCCGAAAAATCTTTTGCACCTCCGCGCAACGTAGAACCACCTGCGCTACTTGCGCAACTTACACAACCTCCCTGCTCCTGGTACTACTATATACCACTGTGATATTTGAATGAACTCTATCTTAGAAGACTGTACATGAACAGAATGTATACACAGCAAGCTGGCTTTCATCTATAATGCATGGCCTTCGTAGACTCAGTGCATCCTGTCCTGTTAATCTCCTCTTGATCTTTATATATTAAATATGATGTACATAAATAGTCTCTGTGTTCTTGTTTGGTGGTCGGAGAGCCGCCATATGGCCTGAACAGTGGTGTTAGAGGATAAGGGTCAGAAAGCAGTTTGGGATCGAGGGTGGTGGAGGCGGTGGCATAGAGCTGGATTAGTAATTCTTTCTGTCTCCTCTCCCTATTTCTCTGTCAACAGTCAGCCAGAAACTGCCATGTTACTGCACATAATTTGACTACAAAATTTGACTGCATATTGCCTTCATGTCAAGATGGTGTGAAATGCAAGAAGGGTGTTGGTCTGTTTGTAGTTTGGAAGTGTGAGGCCCTCAATTCAATGCAAATTGGCATTGCGCAATACATTCAATAGACAGGAGCTAAATGGGCTAGCCCATTTCTGTTTAACACATTAGCTTGAAGATAATTCATGTTTACCTCATTAGATTGGTTTGAGCTGACAGAAAGGCTTTGCACAATTGTGGGCGAACAGAAAAGCATCTCAGAATGCACAACATGTCCAACCTTGCGGAGTATAACACCAGAAGAAAACACCATGTCGGGTTCCACTTGTCAGCCAAGAACAGAAAGCTGAGGCTGCAGTGGGTACAAGGCTCACCAAAACTGAACAAGCTACGACTATAAAAACATAGCCTGGTCTGAGGAATCTCAGTTTCTGAGACAACATCATGAACCCACGGTTCCAAACCTGCCTTTTGTCAACAGTCCAGGCTGGTGGAGTTGGTGTGGAACGTTTTCTTAGGCACACTTTGGGTGTGTACTCACTGCCCCTAACACGTGTGTGTGTGAGTGTGTGTTCACTACCAGATGGGTTAAATGCGGAGGACACATTTCACTGTACACTGTACAGTGACAAATACGTGCACCTTATCATCATATGAATGCCACAGCTAATCTTAATTTTGTTGCTGACCATATGTATCCCTTTATTGCCACTGTGGAATTTAGCTGCTATTCGGCGTGCTGGCAGGACAAGCTACAGTTAGGTAGTGGGCCACAGATCTCCCCGGCTATCGTGCTGCCTGGGGATCTCCCGTCTGTCTAAGCACCCCCCAGTCGTGACACAAGCTTTAGCTCAATGGGTTTAGGTTTAGCTTTAGCTGTAGCTTGCCAGTTTGCTCAGATTCGAAGAGGAGAGGAGAACAACTCTGGTGAAATACAGCCGACATTCATTAGACTTTGGGAAGATATTTATATTGGGGGCCCTGATGAGCCAGATTAACTTAATTAGAAAGAAAACTCAGATTTAGGTTTCCAGGGACTCCACAAGCTCGCATGTGTTTCAGATACTGACACTCAGGAAAAATTCTTTGTTTAGACCCCTGCCAGGATATATGATGAAGCCACAATGATGCATTTCTAAACAGCTCATCAGCACAACTCAATAACACATCTAAAGTCCTCCAATCCCAGCAGCTGTAGGGGGGATCACTCATACACAGCAATTGCAATAGCAATAACCTTCCTCCACATATGAAGGAGACCAGAAGGAGAGTGGAGTAGAAGAAGGTTAGTATTGGAGGGGTGAACTGAAGGATATAGAGGACTGAATTCTGAGATAACAGACTCTGGGCCTTATCATCATCAGGCAATCACAACAACCTCCTCAACCACTTCCACATGTCACAAGGACACAAGGACGTGTCCGAAAGGCATTTGGAGCTTCAATGCACAATGCACATGAGTGAAACAGAATAGCATGAGGAAGGTGTTAGTGATTAGGATCCCATCACACCTTATTCTTTCGTGTTTTGACATGAGACTGACAAAAATGTGGCAAAAATACAAAGGTCTGTTTATTGTTCTGTAAAACAAAACTACACTAGGGAGGTGTAAGGCTTCTCAAAGCTCATCCGTAATCTGTAACTTGATACGATTCGGTTCAATACACTTCCAATACAGCACAAATCCTCCCTCGTTATGTTGAATGTACTGTTCAGTACTATACACTGTATATGACTCAGGTTATGCAGTAAACTGCATAACATACTGGAGTTAGCAGCCTGACGAGTAACTGTGGGAGGAACCACCCTTGGTTGGATAAGACTGGTAAGATGACTGGCAAGATGATGAAAGGTGTTCATCATAGAGGTTAACTGGTCCACAGTGGCGCATCACATTGCTCTGTACTACTCGTTGGAGTCGGTGTATCCCTCAGGCATCAATGGGCCATGGTGCAACACTGTTATGCTGTTGGGAGGCACTCAATGTGCAAGAAGTCCATTCTCTGTACACCTCCTCTACAGCGGCTTAAAAACATCCCACAACGTTAGCGGTTTCACAATGCAACCACCCTTCACCCGGTACCCTATTATCATGCCATCAGTCAAATCGACCTTTGCCCATGATGGTCCTTTTTGCATCCTGCTACAACTGACTGGTGCGCTTGCTGCAAACCCTGTCACGTGGCATCTGTGACGTCCTGGGCAGAGTTCATTCCAAACCAGGGGTGATCATAATAATCAGATATGACTGTGACAGTGGATGAAGGATGGTAGCATGGTAGAAGATGGAGTATGAACTTCTCCCACATTGAGTGCCTCCCGAGAGAATAATAGTGGTGCTCCATGGGCCAACAAGTGGTACAGAGCAATCAACATCACTCTGGATCAGTTAACCTCTATAATGAGCACCTTCTCTCAGCTTATACAGTCCATGCTATGACATCTCGCTAGTGTCATCCGAGCCAAGGGTGGTTATTCCCACTATCATACCATTCTGATATGACAGTGTATAGCCTTGCTGTAGCTCATTTTGTTCTATGTTTTATCCACTGAAAAGCCCAATATCAGAATAATACTGTCAGAAAGAAAAAGGCCTTATAATATCAAATATGATTAACTGCATCAAATGATATCACATGCAACCAAGAGCTACACAGTTCCAGCAATGGAATGGTTGCATTGGGTTTAGATGCGATGCTCGGGGTACGTGTCCTATTGACTTCATATTCACACAAATACAAACACTTTGCCTCATTTCTGTGGATGAACTCCCACTTGGATGCGCCAGCGGGGCACAAAATGACCAAAATGTGAAGGTCGAGAAGACCCCAATATGCAGTAGCTCTGTGTATGAATGTCTTCCCACGGCCACGGATATAGGGCCCTTTGCGTACTTCAGCTACTCAGTGGAAGTGAAGCGTGCACCCTTCTGAATCTGCCTCTGTAATGGTGTGCTGGCCTCCTGTGATGCACCGTCTATGAGAGCTGGAGAGATAGTAGCACTAATGGACATATGCAGGGTTGTCATGGCAATGACACTGCTTATGCAGGAAGAGGACTTACCTCTGACTGCCATTAGTGTGTGTATATGTCTGTGTGGGTGTGTGATAATGAGTGTGTCAATGCTGGAAAGAGGAAAAGTGTGTGTGTGTGTGTGTGTGTGTGTGTAAGAGTAAAAAAGGGAAACCAGGAGACGTATTAAGGACACTTGACTATGAATGTAGTTTAAACAAAGTGTTAACGCTGAGCTAAAAGGTGAACTAAATCCAGTACTGTAGTGGCCATGGTAACATGAAGATGAGTTATGAATATCGGCAGTGCTGTTTTTAAGGACGCCGCTTATTTTAACACCTGGTGACGAGCCACAGGTCTGGATGAGCTTGATTTGAGCAGTGCAACACAAAAGCTTTCAGAGCTAAAAATGAGGATTTACTGAAAGCTCTGCCACACTCTAGCACAGCCAAGTGCCATCATATGTCCCTTGTATAAAGGGAAGCTTGTTTCTATTAGAATCGAACTAGAATATAACCATAGTCTCCTCTGAACGTTTTAAAATAGACCATTATCACACTTCCGCTTTCATTAGTGCGGATGTATAATGATGTAAAGCGGCTTCTGGTCGTGTTGTAATCAATGGCTAGGCAACTGCCCTTTCCTAAGTACACCGATATTTCAGCTAACCACACCTACCAGAGTTTTCACTCTATCAAGTTTTAAAATGTTCAAGTCCAGCTGAAAAGCTCCGCTCATCACGAGGCTACCAATAAAACGAGTGTTTGACTGGACTGAACCAGAGTGACTGCAGGCCTGAGCCTTGGACAGATTTACTCATGTCTGTGAGTAAAAATGCTAAACTCTTAGATCAATGTTAATTCATTCAAACTGTTATCGGCAAGGTTTGGTGAAAGCCCTTGAGAGACAGACCCCTCAGCACCATCAATAGACTATTGATGCCAGAAGGAAACAACGAATCCAGCAAGTGGTACAGAACAGTCTACGTGCCACTGTGTAATAAACACCTTCTTTAAAGAGATCATTAATATGTATATAAATTGTTTTTTTTGTTTTTTTTGTTTTTTTACACACATCAGATCTCAAAAATGTGTTGACTACATCTATTAACTTCCAGCAAAAATGCCCAAACAAAGCAAGAGGCAATAGAGGCTCAGTGACAGACCACATTAAGCTACTATTCTACATCTTCCCCACATGCCCCAGCTGTAAAGATGGCTCAATAGAGAGGCTTCCTGCAGTAATTGGTGTACAGGAGCATGAGAAACTTTTCTAGGGCATTGTGGTGGTGATGGGGGTACTTGCACTGCATCAGCATCAGCCTATGCTGTTTATCAGTTGATCAGAGTATACAGTGAGTGGAATTGGAAACCAGGAGCAAACACACACACACACACACACACACACACACACACACATACACACACGTCACGCTTCCTAACGAGACCGGACACACTTTCTGCTCCAGAATGAGAGCTGACACGCAGCGAGGCCAGGCCGGGAAGTTTTGGGCAATGCTGTCAAAATTTGAACAAGGCCACTGTACAATACACAGTAGCACCATTACACTCGCTCTCTATCTCTCTCTCTCTCTCTCTCTCTCTCTCTCTCTCTCTCTCTCGCTCCCTCTTTTTTTTTTAAAGATTCATCCACTAAATGGGGGAGAAAAATACTGCTGATTGTTAGGCAAAGTAGCTTGTCATGGTGCTATTTGAATTTGAAAGCCTTTTTGTGGCCGGATTGAAAAGAGCTCAGGAGGATATACATATTCCCACTGTAGGAGAGAGAGAGACAGAGAGAGAGAGACAGAGAGAAAGAGAGGACACTCAGAGGCCTCAGGCTCAGCTAACTGTCTCACACACACACACACACACTCAGCAGATGCAATATTAGTTTCAATGTAATTTATTCATATTGATTTGATATATTCACATAACTCTAATGATAATAAGTGTCTCAGCTCTGATCAGCACAGCCCTCTGCACACATGCCTTCTCTCTCTCTCTCGCTCTCTCCTTCTTTTTCTTTCCTGCCCCCATCTCTCTCTCTCTCTCTCTCTCTCTCTCTCTCTCTCTCTCTCTCTCTCTCTCTCTCTTCTCTCTCTCACTCTCTTTCTGTCCCCTCTTTTTCCTTCCAATCTGTCTAAATCACTCTCTTCCTTTCTTTCCTCTTTTCTCTCTCTCTTTCCTTCCAATCTGTCTAAATTTCCCCCCTCTCTCCCCCTTTCTCTCTATCTCTCTCTCTCTTTCCTTCCTGTCTGTCTAAATCTTTCTCTCCCCGTTTCTCACTCTTATCTCTCTTTCTCTCTTTAGCCCTTGTTCCCTCTATTTTTTCTTTCCCATCTCTCTCTCTCTAAGTCATGTATTTGGCCTGCACTGTCGATCCAGCAGGTCAGTGTGGATCATCTACATTCGCTGGGTGCCCTCTCCTCCTCTCTGAAGGGATAAAAAAGAGCTGGTGTTTTTCCCCTCACTCCCTCTGCTCTTTCATTTTCTCCACGAGCGTTCCGCAGCGCAGAGGCGAGGTGTTTCGGAGCGAGGGATGATGGGGAGGGAGAGGAAGAATATGAAAGCGGCGGCGTCCCGAAGGAAGCAAAGACAAATGTTAGCCGAGGCGTTCCGTGGGAGGCGGTGTGTGGAGATAGAAGCCGACCCTGCCGGGTTACCAGAGTCTTTCATTACCGAACTTTCTCCTCCGAGAGCGAGAGATCGTCTTCAGCAGACTCAGAGAAACTTTGACAGAGTACAGCTTGAACTCGATGCTGTAATACAGAGCAACAGAGCCAGTGGTTTACAGTGGCCCATCTCCGTGTAGCAAGAGGTGGTGGACACTGTTTAAGGTAGAGAATGGGATCTGACAGATCCTTCTGAATCCGTGATGGTTTGAAACCATAAGGGTTTAAAAGGTTTAGCAAAACTTTCCTGAAGGAGGCGATCAGCCAACCCAAAACGATTGGTTCTAGCTACAAGCTACAAGATGCTGATAGCTAACATGTAATGGAAACACCAGTATGTAAACTACACCAGTTACACTGACACAGAGCATATTTCCACTGCTCCGCAGCCCAGTACTGGGGGCCTTATACAGCCCTCTGAGCCTCTTGGCCTTGGCATCTGCTGCAGACCATCCTCTAAACCTACAGGTTGACTTAAATAGGCCTGGGATGGCCACGGATTGACAAGTAAAAAACTTGAGTAATAACTCGTTATCCACCCTGGAAGAGCATTTCTTGGCGTTGTGTTTGGTGTAACACTCATCTCTCCTCTTCCTTTGGCAGGGCTTTTCTGTGGAGATTATGTAAGCTGTAGTGGCACAATTGAACATCTGTCTCAGCAATGGGTGCAACTGAATTCAATAATTATGAGGGGTTTCTGGATACGTTTGGATATGTAGTGTAACTCTCTCGCTCCCACACACCTACAGTATGATTCTGGTAGGCAGTAGAGGTCAGAATCTTTTCAGACTCAAAACCAACAGCAGGCCTCGAGGCAGAGCTGTGGGGTCGGCTAATAATCTCCCACGCCTGGAGGTTATTATTGGAGTTTGAACTGTGTTTGAGCAGTGATACATAGGGAGTGAAATTCAGTAACAGTGTAATAGTAATATTGCTCCTCTTTCTTCCTCCTCTCAGGTACTGGAGTTCTTTAAATCCATCAACACGTCGATCCCCGTCGTGCTCCTCTTAAGCGTCTATAGAGATTGCGGTGGTGTTTGGAGATTTTCAGAGTCCGTAGGCCCAAGCATAAATACAAGAGAAGGATTTGGCAGTCAGCAAATTTATCGAAGTGAGCAGTTATCCAATCCTGTTTTTCTTGCTCTGAATGGATCTCTAGTCGATTAAAGGCTTGTGAAAGAAGCTGAAACTTTGATTGCATAATGAAAGCTGAATGTGTGTGACTTTTTGGCCCACAAAAGGTCAGGAAGCCTCGGTCCAAATGGCCTATTAAGCTAGTGCTCATTACCTGGCGAAATGGCAGGCGCTTCTTTTGAGGTTTAAGGTGGCAAATCCAGCGCTGTGAGCTTTGTGCGTGTCTCACATTGCAAAGTTCATTTCAGTTGAACACTCAAGTGGTTACGCATTTGGTTAATGTGTGGATTAATTAGCAGCTGTGAAGTGGAGCCTGCAGTGTGAGCACAATTCTGAGTTCTAGTGCTGGAAAATATGGATGATAGATTGCCTGGTATTGGCATCACAGTTTTATTTCTCAAATTGTATTATTATTTTATTATGAATTCATTTGTTAATTTTAATCAAATTGTTAATTTGTTTTTACAAAAATATTTACTTTATCTATAAAATCAAGCAGATGTCATGGGGCCCTTTGATGCTAGCACCAGCTAGACAGCATAGACAACCTGGATATTGCATACAGTGCTGTAGTACTCACGTTCAAACATGAGATGCTTTCTCTGATGTCTTGAATTTAATAGTAGTTTTTTTTTTTGCCAAACTAAGTCTTAAGTCTTGACTGAATCCAGATACTGTTCACAAAATATATTTATTTTTTAACATCTCTTAAAATGCCAAGATGTGTTTTTCCAAGCCTGTTTACAACCCTGTTGTTTTGCCTCCGAATGAAACACACTAATTTTCTATGGAGGGCTGGTGAAAAAATGATAAGTTCTGTTTTATTGGCTTGGTTCCATCATGGTAACGGGTCACAGCTGCATATCACAGCCTAGCCTGGCGTTGTTTTTAGACCTGTAACAAGAACATTGTAATTATCATTCCATACATTTACATAATTATTCACAAGTAAAACTGAAGTGTTACTGTTCTCACAGTGTTTTCTTGACACTGCATGCAGTTTTAAAAAGCTAAAGAAATTGTGGCCTGTCAGCTGAGTTAGCTTTTAGACTAGCACCTGCCTAGCACCTGCTCCCTTGCTCACACAGTGTGTCTAGGTTTTTTAGTTTTTAGTTCTAGGAAGTCCAGTTTGCTTAGAGAGGGAGTGAATCTGCTGTAGAGTTAGCCTAGCACAGATACCCGATTGCTTCTCTGGGGTATGCCTTTCCGCTCAATGAGACTATATTCTACTGAAGTGGCCACCGATAGGCTTTTGCCTTTTTCCATTCTAGCGCACCTAAACCCCATTGCACACTCACTCTTAACTGAGCAGCTCAAAATTCAGGGGTTAAACTGGGCGGGAATGCAGTGGAGCAGAGAAAAGCTCCAGTACGTTCAGTTTGTGTGAACAGCAAACAGAGCTGAGCTCCGGTGCTGTAATCTGATGAAAAAATATATATAAACCCTTTCACATTCAGTCTTCATGAAATCCATTTAAATATTTGCAGTGATGAAAATAACCTGTGAACAGGTACAATTTCCTGCCTTCCTATGCATGTCGTTAAGTATTTGTGGGCTCACTCTTGCTGTTTCAGGATGTTTTGATAAATGGATTCGCTTAAATTTCATTATACCTCCTTAAGTAGCCGGGTTGTTTGGCATTTTTCTGTCCAGTTACATCTGCAGTCCTTCGAAAGAATTCTGTAGCAATGGTAACTTGCTGAGCTTGCTAAGCCAGATACATCTGAGGAGCTAAATCAAGGGTTTGCTCATATGGTAAGATGTCAGGTGGATTTCAGGTATATATATATATATATATATATATATATATATATATATATATATATATATATATATATGTATAGACGAAATGCAAGACTTTTGTATTTGTTGGATGTGCTGTGTTTTTTTTCTATTCCTATTCATGGGTTGTCTTGAATAAAGATCATTCTGTTTCTGACACTAACACTAAAGCTATTATTTTATTATTGGCTGTATTATTTATCTTTGTTAGATCACCTTTACAACATGTCACGTGAAGCAGCGTTATGTGAGAATGAGTATTTTTGGTTCTTTTGGGCTTTCGGGCTCCCCTATAGTTGGTGCAGTGTAAATAACTTTCTATCCACTGCCATGAGTAGAAATTGTGTGTTGTGGATGGCTATAAATGTTAAGAGACAAGTTAAGAGATACAGAACCGATCTTAAGGGAAAGAACGACTGACGCAGTAGTGATAATACAGGATGTTTAACATATAGGACTTAGGTAATGCAGAGTTACGTAGTTCTCTAAAGTTACATGCAGTAGCAATGTTCTGGGCCCAGACAGAGGCACTGTTCTCCCTATTACATGTCAGTAGAGCATTTTAATGAGTATGAAGCTGTTATTGTAAGATATAAATCACACTTAGTGTTGCTTTAAATCACAACAAAAGGTATCATGTGTTTAGCATGTTACATGTTAACTTTACTATTGCAAACCTAAATGCATGTAATTCCACAGCATGTTTGTGAGAGATCGTCATACTGAATTTATCAATATCATTCAGACTAGAGCATGCAGGACTTGGCCACACACACTCACTCAGAGAAGTGTGGGTAAAATGTCTCCGGGATAAGAGGTAAAGATAAGAGATGTTGGCAGCGGTGGCTGGCATTCACAGCCACTTTTTAAAGGTTTGTCGTTCTCTCTGAGGAAGCGTGTTTATCTCTGCATTTAGAGATTAGGGGAAGCTCCCAGCACTTTCTCTCCCACTCCAGGAAGTAGATTTAAGTTGTTGTTTTTTTTTATTTATTTACAGATATTCCCCATGAGTTGCTTGAAGATTGAAGAGCTTGTGTATTTGTTTGTGTGTTTGTGTGTGTGTGTGTGTGTTTGGGCATGTGTGATAACTGCAGGTTGCAGAAGAGCAATGATCAACAATGTATTAATACTAATATTAATATTAATAGTAATAGTAATATTGCTATTCCTACAGTCCTCACAATCACAAATGTTGCTTGTGATATTGATCATGTGTGACTGTGTGTGTTTTTGAACATGTGTGGGTGTGTGGGGGCTTGTGTGTGTGCACATGTGTACAGCGCTGTATTTATGCTTTTGCTGGTTGCTCAGCACCAGTGATTATCTTACTTGGCAGCTCATGCTAAACTTAATCCCGCTAAGGCCTGCATGATGCAAAATTAATTAGGCTCTGTGAGCACAATCATTAGAGTTGTCAATCACCTTGCCATCGCAGACACACACACACACACACACACACACACACACACATAATTGAATTACAAGTCTTCTATTCATACATGAGAATAAAAATACATTATTCTGAAATATATTATTTATTTATTTATTTATTTATATAATTTATATTTGTTTTCTATGTGGAAAATATGTATTTATTTAATTGTGCATTGTTTATGTAGTTTTATTTGTGAACATATAAAAAGCCATGTATTTATTTATTTATGCATGTGTTTATTTATGCATTTGTTTGTTTATAGTTTTTGTTTTTCCATTCCATTTTACTCTCCTCCACTGAAAAAAGAGATAGGCACATGCTACTGCTAATTCTTTCTAAATACAATTTATTATTATTATTATTATTATTATTATTATTATTATTATTATTATCAGGTTGCTCACAACCAATCAAAAATCAAGAAGCAGCACAACTGATGTCAAAATTGTCAAAAATCTGTCAGTCAGCCATTTTTAAACACCTAATTTGCATATTTAATTGAAACCTGAAATCAATTTTAGTGACAGTGCCTGCCCCATAGTTGTACCCCAGTTGTAAAGTACATGTCAGTTTTACTGATGTATTAATCGTCAGGCCTGTTTAAATCGGTGTTATTGTTTCTAAATCTCATTGTAGGTTGTTCTAGTGAAGAGCGATGAATGATTAGACTGACAGCAGATGTGAGATATGTAGACTGCACTATTCATATTGTGTGTGTGTGTGTGTGCTTGTGAGAGAGAGAAAGAGAGAGAGAGAGGTTTATAATTAGCATGTGTAATTAGAGGATGGAGGACTCCGGCACTAATGAAGTAGGATTAATCGCTGGTATCATCAAGGACTTTCTATTAATGCCTGTGTTTAATACACACCATTGACATGCCCGTGCTGTCAGAATCCCTGCTGTGTTGTCTCTCTCTCTCTCTCTCTCTCTCTCTCTCTCTCTCTCTCTCTCTCTCTCTCTCTCTCCCTCTCTCTCTCTCTCTCTCTCTCTCCCATTCCCTGTTCTCTCTGTCAGTCTGCAAAAGCTCATTTACAGAACAAAATGGAGGAGGCCTCCCAGCCTCACACCGTTACATGTAGCTGTCATTTTGTGGAGTCATTTTTAACATGAGTTTTTTATGAAATGAAAAAGAGTACTGAAGAGTGTTTTAGCTCTGTTTTGACAGCGCCTGAGTCTTCTCACTCACGTCCCTGCATCGGAGCTCTGCAAGGAGACTTTTAGACTGAAGTGCTGTACTGAAAACCAGTTGACACCACTTAACTATGAAAAGGCTATGCAAAAACATGGCAGTAACGTGCCAGCATGCATCACACTGAGCCCTGTTACACACCTAAACAACTTGAACCCCGCTTCACTCCTAGTGTTATGTTGGTCGGGGCAGGAGTCTGTTAGCTGAAAGCCGCTCTTTCCTAGAGATGCTGCATCACCGGCAGTTCGAAAAGAGGTGGCTGGCTTCATATATGTTGAAGGAGACATGTGCTAGTCTTCACCCTCCTAATTTTGGGGCATTGCTAGTGATAATGGTGTGGGAAAGTGGGGTAAAATTAGTAATACATTATTAATTTATAAAAAAAAAAGACAAATCAAACCGCCATAGAGCCTGCATGAGTCGAGTTTAGCTGAGTCAAGAGGGTGGTGCACTATTC
Source organism: Salminus brasiliensis (assembly GCF_030463535.1). Classification (NCBI taxonomy): domain Eukaryota; kingdom Metazoa; phylum Chordata; class Actinopteri; order Characiformes; family Bryconidae; genus Salminus; species Salminus brasiliensis. The sequence goes on from NC_132891.1 coordinate 14,493,108, forward strand.
CACTGTGCAGTGTTGCTTGCTCAAACATAATCTTGATGGAAGACTCATAAGAGTCGTAAGAAGGAAGCCATAACTAACTCAGCATTTAAATCATGCTACAGAACATCTAGACAATTCAGATGAGGTTTGTGCTGTGTCCTGTGGCCTTATGAGGGAAAAATAGCACTAAGATCTCATCTAGACCAAAGGTATGTTTGGAGAAAAAAAAGAAACTGCGTTTCATAAGAAGACCACCTTGCCAACTGTGATGCATGGGGGTGAATCTATCATATTATAGGGTTGTGTTGCTGCCAGTGACATGCAATATTGCATTGGCAAAGAAAGAAATAGATTCTGGAAAATACCAACAAATCCTGGATGTCAGACACCGTGTGTCAGAAAGGCTGATCCTGAAAATAGAATGGCTTCTGCTAAAGAATCATGATCCAAAATATACCATGAAATACTGGAAGAGGCACAAACTGAAGCTATTGGAATCATCCTCACAGTCGCCTGACCTAAGCATCATGGATCATTTGCTATTACCTAGGACGAATGATCAGAATGTTATTATATGCTTAAATATACACACACAAACACACACACACAAACACACACACACACACACACACACACACACACACACACACATGCATGCACACACACATAAAGTATCTACACTTAGAGGAAATTAATTCTGTCAGCTTAGGAAGGAAGATCATATCCTATACTATATCAATCACTGGGGTGTGTGTGTGTGTGTGTGTGTGTGTGTGTGTGTGTGTGTTTGCATCTGTCAGCAACAGAGTTTGTCACTTGTTTTATTATTGTTCCTGCAGCTCAGTTCGAAGTTCCTAGACCCGGTTCCTGACCTGAGAACCCATTCATCACTTCTCCACTTAATTATAGTCGCCTTAATCTCTCTCTCGGCCTCTCTCTTGCTCGCTCGCTCTCTCTCTGTCTCCTCCCTCCCTCTCCTACACTGTCTCCTTTACATTCTGATGACCGCCCTGTGCCAGCTTCATCTCCTGCAGTTATCCATCTCTCGTTATTGACCCGTAGGACAGAGAGATGCTGAATGATTTGTTATGGACTGCTGTGCCCCCTCTCTCTTTCTCCCTCTCCCTCCCCAACCCCCCTCTACACATCTTTATCTGTGCCTAAGGTCTAACTCCAGCACCTTCTACTCCTCTCTTCTCCCTATCAGATTAAATGAAGTAGGGAGGGAAAGCACTTCCTCTCTCAGCGCTCATACTTTCGGCCTTCTCTCATCTCCATGCTGTCTTGTTATCCTTAATCACGGTGTGTTCCAGCTCTTTTGCTGCTGCTCTGTGCTCGTTTTTCAGGCCATTCATTCTGAACCGATCTACTGCACACTGTAGTGCACATGCTTGGCCCAAAGTTAGCACAATCTAAAGCTATATATACAGGTTCTTCAGTGCATTACAGAGCTTCAAACACAAGATCAGTTGCATCGTCTGGCTGTTGCTGCAGTAGAGAAAGACTTGTTGGATTGTATAGCAGTGCTTGAAGTGTTTTGTGGCCTAGTAGACATTCTTCACTTTTCAGGAGATATTTATGTCACTCCACTGTTGCGTTCTCTTCACTGGCTTCCTGTAACTGCTGGCCGCATCAGATTTAAAACCCTACAAAGCCAAGAACGCACCATCCCCTCCGTACCTGATGGCAGTGGTCAAAAGCCGATCTGCACCATGAGCCCTTTGAGCTTCAAGTACTGCTCGGCTCGAGCCACTATCCCTTAAAATCCACAGAAGACAAGCATCCAGGCTCTTTTCTGTCCTGGCACCTAAATGGTAGAACTAACTTTCCCTGGGTGTTCGAATGGCAGAGTCGCTAGCTGTCTTTAAACGCAGACCGAAAACCCACGTCTTACGAGAATACTTGGGTGAAGAGTAGAGTATTATGGTCTCCTTATTGACTTGTGCTTAGTAGTGTCTAAGCTTTGAATTATTAGTCTATTCAAACTAGCTGAGGTTATTCTTGGGTAAATAGCAAAGCACTTTTGTAAGTCACTCTGGATAAGAGCGTCTGCTAAATGCCGTAAATTTATTTCTGAGGATATTATATAGTCTAATCCACTCGCATAAGAAGAGAGAAATGCTTCAAACATACAGATCAAACAGATCTGAAAAAAATCCACTGGTGATCTTGTCCTTTTTTCCACTGTGAGAAGATAAGTGTTTTTTACACTAGCATTTATTTATTTATTTTTTTCAGACCCAGAAGCGATTTCTTCTTAAAGTTCGGTACATTTTGTTAAAGTGTGAAAGCTGTTTTCGAGCCCAGGAGCGGGCCAGAGAACAGATCATTGAATGTGTTAGGATTACTTCCGTGGTGAAAAGCAGGGGCATCCCTAGGCCAGTTAACCTCTAGTCTTCAGCTCTCTGTTCAGTACTATAAAACAACCACTGGAGAGTTAATGTCAGTGAAGGACGGCATGTGGTGATCAAATCGTCCCACTTTTATATCCCTCAGTTCCTCAATCTCTAGATGACTGTGGAATATCTTAGAGAGAGACTCAGAGGCGGCTCTGAACCGACTGATTTGAGCCTTGAGTTGTTGTAGGTACAGATAGGAGGCTGAAGAAGACTGACGGGGCGAAAGAGCAGGTCTGATCAGGTACCAGTCTGTAGTTTGTGTACTGGAATAACCTTGAGAGAGCATTGCTTGACTTCAGCACCCTGAGGCTGATCTGTGAGTTTTCATAAGTTGATGAAGAGCATTTGAGTCTCATCTGTCTCTGATGGTAACTGTGAACTGACAGATTGACTGTGCACCAACTTCTTTTGCTCAGTTTTACTATTACTATTATCTATTGCTCCCCTAAAAAATCACGATGAACAGATGTTTTAGGGCTTTTTATGCATCCTGTGGGAAGCTCACCCCAGACCCCATCCATAAAGTTCTAGTGACGCCTCTGGTGAGAAGCAGACACTGCTCCACCTTCTAAGACTGAACTTCGGAGGTGTGGAAAAATCTCCCTGCAGATTTCTTCAGAAACACTGAAAGTGAGTCTCTTTATGTGTAGATGAAATTCTCTGAGTACAGTATTTCACTCTGACATCTGGATAACCTGGGAAGCTTGAACTTCTCTGAGACTTTCACTTACAACCCCTCTCTCTCCTCTCTCACGGCTCCCTGCTCCTTCACTTACTGGACTTATCTGCTTATCTGTACCTCATGAGGTCTGCACACACACACACACAGTTTGTAACTGTCTGGGTGGCAGTTCCTAATGTAGGCCGATAAGGAGAGCAAATGGACAGAGTTAATTAAAAAGATAGGCCGCTCAATTTGACAGAGTTCCTTTCCTTCCCCCCTCCTTTTCTTCTCTGTTCAGGCCACATGCGCCGACACTAACAAAGACATGGCCTCTCAGCTTTCTGTAGTGCTAATTGTTTCAGGAGGGACTTCTCCCTCCTGTTGTAATCCTCTGTTGGGGAATTTGCGGGGCAGTCTGGATATTTTGTGGGACGAGTGCAGAGCTCTGGGCTTGGGCAGCTGACTGATATGGCCATTATGTGTCTGCCTGGTGGTTCTGTCTATGTGTCTGAGGCTTTTTTCATGTCTTGTTTGTGTGTATGTGTGTGTGAGAGAGTTGTTGTTTTGACTGTGTCTTTGCTCGTCTGCGCTACGCCTGTCCAGGCAATTGAAGTTCATCACAGCCATAAGTCTGCGGTCTGCACATAAGAATACTATTGTTCTTCAACATCTGGGTCCTGTTGAGGCATTTTATATTTCAGATGGATGTCTGCCTATGTGTAGTGCTATGATCACATAGAACCACAATCAAAGAGAAAAAGGAAGCGATGGGTTATTTTCATTGAATTTCTCTGTATTTAATTAAACTACATTATACGTTCATCTTGATTTCTAACTACTGGTCCAATCCAGCAAAGCAATGCTCATGCAAACAGCAGGTCGCGATGGTGACAGTCTAACTAAGGTCTTGGGCAAGCCAAGCGTAACCTGAGTAAAGCATGCAGTCCAGTCTGATATTGACCAGACTGTTGGAAGAAGGTTTGGTCAGGTAAAGGCTAAGCTTGTTTCACTGATTCACACACTGAGCTTTGGCAACATTTGGCAAAGGCTGCACTTTTGAGTGTACCAGCTATTTACAGCTATACGAACACACATGTCACTGATGGTAAACAGTCAGAAATAGACACCATTAGATTCAGTCAATATTTAAATTGTTGTCCTTTCAATTTTCTCATCGCTAGTTCCCACCTGCTGGCTAGGTACATCTAGAGCATAGGCATGGGAATCTATAGTGAATAGTGAATTTGCCAATATAATTTATTAACTAAGCAAATGCAAGTGCTGTGACTAAAATGGAAGGTTTTACAGTGGAGCTGCAGACGAAAAACATAGTAGCCTTGGGAAACACAGTGACACATTGAGCACTCACTGAGAGGCCAGGTTTACTGTGTGGGCCTAGCATTTCATCTGTAGGACGTTACCAGTCCAGCAGAAGCAGCAGCATCAGCCATGTTGGAGCGTTATCAGTGACTAACACTAAATCTTTCTTAGTGATCTGCTGTTCCTCTGCTGCACTCTTTAACAGCTCAGCCAACATCCGCACCCGTGTGGCTCTCATTCGCTGCTCTTGTTCGGAGCACATTTTCCACGTTCCACACAAGAACCAAACGCTCCCCCCACACCCCTAGAGTCATGATAAGTGATACTGCATGTTTCCAGACCTAATATTAATACTAAATGTCTTAGTTTTGTCCTGTTTCTTAAACCAGCCTATAGCTTGGGCAAGCTATTGTGTGCATGTAAGCGTAGTTAGTGCCAATACACCATTGTTACACTAGCAGAGCTGATTGATCCAGTCTCTGCCTACAAATGCATTTCTTTGTAACAACTGTTGTGAGGTTGGACAGGCTTTATAGCATGTTGGAAGAAAACACACACCAACTGATAAAAAACATTACAGCATTTTCTTTACATTTGTTTTCAGTAGGTTAACATCGATTTTCCAGTTTCAGCTGCAACAACACCAAGCAGTTTTGCATCTGGGCCAAAGTAGACGGTACCACTTGCTTCCGCAACTGAAAAACCCCATATGTGACCTTTCGACCGCACACAAAATAACTGTCGCTTGAAATATTATTATTTTGCTATGTAAGATTGCATTGGTGGGTGGGACCTAGATGAGACGAGTTCCATTTTAACCAGCGAGAGGGACGGGCCTGTTCCTCCTTCATCACATTCTAAACGGACCAAAAATGTACAGCTTCATTGCCCCTTCTGTATCCTAACACTCTATTTGCCAGCCTTCCCCGACTAAACAACCCAAACTGCATCTCTTCAGAGAGATCACCTCGTTTTGTCTCAAAAGGCACGTTCATTTTTCAGTATTATGCAAAATAAAGCAGGGGGTTATTTCATTTGCCGCCGCTGTGGATGGGAACCCATTCATTATGTGCTCTCTTTCTCTTTCTCTCCCTCTCTCTCTCTCTCTCCTCTCCTTTTGGAGAGAGACGAGAGACAAATTGCGGCTTGGTGCCAGCACGAGCTCGACCGAACACAAATCATATCTACAGCCTGGAACCCGAAGGCGGCATGCGCGTTGTAATTCAGGTAAATATGAGCAGGGCTTCAGCTTGGATGAAACACAGCTCGTTCGTGCGAGAGTAATTCGTATAAACGCGCTAACCAGCATTGTTTTGTTGCAGTTGTTCATGGGAATGTCAATAGAGAGGGGCTCTTGTACTGGGAGCTGGTTTGGACTTTAATTTTAGTCAGTAGAACAGTGAATATGGATATGCAGTTGTGAGAATGGCTGTCACGATTACTTGATTACAAAAAAAATAAATAAATCCAACATTTTATAAAAATCTAAAAGATGAACAAGGACATATTTGAAAATTTGAATTTGAAAATGGCTGCCTTACAGAGGAAGAAAAAAACATAATTTTCAGTGAAAGTCAGTGGAAAAGGATTTCATTCCAAGTCATTTTGGAGCATTTCTATTGGTCTATTTATTGTAAAATGAACACAGTGTCAAGAATAACATCCAGATTTAAATTCTGTCAAAAAGTGAAAAACTGAAAAATGGCAGTGTAAGGTTTTTGCATGACAGGGATGAAATGCATGTAAACAGACACATACACTTGCTTACATAATTCGCCGCTGTCCAATGAAAACCATGTATCTCCATTTTTGTCTGTTTTTAGTTTCTCCATGGTTTGAATGTGTAATCCACTGTGTAAATAATTCTGGATGAATGGACCAATAAAATTGCTCTAAAGTACTTATCTACTTATTGCTCTAAAAATTCTTATTTCACATTGACTTCCATTCAAGGTTAGACCATTTTCGCCTTCTCCTGTAAAGTCTCCATTTTGGAGATACATGTGTTTTATTAGATTTTTTAATTGAATGACTCTTTCAAAAAAAAAAAGAAAAAAAAGATTTCTCAGGGAATCGTTTAAAAAATCAGTAAATTCCTTGAATATTAATAGAATCAATAATGACTGCTCTAATATGGAAATGGTTTTCCTTTGGTTGTCAGCACCCCTCGCCCCAGCCCATTCTGTCCCGTTACGGGAGATGGACACATCTGGGGGGGGGGGGGGGGGTGAAAGGGGCGGGAGGGGCTGTGAAGGAGTTCAGGGAGGGGGGGGGCGTTAAATTGAAAACAGCTGACCTCAAGGTTATAACACATCAATTTGGTGAGATTGGATGGCTGGGAAGAGAAGAGAGGGAATTATAAAGCAGGGAGAGAGAGAGAGAGAGAGAGAGAGAGAGAGAGAGAGAGATAGAGAGAGAGAGAGAGAGAGCACAGCTGTGGGAAAGAGGAATAGGATGGGTCTGAAAAGAGGAGGGAGAAGAGAAGCGGAGTGAGCGGGCGAGCTAGAGAGAGCAAGAGAGAGAGAGAGGGAGGGAGTAAGAGAGGGAGGGATATAGTGAGAGCGCAGCGACCTGCGGAGACAGACAGCCGGAGAGCAGAGCAGAGAGAGAGAGAGAGAGATAGAGAGAGAGGGAGAAGAGAGCCCGAGCGGGAAGCACAGCTGCGGTATCGTGTTATCAGGGATTAGACGGGGATGCAGCCGTAACCTCCACTTCACTCACACAAGCTCTCACTCTCTCTCACCACACACACACACACACACACACACACACACGCACACACACTCACAGACGCACTGGATCTGGATATGTCCGCCTTCTACAGGATGACAAAGAGCAGCGCCGAGCCAAACAACCTGCACATCAATAGCATGAGGTACTTACAGTGTGGAGAGAGAGAGCGAGAGTGAGAGAGAGTGAGAGAGAGAGAGAGAGAGAGAGAGAGGAGTAGGGCAGTGGAGAGGAAGGCAGTGGCTCGTGGAAGAGAGCTGCCGAGTGGGAGAGTCCGAGAGAGAGCGGAGTGGTGAAACAGAAAGAGGGCTAAGGGGGAAAAGAGCTTTAAAGTTGAGCCAATTCTGAAAGCTGGAGCTTATTTTTGGTTATCAGCTGTTCACACAGCACTGTCACCTACAGCATCTGATCCGCACCCCGGTCCTTTCTTTTCGGACATCAGCTCAGTTCCTTGCTTTGTACTCATTTCCAGTCTCATTGGTCTGATTTCCGACTGTGGCTTGAGGAACACCACCCCCCTCAAAGTGAAGGTCTGCCTTGGTGTCCTTTCCCACTGTGTTCCTCTGTTTCTCAAAGCTTTTAGGTGCTCCTAGTTACAGAAGTTCTCAAGCTCTCTGAGAAAGGAAGCCGCTTGCCTGGTGACAGAAAGCAACAGTTACACAGTTGAGGGGAGTTTGTTGTGGTAGTAGTCTGCAGTGTTTAGTGTCCTGGTTCGAGCCCCCACAGATGTATCGGTCGTGTGGAGAGTGGTGGATACTGTTCTGCTGCCTCGTAGAGTCACAGTCCAGAGGTTGAGACACCTCCTCTGTGGGGTCTCATTCTCCTACACTCCCACATTTGTTTAAATATTGTGTCATGGACCGGAGTCGCCTTGCCGTGAAATCTCTCAGAGAGCCGCTGTGAGTGGATGGAGAGTGTAACATAGCCTAGGGTCGGAGAGAGCGAGAGCACAGATGAATGGACCGTGTGTTTGTTTGTTTTGTGTTTGTGAAAAAATGGACATTCCTCAGTTTTCCTCCTCGGCCTGAATACTCACTGAGGCTTTTGATCTCAATGACTTGCAAGACACCAATAGCATACCTTGGGAATTACGATTCATTCATTTCTGTCGCATGACTTTTCCCTTTTTCACACTTAATCTGAATCTGGTCAGGGTCCTTTAAATAGTCTCGAAATTTCATGATGAATGGACTGATAGCAATGCTTTAAAATGACCAGTAAAGAGCTGTTTACATTGACCTCTACTGAACGTTAAGAAGGGTTTTCCTTCTCCTGTAAAGTTGCTGTTTTTGCTTAGGAACATTACAGCCTACTGCATTTGTAACATACGGTCGATTGAAACGCTCAGTTTTTAGTCAAAGCACAGAAAACCTGTAAGCCTGAGCGTCTGCCCATTGACTTTGGACAGATTGAGTCAACAGGTTCTGATCTTTTCCAGGTGCAGGGAGATCATTGTCTGTGCTAACCAGCTGTGTAGATGCAGGAGATGAAGATGAGGTTCTTCTAAAACCTACTCCTTTCAACTTTCTATCTCAGCTGTAATATGGGATGGATGGAGACGGGTGGATCTAGGATGAGGGAATTCTGTCGAAATTCTGAGCTTCTCAGCTTGCTTTGGATCCCTGTTCACATAGAACATAGCATCAATGCATCTAATCAGTAGTCTAATCAATAAAGTGGAAGTGTAAAGGATATCACACAATTGCATCTTTTCTTTTTTTGATGAGTCTACACACTTATTTAGGGTTCGTAGAGTGCAACAGGCTGTATTTTATGGTCGCTGCGCATCTGAAGGTGGCTGGAAGTGGGCGCCGGGCGTTCCCCTTGCTAATCTAATCTAATTGTCTAATCAGAGAGAAAACATGCTGATATTGAATGGCTAATGAGTGGACGTGCGCTGCCTGTTACATCCGTCATGTGTTTCGACTCCGGGGCTGCATTTAGATTAGTATTGTAATGACGAGCACACATCGCCTACAAGACCTTGTTGTAGGACATTTCTATTCTGGGTAATAAAAAATTAAATGAGTGGGAATCACATGCTCACGTCTTTAGTCCGATATCTGTTATTGGATATTTCTAATTATATATACATATTCATGTTTTAATGCACAATTTCTATTTATTTTCTGATATTTAAAAACAATAAATACAAAAAGAGGCACATTATACATGTGATTTTTTTCAGTATGTTAAATTTAGCAATAGAAATTAAATTACATATAATTTTGAACAACAAAACAAATAAATTTGAAAGACATTTGCTTACAATTGTTTGTGTGTATATGTACATATATAGAGCTGTCTTTACTTTGATATAGAGCACTGGTTATGCATTTGAAGAAAGTGTCATATTTTACAAGGCAAATAAATGGTTAGTTTTACACAGATCATATATATATATATATATATATATATATATATATATATATATATAGTGAATAAATCAGATTTTAGGGGGCCCTCCAAAGGTTCCACACTCAAATGCATAGGTAAATCAAGGGGGTTGCTTGACGTACAAGTTGGGAATATACCGACATTCATCGGACAATATTAAAACAGATTTCAAGTATAGCAAAAAGTAAAAATCGAACACAAAGTTTTTGCATGACAGTGATAATACGCTGACTTTACTTGCTTGATTGACATGACAATTGAATTAGTTCATACCGTGATTTCTTTATGTCATTGCTATTAACCTGCAACTGACAAATGTCATGTCAATGTCACTGACATTGTTTACGGTTAGTTACTCCATTGCCTGTAGCAGTGTAGAATTCTGCAGCTTTTACCCTCACAGTAATGTACATCTCCCTCAAACACAAAGCCAGACATACACACAGATGAGATGTGTGCTGTGTGCGCAGTGACACAGTGAGTAGCTGTAAGGCAGTGTTGGATCCGTCTCTGTGGGTTTTAGGGACGCTGAGGCTTTTCCCATGAGGCTCGGCTTGTTTCACCCCCACGCTGCCGCTTTACCGTGGCTTTTCCTCCTCTCCAAATGCTCACTGTGGGGCTTCCCCTACAACCGCCGCTGCAAACACACACACAGTCTTTAAAATGGGAATAAGGCATTCCGCTCAGATAACTGAAATTTAGAGTAACCGTAATAAAAGAGACGATGAAAGTATGAGCAATGTGGGCAATAGAAAAATCTGGCTTTTGATATTTGTAACAAATAATTAGGAGATTTAAAGTTACATGTAAGGTTTAAAAAGAATATTTATTTAAAAAATGGGCTTAATTAAAAGTACAGTACAGTTATAATAATACACGAATAAAGCATTTATTAATAAAGCAAAGTTTTCCACCCATGGTTGTAATGTACATACAAAAAAAAAACATTTTCTGCATACATACAAATAAAATGTATATATATATATATATATATATATATATATATATATATATATATATATATATAGTGCACATTTATTTGGATAAAGAATTAGTTTTTTCAAACATATGATTATTATTATTTTTTAATATTTAAAGGTTTTGATTGTTTTATTCTGCTACTGTTTTTTTCAGTGTATTTCTAAAACTAATTCCAAATCATAGCTAAATATGAAATCAATAATTCATAATGTTATTAAGGGTGAAATTCCTTTTTGGTAAAACTTTTATACCCATGTGGTTTTTTTAACCTTTCCGATACAAGACACAACATTATTTTCTGCTGTAATTGTTATATTTCAAGGATTTCCTTCTCTTTTGGTTCTTATTAGTTATGCACCAATTTGCTTCTAGAGAGCAAACACTTACCTACAATTGTGGTTGCATATTTACATCCACTTGTCATGGACATAAATGTCTTTGCAAAATTGCAGAATGAGTTTCAACATTCACATTTAATGAAAACAAACAAGAATTTCTATTTTCACAAGGTAAAAATTATATATTATACAAAATGTTTTTTTGTTTTTTTTTTACCTGCCAAAGCCTTCTAACTATCTGTTGGTGATCATGATTGACAACAGCTTCTCTGAGCCCATATAAAAGGTGTTTAACAACACTTATCGGATTGACCAACACAGTACAATGGGGAAGTCCAAAAAGCTCATAGCAGATCTGATTTACACACATCAGGTCTGTTTCTTGGAGTAATTTGATCTTGGCTATTTTGCCAAGATCTGGAAGAAAACCCAAACTATCACCCTCAGCTGGGAGGAGATTGGGTTTGTATGGTCAGGAACAACCCAAGACCCACTAAGGCACAGGCTTACCATGATTACCAGTGTCACAGATTTACATTGCCATTGACTGAGAGGAAAAGGAAGCCCTTGCTCCAAAATTCCCACATTGAATATCGACAAAAAATGCACATGGACAAAGACAAAGACATGGACTTTTGAAGGAATGTTGTATGGTCAGATGAGACTGAAAGATTGAGTTGTTTGGTCCCAATGACCAGAGGTTTGGATGAGTAAAAGGCAGTTAACCTCAAGAACACTGTACCAGCTGTTAAGCATGGTGGTGGCTGCCAGTTGAAATGGTAAATTGCACAAAGTGGATGGAACCAGCAACTAACAGGACAATGACCCATGAACATACAGGCTAACAATTTTTTAGAAAAAAATGTTTATTTTTTAGTCAGGTTCATACCTGTGCTTAAGTTGGGTCCATGTCAGGAAACTAATTTAACCAATTGTGTTCAACTCAACCAATTCTGCCTGGTAAAGTGATCACATTCAACCAGAATTCTGCCAGAAGATTGGGGATGGCTATCAGAAGCATCTGGGCAAGGTGAAACCTTCTAGGGGACATACAAATCTTTGGTGTGCTGTAGGTATATTTTGGTCCTGAATGTTTGATTTTGAGCCAGGGAACCTGGAAACCTTAAACACATGACACAAAAAGAGCAATTTAAAGAAATCTTTGAAAGCTAATATTGCTATGACATTCCTTCATTTCATGTCTATGTAAACACCTGACCACAGCTGATGTGTCTCTTTGTTTTGGTGACCATAAAGTCTTCAGGTTGCACATCTATAAATCTCTTTTAAGGGCCCTTAATATATTATTACAATTATATCATTTGACAAGATTACTTCCAGTACCAAAAGAATCATGTATTCAAATACTCACATTGTCTGGCATTGGCTAAACACCTGTAGTTCCTCCTCTTATTATTTTCCTCTGAGCAACAGGATCTGCAGGAGCATCTTTGTCTCCGGCTGTGTTTTCTGTCGATTTCTATGATACAGCACTTGTTTAACAGTAGTTAGCGTGCTCTACAGTCAGGGCTTTTTAAGCTTTAAAAGCTTCTCCTTGTCGTCCGCGGAGTTTGCTGATAAAGGTTGCTGCTCTGAGGGCTGTGAGCAGAGCTTAGGCTTGTTTCCTGTGTGTTTTCATATGATAACAGCGTAACTGTGAAGCCTTTTATCAGAATATCTCAATGCACACACATTTTCTGTCCTTCGACAAACTACATCAAGCACTGCATTACAGGAGACCAGTTATCATGAGCAGGACTTTTTGGTTAGGTTCTTTAAAGGCAGAGTGCACTCATCAGCTGCAGACTATCCAGGGTTTCCGGAGTCTCTTCATGGGATTTCTCTCTCTCGCTATGTCAAGACATGCACTGGAAAAAGATTTATTGTTTAGGCTTTAGTAACCCAGGTGCCTTAAACATTTTAAGGTCATCGAATTTCTAATAGGACATTAGAACAACAACCAGTGTGTTCAATTCTGTCAACTAATTGTTTCTTTTATTTGTCAATGCCAGCTCCCACCCACTAACTTGGACTCCCCCAGTCATATAATGCTATAGGAACGGGCATCTGAGACACGTGAATCCAGCCAGCTGCATTTTTTTAAACCTCTACTAATGCAACATCATTGACTAGCTTCTACAAGCTTGGTGGTGAACATTAACTGCCCCTCAGTGAGTGACATGTGGAGAGTCCATGGTACCCACCCAGGCCATCCCACCCACCCAGAGAGTGCCAGGCCAATTATGTTCTCTTGGACCCAAACCATGGTTAGGTATTGTTGGTACATGTTGGTAGATTGAGCACTTAGACAGTAGCACCTCTTGGGAGCTCCCTTTTCAAAGTGTGATATCTTCATTTAGTCTTCTCCCCACTTGTGGCCAATTCTCACTTGTTACCTAATGCAACCAGGTTAGCACGCATTTCCTCATACTCAGTCATTTGCATCTTTTTAGACTGATACTAATCAGTCATCAGGCAGGTCAGTTAAGCGAGGCCAGTTATACCGTCCTAGGCCCCGTTGACACCTGGTCACTTCATGTGACTAGTATCTGGATTGTAACTTGATAAGATTTTAACCACATGTATTTACGCTTAGTAGTCAAATGTCAAATGTAATTTCTGGTTAGTCTGACTGAAATTTGATTGCTGTGTGTGATAAAACGCTCGTTATGGGGCTCGTTGTGTATCCGTTCGGTAAAATTCACAGTTTTATACATCGTCATAAAACTTCAGATTTAGAGGAAGGCAACAGCTTTGGGCAGTCCAGAGTTTCAGTTGTAAGGTTGTGGATGCATTTACACTGCTGTAACACGGCTATACTGTCTATACTGTGGCTCAGACCACTTCCTGAGGTGGTTTGAGTGATGGGATTTGTATCTGGTTTAAATGTGTCTGGGGTGTGTTTACATTTTTGTTCAGATGTGGCTCGGTCTTATCCATTTATAATCCTGCATATGCATATGCATAACGTGACCAGGTGTAAACGGGGACTTACGACTCCTGGACATGGTTGGCTGTGGTATAGCCACAATTTGCTTGAATTTGCAAACTCCTGATAAAAGGGTCAGCCCTTTATCAGCCCCTAAAACAGTTACCATCAAATACAAGAACCTTTTTTTTCTTTGAGCCTTAAAGCAAATCAGCCATTTTAAAGAGAAGGACTTTTTAATATAGCCATCTCAAACTCCAAAGAATTTCCATACAGTCGACATAACATTGAACAGCTAGCAACTGTGTTGTTAAGCTTTAAGCCATGCTAATATTTATAGCTAAATTAGTTTTTTCCTTCCCAGAACCAATTGTGGGTGTGGGATCGGTGCCATCTCTAGTCTTGAGCATTCAGTTTTTCATAACCTACAGTGCCTGGATCATCAAGAATCTGCTGCTGTGTGAGCCGCTGTGCGCGTGGCAGGCTAAGACCAGGGGTCCGTGCATTTATCTCTGTCTTGAAAGTTAGTAGGATGGAGGGGGATTCCGTCTGACTGAATAATTAATGTTCAGTATATGATGACTCTGCATGAAACAGGGCTGTGTGTTTTCCTTGAATAACTGCAGTTGGAGTGTGTGTGTGTGTGTGTGTGTGTGTGTTTGTGTGCATGCAAAGCCCCTGCAGGTGATCATATTTCAGTGTGCTGACTGTAGTGAATACACTAAAGCAGACAGAGGGAGAGACAGAGGCAAAGAAAATTACACTATACAGTCTCTCCGGTGCTGTTCAGTGAATTAGAGCCAGTAAGAAAATCTGCCCTTGACATTTTGTGCCTACTTCTGTCGAATAAATGGGGAGTTTAGTGAATGCTGAAATAAAGGTTAATGAATTCATTCAAATTATGCTCGTCAAACCTCATTTCACAGGAATTGATTTTTTAATTGTGTCTCAGAATTGCATTATCTGATTTACTTTAGGCTGCTCATTTTCAGCCTGCACACAGTATGCACACATTGCAGTTTCATATTGTGGAGTTCCATATCTGGATCCCAGTAGTGAAAGCATACTGGGGAGACATTTTTCTAAACTGTGATATGTTGACAGGCCTATATTAGCACCTTCATTTTTAAATATATATATAGTGGTTGTATATATATATATATATATATATATATATATATATATATATACAGACAACTACTGTTGTTGTACTGTTGTTATTCACATATTTACTAACTAAACTATGGGTTCTGTTTAGACATTTGTGATTGAAAATATCATCCAGTCAATTCCCAGTAGAGCCCCCAATCTGCATAGCCAGAGATACTAAAAAGTAGGACTTTGATAAAGCACAGACAGGCCAAGCCCTGTGCACAAGACATCAAAATATTTGCTCTTCAATAAATAAATGAATATTCATTCATTCATTCATTCATTCATTCATTCAATAAATATTTTACTTGCAATTGTCTTTATTTCTTTGTTTTTCATCATTCTTAATTGACACGAATATCATAAACTACCCATTAAACATAAATAGCAATTTTAAAATACGACCACTTCTAGTTCAAATCCAAATACATCGATTTTGAGCACTAAGGAGATGCAGATAATGACATTATGTTGCACACCTGGTGTGTATGTTCACATAGTCTTAAAAAACAGGTTTGGAAGTAAAGCAAAGTAAAGTCCAGAACTCTGACCCAAAACACCAAATGTTAATAAATGGACCTTAAATTCTCTAAAAGATCTGACATTCTCAAACATTAGGACAGTTTGGCAGACTGTATATCATTTTAGAGAGTCTTCATTCTGAGACCTATAGCAACTAAACCTTTTGACCCCTAGGTTTATTATTCTGTTATAAATCCTGCTATGAAGAAAACAGAAACTACTATGCATTATTTGGTGATCATTTGGCATAGTTTTTGAAGTCCCACAGGCCTCTATTTTAGGGTATGTAAAACTAATTTTAATTATAAGAGTAATGCAAATATGCAGAGATGAGGAACTGAAGTGTAGGCCTATGTGCAGGGTTTAAGGGGTTAATCTGAGGATCCTGCTGATTCTTTGAGGTTTGATGGAGTTATATGCTTCCATTACTGTTCCATTACATTAGCCCTGTTGCTTCAGTGCAAAAGTAAAGAAGTCAATATTGTCCAAATTAATTTTTTTTTGTCAAACTATTACTGTAAACAACTTGTGAATCCCTAGCATTCTCCTCTTCTCTCGGCAGGTGCTGTGAGGCCTGGCTACAGGTAGCGTAAGCAGGAGCCCAGACGTGGGACCTGAGGCCGGTGGTCGGTGGACATTGCCATGGCAATCAGCGGGCAGATGGGCCGGTTGGTGGTACTGTTGGCTGTGTTGATGGTGGCCCACGCCTCCGTCTTCCTCTCTGGCCACAGACTGAAGCCTCGCTTCCAGCGTGACCGCCGCAACATCCGCCCTAACATCATCCTCATCCTCACTGACGACCAGGACATCGAGCTGGGTGAGCCACAAAACACACCTTTACATTCACCTGAATCACAGCCAAGACATAATTCTGAGGCAGCCTCCCATGAAATAGGGCAACTGCCTGTTACAGAGCTCAGTAAATGCTTTACTCACAGAAGTCAGTTTTATGAAAAATGGCAGCCACACATTGCCTGTTTTTTAAACAGTGTACTAAGCAGAAAGGTCTGAACAGAGCACTATATATAATAATAATAATTATTATTATTATTATTATTATTAATATTTCAAAAATCACTTGCATTTATATGCAGAAGAACAGCTGATCTGAACAGAGAGGCCAGCTACAGGGCTGGATATCAGGTCAAAAATATATATAATTTACACACAGAATTGATAGATTTTATATATATATATATATATATATATATATATATTTTATATTTCAGATTTGTTTACTATTCTATTAGTTCTATTCATCTGAGTAGTGAAGCAATAACACGTCTCATATTAAAATGATAATGAAAATGATATATTTACAATATAAGTACAATACAATATAAGTTCAAACCAGTGATTCCTCAGTTCAGAGTCCATGCCTCTAGTCAAAAATATCAACGATGTAAAGTAAAATTTATTTTTTTATACCTTGTAAACAAAACAGGAACCTTTTATTTTGTGGACATTGTTTATATAAGGCCTAGTCTTATTAGTATCTCCCTTGCAAACAATTGTCAGTGTTCGGTAGATTATTAATGTCTTAATAAATAAATAAATAAATGTATTGGATGTCTTTTAATATTAGTCTGGTTGAGTTGTGGTAAATCCAGACATTTGTTAAAAGCATATTTAGGTACATTTAAGTATACTCCAAGCTAAAAGGGTTTTATAGGGTCTTACAGGTCTTTTTAGAACTGAAAAAGGATTCTTTGACTTCCAACAACAGTGGAACCACTGCGAGTTTGTGTGTTCTACCTCTACCACCTATCCAAAGAACCATTTTTTTTTTTTAGAAGAGTTTAACAGGACTTGCCCTAAAGATCTTTCCTTTCATAGTTTCCACTATTCTTGTAGAAAAGGTGATCATTTTATTTGTAGTGAGAGTGTTTTGTTCCTGCGGTTGTGGAGTTTAGCAATGTTTAGGTGCTCAAATTATTTGTAATTAAATCCATAACACAAAATCATTGAGGAAAAACAGTTAATTTGGACATATTTCAAATTTGATTTTCACTTCACTCCATATTCTGTCCACCTCCAGCCTTTTCCTCATCAGGAGCTTATCTGATGAAAACAGATAAGTAAACTGGGAAGTAAACTCCCAAAAATGTCTTGACTAGTTTGCTTAAAAAAGAAAGAATTGTAAGGCAACAAACACATACACATCAACCCAGAGCCAGCAAAAGTAAGAAACTTATAAAGTATAATCATGATAAAAAAAAACATATATATATATATATAGAGTGTAATATAAATATAGTACTGATACTGCCTTGATGTGTTTGAGTTGTCCTGAGTTGTCAGTTAGCAGCTTTCTGAAATAGCTTGTTCACACATCTGACCATTTATATAAGCTCCCCAGACAAAAAAAAAAGTGTTTAAGGTGGTATTAACTTTAGGCTCCTGCAGATGGCGTTGCACAAGGATGATTGGGCTATAAATACCTGCTGGGTGCGTGACAGGACTGATAGATCGAGAAGAGGTGGTACAGTGCAGTGAGCGTTTCGTTTGATGTGTGTAAAATGGGTTGCAAAACAGATGTTAATGATTGAATCAATCAGGATTGATTGCATAAGGATGTGCCAAAGGCCACAGTGTGAAGAAGTAGCTGAATTTGCAGGTGTATTCAAGCATACGGTCATACAGGTCTACCAGCAATGGCAGAAATCCCAGAAATCCCAATCGCCTACATCCTACAAACTTGTCCGGTCCATGCCAACACAGCTGTTATTCATGCTCGTGGAGGTATTACATGCTATTAGGTCACACCATTCAGTCACAGGTGACCTACTTTTTTGTCTGATGAGGTTAATAAATAACTGCTCCAACTGCTCCAACTGAATTGTCAACTTGGGATCATTTTGAACATTTTGAACTCACCAAGCAATTTATTAGAAAGTCTCCTTTTTTAGCACATTTATGCTCTGAATCCCACCTTCAACCACATGTCAAAATTGCTTTATTGGATTCAGATCTAGTGACTGGGAAGGCCACTGAGAAACACTGATCGCATTGTCATGTTCAATAAGCCAGTTAGAAGATGAGAAAGTCGTGGCCATGATGGGATGAACATGGTCAGCAGTTAGGCTCAATTAGGCTGTGGATTTGAAGTGGTGATTGATTAATATTTATGGGCCCAAAGTGTGCTCAGAGAACATTCCCCATGCCATTAGGTAGTCTGTGTCCACTAATTTAAGCTGTTTGTGCCATGTTTGCACACTACCATTGTGTACCTCAGCAGAAACTAGGAGTCATCATTCCAGGTTACATTTTTCTAGTCTTTCACTGTCCGGCTTTGGTGAGCCTGTGCCCCTGTGCAGCCTCAGCTGTCTGGTCTTGGCTGACAAAAGTGGTCTTCTGCTGTTGTAGCCCGTCTGCCTCGTAGATGCACATTCTGAGACACCTTTGTGCTCTTCAAAATTGTGGTTGAGTGGTTACCTTGGTTACAGTAGCATATTTGCCAGCTCCAACCCCACTGGCCAATCTCCATTTACAGATCTCCCATCTACAAGGCATTTCTGTCTGCAGAACTATATTTTCTATGTTTTCTATATGATGTACCTAATAAATTGCTTGGTGAGTGTATGCTGTATATGTAAATGAAAAGGTTCATTCTGGTTTATGAGTCCTTTAAAGACCCTATCAATGATCAGTGCAATACCAATAACAAAGGCCTAATAATAATAAAACAGTCATCATCCTCATCATCTTAAAACGTAAATCCTGGGCAGCTATCATTCCAAAGCTCCGGTTGTGTTCTGGATTGGGCTTTCAGATGATTTCCAATTACTCTTTTTGAGTTTTAATCTATTGTAAATGCAATAAATTAGTCGAGAGGTTGGAGTGAGTGCAGCCGATATGGTTTATGCTGTTTTCCATCTCAGTGTTGAAATAGCAGAGACACAGGAGGCACTAATTAAGCTAGCAGTGAATAAGACCTTCCCAAAAGACAAGCACGCCAACCTCCCTACTGCCTCACTGCTTAATGAGCAGGCAGTGTCAAATCACAGCTCCAACACCAACAATAGAAGAGTTCCTTTACAAGATCAAATACTGCTGTGAACGACTGAATATAGGCTTTTGGATGGGTGTGTGCATATGTGTGTGTGTGTGTGTGTGTGTGCCTACATGACTAATTTGGGCCAGAGACTTATTCTGCAATATGACACACTGAGGTATCTTTAGATGTGTTGGGGCTGTGAGACTGATGCAATTAGAGAGGAAAGTCCCTGCTGTTTTTACTGCAGGACAATGAGGAGTGGAGCCTAGTGTCATCACCCATACACACACACTCACACTCACACACACACACACACACACACACACACACACACACACACACACACACACACATACATACACACTGTTCGCTACTTTGTCTCCTGTGCAGCTGTGAATATCAAAGGTTTTTATATGCTCATGTTCACAGATGTCATTACGACTCTTCTCTGCTCCTCTTCTGCTCTTCTCTGCTCCTGTTCTGCTCTTCTCTTGCTCTTTTTTGTTCTCTCTTCTGCTCTTCTCTTCACTTCTGCTCCTCTTTTCTCATCTTCTGCTCTTTTCTTCTCTCATCTTCTCCTCCTTTTCTTCTTTCTTCTCAATTTCTTTAGCTTGTTTCTTTCTTCTCTCATCTCTCTCTCTCTTCTCTACCAGTCTTCTCTTTTGCTTACATGTTCTCTGCTGCTCTGCTCTTCTCTTCTGCTCTTTCCTTCTGCTCTTCACTTCTGCCCTTCCCCTTTTTCCTCTACTATTTTGTTATCTTCTCATTTGCTCCTCTTCTGCTCTGCTCTTTTCCTCTTTTCTGCTTTGCTCTTCTCTTCTGATCTCTTTTCTGCTCCTTTCTCCTGCTCTACTCTTCTGCTTTTCATTTTGCTTCTCTGCTGCTATTCTGCTCTTCTATACTCCTCTTCTGCTCTTCTTTTGTCTTCTGTTGGTCTTTTTTGTTCTTCATTCCTCTTCTGTTTTTCTCCTTTCTCCTCTTCTGCTCTTCTCTTTTCTACTGTTGCTCTTTTTGTTATCTCCTCTTCTGCTCTTCTCTCCTCATCTGTTAGTCTATTTTCTTCTCTCCACTTCTGCTCTGCTCTTCTCTATTCTTCTGCTCTTCTTTTCTCTATTCTTCTGCTCTTCTCTTCTTTCCTCTTCTGCCCTTCTCCTTTCTTCTCTCATCTTTCTCTCTTCTCTACCTACCTTCTCTTTTGCTTATATCTTCTCTGCTGCCCTGCTCTTCTCTTCTGCTCTTCCCTTCTACCCTTCCCTTTTTCCTCCACTCTTTTGTTATCTTCTTGTTTGCTGTTCTCTTCTGTTCTGCTGTTCTTCTCTTTTCTGCTTTGCTCTTCTCTTTCATTCTCCTCTTTTCTGCTCCTTCTCTGCTGATTCTCTGCTGCTATTTTGCTCTTCTTATTTTGTCTTTCCTCTTCAGCCCTTCTCTTTTTTTTTGCTCTTCTCTTCTCTGCTGCTCAGAAAGCTGAGTCAGGGAAAATAAAACTAAACTATCAAACCTGGCCTGTTGGTGAAGTTACGGCAATGATGGCTAGCAACTGTTGCTAAGCAGTGGTTGGAGAGCTGATTAAGTATGACAGAGCTTGGGATTGGTTGACTGGCAAACTTGCACACTGATGGGGCGAGTGTTATGATTTTGAATGGCTGCAATACATATGATGATGAATCTCTCACAAAAAAATCAACTTAAAAAGAGATATTATAAACCTGGAAACCTGGCAGACATTTAAACAGCTGTCATGGTAACATTGGCTGGTTAGCTAACTAGCTAGTAAAGCACATTAGTAACCAGCTATATGCAACATTACTTAGACCAAAACAGACCCCAACCTCATACACCATATTCAGTGTCAGTTAAAATCAGTATGTGTAAATGATGGGTGTAATATGGCTCATTATCTGTGTTTTAATTGGCTGTTTTTTAAGTGATTTGTAGGAGGCTTTTTTACTATACAGTTGAAGTAAAGTTGTGTTAAAGTTTTAAAAAGCCAGCATATAGACTTTCTTACCACACTGGCAAGCATTCCTATTCATATCATATCATAATAACCACATTGAAATTAATGAGTTATTCGGAGCTCCGCTCACAAATATGACTAAAGCTGACTTTTCTAGCAGTTCTGCAAGTCAATGCTCAGGCCAGCTGTGCTGTAAAGGAATCTATACTGACATTTGCAAGTGGGGCTTGCAGCTGAATGCTTTTTTTGGTTGTATGTGTGTGTGTGTGTTATTGACCTTTGAGTATGGATTTGTGGAGGTTTGGTGATCCTGTATGAAAAGGCCAAGTGGAGCCAGGCTTCCTGTCTCTCTGCACATCATTCCAGCCCATCCGGTCTCTGTGCATGCCTGTGTGTATGTGTGTGTGTGTGGGGGGGGGGGGGGGGTGCATGATTGTGTGTGTGTGTGTGTGTGTGAAAGAGAAGGAGAAGAGCGAGAGTGCGACTGTGAGAAAGAGACTGAGACAGAAGTGAAGCCACAGCAGGGAAGGATAATAAGCGTTTGTGCTGTGTGTCTGCTCTGTAACTGAATTTCTGTTAAGATCTTATCAAGCCCACACCTCCTCAATTCATATTCTCTGTTTAATCCAACACACACTTCCACACCCACACATCTGCTTCTCTTCCGCTGTCTCATTGTGTCACTTTACAGTGCTGCCAGTATCCCTTCCTAAGAGACAGACCAACAAGACAAAATAAATCAACTAAATAAACAGAGCAGTTCAATAAAAAAAGAGCTAATTTACACAGACCAGTAAACAAACAAAAAAAAATTAAGTAATACATTTATTAAATAAATAAATAAACAGAATAAATGTAAATAAATCTAATAAATTAACTCAATTAAATGATCCACAAATTACACTGTATTTGTAACCTAAATAGATTAACCGGTAAACAAATAAACACAATAAATAGAAGTAAATCAACTGTTCAACTAACTAACTAAATTAATTAAATAATTAATTAATTAAATAAACTAAATGACCAGGTAAAATAAATAAAAAAGAAACCAAAAAAAAGAAACTAAATGACCAGGTAAAATAAATTTAAAAATAAATCAAATAAAGGAACTAAATGATCAGGTAGAATAAATAAAAATAAACCAAATAAATAAACTCAGATTAGTTGATTTAAAAACTGAATGAACAGTTCAATTAAATCAAAATAAAATAAACTAAATGAACAGTTCAACTCAATTTTTAAAAATCAAATATAAGCTAAATAAATTGAGCAACTAAATAAAAATGAAATAAATCAGAAGAGCTACTAAATAAAGTAAATAAAAATGTAACTTGATTAAGAGATGGAGAGAGAGCAGGCTTCATTAGCAGGAGAATTAAGCAATTCATGCTCTGATCACTGGACACAAGGCACGCTGGTCAGGCTGGTACTGATCATTCCAGTCTACATTTTTTTATGTGATTTCTCATCAGAACTTTTCTCTCTCTGACAGGCTCTATGCAGGTGATGAATAAGACGCGGCGGATCATGGAGCAGGGTGGGACGCACTTCTCTAATGCCTTTGTGACCACACCTATGTGCTGCCCGTCGCGCTCCTCTATGCTGACGGGGAAGTACGCGCACAACCACAACACTTACACCAACAACGAGAACTGCTCCTCACCCAGCTGGCAAGCCCAGCATGAACCACGCACATTCGGAGTCTATCTCAACAACACGGGCTACAGGACAGGTGTGTGTATGCACAGAAACACAGAAACACAGAAACACACACACACACACACATGTAACACAGACATAACCAATGCAAAATAATAATAACCCCCTCTCATTATGATCCCCATAATTACCCCCACTCAAGGGCCAGTTGTGGCCTAACGGTTAGTGAATCGGGCTTGAGACCAGAAGGTTAACAATTACATCCCCAGGTCCGGCACTATTAAGGTGCCCTTAATCAAGGCACCTAGGCTCCTTGGGCACTGAGGTGGCTGCCCACTGCTATAGACGGGTTAAATGAGGAGGATAAACTTCCAAACCATAACCTGATTGCCCGAGAATTATAGGTCTGGTTACTGAATGAGTAATTTAGGCAACAGCCAATGAGAGAGCTAGCAGAAAGACGTATGCTTTTTGTTACATGAGTGTATGTATATTTTCAGGACTTTAATAATAGTCGATGCACTCAGTTTGCCATTGTAAGCAGCTGCCAGTTTGCAGAAAAATGCTTCTGCAGTTCTCACCGAAACTAGACAGATATGTCATCATACTCATCCAGTGTGGTCCAGTTTCAGCTTGGTTTGTTTCACATTTTGAGTGCTTATTGGGAGCCTAAACCTATTGTTTGTAATGCCATCTTTTAGCCTAATCATCTAGTGTATGTGTGTGTGTGAGTGTGTGCTGTTACGACAATAAGATCAAGACATTCTGTAAGAAATTAAATATCATTGTGAGACGCTCTGAGCGCTTGTCTATGACAGTATGTTGTTTACAGATCTGAACTTTTAGATTGCAATGTCTTTAAAGATGGTAAAAATGCATACATTCGGTCAGCTAGAAATGACCGTTATCAACGTTATCGTTTATTAAACCACACCTGTTTCAGCTTAGCACCTAAATCCCTCATTCCAGACCTCCAGCCAAAGCGTAGACCTGTGCAGTACAAGGATCTCCCCAGCAAACGTCATTCAAAGGTCATGAAACTTTGTAACTAGGTTAATCTCTGAAGTCTGTGAGAGTTCTGTCACAGTGATATTCTCACTGTATTTTGTGCTTAGCGCGATCTTGACAGGTCCGCCGTCTTTTTTCATTCATGCTAAATTGATTTTTGCCCCTTAAGTGCTGTTATATCATAGTAAACAGACATGTGGTGACCTTTTCAAACACACCCACTGAAGATTCTGTTTGACAGGCCCTGTGGTCTCACACACACACACTTCATCAAAGTCTCTCACGCCCTCTCGCGATCTAGTATACACTCCCTGACTGAGGCACTGACAGAGCCTGCGTCTAAAGACGGCTTACATTAGATTAAAAGCCTCGGGATCCTTAATTAACCATTTTGTTTTACGTGTGTGTGTGTGTGTGTGTGTGGGTAGGTGTAATGTGGGAAAAAGCTCATGCAAATGCACTTTGCAGTATAGTACTGTGCAAAAGGCACCTGTGAAAATGAATAAGCAATAAAGTTAATATACCCTATAAAATGATTTAGCCCCTTTTTGGGCAGTGTGTGTTTTTAGTTAAGTTAAACACTGATATTAGAATAAATACGGATGACATTAATACACAAAGTCATGGTTCTGTGTCACTGTGTTCATTAAAACATCTCCAAAGCTCTCCAAATGGGAATCCAGTATTATTTATAGGTATCATCCGACACCTGATTTGGTAAGTCAGTGCTTAATGATGTTAAATCAGGTGAGCTGGTGATAGAATTAAACACGTCCAAGAGAAATCTGGAACCAAGCTTGGTTCCTTAATCTAGCTATTTTATTTAACATAATAAATTTACTTTCAATATTTTTAATAACCAAACAAATGGAAGCGATATGCCAAGTCAGCTGGAAGGTTTTTCAGTGGGGCTGCAATGGAAAAACTTAGTAACACGTCTTACCCTCTGTAGTAGCCTTGGGCAACACAATGGGTAACTTGAGCGCTCGCTCAGAGGCCAGGTTCGGGCCTAGCATTTCACATGTAGGAAATTACCCAGTTCAGCGGCAGCCATGTTCGATCGTTCTCAGTAAATAACTAACTTTCTGCTACACTCTTTAACAGCTCTGCCATACCTGCATTTACTGCTCTTGTTTGGAGCACATGTGACACTTCCACTCATCAGTGATAAAATGCTCAGTTATGGTGCTGTTAAATTCTGCTGTAATGAATGTCCACACATCATGCTATAGACATCCCACCCATTTTCTTCACTGATTCAGTAACTTCAGTTCTGGTCCTGTAGATCGTGAGGATCACTGTATCGGTAAAATATGTATGTCCAAAGTGCGCAACATGCCATGAAAGTCCTGGTTCAACTGAATATGTTAACAGCTGAATATGGATGCAAATCCTTGGCAATAAGAGTTGCAGTTGTCTTCTCCTTTTCTGAGTTGGGTGGAATCTTTGACAACACTTGCTGAATGGTCCTTTGGATGGCAGCTAAAAAAAACGCCTGGTTATAGCCAAAGTGCTTCCATATGCTAGCTTTTAATGCAGAAGGTGCCGGTCGGGCCACACTTCCAGGTTCTGACTTTTGCACTTTGTCAACATTATGTTATCATTTAGAAAATCACAAATTTTTGACATTTGTGAATTGATTCAGAGTCATCCACATCGAGATGCATCTTAGAATCGCATTTTCCCCAAACCCCAACTGTCTAATGTCATTTATGTTTACCTGCATCTGTTTAATGTTCAATAGGCTCCAGAGTAGACAAGTTGAACAAAGCAGTGAAGCAAAAATGACATTTTAAATTTTTTCTGGCGTTGCACCACCTGAACCAGCCTAACCTTGACTTCAGCTTTGCACTATGGTGGTCACTTGGAGTCGTCCTTTTGTGGCATGCTGACTTTTAATTTTGCAAGGTCAAAGCCTAAACATCTCACCCAAATAACACTCATATTTCACTGTATTTACATAAGGTATTTAATTTGGAAATTATACGTTTGGACAAAAGGGCACATCATCGTTGAATAATGTACCTCTTTTTTATACATACTCCTTTTTCAGACTTATATATACAGTCACCTGGCAGTGAGTCAGCTTTTAGTGGCTAGTGTAATCCATTAGAACACACTCTCGCTGGGAGAGATGGGCTTAGCCAATGAAAGCACTGACATCCAACCTAATGTAATGCCTGCAATATCAACACGCATCTAATCATCCCTCTAATCCACCTAAAGAGCTTTGTGTGTGTGTGTGTGTGTGTGTGTGTGTGTGTGTGTGTGTGTGTGTGTGTGTGTGTGTGTGTGTGTGTGTGTGTGTATAATGTACTTTCACCTCCTCGGTTTTAGCTGTAACTCTTATATCACTAAAGCCTATAGAATGGCTGAAGCTGTGGAGCTGCCTTAAGGGGGAAATAAATCCACTGAGATTAGGAGTCTTCACAGCAGATTCAAGCAAAATAAAGAGGAATCTGAATTAGACGGCACTCTTGTGTACTTATTGACCTGAGTGAAATAAATCTGATCTGTTAATGGAGCACATTTGTTCCATCAACCAGGCCATGAATCTGACAGTGTGCTGACTGCTGACACTGATGAGTTCACTGATGTGTTTCGAATTAGAGCCTGTTTAGTCATATTTCTGTGCTAAACAGCACTGTTCTGAAAGTAAGTACTTGTTTGGGCAAAGCAGTAGGTCAGCCAAAAATCACATTTCCACAATGTCTACCTTACCCCGAATGTAGGGTAGACAGGTTTGGTGTCCTGAGGTCTGTTACATGGAATTCAACCTATGACATGCTCACTTTTCAATGTTGGCTAGATCTTCACTGTGTGTGTGTGTGTGTGTGTGTGTGTGTGTACTGCAGCATTCTTCGGGAAGTACCTGAATGAGTACAATGGCAGCTACATTCCTCCTGGCTGGAGGGAGTGGGTGGGCATGGTGAAGAACTCCCGCTTCTACAACTACACCATCTGCAGGAACGGCGTCCGAGAAAAACATGGATTTGACTATTCGCAGGTTAGTGTGTGTGTGTGTGTGTGTGTGTGTGTGTGTGTGTGTGCTTTAAAAGCCCTATCAAGGCTGGTGCATATCGATCTTTCTTGCTCTTCCTCTCTCTTTGTGTCTGTGTACCTCACTCAGTCAGTCCCTCATGTGTTTTAGGTTTAAGACCAACCATCCATTGCAAAATCCTGATAGGGTCTACCTACCTGACATGGACGTCTTTACTGAGATAGGGTCTACCTACCTGACATGAACGTCTTTACTGAGATAGGGTCTACCTACCTGAAATTAATGTCTTTACTGAGATAGGGTCTACCTACCTGACATGAACTGCTTTACTGAGATAGGGTCTACCTACCTGACATGAACTGCTTTACTGAGATAGGGTCTACCTACCTGACATGAACTGCTTTACTGAGATAGGGTCTACCTACCTGACATGAACTGCTTTACTGAGATAGGGTCTACCTACCTGACATGAACGTCTTTACTGAGATAGGGTCTACCTACCTGACATGAACTGCTTTACTGAGATAGGGTCTACCTACCTGAAATGAATGTCTTTACTGAGATAGGGTCTACCTACCTGACATGAACGTCTTTACTGGGATAGGGTCTACGTGCCTGATAAGAAATCCTTTACTGAGATAGGGTTCGACTACCTGACATGAACTGCTTTACTGAGATAGGGTCTACCTACCTGACATGAGCTGCTTTACTGAGATAGGGTCTACCTCCCTGACATTAACTACTTTACAGAGATAGGGTATGCCTACCCTGCATGAACGTCTAAGGTTTTTGAAAGTGGTTTGATGTTGCATAACCTATGAGAGCATTACTCTGAGAGAATTACTCTGAAAGTATACTGAGGCCTTAAGTCTAATTAAGATGCAAATCTGCAAGTCAGCTCACGTCTCGAGCAATGACTGAAGAAAGTCCAAAGTCATGAAAAATTGTGACAGTCCATAAAGCTGGCATGAGAACCTTGAGTTTTTCCAGACTTAAAACATTTGAGATTGTGTTGAAGGCAGTAAGTAAATAAATGTCAATTCAATACATTTGAAATGAAACCTAATTTTAGATGATGGCTGTCACTGTCGCTAAGTAACATAACACTGTGAGTAAGATAACACAGCAGGCACCATCATTTGGAATGTGCAGCTTCATTTGGTCCTTACTTGGTGGTGGTTGGGGCCCTGTCAGATCCGGATAAATATTTCAAGCTGTAATGCGTGCAAGGACACACACACACACACACACACATTTGGGCGTAGGCATGTTTATACTGGGAGCAGTTAAACACAGCTTGTTGGAAAACCTCTTGGCTGATGTGCATGTGTGTTCAAGATAAAAAATAAATTCAGCATAATCCGCGGATTAATGGTTCACCCTGGTGTGTTCCGTCATCATTTGTGTCTTTTGGACTGTGTTTATCTGCTGTTTACTTTTTCCCCCCACCCCACTTTCTTCTCTGAGTGACACCCCTGTATCTATCCTATATCCCTCTTTTCTCATGTGCAGGATTACCTGACAGACCTCATCACCAATGACAGTATCAGTTACTTCCGCATGTCCAAAAAGCTGTACCCTCACAGGCCTGTGATGATGGTCATCAGTCACGCTGCCCCGCACGGGCCGGAGGATGCAGCACCCCAGTACACCACCGCCTTTCCCAATGCATCCCAGCACATGTGAGTTACTGACCCGTTCACACACCTCACTTCTGCAACAAAGCTGTTAAACTGTTGAATATATGCTTTTGAACAGTAGAGTAGAAATTAAGGGATGGGCCTGAGTGATTGACCTACTGAATATTTTTCGCACAGTTACCTATTTGACTGGTAAAATGCTATTATTTTAATACTGTTAAAATAACAGTAACAGTTTTTAAGGCATCTAGGAAGCTTTGGCTGATGGTCAATATTTAGGCCTTCTTTTCAACCTGAAGCTCAGACTGTAGGGGGCTAAATGAACACACAAAATCGAATCGTCAGTACTTTCTTTTAGTCAAAATATATGTTTATTCTCTTTACTGAGCCAAACTGGTGGAAATTGTACAATTTTCTCCCCAATTTATTCCTTTGCAATTCCCATTAGCAAGCAAAGGCCATCCCTGTTCACACATGCGTCCTCTAGGTCATGTGAAGCACCACCAAATCTTTTCAAACTGCCTCATTAGGTAGCTCAATTTCTGTTGCTGTAACAGATGCACATTACACTGAGTGATGGTGGTGAGGAAGTACCACCTTACCCACCCGCTGCAAGCAAGGCCAGTTATGCCCTCTTGGACTCCCAGCGGCATCGCTGCCGAACATCTGATGATAGGGGCCAACGTTTTGACGGTTACACCACTCTATATCCCCCAATTTTCTATGTATTTGTTTTATTTATTCTATATAGAAGCATCTACATATATACATCAGGAAGTGTAGTTCCTGCTTTGACCTCCAACCAAAGGAAATGATTTTCTGGACGAGCTGAGAGATACAGAACTGTCACTGAGTGTGCAAGAAGCATGCAAGAAGCTGACTGATGTGGCAGAGTAAAATTACTGGATCTTACTCAGTTCTAGCATTACACAGTGTTACACAGTTCTCACCAGTCTGCTTCACCAAAGTTAGAAACTGCACTTAGCAGCATAGTAGCGCTACCATATTACAAGTCAGTGGAGCATCACAGTGATTTTAAAGCTGTTATTTTAAGGTAAGAATTTTCGAATGTAGCTTTAAGTATCCAAATTGTTAGGTTGTCAGGACTCTATATAGAACCATTGCCTTTGCTCAAGAATTCATGAAGAAAGCAGAATTTACCACCATCTATCTAAAACACCCACCACTAGCGTATACAGCAGAATTCCACATTCTCTTTTTTTTAAGAAATGGTGGGAAAGGGAATGGTTTATATCACACAGTCACTAAAAGCATATTTACAAAAGATTCAAACTGTCAGTTTGAGGCCTCTGTTATGAATGAGTTCTTGTCCCAAGCTGTTGTGGAATTCTGCTGGATTATATGAGCTCACCAAAAGCATTGATACTGAAGGAGTGTGTAAATTGGCACATATAAAGATGCCTTTATGGACATGAACAGCACACACACACTGTAACAGATAGGAATGCGTGCAATGACATCAAACAGCTGTTGGAGATGTATGCTTTCTACTGTCCAGTGTGTCTGATTTTGCACGACAGCACTTACACACTCTGGGAAGAGTTCCCTCTTTCACCATGACATTTTTCTGGGCTCTTTGTCTCTCACTCTCTCTCTCTCGCTTTCCTCTAAACAATACAACAGCTCTCTCTCCCTCCCCAGAAAACACACTTGCTTTCTCTCCTCACACACATTTGAGTTTTTTTCTGGATGCTGTCAGATGTCTCTTCTCTATTTTTTTTTACTTGTACATACACAATCACACGTTCAGCTCTTGAGTTGAGAGCCTGTCAGCACGTTGCTGTTGTTGTTTGTTTAGCGAGGACTGGATTTGCAGGCCTGTTCGTGTGTATCCTGCAGCTGATCTAAACCCTGAGCTTTCTCCATGCTTGAGTTCTGACTGACATTATCTGAGCTGTTCCGTATGGCCTCCTCCACGGCAGTCTGGTCACAGTTTTCTTTGTGTATTGCTCTTAAGTAAGATGGTGATGAACACTGGGCAGTGGAGAAACAATGCTTTAAGTAGAGTCTGTAATGCTGGATGTTCATGACTGTGTTGGATTTTAAATTCGTTCTGACCTATTTCATTAATGCAGATCAGACAAACTCACAAAATACATCAGAAGACCATTTTCAGAAGACCATCAGATCATTTAAATACTGCATTATTTTCCAAATTACATTACAAAATATCTGGTGGCTCACAACTCCACCAGTGAGTGATCAGTAAGTGAAAGTAGAAGGAAGCATTTCCTGATAAAGTGGTCAGTGAGTGGACGTAGAAGGAAGCATTTCCTAATAAAGTGACCAGTGAGTGGACGTAGAAGGAAGCATTTCCTAATAAAGTGGTCAGTGAGTGGACGTAGATTGGAGCATTTCCTGATAAAGTGGTCAGTGAGTGGAAGTAGAAGGGAGCATTTCCTGATAAAGTGGTCAGTAAGTGAAAGTAGAAGGAAGCATTTCCTGATAAAGTGGTCAGTGAGTGGACGTAGAAGGGAGAATTTACTAATAAAGTGGTCAGTGAGTGGACGTAGAAGGGAGGAGTTCCTGATAAAGCTGCCAGTGAATGGACGTAGATGGGAGCATTTCCTGATAAAGTGGTCAGTGAGTGGAAGTAGAAGGGAGCATTTCCTAATAAAGTGACCAGTGAGTGGACGTAGAAGGGAGCATTTACTAATAAAGTGGTCAGTGAGTGGAAGTAGAAGGGAGCATTTCCTAATAAAGTGGTCAGTGAGTGGACATAGAAGGGAGGAGTTCCTGATAAAGTGGTCAGTGAGTGGAAGTAGAAGGGAGCATTTCCTAATAAAGTGACCAGTGAGTGGACGTAGAAGGGAGCATTTACTAATAAAGTGGTCAGTGAGTGGACGTAGAAGGGAGGAGTTCCTGATAAAGCGGCCAGTGAGTGGAAGTAGAATGGAGCATTTCCTAATAAAGTGGTCAGTGAGTGGAAGTAGAAGGGAGCATTTCCTAATAAAGTGACCAGTGAGTGGACGTAGAAGGGAGCATTTCCTAATAAAGTGGCCAGTGAGTGGACGTTGAAGGAAGCATTTCCTGATAAAGTGGTCAGTGAGTGGACGTTGAAGGAAGCATTTCCTGATAAAGTGTCCAGTAAGGGAGGAGTTTCTAATAAATGTCCTAAAATACATAGGTGTTTCTAATTAAGTGGCCAGTAAGTACAGTACAAAAGCACAGTACATACAAGATAGGTACTAACTGTTCCAACTCTTTGTCAAAGATTGAGTTGTTTGGCCACAATGACCAGAGGTGCACTATATGGACAAAAGTATTGGGACACCTGCTCATTCATTGTTTCAAGGGTATTTAAAACCAAGTATATCCTGCTTTTGTTGTTCTCCACTGTCCTGGGAAGGCTTTTGTCAGATTGTGGAGCATTGCTGTAAGGAGGTCAGGATGTTGGATGATCACCACCACACCACATACCCAAATCCAGAAGTATTGGATGAAGCACCATCCATCATTCCAGAGAACAACAGTTCCACTTTATACCGTCTAGTCCAGGCCTGGCATTAGGCATGGTGCCAATAGGTTCATGCTTATCAGCTCCAGAGAGTCTAATTCCTTTGCCAGTACTTTTCTACAGCATAGTCAAGCTGCATGTGTGCAGTTACACATCTGTGTCAGCAATGGATGCAAAGTAGATGGTTCTAATAAAGTAGCAGTGAGTAAAAGTAGATGGTAGGTGTTTCTAATAATATGTCAAATGAGTGGAATTATTAGGTATGTGTTATTAACAAAGTGGGTAACACTGTGTGTATACAGTACACATGTCTGCAAGAGCAAGATTAACCAAGATGTGTTGACTGGTCGTCTGACCTTGTTCTATTTATGAAGTAGAACTCCAGACAGATATGAAGTCTTGAACGTGACACAAGCTCTGCAGACTGATGGTGCAATAGAAAGCAGCAAGAAAAGAGAGCTAATTTGTTGGAAAGGAATCAAATGAGTTAAAACAGAATGTGGGAAACATGCTCAATTTCACTTTGAGAAAAACTAATGAGTGAGAATCCCTAAGCACATGATATGTTGTTGGACCTTTTATTCTGTTTGATGGTGAAGAGCTTTAATGCTAGCTTCAAAAGCATGACTCAGTGCGTGACCATGTGTATGGGTTGCATGTGTGTGTGTGTGTGTGTGTGCATCTAGGTGTGTGGGTGTTTTTAAGCCTGCTTTTGGTCTAATAGGCCTCTTAAGTTTGTCACAGAAAAGAGCAACTCATTACAATTTGTTACTTCACTTTAGCACTCTGCTGAAACATCCATTAACCTCCCAGAGTGGCAGATCAAGCATGTGTGCATGTCTATTGGAAAGTGCACTTTAGAGTCTCTCAGTTCAGCTTGATTTTGTCTGCCTCTCTTTTCCCACATACACACACAATGTGTGAAAATGCAATTTCACATATCTTTCAATATGCTTCATTGGACTTATTTATCTGTCTTTTGTCTCCTTGCTTGTTAACTCATGTCCTTGTTTTTTTGTTTGTCTTATCTTGTCATTTCTACCCAATTTTCCTCCCCAATTTTCGATAGCCAAGTACCCATCCCACTCTTCAGTACTCTCCCCTATCACATGTAATGCTTCAGACAGTGGGAGGATTAGGGACACATGTGCAACCAGCTAGTACCTCTTTTAGAAACTGCTGCCGATGCGAAGTCACCCGGCAACCTATGTGCTCTAAGGAAACTGCCGGGTACCCAGCTCTGTTGCATCAGCTACTAGATGCCCGTGCTGGCCAGCATCACACTGAAGGGAGTGGGAGAAGAGAGAGCTATCAATCTAGCCCAAAAGAGCAATTATGCTCTCTTAGGCTCCGGCTGCTGATGGCAGGCAGCATGACCTAATATTCAAACCAGCAGTCCTCGGGTTATAGTGGCAGCGCCTTAGTCCCCTGAACCACCCATTCCTGTTGAAAAAAAAAAAAAGCATGTTGGAATGTGATGATGTGTTTTCTATTACTATATACATATCACTATATACCCACTGTTAAGCATGGTGGCGGTAGCTTTGTGGTAGCTTTGCTTTTCTGGTACATTGAAGTAAACTGGAGTCTATGGCCCGCCGGTGGGCTAAAAGTTTTATTACAAACTTCTATTACCAAAGAACAGCCCCACCAGTTTCTACAGAAGTCCCTGTACTGAATAATATGCCTTAGTGTGAAATTTCACAACCCTGTCACCAATAGCCTGGAGCTCTAACCGTTAAACCACCACCACCCCCAAAAGTCATGTTCCCGGACCATGAATCGAATCCGGGCCACTGCAGTGAGAGCGCTGAATCCTAACCACTAGATCACCAGGGAAGTTAGTGGCACAAAGAAAATTCTTCTTAAGTATCAGAGGTGTTATTATTGAGTTGTCCTGTTATTAACAGAGAAGAGTAGATAAAAAGTCTTAAATAGTTCTGTTCTGTAACCTTTACCCAGTCGTGGCATAACGGCCCATCCTGTAATAGCAGCTGGCCCACCATGAAAAGCTGTGCCCCTAAAGTACTTCCTCGGCCAGCGGACAGTCCATTCCAGCATTTTGCTCAAATACTCCATGAAGAATCCCCAAACCCCCCACCGTCCTCCTTAAGTCCGCTTTTTTAAGTGCTTTAATGACCTCCCGCTAGCGTATCATTCCCCCTCAAGCACCCTCTCCCACTACTTTGTGCTTAACCCTTAGAAGATATTATCCAGAGATATTGCTGGCATCCTTGACCTCTTGACATGCTATTTAAGTGTATTATATAGTTTATTATTTAGTTTACATACATAGCAACAGCTCCCAGTCTGAACTTTGACTTTTCTTCATTGGCTTCAGCGCCAACCGAAGCCAAACAGATGCTTTCCTTTCTCCCACAAAGCAAGACTGTAGCTAAGAGTCTGTAACTAAGTATCATCAAATTCAGACCCTCCAATCTCTCCAAAAAGTGGCACAGACAAAAACACAGCTTCACTATCTTCCGATTTCTCTGCTCCTTTCAATAAAGCTACGAGTGACAAAGAAGTTTACATAACCTAAGAAGATCCATTCAGGACCTGTACACCATGGGGGTCCTTGGAGGGTTAAATAGGAAGCTTGCTTTGCCCCCCCTGTGCTGCAACAGTAGTGTATTTGATTAACCCCGTTTTGCTCTCGGATTAGCGTAGCGCCCAGCAGCTAGCCTGCTACCATCTATTCGAATTCTCAGCGCCGTTCTTTAGCGGGGCTAATCCCTCACTCTCCTCATGGAGGGGGGTCCTGCCTCACCTCACCACCTTTCACAATAATCAGATTTCCTTATTCACTTTCAACAAGAGAGGGGAGTGTAGTGGAGCGTGAGAGAAAAGAGGAGAGGGGGTGAGTGAGAGCCAGAGAGAGCAAACAAGAAAAAGCAAGCCAGAAGGAGAGACACTGAGAGAGGGATTGAGTGGCAAAGGGAGATGGAGAGAGTTGGAGGGAAGAAAGATGGAGAAAGATGAGATATTTAACAATCCGATATTATAAGCTCGTCAGCAGTCCAAATAAAGTCAGACAAGCTGAGCAAGGATAAAAGGTTGATAGCTGATATTTAAACCTTTGGTTTCTGTCATATTTAAAATCAAGGATAAAAGTCTGAAGAGAGAAATGAACATTGACGCTGAGACAATGCCATGAAGAATACGCCACTATTTATGTTTAATAATGGTTTATATAAAGCCCTCCTTTCTGGCTTTGAATCCTCAGCCAGCCAGAGCTCCATTCGCCATGGATTGTCAACCCTCCCATCCAGCCTTTTCTTATGAATGACTTTAACTACAGACTTTAACTCTGTATAAAAGCTTGCCACTGACCCAACCCAAGTTCCAGCTCTAACAGCAAGCCTTCACAGTCTCAGAGAGAGAGAGAGAGAGAGAGAGAGAGAGAGAGAGAGAGAGAGAGAGAGAGAGAGAGAATGAGAGTTGGATCAGCTAGAAAATAAAAGAAATATACAGAAAGAGACGTAGAGAGTGATTAAGTGAGAGAGATAGAGAGAGTAAAATGATAGAGGGAGGGAGAGAAATAGAGTGAGACAGAGTGAGAACAAGTAAGAGAGAGACAGAAAAAGAGCAAGTTAAAAAGACAGACTTGGATAGAATTGAGACAGAGAGAAAGAGGGAGACCAAGATAGGGAAAGACAGAAAGACTGAGATAGAGAGATAGCATGGGAGAAATCGAGAAAGATTAAATTAGAAAGATGAAAAGAGAGAGAGAGAGAGAGAGAGAGAGAGAGAGAGAGAGAGAGAGAGCGAGAGAGAGAGAGAGAGAGAGAGAGAGAGAGAGAGAGAGACATTGAGATAAAGTGGGAAAGAGGGAGAGTGAGAAAGAGACATTAGGATTCTATGACAGAGGGAGTGAGTAAGTAAGAGAACTAGCCAGAGAATGAGAGACAGAGTGAGTGCAAGAAAGAGTGCAAGAGAGAGAAAGACAATGACAGAAAAAAAAAAAGAGAGAGAGAGAGAGAGAGAGAGAGAGAGAAACCAAGATAAAGTCAGAAAGAAAGACATAGAGATACAGTAAGCGAGAGGCAGCAAAGAGAGAGAGTAAGAGAGAGAGACCAAGATAGAGCAAGACAGAAAGACTGAGATAGAGAGAGCATAAGAGAGTTAGAGAGAGTGAGAAAGAAAGACATTGAAATAGTGTGTGTGAGAGAATGAGAGAGAGACAGAGTAACTAAGTGAGTGCAAGAAAGAGTGTAAAAGAGAGAAAGACATAACGGAGAGAGAGAGAGAGAGGGAGAGAGAGAGAGAGAGGTTTGAAAGGATTAAAAGGATTATTATATGTGGACCAGTAGGGT
Organism: Salminus brasiliensis; assembly: GCF_030463535.1. Taxonomy (NCBI): domain Eukaryota; kingdom Metazoa; phylum Chordata; class Actinopteri; order Characiformes; family Bryconidae; genus Salminus; species Salminus brasiliensis. The sequence continues at coordinate 14,529,578 of NC_132891.1, forward strand.
AGATGAGGGAGGAGGGATGAGGTAATAAAGACGATGTTGGAAAGACCTTCCCCTGAACTCTTGCATGAGAGAGATAGAGTGGGAGAGAGAGAATGTGCATGTGTGAGAGTGAGAGAGAGGGAGAGAGATAAAGGGCGATAGAGGGATTATTTTATCTGAGACTTACAGAAGTAGTGTGACAGATTAGAGATGCTATTGGGGCGACTGTAGGAGTGCTAGAGTTGTGGGACAGTCCAGCACTTCTGTACGGTATTTCAAGGTGATTTTTCATCAAACTGGACAAAAGAGCACTGGGCAGTAATGTCCCACACAGCTTGTCCCAATGCTCGTCTCCACTGTTCCCTAGAGCTGCTCCCAGGTAATAGGAGCAGACAATGAGTGAGTAGACAAGGAGTGTTTTTAATTACAACTTCTAACAGAAGGTAAAGTGTGTGAGTGTGTGTGTGTGTGTGTGTCTGTGTGTGTGTGTCATTTGATTAAGCTCCTTCAACTTATCACAGGAGTACAGCGTCAACCCGTCCTTTCACTTTCTGTCAATGCTAAGATTCATAGAGCAGAAAAATGTCCAGTACAGGAACGTCTGGTGGTCACTGTTATTGGTAGCATGCACACACACACACACACACACACACACACACACACACTGATTGAAACTGGATTGTTGGTCAGGATTGCTGTCTTTCTCCTTTATTGGCAGAGAGATTGGATTGTGCCGGAGAGCCGGGGTGCAGCATGTGTGAAATTCTCAGGCAAGCGGAAGCCCTCGAGCCTCTAGAGAGACACAGTGTGTCAGTGTGTTCTGAAGAGTCTAGTGATGAAACATTTTCAGCATGGCAAAACTGACCCCACAGCAATTGAAACAGTGACCTATAGAGGCCCAGTCTGGGCAGGTAGTGGGGAAAAGAACACCTATGTTTTTTTCTTCTTCTTCTCCTCAGCTTCTGGCAGCAGCCTGTCAAAATGTTGACTTAAAGGGTCTGTAGCGTAGCGATGGATGTGAACATCGACGTTTGTACCACTCGCTCCTCTGTTTGTACAGTCATCATATGGAATATGAGCCAAACAAACAGTGTACATTAATGCTGAAGTTGTAAGGAGTGTGGCTGCTTCCTTGAGGCACAACATTTTTAGGTACTACATAATTTTGGAAAATAAGTCATTAATTTGAGGTACTAAGTCAACATTCTGGAAATTAAGTAATTATTTTGAGGTATTAACTTAACATTATGGAAATTAAGTCAATATTCTGAGGTACTAACTCAACATTCTGGAAATTAAGTCCTTATTTTGAGGTACTAACTCAACATTCTGGAAATTAAGTCAATATTCTGAGGTACTAAGCCAACATTCTGGAAATTAGGTCATTTCTTTTAGGTACTAAGTCAACATTCTGAAAATAAGTCATTTTGTTGAGGCTCTGGACTGTTCTTAACACTGGAATAATGACTGTTCCTTCTCTTTCTTGTTTTCAGCACCCCCAGCTATAACTACGCTCCTAACATGGACAAGCACTGGATCATGCGCTACACCGGCCCAATGAAGCCCATCCACATGGAGTTCACCAACATGCTGCAGAGAAAGCGTCTGCAGACGCTGCTGTCCGTGGACGACAGCGTAGAGAAGGTACCAGTTAAAAATTCAGCAGGAGCTTTGAGGCAATGGTAGCTGACAAGTAGGAAGGATACATTGACAAGGAATATCTTTGATTATTTACGTAGCTCCAGTAAATAAGTGTTCAAAAACACATAGGTGAACTTTACACACAAAACATGTCTTGGCTGAGGGACTGTGTTTAGGATAAGGGGAGATTTTGGGAGGTTTTATAAGGCCTGTGCTTACAGACTTAAAATGTGTTCAATAATATACAGTTATAGACATGTTTCTGAGGGTTGTGGAGAACCTGAATCTGAGTCTGAATGATTTTATTAATTACTGACAATGTAATTAATATGTGGATTTGCTATATACCTAACCTATCTCATCTCTGTATGATGTTGTTTCTCTAACTGTCTATAGATTTATAACATGTTGGTGGACACTGGAGAGCTGGACAACACATATATTATTTACACCTCTGACCATGGCTACCACATCGGTCAGTTTGGACTGGTCAAGGGCAAATCCATGCCTTATGAATTTGACATACGAGTACCTTTCTACGTACGAGGCCCCAACGTGGAGGGAGGAATAACGTAAGTGTGTGTATGTGTGTGTGTATGCTGTGACGGACTGTTCATCCATCTAAACAAATAGACAGCCTTGTGTGTGATACCTTAAGGTCAGTTAATTAGAGGGTCAAAACATACTTACAGAAACCTTGTACAAACACAGAAACCTTGTATCTCCAAAATGGCGAGAAACCATCTTAACCTGCAGGTGAGGTCCATGTAAAAAAAAAAAGAAATTCTATTGGTCTATTTGTCATGACCTAATATGGTGAGAGCACCTAACAAATTCAAATCATGTCAGAAAATGAAAAATGGAGAAAACAAAGGGTTTTTTTTGTGTGACAGCGACGTTACATTCTTTAACAGCTGACTCTTATTGTTTGTTCTCATGGTTTTAATCTCATCTGTAAGTGTTTGCTGTCTTTCTTATGACTTTGGAGTGGTCCTTTTTAGATTAAATAAACACTCACCAGACTCTCAGTAACGCATCAACAGCATATCAGTGATGGAGCAGCATCTGAATACATTCAGTAGATTATCAAGAGACTTTTAATTAACTGCATAAATACACTGTTCACTATTCAGCTGAGAAATCACTGCTCATCTGACAGGTCTAATTCACACCATCTCAACATCATCAACCAGCTTTTATAGACCTGCTACTCTGAGACTGGAGCTTGAACTGGATTAGGGTGAGATTAAGGGAGCAGGATGATGGTTGGAATTAGATTCTGGGTTAAGGTTAAAATTAGGGCCAGGATGATGGTTGGGATTATATTTTGGGTTCAGTTTAAGTTTAGGATTAGGACCAGGATCATGGTTAGTATTAGGTTTTGGGTTGAGGTTAAGGTTAGAAAAAGGGCTAGGATGATGGTTAGGATTTTAAGGTTTGAGGTTAAGGTTAGAATAAGGGCTAGGATAAGGGTTAGGATTAGGTTATGGATTGAGGTTAAGGTTAGAATAAGGGCTAGGATGATGGTTAAGATTTTAAGGGTCGAGGTTAAGGTTAGAGTTATGGCTAGGGTGAGGGTTAGGATTAGGTTATGGGTTGAGGTTAAGGTTAGAATAAGGGCTAGGGTGAGGGTTAGGATTAGGTTATGGGTTGAGGTTAAGGTTAGAATAAGGGCTAGGGTGAGGGTTAGGATTAGGTAATGGGTTGAGGTTAAGGTTAGAATAAGGGCTAGGGTGAGGGTTAGGATTAGGTAATGGGTTGAGGTTAAGGTTAGGGTTATGGCTAGGATGATGGTTAGGATTAGGTTATGGGTTGAGGTTACGGTTATGGTTGGCCCTGGATGTGTGTTATGATTAGGCTTTGTTTTGAGGTTAGGATTAGGATTAGGACCAGGATGAGAGTTAGGATTAGATTTCAGATTGTGGTGGAGGTTAGGATTAGGGCCAAGATAATTTTTAGTTTTAGTTTTGAGTTGAGGATAAGGTTAGGGCCAGGATTTGGGTTATGATTATGCTGTGTTTTGGGGTTAGATTATGGCCAGGATGAGCCTTTAGAATTAGATTTGGGATTTAGGTGTTAAGGTTAAGGTTAGCATATGACCAGAATATGGGTTACAATTATGCTTTGTTTTGATATTAGGATTAGGGCCAGGATGAGGCTTAGGCCTAGTTTCAGATTGAGGTTAAGGCTAGAATAAGGGCTAGGATGATTGTTAGGATTAGGTTTTGGATTGAGGTTAGGATTAGGATTAGGGCAAGGGTTGGGGTTGGGTTTTGGGTAAGGTGGGGTTAGGTTTTGTATAATAGAATTAACATATTAACACTACCTGGTGTAACAGATCAACAGTAAATCTACTTAAATGCCAGTAATGCATTCACAGAACATGTTCAGCATGTTGTTGATGTGTTAGTGATACTCTATTAAGAGTTTATTAACCATCTATAAAGTACCACTCAAAATAGTGTTATCAATTTTATCTGTACCTTTTGTGCGTGCTGCTAATGGTTTCATTTAACAGTAGATTACCTCAATAATCGATGTGGTCTAATAATGTGATTTATAGTGTAATATTGTTTTATAATTGATCCATGTTGCTGCTGGAGTCCTTTGATCTCATGTATCTTAGGTTTGCTCATATTTCTCTCTTGTCCTCTCTCTCTCTCACTCTCTCTCTCTCTCTCACTCTCTCTCTCTCTCTCTCTCTCTCTCTCTCTCACTCTCTCTTGCGCTCTCTCGTTCTCTCTGATCAGCGTTTAATGGCATTACCATTTAGTCTTGTGTTGCTCCGTGCTCCGGCTGCACTCAGCTCGGCTGAAAAGCTGATTAGCAGCAGCAAAGCTCTCGCATGTGAAACTCATGAGACCTGTGGGATAGAAAGAGAGCAGCTGAGTGAGCGAGCGAGTGAGACAGAGAAAGAGAGCAGGAGCAAAAGAGCTTGTTTTGTCCGACTTTTATCCAATTCTTCAAAATACACAAAAAAGTGGGTGACTCTCAGTAGGTGAATTAAATCTTTATGAGATGCTGCTGACCTCAATCCTGAGCGCCATGACGGAATGACAGTGCAAGCTGGAGAACAGGAGAGGCTGAACAGACTGAAGGATAAGGGGGAGAAAGAGAGAGGGAGGAAGCACAGACGTTTATAGGGTGTGTGTAAATAGTGGACTGTTGGTGTTTATGGGTTGCCTGTTTGTCCTGCAGCAGAGTCCATCTCTCATGTTCAAGACCCATGTTTCTGGACTAAGACCCAGGTCAGCACAGAACAAGCCTGTAATTGGCCACAACATTTTTAACCACACCCAAATGTGGTCCTAAATCAGAGCTGACCTAAGTTTTGGATCCAAATACGACTGTAGCCCACAAAGCCCCTTCTGTAGACCAGATAAAACTCTGTACTTCTAATGACCAGGACCCAAAGTCACTCTCGTCTATGGTGTGGAATTTGAAGCTGCCGCTCCCCTGCGTTAAGAAGATCCAGATGAGGTGGTTTGGGTATCTGACACCGCAGGAGGTGCACCAGGCACGACTAACTGGAAAAAGACCCCAAAGGATGAACCAAGACTTGCTGGAGGGGTCATATCACTAGACTAATGTGGTATTGTCTTGGGATCCTCAAGGAGGATCTGGTGGAAGTGGCTGGGGACAGGGATGCCTGGGCTTCCTTGCTAGCCTTATTCCTAGTGTGATCCTAAATTAACAATGATGATGACTCTTAATGATATTTCTGGTTCAGTTACCTTGTAGTGCCATAAATGGGTGTCATTAATGGGTGTCAATGAAATGAATAGCCTAATTATCAGCAACTCAGAACTGAAGTCCACGTTTGGTGACAGGACATTTACAGTTTGGAATTGGATCGAGTGTGTCTTATTAGGTCTAATAGCTCCTATAGATACCTGTACAACTGTGGTAGAACCAAAGGTGTTACATTAAGTTGTGATGGTCCATTGTGAAATAGTCCGTTAATGAAACCTAGAGGACACTAGGGGGCGCTCTGTAAGTGTAGGAAAAAAACAAGGATCAGAACACGATCTGGCTTAAAAAAGATGGTGCTCAATCCATTAAAAATATGGGTTATGGCCATATACGTCGTTACTGATAAGTGTGCCAGCTGAAAAGGTGAGAGAAATACAGAAGCAGGTGTAGGCAGGCCAAACATTTGTGAAGGTGGGAAACTGTGAGAAACTTGACCATCCAAGTCTGATAAATATATATGAAAAGATGTGGGAACATCAATGAACCCAACAGGTTTTATTGGTTTCAGACTGATATCTCAGACTGTACAGGCCTCTGCCCAGTCAGCCTTGCCGTTTTTTTTTTTCAACTAGGGATGTTAGAGAGGCAATTCCAATCACAATCATGTCCATTCAGACAGCTCTCATTGTTTTCTGTCCTCCACATTATACTCTATTCTCATCTGTTGTTACAATACTCAGAGCTTGTGTCTAAATACAGTGTCCACTGCCCAAACCACCTCTGTTTCCATAGCAACCCCCACATCGTATTGAACATTGACCTGGCCCCCACCATTCTGGACATCGCCGGGCTGGATGTTCCTGCGGACATGGATGGCAAGTCCATCCTCAAACTGCTCGACACAGACAAACTGATGAACAGGTACGAGGCACACGCCGCATTGTTTTTCTAACACAGTCTTTAAAACTAGCTCCTCTGGAGAAGCCTACAATCATCTGTACATAAATGTATACTGTTTCCTGCTGTGCTGATGATTGCAGGCCACTCTAGAAGTACCCCCCCCCCCCCCCTCCCACATACACACCTGGTCTAACCAATTACTGCTTCAGAAGTCTGTGATTGGCTAAATGAGATGATAGATCTGAGTTGGAGTTGAAACCTGCGGGAAGGAAGCTTCTCCAAGAGGAGGGCTTAGGCTCCAACAAAGGCACCGGTAGCCTTCTTGGTTTCCAATCTCAGACAATGTATTTTTTTCATATTATTATATATGAATTGTTTAATTGTTAGTTATTATTATTATCATTTGCTCATTTTTAGTCTTAAACACTATAGAACAAATCACATCGATTATCTCAGCCATCTCTGAATTGTACAGTTTATGTAACTTAACAAAGCACCAATTAACCAAATCCAGGTAATGGATCAGAACTAAAATCTGAGGTTTTACTACTTAAATTGCTACTTAATGAATAAGTTGTTTATTTATTAGAATTTTAGTTTCTTTGTAAAGAAATGCCCTCATGTCCAAATTCTAAAAGAATATGAATGAATAAAAATGCTGCTTGGCTAGCTAACTCCACCCTTCATCTAAAGAGCAAAGAGTGCACATCACCATCTGGTTTATGGAAGTAGCAAATACTGTAATTCTTGTTCTGTTGCCCAGTGTTTGAATAGTGTTGAAAAGTACAAAAGCCCAGTTTAAAATCTGGAGGCACAATAGAAAAGTCCAGGGAGTGAGGCTCCCTTTCATCCTCCTCCTCCTCTTCCTCTTCCCTTCATCCCTGCATCCCTGCTGCAGAGATCAGAGGGAGAGAAAGACAGAATGCGGATCGATAGCTCATAAGACTGGCGAAGGTCAAAAGCCGCCGAGGATACTGTTTATTTCTCTTACGCGCCTTCATTCCATCATTCTTCTTTTTCATCAGCGGAGTTCAAGAGAAGATGGGGAAAAAAAACACACACCATGAAAAGCCGTTTCAATTTCTGTTCATCTGAACTCCGTTGACCCTGAGGCGTTGTTCTCCCTTTTCTCCCTCACTCCTTCATTCTTTTTCAATCTCCGGCCGCACCTGTTGCACTTTGTCATTTTAAACGCAGAGCTAAGCTCGCTGGATGAAGGGGGACCCTCATTTGAGAGTGAGTGGAACAGGCGCGTGGCGTGATCAGCAGGCGAGCCAGCGAGCTGATCGATTTTCTCACCTCTCTCCTAATCTCAGGTTCCAGGTCAACAAGAAGGGGAAAGTGTGGAGAGACTCCTTCCTGGTGGAGAGGGGGTAAGTCACCAAGAAATGTGCATAGATGTGAATGTTTGTGTGTGTGTGCGTGAGCAGAATGAGGAAGAGGGAACCTTCTGGGTATGTCTATTTAATGTATTGGTTATTATGTATTTTATGTATTGGGCCAGATTAATAAAATACTCCAGCAGATCCCAACAGGAAGCAAGGATTCCTGGCCTGCTTTACCATTTGTGTGAAAAATGGCACTATTAAGGCTGTGCGTTATCTAAGTCGCTATCTAATCTGTGTGGCATCTTCTTTTATTTAACTAGGCCTTAAGCCCTTTGAACGACCCACTTACCACTGAATCACGTACATGACCGCCATTAAACCTGCTCTTTATTATAGGTGACAGTGGAAGTGAAATAAAAATAAAATGATACCCAACAGAGTCATATATATATATGCATATATGTGCATATATGTGGAAGGGTGACCATAACAACTGAGGACGGACCTCTCACACACTGGTGCCTCCCAACAGCATAACAGTTGTGCCCCATGGGCCACTGATGCCAGAGAGGAATGGGAACCCTGGCGAAGGGGGGTGAACCAGTTAACTTCTATAATGAATACCTTTCATCACCTAATACAGTCAGTGCCACCCAAACCATCCACTACCACTATTAGCTGATATACTGATCTGTTCTGATTGAGGATCGTGACAAACAAAGATCTCAACTATAGTTAAGAAGAACTTGACTTTCTTGAGACAGATTTCAGAGTGCAGTTATATAGAACAGCTTAGATTGAGGCTCAGTCAGTCAGATAAAAAAAACAGGTACAGATTGTTTGCTTGTCTGCCTCGATTTCAGAGAATTACCATTATAAAGTCAGCACATCTATGCAGTTTGTGTTGAGCACATCTATTTTCAGCCCATAATCAGAAGCCCGAGAGTTCCAGCCCCAGGGATGCCAAGCTGATATTTGTTCTCTTTTCAATGGCTTTTTGATTGTCAACCATAATAAAGTGCCGAATCGAGGCAGTCATGTACTTGATTTTAACATTCATTCAGCAACCGAATGTTCACTGGGATGGATTGGACAAATATCTGGTTTACTAGCAGCCAATACACGTGTCTTATTAAGTCATTTGGACTCTGACTTGATAGAATAGGCAGTATTCACAAGGCAACATGATGCCTAAATATGCATTTCATGGCATAAAATGCAGACCTTATTCCAGCAAGCATCGGTTATCAGAAAGGCTGTCATGTTCCTTTCACTGGTGTCCTATGGCTGCCAGAATCAGATTTAAAACCCTGGCACTTGCCTATAAAGCCGAAGAATGGACCTTTGCCTCTTTGCCTGATGGTCAATATTTTGGATCTTTGGTCTTAAGTTACAGCTCTTCAAGTTTCAATTACTGCTCAGTTTGACACATGGCATCCTTCAAGACACATGAAGGCCAAAAGAGCTGTGTAAGGCAGTAATGGCTACTCCCTCAACATAGTTGCATATAAGATATGTACATGCCAGGGTACCCCTAATCAAATTGCACATTTTTGTTGATTTCTTGAAAATAAGTAGCTGTTAGAATATGAGTAAACTGTGACAGTTAAAGGATGAACATCAGCTACAGTATTAATCTTTCAAGTGATGATTGATTGGTATTATCAGACCAAAAGGGTGCCAAGAAAACATTCCCCACACCATTGTACCACCTCCATTAGCCTGGACATAGTGCAGGTTGGGTCCATGGATTCAAATGCAAATACATTTCTATTTTAAAACTTAGTTAGAAAGCTATCTTTTCATCTTTTTTTGAATGATACTTAAAGGGGAATTCTTTCTGTTCCTCCGTCTTGCCAGGAAACTACTTCACAAAGTGGTGCATGATGGGAAGGAGGTGGCTCAGGAGGAAAATTACCTTCCCAAGTACCAGCGAGTCAAAGACCTGTGCCAGCGTGCAGAATACCAAACACCCTGCGAGCAAATCGGACAGGTACACACCCACACCCACACACACACACACACTTACACATAGACACAGACATTAATGCATACGTCTATGTGATGAATGTCAATAGGGTTTGTTGCAGTCCTACTGAGGTCTGTCTGAAGCAAGCCTCTAACCTGTTAATGATGGCTGAACGCTGTCTGTAGTGTAGGGTTGCATGTTTGTTAATCCTTATCATGATGCCGACCTTTGCAATATGCAAATGAGCCCTCTGACATTTTGTATTCATTTTGTTGTATTCCGAGTCCTCCGATCAGCCTCAGATGTTCCTTACGAGTGTTTTCCTTTCCAGTGTTTGGCTGAATCACATCATTCACACAATCCAGCGTAATCCAGTTTGATCGAAATAATAGCACTCACATGCCTCATTTATCTGGCACATATAAAAATATATATTTATATATATAGATATAGATATAGATAGATATATATATATATATAGTATAGTAATATATACAAGTGGTGCGGCAGATGCTACAGTTTTAATATTTGTACATTTTTTTAAATGATAAAAATACAGAAATATGATTATACTAAAATGTTCAGAAAATAAATACTTAACTTCATAAAAAAAATGATTACATTTAAATTAGATTCCTGTCCAAGATTTGTTCACTTAATTTCATGAAATGTGTAATTGCAAAATGACATTCGGCTATTTCATCCAAATCTGTGCTCATGAGTGTACCACCGAGATTAATGCCTTAATTTCCCCTTTAAATAAATTGTTCGGCAAAAAAAAAGAACATGATATATCACTAAAGTCAAACTCCAGTCAGTCAGCTAAAACATTTGATATCTGATTTATTTATTTATTTTATCTAACAACACTTTTCATTTGCTTTAACAAATATGCTTAAAATTAAAAACATTAATAATAAAAAATTTTTTTTTTGTAAATTGACATAAATAGACCAGATCTATATTTTATCATCCTCAAAGTACTGTTCTACTTCCAATACCGCAATGCCCTGAACAATGCCCTATAGTGTGCTGCGGTAAAACAGACCCTGCTTAGTTAGAAATATCTGCTCCACTAATCAGCCTATAGTAAGTGATACCGTGTTGTAAACCAGAGCGATTGGTCTGTATGAAATAAATTAAGATCTGGATGTGTGTTGGAGTGGGCTGAGAGTGGGTTGATACATGTTTGGGCATGTATTTGCAGAGATGAGATTGGTGACAGTCTAGGAGTCCAGTGTTAGCAACTTTAGCCTGGCATCTCCCATTCTTAACTAAAGAACAAACTTCAGATATAATGTCAAACAGCACAATATTTATTTTAAAAAATCTAAAATGAAATTTAAATACAGCCCTGCTGGACTGTTCCCTTCAGAACACATGAGCATACAGTACATCTACTGTAAATGGACTACTATGTGGACTGCTTATACAAACACACACACACACATACACAGTCTATATTTATAAACTGTAGCAGGTGTGTGTGTGTGTGTGTGTGAGTGTGTGTAGAAAAGAAGACACTGATAGGATGTCCTACAGAGAGATCTCTTCCTTTTTTTCTTCTTGCAAACACACACACACACACACACACACAAGCACATGCACACACACTGATGGCTAATGAAGGCCCAGTGGTAGACAGCTCTAAGCTGTCAGATCAAACGCACCTGAGACTTCAGCTTTCTCTCTCTCTCTCTCTCTCTCTCTCTCTCTCTCTCTCTCTCTCTCTCTCTGTCAGCGAACTGACCATTCTCATCCTCCAGAGAGTTCCATCCTTTCAGAGTTCCCAAGCAATAAATCACTCACTCTTCCTCTCCCTACCTCCTCTTCCTCTCCCTCCTTCTTATCTTTCCATCCCCCGGCAGACTGGCCTCGTTTGTATCCGTCTGTCTCCTCTGATCAAACACACACCTCTCTTTCTTATGCAGATCTCAGCTTATATAAAGCAGACTCCATCCATCTCTGTGGGTTTCTTTTGTGCCCTGTAGTTTCTGCAAAAGGTGTTTGCATTAATAGGAATGCACCGAGGTGAATACCCTGAGCCCCTAATCAACATTTGCATTTCCACTGCCTGCTGGTACTAATGGCAAGCAGAATGAAAAGAGGTAAACACGTCAAATGCAGGCAGTTCTATAGATTTTATTAGAAACCAATACACATGGCCATTCAGGCATTGTGTTGGCAAGAACCTGATGATGAAATACATGCCATGTTCCGATTCAATGTACTGCGATATATTGTGATACTGTAAGCAAGATGCTATATTGTCATTTTAACCCATTTACACAGCAAGGCTTATTACACACTAAGGTGTATTATTCAGTACAAGGAGTTCTGTACAAACTAGTAGGGCCATTGTCTGGTAATAGAAGTTTGTAATAACACTCCATCATATGCAAAAAAAATAATAATTTGAGTAAAAGAAAAATGGATTTCTTTGCAGTCAGAACGGTGGAATATGAATACAGAGTACAACGCTGCCATCTAGAGGTCGGGGTTTGAACACAATACAAACTGAACCACTGTCTGCCACTAATCTTTGCATGTATTCAGTTAATAACAAGTCAAGTCTTTTATTGTCATTTTAACTACATACAGAGTACACAGTGAAGCGAAACACACAAGTGGACACAAGTGCAACACAATACAAGTGCAGACAGACAATACAACACAATACAGACAAAGAATAATAAATAATTAGGGGTAGTGTGCAAATTATGCAGTGTGCAATAAATTCCAGTCCAGTGAGGTAGTGTAATATTGCTACAGTATGGCAAAACATCATATAATGGACATCTTAAACAGTTATCTGACAATACTAGTATTGCACTAATGTCACTGTGATTTCCCAGCTTTCCCAGAAAATCAGTTTTAGACTCGAAGGACCTTTAGTAGAATAAGAAGCTAGACTAGATGATGATTAGATGTTACATAAGGTTATTTTCATAATACATCTTATATATTGTGTCACTGGCACGTCTTGTGGAAAAGCTTGCAGAAAAATTCAGAAGCTAGTCCTCAGTGCTCAGGTTAGATACCTGCACTTTAAATTAGTAATTACATTTAATTGCACCCAAATTAGCATTTAATGCAGTTCTTCATTCTTAATTTACAGTGAACAAAGTTACTTAGACTATTAATGCACTCCTTCATTCTTAATTTGACACCGGCAAAATGAGTCTGAATATTAATCCCTCATTTCAGTCAAGGCCTGTCTACCTAATTTGTGAGACTGTTTATGCATTTAGCCATCGTATCCTGCCAGAACTGCAAGCTGACTGTCATATAAAGCACATGGTTAGTCATTTAGGTTTAGAGAATTTTACTCTTTTGTATTTTTTTTCTGTTGGATTGGACATAGGTGGGACTGCATTGGAAGATGCTGACGTCAAGTGATCTTGCAAACCACCAATTAAGCCACATTATTTGCCAGCAGTAGCTTATCACAGCCCCACCCAATCTGAATCACAGCCGGTTTAGTCTGATTTAGGCTGTCTGTCTGACAACTACAGAGTAAGCAAGCTAGCAAAAAAAATCACCCCTTAAAAGTAGTTAAATTATGGCCATCCACAGATTAAATTAGAAAAAACAAACATCTGCAGCAGATGTGGAGTTTTCTCCTTTTGCTAGCCAAAGAGTAGTGTTTTAGAGAGTGCTAACAGTCCTTGCATGGTTGAATCGATTAAAGTTTGCATGTGGTAACTGTAGTAACTCAGACATTACCTCTGTCATCTAAAACCTCATATACATTCAAAAGCTGTGTCCCAAGTCAGGGGCTGCATCCTTCTAAGCACGCAGTGTACAACGGCATAGCATGGGAACGCTGTGTAGACGGCGACGGCCAAACTGAGATGAGTATGCGCACCACTGTCCCCCTGTCCCCCTGTCTCTGGCCCTACCGCTGTATCACGAAACACCGCTCCTGTCACCTGGCAACCTTGGTGGCTGCATTTGGCAGGCAGTGAATCCCAGGATATGCTGGCTGGATCCATCGTTGCCATGAAAAAAGGACGCATTTCTCAGCCTTTGAAATGGAACAGCCTTGTCACACAGCTGTGACGCAGTCAGAAGGATGCAGCCCCTGAAGTGGGACACAGCTGTTGTCTGACTTCTGCCAGAAAATAAAAGCTTAACAATAACCAACTAAAAAAGCCTGAAAACATAATTGCGTTGCTATGGCTACATCACTGTCAATCACAGTGCCTTCAGAAACTCCCACACAGTCTTGATCAGTCAGACGGGTTTGACTTTGACTAAAGATTATAAAGCCACATCTTTAGCGCTGTTGAGCAAAACGCCTCCTTTGACAGCGTTAGTTTGACTATTTTTCCATTTTTCATTCTTAAAACCAGGTTTTAAGCCTTTAATGCAGTATTTTCTTCATATTTTACACGGGAAATATCCTCAAGTAGGACTTAAATATCCTGAACTGGTATTAACCTTAGATTCATTTGAATGACTGAGCTTCAGTGTAATAAACAGGTTGTTGAATATTGAGGTAATTATGGGAAAGGATGTGCGATTATAATTCTACTAGTATTCTACAATCAGTTCACATTTATTTTCTTACACTTACAGTTTGTTTACCTTCAGGAATTAATGAATCACTGCAGACTGCAGAATTCCATTTACTCTGCATGTGAATGTATGTGAATCTGAGGTGTGAAGCAAACACTGTACATTTTCGAAGCAAGTCAAGGGCTCAGAACAGCAGATTGCACCTTTAATTGCGTCGTTGACTCTGTTTTTGCCTACGGGAAGAGCTCAGATTTGAAACACTGGCCCCCGTTTTCAGCCTGCCTCTGTTTCCCGGTCGTCTGTTGGAGAGCGGGTGCCGCAGTTGTGTTTTTATAGCACCGTCTCGCTCTTAATGACCTGACAGCGCCCGAGTGCAGTGTGTTAGATGGAGAGAGCGCAACTGGAACTCTTCATTAACAAGGCTTTTAACGAGCAGGATTTGGCATCGCATGGTAATTACAGATGACAAAGAGAGCAGGCAGGGAGCAGGGAGGTAATTCTCACCACTTAATCAACACAATACACACACACACACACATACACACACACACAGACACAACTGTGCACAGGCATGTGCATTTTCACCTTTCTGTGTCTATCAGAGGTGAGAGATAAACATGGCTCATCAGTGACAAAAGGCTTAGAGCATACAGACACAAGCCAGGTGTAATAGAAGGTATGCATTTTAAGACTGTGTGTGTGTGTGCGTGTGTGGTTTCCTGTTTATGAGTGTATTAGCACATGTCCTTCCTGTTTGTGCTTACTGTTTTGCTAAAGTTTTGCTAAAAATAACATTCCGACATTCCGTGTGAAAGACAGAGCGAGAGAGAGAGAGATAGAGAGAGAGAGAGCGTGTGCGCGAGAGAGAGCGAGTTCTACTTATGTGTGCTTGTGTAAGCAAGCTAAGAAATTTGTGTGTGTGTAAACGTCCCAAGTGCTCACAGCTTTTCTTAAACTTCTCTCTCTCTCTCTCTCTCTCTCTCTCTTTGTAGAAGTGGCAGTGTGTGGAGGACTCCACAGGGAAGTTGAGGTTGTATAAGTGTAAAGGCATGGCCAGTCTCTCGACAGTGAGGAAGCAGCAGGTGTCCCCCATCAAGTCCCAGCTTTACCAGCCTAGCACTAGCATCGATGCCAACGCCAATGCCAACGCTGAACCTGACAACTGCAACTGTGATGACTTCGGCAGCTATAGACTCAGCGCCCTGAAGAAGAAGAAACTGCTGTCCAAGAAAAGTATGTAGACACAAGGGGTGTATAAATATACATCACATCATGAAGTAGAGCTGCACAGTGATACCAGCATCACATCGGTATCCGAATAAAAAACGCTTTATTTATTGTAATTGTAACCCTTCAGAAATACGTGGCATATTTCTCTGTGATGGTAATCTATATTTACGTCTACGTTCACACTCATGGCATTTGGCAGACGCTCTTATCCATGCTTATGCTGTCCAGTCAGAAAATATGTAAGACAAGACAAGACAAGATAACCATATTCACCAATTGTAATGGACACAGATGGAATTTGGCCTCTGCCTTTAACCTGTTCGTGCAGTGAACACACACATACACACTGGTATTCAAACACACACAGTGTCAGAACACGTGCCTGGAGGGGTGGACATCCAATGCTGCGGTGCCCGAGGTGCAGAGAGGCTCACGGGCCCAGCAGTGGCAGCTTGCACAGTATCAAACCCACAACCCTGTCATCAATAGCCTGGGGCTCTAACCACTGAGCCACCACTACCCCCAAGATAGATATATTTAGAGACAGATAGTCTCAATTTTTATATTCTGTATATATAATGCTTTATGTATCAGTAATGGCACTGGCAGATACCGGATAATACCACTGGATCACAATTCCCATATTGGTGCATCCCTACTCAGAATGTGGCAATTCAATTGTATCGGTTTTGGAAAAAGCAAATCAATAATAATATAATTTTTATAGCATGCCCTCATTATTATTTGGCCAAAATAACAATCAATGCTGTTTTTAAATGTAACTAATTATATTTCTTGTCTTTATTACACTACATTTTATTCTTTAAATAATTCAGAATTGTTCTAAAATAATTGAATGATTTGAATCATGATGTCATGGAATTTTTCATAATTCACCTTTTCCTAAAGAATCATAGTCACATTTAATCTGAGATGTCTTGGATTTACCTCCCTTGATATCTTTCTCCAACTGTATTCCAAAATCTGTACATACAGGTAAAGTAGATGTGCATCCACAAGCTTGTAAAATTGCAAAATTGTACAATAGGTCCAGTCCCATTACAAATCATTAAATTTTTCCATAATGCGCATCCTTATTATTCCAAATCATACACTATCAATACCTAATCTGTTCACATGCTTCATAATC
This sequence comes from Salminus brasiliensis, assembly GCF_030463535.1. Taxonomy (NCBI): domain Eukaryota; kingdom Metazoa; phylum Chordata; class Actinopteri; order Characiformes; family Bryconidae; genus Salminus; species Salminus brasiliensis. Next base: position 14,545,989 of record NC_132891.1, read on the forward strand.
ACGCCGACTGTTTCTCTAACACTCTACCACCCCCGAGTGGATGAAGCATGACATTGCTCACTCCTGTTCAACAGAGCTTAAGGCGTTGAAGAGCTACTCCAGGAACCGGTATGCTCGTGCAGTCTCCATGGAGATGGGTGGAGACCTGTACGCCGTGGATCTGGACAGAGGCTACAGGCCAGTCAACAGCAGCAACTTAAGCCACGGCCAGCACGAGGAGGAGGCCTTTAGTGGGATGGGCCCAACCACAGCCGAGCCACAAACCAGCAACAGCCTGGTGCCTTCCTCTATAAAAGTTACTCACAGGTGAGGGAGGAGGTGTGCTTGTTAGTGTATTAGGGCTGAACTCAGCAAGTCAACAAGTCGACTAGGTAGTGCTTCATTTGTGTGTGTATTTCTTCCCTTTTTAATGAATTATTTATTTAGTTGAGTTTTTACCTCATTACTCCCACCTTTTACTTCCACCTTGCCTGATTTATTTCAGATGCTCTATCCTGGCCAATGACACGGTTAAGTGCGATGTTGGGCTGTACAAGTCACTGCAGGCATGGAAGGACCATAAACTCCACATCGACCATGAAGTACGCTATGCATAGAGGCATACAGACACACACACACACACACACACACACACACACACACACACGTATATAAATGCACATCACAGAACATACTCTCAGAGTTTTTCTGATGATGACTGTATCCTCCCTCCCCAGATCGAGACTCTACAGACAAAGATCAAGAATCTGAGAGAGGTCAGAGGTCACCTAAAGAGGGTGCGGCCCGAGGAGTGTGACTGCAACAAATACACGTAAGATTGACTGCTGTCAATCATATTTCTTCATCTACAGTCTGGAAATCAGATTATTCCGCATTGTTACGGAATGGACACTCAAGGTTGATATTAATTGCTCTAATTGCATCCATTTGCATGAGTGAAAGGCTTAAGTGGCCATTTTTTACCTGAGCATTGAGGGGACAGTTCACATGATGGTTGAGTTCTGCTTCATTCTCTCATTCATATTCAGTTTAGTTTCAGTTTCAGTTCAGTTCAATCGACAGGCATCAGGTTTTCACCACATGCTACATTGTAAGTCAGTTTACTCTATGCTATTTAATATCATTTTATCAGCTAGGGAAATTCTGTTTTTCATGATAGGGGCCTGTAAAAGGACATATAATAGTATTCAAACTGACTTCAGTGTGACATTTATCTGTTTTTTTTTTTGTTTGTTTTTTTGCTAGTTCAGAGTATGCCATCAGCATATGATGATTTGGGAGGAGACTATAAGCCATATTTACATATAGAAAATGTCTAGAAAGGAATTGTTCTGCATGATGTAGGAAAGGGGCAACGAGCTGTGTAGCGAGTGCAGGAGGCATGGCAGGATGTAAGAGGTACACTGCGGAAATAGCAGTGTTTTGTTTACAGGGCCACCAACTCATCCAAAATGATGTCCTCAACACGGCCACTGTAAATTCTCTGCTCTATTCACACTTCGGCTCACCTGAACATAGCCCAGACTTTATACTAGAGAATTGTCAGGATAAAGTGTGGGGAATGTCCGGTACAACTGATCCGGACATTTGAATTCACACTTTCACATAGCTCCTCCGGATTATGTCGGGTAAAGTTCTGGGGTACCGTACATGTCTAATGGGGGGGGGCATGCAGAGAAGCATGGGCATGCATGGGCTGGCATTCAGGTGAATTCTGCTTGTGGTAGGAAGCCGGTCCTCCAGGCCTCCTCTCAGAAGTGGAGCCAGGAATGAGAGATATGATATGAAAGTTAAAAGGGAGGCAATGGAATGGTAGAGGGTTGGGAAGACTTTGTCATAGACGTGTAAACAAGGTAGAGATGGTATTTATAGGATGTTAGATTAGAAGGAGGGGCTTCAGGCCTGTTGTTCCTCCCACAATGTAGTTATTGCATAACTCCACTGTGTCTTTTATTCATTTAATTATTTTTTTTTTCAGATACAAGTCCAAGTTCAAGAGTAAGCTAAGAAAATATAAATCAGGCAGCATCCACCCGTTCAGGTGAGGGGGATAGTGGTTTGTGTGTGGGAAAACTGTCCAATTTTTAATTATTTAATTAAATGTATTTCTAATCAGAATCAGTTAGACAGTGCACAGATATTTGCTCTATATTAATAAACATATTACCAGTTCAACTCTATATTTACAACATTGGCTTCTAGTCTTGTATGCATTTTTGTTTGTGAATGCATGCGAGTGTAACTGGGTTTAGCATTCTCTCACTCTCTCTCTCTCTCTCTCTATGTAGGAAAGGACAGGAGAAGGATAAGAAGGCTTGGCTGCTGATGGAGCAGAAGCGCAGGAAGAAGCTCAGAAAGCTGCTGAAGCGTCTCCGTAACAACGACACCTGCAGCATGCCTGGGCTCACCTGCTTCACGCACGATAACCAGCATTGGCAGACTGCCCCCTTCTGGACCAGTAAGCCACACACACACACTCACACACATACACTCACACACACACCAATACAAGAATGTTTTTGGTTGACGCCTTTGGCCTTTGTTCTGTCATCCCAGTGGGACCCTTTTGTGCGTGCACCAGCGCCAACAACAACACCTACTGGTGCATGAGGACCATTAATGAGACGCACAACTTCCTCTTCTGCGAGTTCGCTACAGGCTTCCTGGAGTATTTTGACCTCAATACAGACCCATATCAGGTTAGTGTTCTCCTCCGCTTTCTTGTGAGGGGAGAAAGTCAAAGTTATTATCATAATCTAGTGCAGCGGTTTTCGAAGCGGTCCTCAGGACCACCCAGGTAGCACACATTTCCCACTCTATTCCTATAGATAGGATTAGGGGTACAGTGTATTGAAATTTAACTGGATCACAAACACACCTCTCGGTTCTTCCATGGGTCAGTCATGTGTCATGTTAATGGAAATCACTGTGTATAAGGCATCTGGCTGCAGCCTATCAGAGTAAAGAGGACAGGGAGGGGGGTCCTATAATTGATCATAGACTTAGTTAGAAATTCTAGAGGTTGTGATTTTGGAGAACGTTTTATTAGACCAATTTTTTGAGTATAGAGAATCGTGAATAATGAATCACAGCCCCACAGTGGCAAGGAAGAACTTCCCCAGCAAGAGCAAGAGGAACCATGAATCAAAAGGGAAACTAGTTCAACATTGGATAGCAAAACAAAATCAAATAACAGTTTTTAAAGGAAATGGATACACAGTAATAAAAAACATATACAGAACATCAAACTCCACACACATTCATTTAACCACTTAAAGCCAGGGATCAAGGTTATAAGTTTAATCAGGGGCTATGGAGATTAGATGTATGGTTACCATTCTAATATGAATATTGTCGCTATCATGCAAAAACATGCATCTCAAGTGTGTTTTTGCACCTTGTTGCTCTGTTTGTACCCAGTTTTCTCCCCAATTTAGCTGAGCCAATTACTCACAGCCTCACTAGCACTATCCCCCATCACTCCTAATTCTCCCGAGACTAGCAGGGTGAGGAGAAAAAAAATCAGCCTCTTTTCAAACTGCCGCCAATGCAACATCACTAGGCAGCAATGTGCCAATGTTCTCAGAAGAAACTGTTGGATCTCCAGCTCTGATACATCAGCCAGCCAGCATAACTATAGGAGTAATGAGGGGAGAGAGTGTCATCCACCCACCAATAGAGTGCTGATGGGCAAAGCAGCATGACCCAGGATTCGAACTTGCGACCCTCAAGCCATAGTGTCTGGGTCTTAGTTTGCTGAGCCATTTGGAGCCCATTTTTGCATTACTTACTTTTTGACATAATGTAAATCTGGCAGCTGTTCTTTACATTTTTTACCTCTCCTGTAAACTTGCAATTTTGAAGATACAAGGTTTTTGTGTGACGGCGATGCTACAATATGTAAAGTATTGTATGATTTGCTATGTAAGTAGTAAGAGTTAGGGATCGATCTTATCAGGGGGATGAGTGGAGTGAGCTGGAGGGGTTTTGTGACCTGACCGATGGGTGAATGGCAGATGCAGGCGGCTTCATAACAAAGGAGTCAGTCTGGAGGGCCGGCAGCACCCAGGGACACCCAGTCAGTCCATCAACTTAGACAGAAGTGCAGTTTAGCTCGACAGAAAGAAAAACACAGACATTAGATCGTGTTTAAGGTGACTGGGCACAATGTAAGGTACAACCGAGTGCAGACGGTGATTCCAGCCGGCCTCTCTGTAACAAGCTAAAAAAAAGGGAGAGCTAGACGGACGTCTGACAGACGTGAGGCTTCCCTTTAACAGACTCCGATCTCTTACAGCTGATAAATGCGGTGAACATGCTGGACCGGCACGTTCTGAACAATCTGCACGTTCAGCTCATGGAGCTGCGAGGATGCAAGGGTCATAAACAGTGCAACCCCCGCACACGCAACATGGACTTGGGTGAGTTCTGCACACATGAAACACACTCACTCAGATCTGCAGGATTATACACACCTACCTCCACTCATACTTACGTCCACTCATACACATAAAGAGAACGTACCTATATAGTGTACATTGAGTACAACTCTAGAATATTTACTGTCAAACGACACACAGCACTCTTCACACCTCAGCACCATAGCTGAGGATGGACCTGAGAGTAGCCATAGTTCCACATCTTCATCAACCTCATCGTCACCCGATCCCTGGCCCTGCCTTGCTTTCTGTCCTCCTTGTTTTCATGCGACCGGACCCCCTCATCTTAACTAGCTGAGCTGCTTTGCTGCTGTGATAAGGTGTCACACTTAATGCCACATGTTGGGTCTTACCTGACTCAAAGAGGTCGTTTTAAGTCCATCATAATGTGTTAATAAATATGTGGAAATGTGTTTTATACTTTCATTGCTGCCTGCTCAAACACACTGGGGACTCCCCATGCCCTTGCTGTCCACTTTTTGCTTACTGACTACAACAAGCAGGTTTTGGGAATGCAGATATTGTTTCGTTGTTGATCTAAATAGCAAGAACAGCGCTGTGCAAAAATCTGAGTACTACCATGCATTTGATTTCCAGTCAAAACAGTCATTAAGATATTCATATTTCAGCATCAGGACAAAAGCTAAATCATTCATTTGACAGGAAATCACACCGTCCAGACAACTAGATGGTATATCAGCTGATTCAGCGTTTAGTGAGTCCACCCTTCACCTTTATTACAGCTTCCATCCTTCTGATAAGAATCACTTTCAGTTTCTCAGCAGGGAGATTTTTTCTTTGAGTCTTAGAAGCTGCTGCATTTTGTGCTTTTCATTATCCCAAGCACATTCAATAACTTTGAGGTCTCTGGGGCAGTTAGTTCATTATTTCAAAATCACCTGCAGCTTTAGCAGTTTGATTTTCTCAGTAAGAGCTTCTTGATCAGCTCTACATGCTTTCAGACCCTCAGTGTTGAATTGGCTTGTAGTGGAAGGATGAACAGAAACCCCTGTGGATCAAGCTTTAATGGAGGTTTTCTCCTATTTCTTATGTGATTGTTGTTTATGTTTATGTTTATGATTGAGGCAGGTTTGGTGGATTTGGTCTTGGACAGTAGTTAGGACTACTAGGGTTTTTTTTTTAACTCAGAAGTTAATATTTTTAGAATTTATTTAACTTTGACGTTTTTTTTAATTATCTTTAAATTTAGCATTTACTCACATTAGAGGATTATCTCTATCTAATTTCCTTAAAAATGAATAGCTCGTAATGGCTAGAAATGAAATAAAGGAAGGATGGTCTCAGATTTTTGCACAGCAGTGCCTACAAACCCAGTATAACAGTCATGTAAATATCCCAGATACGTAGCTCAGCAGTTTGCTCTACTGGTTTAAAGGAGTGTGTACGTGACTGTAACTTCACTGTGTTGACACTCTCTAACTAACGATATTGTCTTTTCTTCAGGAGGTAAAGAGAGAAGCAGCTATGATGAATACAGGTATCTTTGCTAACTGAACTTAACACGATTTTAGTAGAGTAGTGTGGCACTAATCTAGCGGAGTCTTCTATAGACACAGAACTGTACTAATCCATTCAGTCGACAGTGTCGTTGCATATGGAAGAGCACATGAACGCAAATGAATGCTTTGATACATGCAGCACGCCTAAAATAGTCTATGATCAGACTGCAGACACATGCCAACCAGAAAATGAAGGAGAAGACTTCGGGGAGATTTTCTTTCACTGCTCATCTAAGGCCAGTGGACTTTGGGAGGTGCTCAGCATTTCTTTATTATTTTGTCCACCCTGGGAGGAAGTCTGATTTTAAAGGTATCCGCTAGCTGTGTGAGGGTCAGTTCAGTTGTAATTGACCTATCCACGCTCCAGTCACAGATGTGTACTTGTGTCCTTTTCCAGCAACTGTTGTGAGTTTAGATAAGCCTTGCAGGAACGCTACACAGAAAAGGTCCTTTTCGGTGTAATGAGATCCTGTAACACACAGCAGGTGAAAGATCTCTCCCATGCTGATTTGGATATGTAAACAGTTATAAAGTGATATAAATCGGGACTATATTTCCTGGATTAGCATTAGAGAGCTGTAATTATTTCTAGAGCTACAAATGCACATATTTTAGCTTAGCAGGCAAAAAAATTCTGCTCTTCTGGGGCACAATAAATCACTGGCCAGGAGTCCAAGCCAGCATAATTGCTCTTGTTCTTTCGGTGGGGATCGCTCCACCATCACTCAGCATGATGCTGGCTAATGCATGGACATCTAAACAGCGTCAAATATCAGTTTGAAATTCTGTTCTAATATATTATCTGCTGATACAAAGAAAATCCTCATACCATCATGTATCCGTACTCTAACCGTAAGCTAACATTAGGACGGACGATTAGGACGTCCAACTTGCCCGGTTTCAAAGAGATTTCAGAAACCTAGTTCAGTCTAGAGGAGGATAGCAGTTAACCTTATTTAACCCGTAATCCAGCAAATACAGTATAAACAATGTCTGATAAATTCCTAAATGTTCCATTTACCTCGAAAATTGGATGTCAGAGCTGGGAACTGTTTAAGTTGAACATTTATTTCATTGTACTTTATTTCAACACATTTCCAAAAAACTATTAGCCCTACCCCCCCAAAAAAAAAAGTCTGACAATCCTTTACATGTGTTTAATAGCGAATCAAACCAAAATATGTCCCAATTTTTATGTCCCAGGTAAGCATTGTTAGCTATATCAGTTTATAACAAGTTGTAACAGGAGTAAAAACTTACATACTGTTGATGTGCGGAGCGGCCATCTTTGAAATCTTGGTTGGTGAGGCCTCTCCTAACTTTCAGAGTAGAAAATTTGATATCTGGGGGGCGTTCCAGCTGAAATTTCCTATTTGAAACTCAGTTCACTACTTCACAGTTTACTACTTGGAACACCAACAAGTCTTGGTTGGTGAGGCCTCTCCTAACTTTCCGAGTAGGAAATATCTGGGGGGCGTTCCAGCTGAAATTTCCTACTTGGAACTCCGAAATACCAGTTTAAATGGAACGCAGCATGAGCAGTAGTTGCTATGAACACATTTATGGGTGTAGCATGGATAGGTCCATTCATTTTCCAGTTTACATTGACCCTCTGCGTTTATTAACCTCTTAAACTCCTTGGAACCACCAGTGATCCATGGCTTTTTTCCTCACTGTTATAACTTAGGAACAACTCAATCAGGAAGATACCGATTAGTAGTCCTTAGGGTGTACTAAAAACCAGGGAGCAGAAGGGGTTAAATCTGCAATAGTTCCTTCCCTTGTATCGTAACTGGAAGGGCATTGTTGGCTTTTGCTGTATGTGCAGTGGGAACTTCCTGACAGTCTAGATTGTCTTCTCCTTCATTTGTTTAATCTCTATAGAGCAGAGGTTCTCAAACTGCTCATCAGGACCCCCCAAACAGGTATGATTTGTGCCCCATCCCAATTGCAGTACATAGGGATCGAGCAAAAATCTGTCCGCCAGGGGTTCCTGAGGGGCGCTTTGAGAACGACTGCTATAGAGGGCATTGCACTGTGCCCTCTTTCTCTATATCTATCTATCTCTCTCTCCTCCTTCCCTCACTATATTGCCTCTTGCATGTGTCCTTCTCTGCTTGCTGATTGATACATGTTAAAAGCTCATGAGCCTTCTGATTGGCTTTCTCTGATCACTTGCTTGAGTCTGGGAGGCGGGGTAACGGTCTGTCTTATCGTTGCTTGTGGCATTAGGCAGTTTCAGCGTCGCAAATGGCCCAAAATGAGGAAGTCTGCATCCAAATCGCTGTGAGTTTGGACAGTTCTGCTTCACGTTCCTTGGGATAGAGTACCACCAAGCCACCACCCAATCTAACTCATCTTTTTTTCTCTCTCTTTTTCTCTCTCTCTCTCCATTTTGTTTCCTCCCTTTCTTCTGATTTAAGTTTCTTTTGTCTTGCATGACACTCTGCTCGCTTAAAGTATGTTTTGTTTTCTCTGTCTGTCTGCATGAGGTCTCTTGCACCAAGGCTGCTGCTCTCCTTTCACGCAGTTCTGGTTTCGACCACTAGAGGCCAGACACATTCTCCTCCATTTCTCTGCTTCCCCATCAGCACATCACTTCTCTAAGCTCTCTAGTTCTGTAGGGGGCTGCCTGAAGCATGTACACAACTTCTTTCCTGTCTTTGCTTGGTTTTATTTCTCTCATTACTCATTTGTATCGCTTTTTTATTTTTTACACTGAAACTGCAAGTCATCCGTCCATTCCCATAGAACCTGTGATGTTATGTATGCATCGCCCTGTGGATTAAGAAGCTTTCTGTTTTGAATGGAAACAGAAAAACGTTTAATGTGTATGTGTGCGTGTGTGCGTGTGTGTGATGTGTTCCCCCTAGAGGGCAGATTTGGGAAGGATGGGAGGGATAAGATCCCAGCGGAGGCCGACCCAGAAAGCACCCGTCCGCTTCCATGGGCGACGAACTGGTCCGAACTTGAACCCTTGTACAGACTTGACGAGCACGCCTACGATCTCAACCTCAACTTCACCCTGAGCCTGGAGGACTGGGCCCACTTCCGCCGCTCCGTGGACCGGATGTTTGCTCACCTGGCCGATGATCACCAACCATGGGACCTGGAGGATGGGGCAAGAGAAGGAGGAGGAGGAGGAGGAGGTCACGCCCTCGTGTCCTCCGGCAGCCGCTCCGCTTCGGTCGCCTACCTGACCACTCTGGCCACGCCGGCTTTTCTGCTGAGGAAGGCAGGAGCCGAGGTCCTGAGAGACGCTTTGGGGCTGAACCAGGAGACACGCCCCTCTTCCTCAGCCCCAGCCACCTCCTCCTCCTCTTCTCCCCCTTCACCGCATCTCCCCTCTCCTGCCCTGCAACAGGATGGCGGTGCGGACTTGGACATCCTACCAGAGCTGCTGGGAAGTGGGCAGAGAGAAGGGAGGGAGAGGGATAGCGATGAGGAGGAGGAGGAGGAGGAAGAAGAAGATGAGGAGGAGGAGTTTATTAAGCAACGGACAGGCCGAAGGAGACTTGGTTCCAGCCATTGTGACTGCAGCAACTTTTTACAGGACATTCCTGTGTGACTCTCCTTTCAGCTCTCGTTCCTTTCTGAATAAGACGGAAAGTTCAGAAAAAAAGCCTCCTGGTTTTCCCAGGACGGAGTGTACAGGAAGTTTTACCTCCAACCTGCAAACCAGCCTCTCTCCTACCTCTCATTCTCTCGTACCGCCTCTTCCTCTGGCATCCGTCCTCAGAGCCAAAGCCTCCAGGCTATCTTTTTTTCAGTCAGTCTATTTGCTACACCTCCTTTTAAAACCTCAGTCTGGGAAAGTGTAACCAATATCTCCGAGATCGGCTAGGCTTCGAACAGAGCACATTTTATCATTTAACTTTTGGAAGATTGTTTTTTTTTTTTTGTCTTGGTGAGGATTGTTGGGGGGATGATGATTACAAAAGTAAAGTGAAAGAAGTAAACGACATGTTTTAGTTCATGTCTTCATGATTTGCAATGTGGCTGTGTGTTTTTGTTTTATTTTCGGTTCTTCTGTAAGTGTTAAAGGTATGCCCTCACTTTATGAGGTACTCTCATAAAGTGTACATCTCCCCTGCTCTTATGCAGCGTGTCTTAGGTCAGAATATTAAGTCGTCTGCACCTTGGCTGAACTGAAGGCCATGCCTATAAGCCTCAGGGTCAGCCTGAGAGACTCTGCCCCTGTCCACATGTATCTGGATATTGTTTTTAATGGATATTTCCCTCTTTCCGTTCATACAGAGACAAAAAAAGCTTGCATTAGCACCCTTTTCCTGGCTCTAAAAGGCTCAGCGGTCTAATGCGCTACCACTTTGGCCTGCGGGGTCACAAATTTGAATCCAATGCTGCTTTTCCATCAGTGGCCGGAGTCTCAGAGAGCACAATTTTCCGTAAATGTCTCTTTCTTCTTCATATCACTCTTAATTGATGTTGGCCAGCACAGATGTGTGTTAGCTGGTGTGGTGAAGCTGGGTTCCGAGCGTGACATCTGCCCCATACATGTCAGCTGCCCGATGCCACATGTCTCCTCTGTTACATGCCATCACCTCTTTCCGATCTGCAGCCAATGCAATTGCTCGAAAAAAGTTGGGGGGGGGGCTTCTTCATGCGGATGGGAGGCCAAAGCTCTGGCAAAAACCTCCTTTTTTTATATCTGGATACATGTGGCTGGAGCCTCTTGGGCCTTTTCCCAAGATTTGAGCAGTAAAGATACCAGGCAGGCTGCTTCAGTTCATTTTAAAGGCCCAAAACAGCTGTTTCTGTTCTGCTTACACCATTTTTGTAAGAAAACGTCAGATAGACATGTAACTGAACTGAAAAGTGTATGAAAGCGTGCCATATAGTTTCATTTCCAAGCACAATGTTTTGTTTCTCTCTAATGTCTCTGGTTTTTACAGTGTTGCTGCAGCGTTTTTGACCTCCTCTATGAACAAAGTCATAAAACGGTTTGGATGTAATCATCAGTGTATCTGTGTACATTCCTAAGATCCCCGGACCTTGAGCAATTTCTTATCACAGAAATCTCAATGATGAACACAGTTATTGACATGATCGAATTAGAAAACCCACCACTCCATGAACCACGTTACAGCAGGATGTACTTCAGCAGGTGTCCCATTTCAAGAATCAAGCAAAATTGATATTACCGACTGACAAAATGTTGACGTGTTTTGATGACATAATATGAAAAAAGGTTTGATGTGATTATCATGTCATTGTTTTTAACTCTGAATTCTTAGATATTCATTTGTGCTATACATGGTGCTACTAAAGTCTGAGCAAATATATAAAACGGCAGTATGTATTTGAATGTATGTTTGCAATTAATATACTGTAAATGTTTTAAAAAAGTATATTTTCTATGACACACAACAGACGAGGCTAAATTGACCGCCAGGCGTACTACGAGGCGAGCTTTGGGTTAGGTTCACTGTTCCTTTGGTCTACCCCCCTGCCCCCCCAGTGAGTGTCAATTTTAGCTATAGATTTAAGAGCAGCACACTAATCATACATGATTTTATTCGCAGTCCAGTCCAGTCATTTGTGAAATATTTCAGAAGTGCTGACTCTTGTTTCTTTTGGCCTATTTCGCAGACTGTAACTCCATATCCGTTGATGTGCCTCCATATTTGAGGAATAGCGCACTGTATAGGGTGTAGAATGTGCTTATACCCTATGTAGTGCACTTAATGGGATGGATGGAGCCATTATTAAGACACCAAATATTACATAACTTTGTACCACCAACGGATTCACACATTGACAGAAAAGCTCTGTCACGTCTCCACTGTCCTCTATTCTTCCCCATCCCCAACCTTTATTGTTTGCTCCAGATTGTTTGCGTTGTTACTTCATGAAACTGTCCCTTTGTTGCTCTACGGAAGTGCAACTGAAAGGCGAGTTCTCCCTCTGCACTCTGGAAGGGGTCGCTTTGATGGAAAGGCGATTTTAAAAAGGATAACAGACAGGTTTTAACAGAACAATGCCTTGTACAGTTTTAGAGATTTATCAGACCTATATTTTTGTTTCGGTTAACCCGTGAACATTTGATAGTGCTCATTAGTTTGTGAATAAAGTGTTGAATGCCCAAAGATGAGTAACTGACCTTTATTTAGTGTGTACTGTATAACTGTGTACTGTATTCAGAAATGCATCGATATGTTTAATCAGTCACAGCACAGAGGATCATTATACTGAACAGACAGAGCACTCTCCCCGACCCACCAGGCACCATCCACCACTAACTACCCCAAATGACTGGCTGGTGTGCCAGACCTGTGTGTGATTGTGGCAGAATCGGTAACGCTCTTGCTGGTTTGCTCTGATTCACATTCACTGGTTTAGAGTATTAATGTGTGCTGGGTTGGTCCCCCCTGCCTCCCCCTTAATGAATACCAATTGGTCAGCATACACTCACAGAACACTTTATTAGGAACTGATACTGGTACTGGGATAGTTCCTGCCTGATGTCGAAAACATTTGACCTTTGAGATTCTCGTCTACGTTGACATTGTTGGTTGCATCACACAAATCCTGCAGATTTTTCAGGGACACTACCACATGCTACCACATCCAAGCGGTGTTCTGTTAGGGACAGATCCAGATCATTGTCGTGTTCATGAAACCAGTTTAAGAGACACCTGCGTTGTGACACGGTGCGCTGTCATGCTGGAAATAGCCGTTAGAAGATGACTAAACTGTGGCAGAGAAGGGATGAACATGGTCAGCAACAATATTTCAAAAAGCTCAAACATTCAAGCAATGATTAAATGGTGTGAATGGACCCAGAGTCTGCCAAGAAAACATTCCCCACACCATTACACCGCCTTCACCAGCCCGGAGGCAGGTTGGGTTCATGGATTCATGCTGTTGGCACCAAATTCTAACTGTAGCATCTGTGTGCCGCAGCAGAAAATGTGATTTCATCCGACCAGACCAAGTGAGCCTGCGCTCACTGCAGCCTCAGCTTTCTGTCTTTGACTGACAGAAGTAGAACCTCACAACTGTTGTAGCCCATCTGCATGGAGCTTGGATGCGTTGTGCATTCTGAGATACTGTTCTGCTCTTGACCAGTCTCTGACAGGTGTATGTTGAAGTTGATTTTGGCCATGCTTGGTCATATGTTGGTCGACCAGCTTGGTGACATTGGTCATGCTGGTCGACCAGGTTGGTCTTACTGGCTATGCTGGTCATGACCAGCTTGGCCCTGAATGATCAAGCTTGATCACACTGGTGGTCTAGCTTTGTCAGGTGGATCATGCTTGTAGACTAGCTAAACCATCAAACTCAAAGAGCTAAGCTGGTCAACCTGCTATTTTGTCAGCAGGGCCCTGTTTTTAAAATCTGTTGTCTTAAATATTTTATATCTATCAAAGACCAGCTTGAACCATATTAGCCCAGCTACCAACATCAGTTGGTAAGCATTTAGCTAGCTAGCATATTTAGAAAAGGAGAATGTAGCTAGGTCCTATGTGGGTACTGCGTACACAAATAATAGGAAATCTGATCTGAATTTTTTTTATGTTTAATAAATCAAATAATTCACCAAAAGTGGTAGTAATGAAACATTAACTAAAACATGCTAAAAAAAAAAAAAGCATGCATACATGCATAAAAAGACCCACATGCACAATCTGGAATAGCCATAGACTGCAGCGTCTCCCCCGCTGTTGCGCCTATCCGCCAGCAGATGTCGCCAGCACTCCACCGCCATCCAGACTGCGATCGCGCGGCGGAATTCCAAGCCGATCAGAGCGCGCCCCTGTCGGCCACAGATCCGATTACTAACCGCGCACAGCTCAAGTCTGGAGCTCCACATGCAGAGAGGGCGGGGGGAAAGCCCCACTTACTCACAGGCTGCTTTGGCCGGGACACACTCACTCCGGAGTCCTCACTGGAAGCTCTCTTAGCGAGGCTCTAACACCGCAACAGACTCCAAAACTTAGCGACTACACTTCTCTTCACTTCACGACTGTTTTCCATACAATGTGAGGAAATGGCCGAGCTAAGGTAAGACTCCCTTTACGTCCGAGCGCTTTTCGGAACGAAAGCGATACCGAGAGGCGACGGAGTTGTTGACGTTCCGTGGCAGCTTTTCAGCTCCACACGTCTCGTGTATTGAAACCGTCCGTAGCGTTGATCTTACTGGCCGCTCAGCTTTAAATAGACCACAGCAGCCAGGGTAGACTTCATGGACCTGTGTAATGGCTCTGTGCACCACTGAACTGTGTTAGGAAAGATATACTAGATATACTGTAAGTGTCTCACGATTTTCTGAAGGACCATTTAGATGCTCTTTAGACTCTTTAGAGCCTCTTAAACCTGCATTGTTGCCATTATTAATATTAGTTTATGGGCCCCAGAAATAAACCTTGTGGGACCTCCTCAAGATATGCTAAAAGCAAACTTTGCCAAACTGCTTCACAGAAGTTTCTGCAAATGGATTAATAACTTAATAATAACCCTAGGGTGTTACATCTACTTTTTAAGCCCATCACAAGCTAAATATTCCGTTTTAAATTGATTAAAAATAAATAATAATAATGATAATAATGATAATAATAATAATAATAATATCGACAACAATAAAATAATAATAATAATAATAATAATAATAACATCGACAACAACAATAAAATAATAATCATACTACTAATAATAATAATGATAATAATAATAATAATAATAATGATAATAATAATAATAATGATAATGATAATAATAATAATAATAACATCGACAACAACAATAAAATAATAATAATAATAATAATAATAATAACATCGACAACAACAACAATATAATAATAATAATGATAATGATAATAATAATAATAATAATAATAATAATAATAATAATAAAGAGCTCTTTATACTGGGGGTCACCTTAGTATTCCTCCATTCACTCAGTATTATAAGATCGCTACGTTAGCTCCTGTAACTTGTGGAGCTACATCCACTCTCCTCAGCGAACTTAGTAAAAGGTCGACGGTGCCGTTTCAGGACACTCATACACACTCACTCACACACACATACACACACACACACTCACACACCAGCTAATGTAGACAAAGCGTTTGCGGAGACATGTGTAAACCCACCCACAGCAGCAGCACCGAGCAGTGTCTGTGTGTGTTAGAGGGGGTGAGCGCAGCAGGCTGGTCTACAGGAGCATGTCTGATGTTGACACGCTGCTCAACATATGTGAGCTTCGTCTTCCAGGTGGCAGGGCTAACGAACCCACTAGGAAGGAGGGGGCCACATGTTTTATTTATAATTTTGTAATGCCACCTCATGACCTTTCCTAACGAGGCAGGATCAACAAACCCTGCCTTTTGCACGTTTCAGATATTCACCAGGCCATATGGTTGTGAAAATGAATGGTGATGGTTATTAGCATTAATAGAAATCAATAATCGGAGATGCCCACCTGCTTGTTTGCTGTGCATGGCCTCCATGTAGAGCCTCTAAACAGATGCCTTGTGTGAGAGCTTAGAACATGGATGGCCAAGCTTTTCGTCTCGGGATGGGGGGGGTTAACCTGCAATGCTTGCGGTGGGCAGAGGAGCAAAAATGGGTTTAATAGTTTGACAAGGAATATAATATTTGTGCACTGCTCCGTGGTTGGGTGACGGGGTGGGGTTGGGGTGACTTTCAGGCATGTCAGATCAGGTGTCCTCTCAGGCCCGCAGGCCACACTTGTGCAGAAGTAGCTCAGAAGCACTTTGAAGTGCAGCTCTTGCATTCATCCCAACCTAAATATTGGAATTGTGGAATTCTGTGTCTTTCATTCTGCTGAAAAAAGTTGGAAGTTGGAGTTGAAGATCATGACGTTGCTTTCGAAGAGCAGAAGATTCAGTCCACCTGACAGTGGACCATATGCCGTCCCAGGAATGGAAAGCAGGGTAAAGTTATTTTCTGCAGTCAGCCATGACAGCAGATGGATCTTGGAAGCTGGGGTTGGAAGCTGCATGTTGCGCTCAAATCGCCTGCGTCAGCCCAATGTTGCTCTAGTACTGTGTGCTCTCCTTTGTAGTGGTTTGGAAAATGGTGGAGTTGGTTCTTCGGACTGTGGTGGGCCTTAATTACTAGTTTCCTCTTCTGGAGCTTCATGGATGAAGTTACAAATTGGCTTGGCACTGCTGGGGGAAAAAAAGCGAGGAGCCCAAAAACAAACGTTCAGCATGCCTGACATGCTGCTGCATATTTTGTTCCTAATAGGGGCACTGGAGTGTGTCTTCTGGTCCACCAGCTAGGCCAGTCGAGTTTGTCAGTCTGTTACTGGAATTCGATTGGTTTTGCATGGAAGTCTGCAGGAATGATGCGATCCGTGATGGTGTTGTAATTTATTGTATTGTATGGTGTCCACTCTTTAAGGGCATTGACTCTGTGTAGAACCATGACAAAACACAAAGAACCACTCTGAAGAACCATCACTCTCAAAACTGCATTACTGTCACTATTACCATCAGTTTTAGAGGCCCCAAAATTGAACCTTGTGGGACCTCCTCAAGATATGCTAAAAGCAAACTTTGCCAATTTGCTTCAAAGTAGTTTCTGGTATTGGATTAATAACGAAATAATAACCATAGGGTGTAACGGTCTACTTTCTTAGTCCCATCACAAGACAAATATTCTGTTTGAGAAAAGGCCTCATGAACAGGCTTTCTCCTTCTTGGTTTAACCTTTTTAAAAAATAAAGGTGCAAAAACGAATGGACTCTAAAAGGTTCTGTGGTGTGCCCTTAATTACCAGTTTTTTGAGACCGTAAGAGTCAATATATGTTTCTAGATTCATAACAGTAGTCATTAAAAGCTTAAGTAGGTGTTCAGCAGCCTTAAAATTGCTGCCCCCTCAGTAAAGTATACTTTCCACTACTGGTCAACATTTGTCATAAAATGGCTTTAGTCACTGATGTTATTGCAGTGCAGTGCACTGTTAAATTTAGGCCAGCGATCCCTGGCTGGCAAAAGAGCAGAGTGTGTGAGAGACTCCAATCTAAACTTGGCACTGCTGTAACAGTGTAAGTGCAGGGTATGTGTGTGTGTGCGTGTGTGTGTGTGTGTGCAGGATGATATAGCAATGCATTCCCTATTCACTTTTTTCGGCCTTGGCCTGTTCTGTGACATAACCCAACCTACATCCAGCTATTTTCCGCTTCTGCAGAAAACCACCCCCTACGCACCGCTCACACCTCCACACTCTTTCCTGCTGGCCTGCTTTAGAAGTCCCGCTCTATGCCAGTTGTCCTGTTCTAGAGCGTTCTAGATTGTTCCACTGGGGCCTGTGTGGAATGCCCGGAGAGTAGGGAAGGTGTGGCTTCCCTGGGTCTGTTTGCTCGGTACCTGAGCAGACTGAGCAAACACTGCTGTGTAACGATGACGTGCTGTTAGTTCTCCACTGTTGATTTTGGCGTGGTGTCCTTTAGACTTAGAGTTTTATTTGTTTGTTTGTTTGTTGGTTGGTTTGTTTGTCTGGGGCTCTTATGTCCACTCCCACACCCCCTCCTCCCCATCCATCACCTGTGCAGGGACCCAGGCATAAAATTAGCTAAAGGAGCCAGTGGCTCTAAAAACCAAAGAAGATCTGGCACCAATACCAGTGCCTAATAATCAATAATCCAACCACTAAGCAATAAATACAGATAATATTTCCTGTGTTCCAGCTATATTTCTTAATAAAGTCTTTCTGTGGTTGTACTTCAGCTTGAAGGGGACTGTTGTTAAAGTACATCTTCGTCTTCCAGTAGTCTACTGGTGGTAACAAAGCCAACAAGCTGATGTTCATTGCTAAAAGCTCAGCTCGGCTCAGCTGCAACTTTGCTTGTCATGTTTTTAGTCAAATTCCTGCGAGCATGGAGACATTTATTTTTAACATATATCATAGATAAATATAGAAATATATAAAATAATCACCCAATCACCCATAAAAATAATAATCCAAAGTTAACACCTGTCACCACTGCCGAGTTAATTCATCATATGCATCGCCAATTAATATTTTTGGTCGCAGTCGCAACCGTAGTAGTGGCAGTCTGGAGCCCTGCTGTGTAAATGAATACAAACTGATGAGTTTGTGAGCAGCTTCAAAAAAAGTTGTCTGCATGCCCCTCCCCCTCTCCGCCCACTTTACTCTTACAGTATTCACCCAGATTCCTATTTGATTAGATTTGATCATTGAGAGAGGTTTCCATGACCAGTGGTCAGTGAGAGACCCTCGGAAGACACAGATGGATGTATTGGAGGTTAGATGTCACTTCAGTACACTATAGTACACTGAATCACTGCTACAACTCTCGCACTGTCACTCACACACTACAAGGGTTATGTGATTGCCTCTGTGTATATCAGGTTCTCGCGTAATGGCAAGAACCGGGCGATGCAAGACTGTAAGCAAGGCTGTGACATTGTCACAAAGCAGCTTTATAGAGATCCGGGTCGGAGCCTCTTCTGAGCAAGCTAGTGGCAACAGTGGCAAGGAAAAACTCCCTCGGATTGAGAGGAAGAAACCTTAAGAGGAACTTCAAAGAAAAGGTAAATGGTAAACGTGCTGTCAAGCAATAAAAGATGAAAGCTTGAGTGAGATGATAAAGTTCATGCAGAGAAACACTATCATAGTATAAAAACACACAGTCATTTGCATAAAATCTGAGTAAAAAGAACATTGACTTTGAAGACCACTGTCTGCCACCAGTCTTTACATGGAAATCAGTCATTACAAACTGATACTTATTCTGACACTGATTCTTTTTCACCTCTAGTGTGTGTGTAGTGGAAGTATAGTAGCAGTAGGGCCCAGTATGTGGACTGGATTACGCTGACTGTAGGGTGGAGTTGAAAAGCTCTTTTGTTAAAGCACAGCCTCTGGCCGCCTAAGTCAGGGCTGCAGCTGAGGCCTTGTTCACATGCAAATGACACATGGGCCATTTGTGTGCATTCGTTTCTGTATATTTGCAAGCCAAGCTTTAGGGTATATATTCTCTTTGCAACAGCTGCACCACATCAGCGTGTGTGTTCATGTTATGGGCTGATGAACTGAACGACTGTGTGGGACTGTGTTGCTTTTTTGATGCCTTTCATTAAATTGTCTTTTATGTGGAGCCTAATACGGATGTAATGGTGCAAGGTCCCAAGTGATATGAACATTTTGTGGTTGACACCAATTTTAGAGTTCTAAAGACAGTGGCTACATTTTATATAAAGGAACACAATATAGGGTTTCATTAGGGGACAAGACTCCAATAAACCCTTAATTTGTGTTCCTTTAAATACAGGAGCCTTGTTCTTTGTTCAGTAAAGCCTGAATTAGACATCTCTAAGATTCATTATGACCTTAAGTGCATAACTGGAACTCTGTTATGTAAAAATCACTAATAATGGTCAGTTGGGTCAGTGTTTGAGTTCTCCTCCATGTTGCTTCCATGACGCAGACTGGACGAGGTGGACAAGGTGACTACACAAATATAATTTATCAAAATAATGGACATGGTCAACAATATATAAGTTATAGAGATTCTGGGTAATTTTCTATATATTGTTCAGCCATTGGTTGTAGGTAGTACCAGGGTTAATAAGACTTAGTGAGTTAATTAGTCATTTTGGACACTAAATAAGTACTTAATGACTCAAGCTGTAAAAAAAAAAAAAAAAAAAAAAAAATATATATATATATATATATATATATATATATATATATATATATATATATATATATATATATATGCTTGAAAACAAAATCTCTATTATGTCCATATGTGTCAGGTTATTCGTGTTGGTTGTGTGTTGAGCAATGGACATTTCAGGTGTTACAGGTTCTACCTATCACTAATTCCAGACTAAACAACACTAAATAAATTGTGTAACAGGGTGGTAAGTAAGCGTTTATTTCAACTAATGTTGCAATTATTAATGATTTCCACACAACAGACATTTCCCATAACTCCAGACGGCCCATGGTTGTTAGTTTCGTTCTCGCTCTGGTCTTGCTCTGACTCTGAGGAGTTTAGTGAGTTCTCCCCATGTCCACATTGGTTTCCTCAGGCTTTTGTCCCAAATGCCAAAATCACACAGGAGGTGAATTGCTAAATATGCTAAATTGCCTCTAGTTGTGAGTACAATGGACCGGCGGCCTGTCCAGGGGGTGTTCCTGCCTTGCGGCCAGTGATTCCAGGTAGGCTCCCACAGCGACCCTGACCAGGAAGAGGCTGAAAATAAACACACACCAGAATTGTTTAAAATGCACACAAACATGAATGTCAGCTATCCTGTTATCTCACCCTTCTAGCCATATTTGTTGTGATCTGCCTTGTAGTTGGAGTGTGGGGGGCCTCCGGAGTGTGTGCATTTGTCTGTGAAGGTGTTCTCCTGCCAGTGGTTCAGGTGATAAATTAGTGGGGAACAGCAGTCTCTCAGGCAACAGTGAAACGCTTTCTTTAAGAGTCATGCTCAGCCTCTGCTGTAGGCTTCTGTGTGTGTGTGTGTGTGTGTGTGTGTATATATATCACCAGCAAAAGTACACACCAGCCTCACATTAAACTTCAACCAGCACAGTATCAAAGCCCTATCTATTCTTCCTGAGTCACTCTCTTTAAAGAAGCCCCCTCAGGCTAGCGGAGTAAATCTGCCTCCGGCCCACTGAACATTAACTCTGGAGCGCTGTAGCCTGGAGTGGCTATCATTACAGGCGCAGTAGGGGCATGTCTGCGGCTGTCTGAGAGCAACTCTCCGATACGAAAGTGAACAAGAAAGGTGGCCCTGGAGCGCCTCTCTCTCTCTCTCTCTCTCTCTCTCTCTTTTTCTGTTTCTCTCCCACCCCCCTCCCCTCTGTTAGGATCTTGGAGCAGCGGGCTGCTCAATAACTACTGCAGCCTGTTCAAACTTTCCTCATTAAGATGGGCAGACGTGGACTCCATTAAGGTCATTAAGCCGGTCGCGCTACATTGAGTTTCAGCCCGCCGTGTGTTTTCTGAGGGATGGCTAGGGTGGTTTCTTTTCAGGTGGTTCCTCTCTGCTTGGCGAGGGAGGGAGGGGTGGGGTTTCTGGTGTGGAAAAGATGTGGAATCTTTCTCTCAGAAAGCTAGAATGAGTTTGCTTTGGCTCAGTCTGTTAGCCCAGAGTGTCAGGTTAAGGTTTCATTTCTACCGTGGTAGAACCGCGGGATGTGGCATGTCGAATATCTTGGTCAGTGTTACCTGCCGCCAGACGACATTAAAATAATGACTGTTGGCTTTAATCATTGGAGAGATGGGAGTGTGAATGAGTTACAATCTGTCAAGCTAAAATGACTGGCCTGAAGCTTAGCAGCTTTAACATACTGATGAAATATGGAGAAATAAAGTATATAGACAAAAGTGTCGGGACACCTGCTCATTTACTGGGTATTAAAAAAAAGAGTTGATCCTGCTTTTGTTGAAGTAACCTTCTATACTCTCCAGGGAAGGCATTCTATAAGATTTTGGAGCATTGCTGCCAGGATTTGGTTGCATTCAGCGACAAGAGTGTTGGATGGAGCGTCATCACTGCTCCATAGCTCAATGCTGGGGGCTTTTTACCCCTTTATATTCATTAGGCATGATGCCCACAGGTTCATGTTAATGAGTCCTTTAATATTGGCAATATTTCTCTACAGGGACTAGATAAGCTGGGTGTACATTTGCACACATCTATATCAACAATATGTAGTGCAATTTAAAGTAGCAGAATGCATTAATGAGAAGGGGTATCCATAAACATTTGGACATATAATACATGTTCTTCTCCATGAACTAATGCCCCACATTAGACCATCTGCTACTGTCTGAGACTGTATTCGCTAGACTTTGTTAATATGAAAACCATGCATTGATAGTTGTTGCTGTTTTATTGCGATGTGTGGTAGGTGTGTTTGCGGTGTAGGTGGGCATGAAGGTGGATGCTGGATTTTACAGCTCTGACTGTGCACTCTGTCAAAATTTTAACACATGACCATGTGCTGGTAAATGTCTATAGTCAAACGTCTGCATTAATGGCATCAAAGTTTTAAAGCAACTCTATGGAAAATTGGCATTTCTTGCTCCTAGGCTCCCCCCAGTCACCAGTAAAAGACATGTTTTTCTGGATAAGCTGACAGATACAGAATCGCCACTGAAATGAAAGAAGCCTGTAGCCTGAGATGGTGGCCTGTAATGTTACATGATTTCACACAAATATGACTTGGATTACACAGCATTATGCATTTCTCATGAGCGTTGCCCTGGTAAAAATGCTGCACAGTGTTGCTTTAATCAAACTGTCCTAACAGTGTTACCTGCTGTCATACAACATTAAAGCAAGGATCGTTGACCTTAATCATTGGAAAGATGTGATATGAATTGTCAAGCAAAAATGACAATTTTACCATACTGATGAAATATGGAAAAATACACTATATTGCCGAAAGTATTGGGACACCTGCTACTAGCTGCGAGCTACCACAGCCTGAAACCTTGCCCCTCACAGTCTCCTGTTCTATCCTGTTCACTACAGTCTATCAAAGGTTAGCCGTGTCCGCCTAGTTCTCATCAAAATCAACAGCAGCATTCAGTTGTTTGAAACCAATGGCAAGTGATGCCAAGATATTGTCCGGAAAGCTGATTTTGCATTACAGCAGAGGCCCTGCAGATCATTTCTATGGAGAGTACTAAAATCAGTGAAGAGTTGTACACTAGTCCACATTTTCAGAAACGATATGCACTTATTTTTATTTTCAGAACTAGGCTACAGCTCGGCCTGCACAGCTAAACATGCCCACAAAGCAGCCAGCAGTCATTGGAGTACGCATAGTGTTAGCATGTACGCTTCACCACCTTAACTCAAGGAGTTTGTTGGATTTGTCACTGTCAGGTTGCAGTAATCGTCC
Source organism: Salminus brasiliensis (assembly GCF_030463535.1). NCBI lineage: Eukaryota > Metazoa > Chordata > Actinopteri > Characiformes > Bryconidae > Salminus > Salminus brasiliensis. Next base: position 14,568,837 of record NC_132891.1, read on the forward strand.
TAGCATTATCACCACAGAAAGCAGCAGCTCCTCATTGTTCCCCTGGTCTGGGTGCTCCTCAGAGAGCTCGTAGCTAGCTTGGGATTTGGTGTGTTTGCTCCAGTAATGCAGATTCCAGTCTTTAAACTCATGCTTCTCATTTATTCTCAGGATGTCTACCACATGTTCTGTTCTTCAGAAGATCTGAAGAGCATGGGACCGCGCAGAGAGAGAGGGCATATGTGTGTGTGTGTGTGTGGTGTGGCATGGGCGGGGGATCTGAAAGGATGCAATGCGTGATGCAGTCTTGTAAACTCAGGAGCCAGTTGCTGTGTTCCAGCTCCTTCCTTTTTCCTGCACCTTTGATCACTACTGCCTTTTCACTCCCCCGTTTCACCCGATCCTCCAGCCTCAGTCCATTTGCTGGCCATTTTAAGTTTCTCAAATTCAGAAAGCTCTGTTTAATGAGACTGGATACGCACACACACACACACACACACACACACACACACTGTAAATAGCTTTGAGGTTAAAGCCTCATGAAAGCCCCTAGTCTTTTAGAATAGAATTGGTAAATCTCTTTAGAGGACTGAACAGTGTCTCTGGCAATTCTTTGCCGAATTTTAGAAGACTTACGATTTACTCCCTGCCTCTGAAGAGCTTGCAAACTCTCCCATTCCTCCCACATGCTACACATTTCCAGTTTCTGGTCACCTTTTCCAATTTTTATTACGCTATTACACTGAGGGGATGTGCGAGAGGGATGTCTGTTAAGCAGCCCGTAGCTGACCATAGCTGATGTGTGCGTTTTAGTGGTGGTCAGGCTTGAGGTGTGTAATCTCAGCCGCTAGTCACAGAGCTCTCATGAGTTAGCTGTGAAGAGGCCAGTGGACAGTTCCATGCTAACAGTTAACAGGCACCAGATGAACTCGATTCTTGACGGGAAGCTATGGCAGCAGGGTCTGGTCTTTACAGAGAAACACACACACTCCATTCGAAATGAGGAACTAAATCAAATCAAATCAATTCACTTTTATTGTCACATCACATTACACAGGTGTAAACGTGCATCGTCCCTTTTGTACAGGTATATATTTACAAATTAACTTATACTATACATATACACACACTATACATACTATACATACTATACATACTCTGTATACTACTGTTTACAATATTGCACTGGTTTAAAGCAGTTATAGGTTTGATATAATCTGAATGTTTACATTATTTACAAAAAGCAATGGAATGGGTGTGAATTCAGGTGTAGTGTGGGTGGGGAAAAACTACTGTGTTAGCTTGGTGTTTACATATTATGAAAATATCTATAATACCTAAAAGAATTTCTCTCCTCAGATGTGTTATTATAGTTGTGATTGTCTACAGTAGTGTTATTATCATGGTGATTGTCTACAGTAGTGTATTATTGTGATTGTCTACAGTAGTGTTATTATCGTTGTTATTGTCCACAGTAGTGTATTATTGTGATTGTCTACAGTAGTGTTATTATCATTGTGATTGTCTACAGTAGTGTATTATTGTCATTGTCTACAGTAGTGTTATTATCGTTGTTATTGTCCACAGTAGTGTATTATTGTGATTGTCTACAGTAGTGTTATTATTACTATTATTACTGTGTTATTATTACTATTATTACTGTGATGTTCTAGAGTATATTATAGATTTTAAAAATTTTTGACATTAATTACTGTGTTTTAGGCCTTTTGCATACTACTATACTGTAAATGTATTCACATTAATTATTGTGCAGTACATTGTTGTGATCGTCTACAGTGCTGTTATTACTGTGATTGTCTACAGTCTCAGCTGTTCTATAATTTACTTAGTTCATTCATGTTTATTACACATCTTAGTTCTTTTATTACAAGTAAGAGTAACTCGGATGAGTCAGGAAATAATTTCCCATGAATCACTGAACTGAGTGAACGTCAGTACTATTGTCAGAGTGCTCATGGTGCTCTTAAGGAAGGCCAAGGTTGAATCTGAATCGGCCACTTGGGGTGTTCTGCTGACACACACATTCTTGCCCTCTTCCAGCACTCTCTCTTTTCTCTTATCTGTTTTCCGGACCCTCAAGCAGTCAGGGTTAAACACCGGCCAGTTCTTTGTCCCTCTACAAGCGTTTGCAACCATTTAAAGAGTCCCCAGTGACATCTTCTGTCCCGCTAAGGAACTGAACGTCTCGGCTGCCTGGACGAATCCGGCTGGACCACCAGGGGGTCTGCTGTCAAGTGTCTGACCGTGCTGCTTCCTTCCTGCCTATCTTTACCACCAGTGCAGAGATTAGTCTGTGAGTTAAAATAATGAGGTTTTAATAAAGTCTTTAGTAAAGTATTTTGGAATGTTCTCTTGAAAGGTTTTGCATGGCTTTTGGGACAGACTCTCCGGAGCAGATAAACATCAGCCTACTGGCACCATGTCTAATGCTAGGCATGGACATTGAGCTATGGAGCAGTGGAACTGTGCTCTCTGGAATGGTGGTACTCCAGCCAATACTTTTAGGATGTGTTGGAGAGTTGGGGATGAGGTGGGGTGGTGATCATCTGACATCATGAACTTAGTATTGCTCTTGTCACTAAATGCAATCAGATCCTCACAGCAATGAGTCTAGTAGAAAGCGTTCCCTGGACAGTACAGATAATTACTCCAACAAACAGCAGTATAAACGTTTTGATAATACCCTTTAATTTCAGACGAAACAACAAATGAGCAGGTGTCCCAATACTTTTGTCCATATAGTGCACGTGTCTATACATTTATGAAGGTCTCTATAACAATGCCTTCAGTCTAAATCATCACATCCAGTTAACATCCAGATGTCCTTACCAGTCCTGGGACCCCCTTTAAGCAGGTGTGTTTGTGTAGGGGAACCACACAGTGTATGCAGTGTTTCTGACTCTGTGTGGTCTACATTTGCAGAGCCCTGCCCATGCCTTGCCCTGCCTTCAGTGCTAAAGCATCGAGAAGCATTAACACCAGCACGAGCACAAACAACCTAAACGCCTCCCCCAAATACCAGCACAGCCTAGACAATCGTCTAAAAAACAAGGCAAGTAGAAAGTAGCAATGATCGAGAACCCTTTCACCCTCAGTTTTACCCTTTTAACCTCCAGAACAGAGCCCTGGAACCCTGTTCCCTAGAGAAGCCCGGCCAGTGTACTCTCCATAATTAGCGGCCCAGTCTAGATGACAATCCAAGGCTTTGTCTGTGGTCAGGCGTGTGGCTAGGGCAGACGCTAACATTGGTATGCTAATGCCTTTAATTGTAATGGATCCCAGGTTAGAGCTGCCCAGAAAGCTAATTGCGGGGAAATGCCTCGTCCCCCGTAAATTGTGTGGAAACAGAAGAAAATAAACGGCAGTAATGATCGCCGCTTAGTGTGTTTGTGGAAAAAGGCAGTCACTCCGACCTAGCGAACGGGCTGAGGTATTGTGTGCACTGAAAGTGTCGTTGAGATGTGGAGTGTGATCTCAACTTCTTGACTTGTAATCCCAATGCGTAGTGTGTTTCTTAGTCTTAATGACACCTGACTAAGACTAAGGTCCTCTATTTACTTAAGAGCTTTTATTAAGGATCAGTAAGAACCTCTTAACTGGTTAACCCTTGGATGTTTCAGTTATTGTCCTTGGCTATGAAAAAGGCACTGTACACGGATCAGTCATACCTTAAAACCACTGACAGGTGAAGTGAATAATATTAGATTATGTTAGCTTTTGAAGCATTGCAGTGAGGATTTGATTGTTTTCAGTGACAAGAGTGTTAAGAAGGTCAGGATGTTGGGTGACCCCCACCCCACCTCAATTTTAATTCAATTTCAGTTCTGTTCAGATTTATTTGTATAGCGCCTTTCACCACTGACTGAAATTCATATGGCTACACTATAAATAAATTATACCTTTTTGGATTTCAGTGGATTTGCCAGTTCTGCCAAGACCGGAGGAAACTCTAGCTGTACAAAGCTGATGAAATGGATCCTCTCTATTGGGACAGTGCTGATAGGATCATAGACACCCAGTCATATTAGACTGCTGGACACTGGCCAGCATCTGTGCAGGAACTTACTGTTCATTCTTTTCAAATGCAGTATGTATGTGTGAGCCAGAGCGAGAGAGATAGGAAGAGAGAGAGAGCTTGTGAGAGGTAATCTGTGTGTAATTCAGCCCAAAAACAGGGCCTTAGGATTAGAGAATGCACAGGGGATAAGATTTGAGTGGCCATTCGGTCAGTTTCCATGCATGACTGTAGGCCTCTACACAACTGAAGACAGTCCACATAATGAGAACCTCTATTATAACTGGACTGAGAGGAAAAGCAGGCACTTATTAATGTACACACACACACACTTAGATAGTACTGTAATTTGCAAAGAACAAATAGTATTGCTTGTAAATTACCTACAGTTGACCTTCAAGCTGGGTTTGTGTGTGTGTGGGTGTGTGTGTTTGGGGCTAGTGGACTCCCAGGCCTGATCAGGTCTCACATATTGAGAGTGTGTAGAGTGGGTCAGCTAGTTAAAAGGAACAAACCTGGTAGCGTTTTTAAAAATGATACAAGGAAAGACAACCAACTCACTCCTAAACACACACACACACATACACACACACACACGCTGGTTTGGTTTATACTATAACTGTAAACCTAACCTTAACTTTACATAAAATGAGACAAAGCTTTTGTACCATTTACTTGGTTCTGATGTTCTAGATTTGCCATATTTTCTTTCTTTCAAAGTCAGTACAACAGCAAACACACACACACACACACACACACACACACACATCCCTTGACTTCCATGAAGTTTTTCCTCCTCTGATTCTTTTCCCTGTTGTCCCTCTCTGTGTTCTCAAAATTCCTCCTGGCTTTAAATGTAAATCCCATCTCTCTCTCTCTCTCTCTGTGTGAGTGGTTCCCAGAAACACACACACAGGTGTATCTGAGAGTTCAGTCCTGGAGGCTGTCTGCTGAATCGTTTACAGAGCAGTGTTTCCTCAGGCCTACATGAACATGCCAGATCGCTGTGCTTCAGTGCCGTTGTCTCTGGCGCTCTCACTCTTCGGCAGATCCCAGTGTCCAGAGAACACACTCATAATCCAGTCTCACAGTCTCAATCCAGCTCCAGCCACTGGACATCAATTTGATTCAGTCGTGATTATTTGGGAAATGATTCAGTGTATCTTTAAACACAATAAACAGTAAACTAAATCATAGTGGAATCATATTGGCTCTTGTAAATATCCCTTCTGATAAATGCATTCAGCTACTTTAAGTTGCGTCCATTGCTGACACAGATATGCAAATGCACACACACACACACACACACAAACAGCAGATAAACATGAACCTGTTGGTGCCCTAGCGTTGAGCCGTGGAACAGTGGAACTGTATTCTCTATATTGATGATGGCGCTCCATCCAATACTTCTGGGATGAGATGGGGAGTTGGGGATGAGGTGGGGTGGTGATCATCCAACATCCTGTGCTCACTAACAGTCTTGTCGTTAAATGCAAATCAAATGTCAAATCCTCACAGTAATGCTACATGCCAACCGATACCAGCAAATCAGATACTTAATCTTTAAAAACTGTTTTAAACTTAATCTTTAAAAAAATGTTTTAACTACTACTAGCTGTCGTTGGGTGAGTGTTTGCTGTTTTGGGTGCTTTCTGTTTACATTAACTCGATACCGATATCTGTATGCCATCGCTAGCTCACTGATATTAAGATAAATAAATTAATTAATTAATTAATTTTAGAATCTGTATTGGAACGCCTTTGCTAATTTACATGCAGCTTATGTACGTATGTTAGTATGTTATGAGGTTCATATGAGGCTATACTACTGTACTAGTGTTCGTGTGGGATCTTCTTGACTCTAGACTGCAAACTCAGACTACCAGCCTCTGCAGAAACTCTGCAGTTGCACTAGTTGTTATGTTGAATTTCTAAAGAGCCTTTCAGGTTACATCTGCAACACGTGAGATGTGGGCCACAGTTCCCCATAACATCATTGTGTTCTCAGACTCCTACAAATGAAAGCTACCACCACCCATCATGTAAACAGTTCAACGGCACTTCTGCAAGTACAGTACATAAAGTAGTACGTCTTATCTGTCTGAACGCCTTTTATCTGCAACATTATTAAAATAAACAAGGTTCATCAAGGGTTCTTTACATTGGTGGAACATTTGGAGTGGAGTTCCACTATTGTTTGGAGTCGAAGAACCCTTTTCGGTACTACATAGAACCCTAACATGTGTTGGGGCTGAATTTTCACACTGTCAGTTTTGCTGTTATCACATGCTACTCTGTTGTGGTTTACAAAAGCTTAGTGGTAGAAGGAACATGTGAGAGTGTGTGTGTGTGTGCGTATGTGTGTTTTCACTTGCTTTGGCTGATAGTTAGTCTGGAGAGTGATGAGTGTGAGAGTCATTTCTGGAATTCAACAGAACATCGTACGAGACGGTGGAGTCATGCAGCCAGCAGTGACTACATGTTCCAGCAGATTTAGAGCTGGCTCTAAACTCCTCTATCCTCTTTGTCTCTCTTGCCTTCTGTGTCTCTGTCTCTCTCTCTCTCACTGTCTCCTTCCCTCCCTCTCCCGCTGTGTCGTATTTAACCCCCACACAAGGCCATGCCGTATCAGCCTTGTGAAGACAAATAGCCTCTTCTGGAGAGAAAAGTGCTTGTCCTGCTCTTTTTCTCCTCTACATGCTTCTCTTTTCCTCCTGAAGCCGAGAACCAAGAAGCCTTTAGATGAACAGAACAAGACAAAGTACACCCACCTAAATGACACCTCTCTCTCTACTCTCTTTTTATCACTCTCTCACCCCCTCCTCTCTGCATTAATATTTAAGTGCTTGTGTTGTAATGGAGTGGAGATTGTGTTAAACACACACACACACACATACACACACACACACACACACACACACACACAGAACAAACCATAATTTTACTTGTGGGTAATAATACAAGTATTAGTATATTTCTTCTCTCAGTGAACGATGTGCCAACATCAGCCAGAGCATCATGTTAGAGTCAACTAGAGTGCTTGCATCTATCCTTTATACTGCCATTGCATTCTGGGTAAAAGTGGACAATTTTCTTGCTTCAGTGTCACTATAAAAAAAGTTTCTGTTTTGTTTGGAAGAAGATAAAATATATAAAAATTGTTGTTGGTAAGGTAAGGTAAAGATATATGGGTCAGTGTTTCTGTTAGCAGTGCCAGGCCCATAAACAAATACAAGTGGTGGACTTATTCATAACCTAACATCATCAAGATAAATAAAATATCTGTGAAGAACACGCATGAAAAAGAGATAAACAAAATAGTGACTGAAAACCCATACAATGCTCTAAGATGTGTGTTTTCTAATAAAAAAAGGAGACACATTTTAAAGTTTTGTATATAAAGTAATTAATATGAGGGTTCTCAGCATATTCTTGGCAATGTGTTTGCATTTAGAAAAGTGTTAATGAATATACACACCTACTAAATTCAAATACGAGCTAATCTGACCCTTTTTACTGTTCTGTTTAAACAGGCTTGCCATCTGGCCTGTACATTCCCTGTGTATTACAAATGTGCTTTCATCATAGTTTATCTCATTTCTTTTTTCTTGCCTTTTTTAATTCCATTTGCCGAAATGCGAATAAAAATCACTTAAAAGTAACCCAGCTGGTGGAGTATCCAGGTAAATCCGTTCCCTATGCAAAGGTCAAAGGATGCACTTCCATTTCTACACGCATAGTTAATGTTAACAACAGGTGGTGTTCTTCTCGTTTCGTCTCTGCAGCGATCCTGATCCCATACAAGAGGGGGGAAATAAAAAACACAGCGTGGGATTTCATTACTTCTCATCAATTACGAGCCGGTGTGTTGATGTGGGCCTTGTCCTTTCAGAGAATCAGACCAACACCATACACAGTCCAAAAGTAATCCATTTTACACTCCTAATGGATATTCCACTCTCCCTCACTCCTCCCAGCTTTAACCGATGTGCAGTAATGTGGTTTGGGGCGATGAGTTTGCAGCCATATGGTGAGGGGGCTGCGCACATGCCCCCGCGGAATCATTTCCTTTAGAATTAAAGAGAAAGTTTAAACTTGCCTTGTAAGCATTTAAAATAGAATAGGAAAGACCATAATTTTTGCTTTGGGTAATTAATATTTATAGCCTCACAGCTGCATTTGCTGCAGACCAAGTGTGTTACAAATTACAGCTGCTGTGCCATTGCTATTAGCTGCTTTGTTTGGTCTGAGTGTAAAAAAACGACCATATAAACCATGTAAATGCCTATTGTATTTTTTATTTTTGTTTGTTTTGATGTTACAAAACCGTGCATTTTTATTTATTTCTACCCGTTCAGCCCTGAGTATTTGTGGTAAAATCATAAGGAGGGTTTTAGTTTTGGTTTTTTGAGTGATGGCCAATTGTGCTGTCCTGGTCTCTGGCTGCTGATGGCAAAGCAGCATGGCTCGAGATTGGCAAAATGGCTTGTGGCCCATGGGCCATAGTGTAAGCTCATTAGACCGCTGAGCTACTCCGAGCCGACACAAGTATTATTGGCTTTCAGAGCAGTATGATGATGCATTATCACCAACACATAGCCCTAGTTTTAGCAACCGTTACAATTACTTGTTACTCACCCAACACGAAAACTGTGTTTTCATGCGTAGAAAAAAATATCTGCTACTAAAATTTTGGGCCTTCAGACTTTTTTTTGTGTTTGTTTTAGTCTTTTCCCCGCAAATACCTATTCATAACTTTTGAAATATCACAATTATGATGAAAATAAGAATGCCCATCTCTATCTCTCTAGTTCTGTGACTGAAATTGTGCATGGCAACCGTTTTAACTACACCAGCAAGAGCCACAATGCTTTCATATTATGTATGATTGAACTGTTGTATGCATGCAACATTTCACTGCCTATTTCTTTGTTTTCAGAATGTAGGTCACAGTCTGACCCCTCTTTACCTAAAAACAGAGTTTTAATTCCAGTGTTGGTATGGCTGTGAGCAGTGGATTTGCCCTGATACTTACTGAAAGTGGCTTTTCTCTTTGATAACCAGCAGTGGTAGTGGTCTCCTTTAAACCCTTTCATTATTAATGGTGTTGTTGGCCATCTCTAAGAAACACATGCAACTGCTGCGATCTGTTTACCAGACGCTGTGATATTTTTGGATCAGAGTGGAAGGTCTCAAAGAGACTATCTTGTGATTGCGTGTGTGTGTGTGTATGTGTGAGAGAGAAGCGAGAGAGAGTGAAAGAAAGAACATTTGACGGAATGAAATAGAGAGACAGACACATCGTCAGGTTGGAAAGTTTGAGGGGTATGTTGGCCTGATTCTGGGTCCAGTCTCTTTGTCTGCTGTGTGACTCTGGCCTCTTGGCTGTGCTCTTGGCAGTGTGTGGTGTATCAATCACAAAGAAATGGAATGAAAGAAAGGCAGATTTCTGCACTGATTAGCTTATTAATAGGAGGAATGTACAGGCATGCACACTCTCTCTCACACACACACACTCACACACAATTTGCTTTACTATATATAGTGAGGACTATCATTGATACCTGTTTTTATTGTAGCTGAGAAAATCTACATCTACACTTAACCCTAACTATTTCATCAACTGGAACCATACAAACCATAACTTTAGCCATACTAACCATATTCACAACCATACTGATTTAACAGATAAACCAGTACACAGTGCAACAGATGTCACTGCCAGTGAGCTACCAGGGCACTGGGGTTCAATTCCCGGTATAGCCTATAGGCATAGCAACACTAACCCTAAACATAAACATATCCACATTAATCCTAAACTTAACCTTAAACCTAAACATAGGTATAGCCTACAGGCATAGCCATAATAACCCTAAATGTAAACATAACCACACTAATCCTAAACTAACCTTAAACCTAAACATAGGTATAGCCTACAGGCATAGCCATACTAACCCTAAACATAAACATAACCACACTAATCCTAAACTTAACCTTAAACCTAAACATAGGTATAGCCTACAGGCATAGCCATACTAACCCTAAACATAAACATAACCACACTAATCCTAAACCTAAACATAGGTATTGCCTACAGGCATAGCCATACTAACCCTAAACGTAACCATATCCACACTAATCCTAAACTTAACCTTAAACCTAAACATAGGTATAGCCTACAGGCATAGCCAAACTAACCCTAAACGTAATCATATCCACATTAATCCTAAATTTAACCTTAAACCTAAACACAGGTATAGCCTACAGGCATAGCCATACTAACCCTAAACGTAACCATAACCACACTAATTTTAAATGTAACTGTATACCTAACCATAGCAATACTAACCCTAAACCTAACCTCAGCATCAAAAAAACTAATCTTTCTGCTTTGTCAGTTTTTGAATGTGTGTTTGTGTCCAAGTGAGGACCAAAACATGTCTTCTCTTGCACTAATGTTCTATGTTCTGTCATTGTGTGGACATTTGCCTCTCACAAGGTTAGTAGAGACAGAGCACACACACACAGGCCCTGTAAAGGGGAACTACAGTGGCTATTTTTCTATTTTATTTCGTTGTTTTAGAGAATGGACATTTATGACCTGCAAGCAACAACAAAGTGTATGAAAAAGTGTGTTGTTTTGTGTGTGTCTGTGTGTGCAAGTGTGTGTGAGAACAGAGGCTGTCTCTGTATCTGGCTCTCTTTGCCAGCTGGCTGTGTCAGCATGGCATCAGGTCTCACTCCAAACTGGCCTTTTCATTTCTCGCCGCTCACTTATGGTTTACAAGCTGCATGTTGCTGCTCGCAGAAGACTCCACCTATACCACACACACACACACACACTCACACACAAATACACATAAATTCTCAGCAAGTCAATAGATTTAACCTGTGTAAGTCTGGGCCTGTTGAGAGATTTATTGGCGTTTTTGGCTGGTGTGAACGAGATGAGCCAGGGTGGGCGGGGTAAGGAGTTCATGCCAGTGTCGAAACCAGTCAGAAAAGGTCAGTTGGGGGTTAGGATGACCAGTCATGAATGTTTAAACCACAGACTGACCGACTGATTGATTAGAGCAGGTGGTCACAGTCAAACCGCGACAGATTGACAGATCGACAGATTCCCTTTAAGTCTGTGGTGTGTGTGTGTGTGTATGGGTGTGTGTAATTCAGATGGATTTAAGGCGTAAACTTTGCCTTAGGTCATTTGGCTTAAAAGACCTATACTTTTACTTAAAAATTCTATTTAGACACACACACACACACACACACACATACACACACAAATGTTTTAGATCAAAGAGTGGTACTTTTAGTAAAATGGATACAGCTCTCTCTGGGACACTCACACAAAAAGACAGATTCTTGCCCTTAGGCCACTTGTGATTATGTGTGTATATTCACATGTATATCATCCAATATATGAACCAATGGAAACGCTCCAAAATGACTTGGAATAAGATCAAAGTGGTTTTACATTAAAAAAGTAAAGTAAAGAAATTTTCTTTACTCCTCCTGAAGTAAGTTGCCAATATGGAGGTACACCGTATCTACACTCACTGACTATTATATCAGCTCCAATAACTATATATCCACTCAGACCACCATGTCAGTGTAACTGCAGTGCTGGGAATGACCCACCACCCAAATAATACCTGGTGGGGCTATATGTGGCATGTTTGTTTTAGGTGTATCATTGATAGTATTGGATGTATATTGATAGTACTAAAAGTAGACGTATCTATACCCATAGTTTATGTTAAACAAGAGCTGAGCTGAGCAGCTGATAGGTACATCATACAGGCTGTATGTGTGTTTGTGTGTTTGTGTGACGGAGCAAGCAGGGTGATTGATGTTCCTGTTTACTTGAGCACTGATAGAGACCATGATGAAGCCTGTAGAAAAGGCTTGTCTCTGAACAGTTGGTTTGCTTAGCACAGAGTGTGTTGAAAAAGACAAAAGGAGGCCTGACCTGTATCTCTGCTCCACATGCCTGAAGAAACCCATAACATCCACACTTCATTCAGCTTCAGTGCGGCGGACGACTGAGGAATGACCTGTAGTATTAGGTCAAAGCAGTTCCTTTACGCTGCTCATTGAAATACATTCATGATCAAGTGATGCTTCGCTTTTCTAAACTAGATTTTCTTACTATTTTCATTTTAAAAGAACATGTCTTTATAAAATTACAACCGTTCAGTGTTTTAGGGGATTACATTGATCGCCAGTCATCTTTCAGCCTATCGCCGATACAGATCGGTGCTGCAGCTTGCTTGATGGAGAAATCTAGTGAAAATTGCCGTATTTTTGAAAATCGCACCATATATATATATATATATCACAAAACAACAAAATATGCCAAAGTTTTTTATTCTAATATCATTCAGCCCAACTTTCAACACTGGATTCAATGGGTTTTAGCAGCTGTGAGCGAGGTCTGTATTGCCATTCATTGGTTGAATTAGGAACTGCAGGGTCCTGTAACCCCGCACAGAGATCATATGATCTAACCGGCTCTCAGGATTGGCTAAAAGATCAGTCGATTGCTGATCACATAATTGGACTCACTTTTGTGTGGTTAATTACTGATGGTCTGATTATATACTCAAGACCACAATTCGATTCATAATATTCTCACGATATTTTGAGCAAAACTTGATTGATTTTTTGGTTGATTTTTTGATTGATGTTGGGTTTACTAAAAAAAATCTCATAATTTCCATTGAATTGAATTACATCTAGCTTTAGACACCATTGGATTAATGTTGCACTACATTAGGCTTTGTTTTTACAAGGACTGACAAATGGCCTATAGTGTAAACACCATGTGTGCCCTTTGTGCCTTTATCAGAGAAACAGAACCAAAAGGCCTGTGTAGTATCTCATAACGTCTTTTTTTAACCTCACACACACATGCACATGCCTCAGAGACACACACACACACACACACACTGTGGGAGTGGATGCAGCTGATAGTGAAATGTGTGTTGAACTTTACTATGGCAGTTGACATTGACCTCTGAAGCTGGACTTTGGGATATTTGCTGTATGTGGGTGTGTATGTGGGTGTGTGTGTGTGTGTGCATGCATACATGTAAATGAGAGGTTATTCTTTTATTGTTATACACTTCCATATTCATCACTAGACAGAAGTTACTAGCTTCCAGTGAACACCAAACAGTAGGCAGAAGCCACAGTTTGTGTGTGTGTGTGTGTTTCTGTGTGTATGTGGTTTTTTTTCCACATTCACCAGCACATGGAAAAACTTTGTTACCCATAACAGCCGGAACAACAGACTTCCTGTACTGTTCAGTGTGACGCGCTCCTGTATGATATAGTATTTAATTATTAATTGAACAGTTATAGGAAAAATGTGTGTGGGAGGGCGGGTGTGTGTTGGTTTATGGCTGGTTTGCACATTGCTGTGTAGTGAGGAAGGTGAGAGGTGTTGTGTTTCTCATTGAGAAGTGAAACAGATGGTCAAGTGTGAAGAGAGAGAGTATGTGTGTATGTGAGTGTATGTCCATGTGCCTGAAAGTAGCAGTAGCTTCTGTATTGTTTTTCTTAAGTGACTCGAACAGGTGTTGGCTGTTACCATAGACACATTGTAGTAAAGAGACTGAGGTGTATGTGTGTGTGTGTGTGTTGTGTGTGTGTGTGTGTGGGGGGGGGGGGTTGGGGTTTGTATACCGCCCAACAAAAGCTTAGATGATGGTTTTAGCTTAATGGTGGTTTTAACTACACCGAGCAGCCATAACATTAGCAACATTATTAAGTAGGTCCCCCTTGTGCCACCACAACACATCTGGCTATTCGAAGCATGGACTCCACAAGACCTCTGAAGGTGTCCTGTGGAGTCTGGCACAAAGACATAAGTTGTGAGGTGGGCCTCCATGGATCACATTAACATGCCGTGCAATGATGAGTGCTGGTGAACGCTATATACATGAACTCCTTTTCCAGTTCAAACTGACATCATGCTCAAGTTCGAGATGGTTTGTGGTTGCCTTTAAACAATCTGTGACTAGTGGCATAGTCTATAGTTCCAGGTATTTCCCCACTTCCTTGACTCATCAGCTTCTCCTCATCCTTCACCCACTGGGGTGTTTCTTGCGAATCAATAAACTGTACAGAGGCAGCCTGCTTTTTTAAAATATTGGAATTCTTACAATTTATGTCAATTTCAGTTCAGAAGTCGTATATCATCAATTTGCGTAGTGCCATTTTGTGGAACAGTCCTCAAAACCTTGAATACCTCCATTAAAAACTGTTGTTTTGAACTTTTGGATGCGGCACGTCCAGTGTTCAGTGTTTAGGTACCCACAGCCCTCTCTTTGGTTCACCGGTTGTCCTTTCTTGGAGCACTTTTGGTAGGTACCAGAAAACCCCAACAAGACCTGCCTGATGTTTTGGAGATGCTCTGACCCAGTCGTCTAGCCATCACAATTTGACCCTTGTCAGAGTGGCTCATGTTATGCTTGCTTATTGCTCCTTCCTTTGACACACCACCTTCAACAACTGACTTCTCTAGCTGCCTAATATTTCCACCCCCTGACATAATCAGTGTTTCTCACTTCACCTGTCACTAATGGTACTAATGTTATGGTTGATCGGTGTGAAGAGGAAATGACACTACTTTTTTCTTTTCCGATACCAGTATTTGTGATATTTGAAAGAGAACCTTGAATGATGAACTGTATACATCTCGGCATAGTTGAATAATGGGAGTCTGGGTCTGAATCAGACGGTACTGGGTCTGAATAATTCACGTTTTCCCCCTCCGATGGCTGATCTGATCCCTTAGTCTAAACAGCTTTCTATGTACTATGTTAGCTACCAAGCTAGATGCCCCTGAATGTTGAACAGGTAGAGCATGTGGCCGTGAAAAGTAAGTGCTTTACTCACCTGCATGATAGCTAATATTTTTCCCATTTGCATTACCTTTGCATTACCTGTGTGTATGTGTGTGAGAGAGAGGGAGAGAGCGTGAGCATGTCTAGTTTCTGTCATGTGAGAGCAGATGTAGACACAGATGTGCGTATGAGTAAGGTGTGCTCGGCTCTTGGCCTCAGAGCGTGACTCAGCCCCTCTCTGCTCTCCAGTCTGTGTTTTGTGGAGAACCAAGGGGACAGTATTTTAACATATTAGAAGACTATTAGGAGCAGCCACATAACCACCATCTATGTTAGAAATGCCAGTCAATAGAAATGGTGGAAATGACACTGAAGTCTGGAAAAGCAAGAAAATGTGAAAAAAGCAAGAGGACTGCTTGTGGAATGTCTAGAAAGGCAATTCAGAACCCCTCTGTTCGACTGCAGAAGACTTTCAGGAGGATTTAGCAGACTCTGGAGTAGCGGTGCACTGTTCTACTGTGCAGCAACACCTGCACCAACCTGACCTCCATAGAAGAGTCAGACATTTTCAAAGGAATAGAAATAAAAGAATACGGATGCGAGAATGACAGAGGAACTTTTCTTGTAGTTATGCTTTCTCAACACTTTTCGCACTACTGGATTTAGAGTAGCCGACAGGTCCAGCTATTAAAACTGCTAGATATTTGTTGGGGGCTTGCGAGGCATCGGCAGTCACTGGACGAGCTCGCGTATCACGTTTTTCAGCAGTTCATACATTACCGACCAAACCAGGCTTGTGAACGAGAGACACCAATTTGCCTTCATGAAATCCATGAAAAGAATACCTTTCCAACTGGAGGGGTGGATCGACCATTTGTTAAGCTTGCGCTGCTACCAGTGGCATGGGGAACATTTTGCTGGTATAAGTTCAGGTAAATACCACACTATCTGTAAAAAAAACTCTTAAGATGCAAAAAGGATGACAGTACATTTAACTTAAAGCATTAAGGAGATGTTTTAGCTACTTTTTTTTTTTTTTTTTTTGGAAATCAGGTCACCTTTACTTGGCCTAGCCCTTCCCAGATATATATATATATATATATATATATATATATATATATATATATATATTTTGACCAGGGTGGCCAAACCTTTGAATGGCACTGTATACCACAGACATAACAACGTAATTGAGCTCCTGAGTCATATCATTAGCTAACATCAGATTCTTCTCAAGTTAAGGAGCGAAGATATTATCCTGACACTCTTGGTCTAGGTGTGGGATCTAAGTCAAAATAAACCCACTGGAAAACATAAACACCTGCTGGACACAAGCGAAAGCACACAGATACACATATTGAAATATGGACACGTAGGCTTGTATATGTAACATGGCCTGCAGTTGTTTAAGCTGTCTAAACTGAAACCTGGTGTGATCAGACTTTGAGCTTTTGAGAGAAAAACCACTACGTTGTCCGAACCGTTCACGCAGAATGTAGACACTTCACATAAACAAACACAAACACACACACATATACACACAAGATTTAGCGTCCAGCTCTGACCACTGCATAAACAAAGCAAATGCCAAACTCGTGATGTTTCAGGAGCCGCTGGACCTTGGCCAAGCAGCCGGGACATTAAAGGAGCAGTTTGGCAGATGTTGGTGGCTGCACTGGAGCTTTGAGGCTAGTGTAGCTAACAAGTATGAAAGCTACACCAATTAGCATCGTGTCAAATGCAGCATTACGTTAAATCTAAGCAATCGCAAACAGACTTATGTGGTATCTGACTTTACAATGGCTGTGGTCCTGTCCATTTTCTTTTTATAACTATAAAAGATAAAGCTAGCTATAGACTGGACCCCTTTGCACAGTCATCACACAGCACTCACAAAGACCTTTCCCCACCCACACTACACCTGAATTCACACCCATCCAGTGTCTTTTGTAAATAATGTAAACATTTAGTTTATATCAAACCTTTAACTGCTTTAAACAGTGCAATATTGTAAATCGAGAGAGTGTATATAATGTGTATATATGTATAGAGAGTATTTGGGCGAATAGCAGAGTGGTCACCTTACTGACTTGTGTTTAGTAGTGTCTAAACTTAGAGGTATCTTTGAATGTTTAGCCTATTCAAACTAGTTGAGGTCTGCTAAATGCCTTAAATGTAAATGTAGATGTAATGTATAGTATAAGTTAATGTGTAAATGTATATTCAGTGTTTCTATTTTGTAAATTTGTGTTCTCTTTTGTACTACTGTGAGGGATGCAGTTTTTAACTCACCTTTACCTGTGTAATGTGACTCGACAATAAAAAGTGATTTGTGAAAAGGTTCCAGGGAAGTTAGCCTGTAGCGTTACAGAGATAATCTTCCAGTAACGTTCTGAAAACGTGTGACGCAACATTCCCAGTAAGGTAAAAACACTGATTTTTGATCGGTGTCCCGTTTTTCCTAAAGAGCCTTGCTGACCTAGGTGTGATTTTATGCATTATGTCCTCTTGCTAAACACTAAGAGACTATTCTCTGTATGTGTGTATGTGTGTGTATGTGTTTGTGTGTGTGTGTGTGTGTTCTGACAAAAAAACACCTCAAACCTACTCACAGTGGCTTTTCACTTCGCTCCATCACTTCTCTTCATGGAACGTGACAAAACCTACAGCATTCATGTAGTAGGTGCGCATATTTCACATGGAACTAATTTAGCCGTCGCCAGGCGTCTTCGGCCCTCGCGGCGTAAGACACAAGCGTGCATTCAAGACACATTTAGACATGTTTCTCATTGTAGCTTGTTTACCATTCTGAGCAGAACCCCACTGACTGTTTACTGAGGTACCTACGAAAAGGCCGGATCCGAAAACGAGCTTGTCGAACATCGGCTCCACAAGCCTTTCCAGTCTGCTTTCATCGTTTACAAAAGTCTGGAAAATGTAAATACATAAACTCCCCCCTCCCCGTCTCCCTGTCACAGTTTTTCATCCAAGAATTATTCAAGAGCTGATTTACGAGCGGTTCCTGTCACCCAGCTACGGACTGCAAGCGTTAGGAGAGGAGACCCTGGACTGTTTGGAAGTCAGTGACTAAAGAAGAGCTTTGTTCCCTTATTCTCAAACTGCTGGCTTGTCTGGACATGTCTGAAAGATGTGTGGGCAATGCAGACTGGTCCTTTTTCAGAGCTTTCGCCTCATGTTCTGACAGCACTCTCGAAAGCTGAGTAGTTTGTGCCCGCATTGACTGAAATCCAGAGGTATTTCTTATGTGCAGCACAACATGTAAGGATTACACATCTTTACCCGATAGCTTGCATTTTTCCTGATGGTAATATCATTACTACGTAATTACTATATAATAACTAGTCTAGCTGCTAGTATTACTGTGTTGACTTCTTCTGGACAAGCTTGTCCATTTTACTCCATCTACTCTATCCATCTCATAGTCCACATATTAATACTATATAATATAGTATATATTATAATTGTATGAAAACAGTGGAGTTTGTATGTATGTGTGTGTGTGTAGTTCATTGGTAGATGTGTTTATATTGCTGATAATTGAGTGCAGTAGGGGTTTGGGGCTGATCCAGGCCGATCCAGGCTATTTCAATCCCAGAGTCTTTATTTTAACCACTGATTGGTCAGGGAGGAGAGTCCGACATGGATAATAAGATATTAAACACACTATAAAACAGTCATTTTCAGAAAAGTCTAATCAGATCTTATACTCCACAGTTTCTTTGTTTTATTTGCATGAGCCTCAGCAAGATTTAAAAACCTAAAAATTAACATTTGCAATACTATTATTGATATATAATCTAATATATATTATAATTGCATTATAACAGTGGACATGTGTAGTTCATTGGTAGGTGTGTTTCTATTGCTGATAATTAAGTGCAATTAACTTTCGGAGAATTAATTTTCTACTTTGTACATGTTTTAACCATCCACTTATGTTAAATGATCCTTTTTTACTAGTTTTTTGTGGTAAAAAAGCTGGCATCATAGCATAGTTTTAACACTATAACAAGTTTAACTGGATAGCCTTACCAGTAAGCAAGGAAATAAATAAAAAGCGAAACGTTTATTGTCAACGGAGCAGACACTGGAGAAAAGAGATGGTAAAAGCTAGGGTTGGCGAACGTTTGCTTTTAGCCCAGCACGGATCGCCGTTTGCTCCACCTGCCTTTTGTTTATCGTGTGTTTTGTTTATCGTCAGATTTTACAGTTTTGCCAGCTTAGACTAGGCTTGTGGGCTAGGACATTATGTGAGCGAGTCATATTACAAAACTGTCTGTTGCAGAACAGTCTTGGCAAGTTTTGCCAGCTTTTATTTAAAAGATATAGACAACAGTGTCTGATGTTCATGCTATGTCACTTTCTCATGCTGAACTCTCATTATCCAACTATGAAATTATTATTTAACTATGAAAAAAGCTGGCATTTGAGGGTATTTCTACTGCTGCTTGAAACACTGCAAACTGAAGCAGTTTTGCAAACACTTTTACAGTCGGAATCACATTTCATTTGACTGTGAAAAGAGAGAGAGTGATATGTATGTCCGTATAACTACAAACATATGTAAAGCTGTACCTCTGAGATCTAAAAACTAACGTCAGCTGCCAGTGTGTATGAGGAGCATTTGAGTTCATGCATTACGCAGTGCAACCTCAGTTGTGCATTTGTCCTATTTTGCTGGCTTCCAGACCACTTGTTTTTTTTAGGGACTTGTGGATTGAGGAGAGATGCAGAAATGTGGTTCTTGGAAGTGATAGGAGTTTGAGATCTACTGATGTTAAGAAAATTTGTCCACTCACAGCAACAACACAATGTGGCCAAAAAATTGTAGCTGCTATTAAAATGTGGTAGGTTGTGATTAAAGCAGCATTATTCAACACTTTTATTAAAATAACACCTTTAAGATCATTTCATGGTCCACTGACTGTAATAGGGACAGTGGCGTCTGTCATTTCCACTCCTGGCCGGGATGGAGTCCTGCTACTGCACAATGGAACACAGTTGGAGGATTTAAAGCAACAATATGGAGAATTACCATTTTGTGCTTCTGGGCTCCCCTACAGTCAGGAAGTGTAATTTGTCCTTTGAGCCACCACCAAAGGACACATTTCTTCTGGACGAGCTGAGAAAACTGAAAGTGAAAAAAGCATGTGGACTGAAGTGGAAGAGTACGATTTTTTAGGATTTCACACAGATATGACATAGATTAAGCAATTTTCGCAAGCGTTATCCTGCACACTTCTCCTAAGTTACATTCTGCAGTTTGCAGCATGCCGAGCAGCAACAGTGATGCTATTCTCCCTGTTACAAGTCAGTAGATCATCACAATGATTTTGAAGCTTTTATTTTTTGAAGGTAAAAAAGCTACATATTGATCCTTTAAGGTCCTGTTTTTCTAAAGCACTGTTTAAGAGAAGATTAGTTGGTTAAGGGAGTGGATTTATGTTGCTGTGTTGGAATCATTGATCATGTTACTGTGCTGTAACTGTGTGTGCAGCACTAACATAGTCTAAAAGCTTCGATAAATGTGTGTGTAAAGAGCAGCAGAGATTTTGGTGGACGCTGCTCAGTGATGAGCTCATGGCAGCTTTCATCTCCTTTGTGTGAGGCTTGGCGAGTGTTATGAGGTCGGTGGGGGACTGGAACTGGCGATAACACTGCTGTCTGAAACAAAAACCACCACTATTGTCCTCAGAAAAAAATCTCAGTGTGTGTGTGTGAGCGTGGGAAGTTTTCTAATGCCAGTGAAAGCTTACTGGCTTGGAGACTTGGAAACAAACACACACACTCACACATGCTTCTGAATGTCAAGACAAGATAGCATTCAGCATTGGCTGCTGGTGTACAGTTTTTTTTTCATAGAAGCTCAGACATGGGTACGGGTGAAGCCATGAGGTTCCTCAAAGGGAAGATGCTGCTCTGAAATCAGTCTCCTGCAGATTCAGCAGTGGTGGTGTAAGTCTCTGAGGACTGTTCTGTGGTCAGCTGGAGTTAGGAGATGTGGATTGGACTCGTAGCGAAGCTCATAAACAGAGAGACATCTGTTTTTCCCCTAATCTGTTTCCCTTTCCCTGCCTTTGTGTACAGACTGACATCTCACGATGAACCTCCAGAGGCGCTGTTGTTTATGTGAGAAAGAGAGAGAACTAACCTCTTTCTCTCTCTCTCTATCTCTCTTTCTCTCTATCTCTCGCGCCTTTTGATGAGTATGAACTGGTCATCTTACATTGAGCCACAACAACAGAGTTATGAGTAGCACTCAGACTTTACTTGCACATCAAATCTCGAGAGCGAACATACTAATGAGTCCGGAACTGACAAAACTGCGATGCTGCATATTTCTTTTCCTAATAAAGGCTGCTATTTTCTGCGTTGTATGACCAATCAGAGCCCTGAAAAAAAGAGCATCCAGACAGCAGCTCATCTTGTTCGTTGCAGTGCAGCAACACACTGACTAAAAATAACATTTGTAAAATTTTTAAGGGAAAATTGCAGCTAATTTTGTTTTATAAAAGAAAAATGTAGGTCCAGAAAGTAAAAATGTCCATCCCAGGCCCCAGGATTTTGGTCAGAGTGCCTAGGGCGAAATTTTCCTTTCTGGACCTGATTTTTTTTTTTTTATAAAACAAAATTAGCTGCAATTTTTTTAACATTTTTATAGGTCAGTGTGTTAAAAAAAAAAGTACTGAAAGAACTGAAAGTGTGTTGTGTTGTTTGCCAAACTGTAGTACTGAAATCGCACTTCTCTATTGATACTTTGTGTAACTCTAGTTTCCGCCTCGTTCCACCGGCCTGTAAGCATGTAAGCTCACAAATGTCTCAAACATTTTAAAGTAGTCTCTAACCACCTCTACACGGCCTGCCACTGTTTTATTCGACTCTCCGGACCCACCGCAAACTTGAGAAGGAAAAAGCCGATAAAAGGAGGAATTGATGGATGGATGGATGGAAAAAGCTGCACTTTTAAGCGTTAGATAGTTAGATAGATAGTTAGATAGTAGATAATGTGTCTTTTTCTAGACATTATGATAGCTCCAGCTGACTTGAACAGTACTCAAAGGCACAGAGACTCAAACTACTGCTTCTGAATCTGCAGGAGACTGATCTCAGAGCAGCAACTTCCTTTTGAGGAACCTCGTAGCTTCCCAGCCTGTTTTATTTGATTCTAGTTAACATTCTCTATGGATTTTTTGGTTTTGGTTCTGCTATCTGTTCTTTTTCCCTTCGTTTACCTTCCTTTCATCCTTTTCATTTTTATTTATTTAGTTATTCATTTATTTATTTGTGTATTACCTATGTCTTTGCTCTTTGACTTTGTATTAGTGCTGTTAACGTTAATTAACACGATGACCCTGTAAACTTTAACACGTAACTTTTTTTTATGTATATTAATCATCTCACCAAGTTTGGCCCCAATTTCCTCCTGTAACTCACTTTTTTACAGAGCCTAGTGACGTATCAGGGGTTTTATTTAGATATGTAAACACAGCGTCGCTACTGTTGAGCTCAGAGGGTAGATTTCACTTTATTTATGATGAAATATGGATTAAATCTCATAACTAACTCTCATTCTCCTACCCCTCCCTCATCCATCCCTCTCTCTCCCACACACACACAGCTGCTTCTCTCTTAGCTCTTAGCTAATCCAGCCCAATGTGGTCGAGCTTTGTGGTGTTCGAGGCTAAAGTTCTCAAAACTACACTGAGATATTATAAGAAAATACAGATTCATCTAGCCACCAGTTCATTCAACACATACATATTAAATGAATTCATTAGACTGAACTACTATACTGCATCTTTTGTTTTATATGTTCCTTGTTTTACTATGCAAATGTCCTCTTTTCATTTTCAGTCTATTTTATATATTGCCACGGCTACACTGTAAAAGAGGGCCACCCTCAATGTACTCAATTCAGTTCAAATAAAGGTTGAAATGAATTGCATTGAATTACAGTATAAGAACTAATAAACAGTGTTGCCTTTATTGTTGGATTCTCAAAAAACCATTTGGGCTGGCCTGTAGGGAAAGGATTCATGCCTGTAGTACTTTTCCCTAGTTCTCTGACCATATACAGTCTGTGTAGCCCACTGGAACACTCTTGCCCAGAGGGGTCAGTCTGGTCATGCAGCTGGTCATGTACTGGGGTGGTGTGACTGTGGGTCAGCGACTGGTGGCCAGTCTCAGGCGACAAAGGGTGATTCACAACAAACTGACCACCAGTTTCTCTGTTAGCAGATGGCTCTGGATCTCCTAGTGGGAGGGATGGGCCGATTCTGCGGCAAAAGGCTCTCTCGCTTGTGCTCTGGCTCTGGCTTTCTCACTCTCTCTCTCACACACACACATATACACTTTAATACACTTTCGTCTTCATGAGGAATAGGAAAGCCTTCCTGCTTTTACACATACACACACACACACACACACACACACACACACACACACTCTACCTGAGGTGACCTACTCTCTTGTGTTGGTGGTGACTGTATGGAGTACACTGTGATGGATTTAAACGGGGTGCATGAGATCCTAGCAATCATTGATCTGGTAGAAGAAGAAGAAAAAGAAGAAGAAGCTGGAGAGACATTTTGAAGTTGAGACACTGGTCACGGGTAAGACTGTGAATGTGTGAAAACTGAGAGAAACTAACTTTGCGTATGTGTTGATAACACCTGGGGTCTGTCTGGACGGAGATCGCTCTCTGCGCTGTGCTTGCAGCTTTCGTAGCAGTGTGTTACACTGTTGTAACTCACTACACAGTGAGGGATCAGAGGTTTGCCTGTGTTAGAGACCCGGTCACACCCTGATCTGCACACCTTATGAATATGACGATGATTGGATTAATAGAAAAGTTCCAAAATCATTTTCCATTCACTTCCATTGAAAGTTACGATTTTTGCCTTTTTTGCCTGATCTTCCTGTAAAGTTTTGACAGTGGGTCAAAAGTGGGTTTAGAACACTCCCAATGTTTTCAGCTGTCCACTGGCAGTGCTCCATGGCCCAGGCAGGCCTGCTTTTCTTATTTTGCCATCTTAATGCCACTCCATCCATCAAACCCGTAGCTTCAAGTCTTCTCCTCACAGCTGAAACTGAGACTTGGTCCAGTGTTCAGCTGAGCTACAAGGTGTTGTCACGTGAGCCATCTGTCACACAACGCTGACTGGGATTATGATGCTGCTGTGGATTTGGGTCTATCAGACCGCTTACTGTACCTTCTCCAGTTTCCAAGAGTCTTTTGATGATGTACTCACCACATACTTTAATAGTAATTTCTCCAAAGTAAGATCTGACCTCTCCAGGGGGTTTCCTTACTTGCGCACAATGATTCCAGGCAGGCTCCGGACCTACCTCAAACTCAACTCTACCTCAAAGGAGTTAGATAGAAAATGGTCTGTCTGTCTTCCCTTGTTAAAAGTCTTTTTATAGCCATCCAAATGTGTAGTGGGAGAGATGGAGGTCTACATCCGAATTAAGTATAGGGACAGATTGAGGGCAGAGAGTTGGGTGTCATGAATCCTTGAGTGATTTCAGCAGGTGTTTTCTTGCTATCCTGTAGTTTCTGTTTTGTCCAAGTGTATGTGTGTGTGTCTTGCTGTGAAGACTTGAACAGGTGTGTGTTTGGCTTTTAGTCATGGATGAACTGTTGGACATACAGTCATTCCTAAAGAGTCAACATGGTCAGCCCAGCCATACTGTGGTCAGATGTGTCAGATTATGGACTTTAGATGTTAGATAAAACTTTATCTTAGGTTTTTCTTTCTGTCCAGTGAGTGTGGTGGTGTTTGGGGGATATTTCAATATTTCATTTTGGTATTTATTAGTTTATTAGATTAGAATTTCTTTGTTTATATTTATAAAATAGAATTGGCCCAAAATAGGATTATACTCTGGAGAATTACTACGGGATAACCCCTGGTGGAGAATAACCTGAGAGTCAGTTTGTGTGCGTGTGAGTGAGAGCTTAGTGCTCGGCCTGTTGTTGGCCATCTGTGGCAGAGGTTGATGGGTCTTCTAATCTTAAGCTGCAGATCCTTTGTTGTATCTCTTGGTGAGAGGAGATAAGAGGTGTGGACCTCAAAGCAGGGTGCCAGAGGCTAGTATCCGGAGATGCTTGCAGGCTCTTTTCCATGGGTCTGGTGCCCGGCCTCTTTGGCACAGGGAGCTCACCCAGGCTAACATGTATGACCGTTCAGATCGAGCTGTGGGTGAAAAGGTTTCTACACTTGTGTCTGCACTTATTGTACTGTACTTACAGGAGGTGCAGAAATGCATTAGTGCAGAGTAATGCAACAGTCTGACAGAGGTCAGAATTCCATATCATTATCATGGCTGCTTGATGCATCGTATTTATCTTGTTATCTTAATGTGAATTTTCATAATAAACATCATTAAGGGCTGCTCTGATAGATCAGATCAAGGTCCTTGTTTTGTTTTATGGTGTTGTGAAAGCGCTATAATTCCTGTTTTCTAATCTGTGTGCATTAGCCTTCTCATGGTTTTGTACACGCTGTTTAGTTCCGGTTTAGAACTAAACTACACTTCACTTCACTGCACTACACAGCCATATTTAAAGGGAACTAAACTGTGTTGTTACCTTCTGAGAACGCTCCCTGACCGATGCAGGATGTGAGTAATGTCCATTAACAGCGCCTAGACAACACCAGAGTGTGATCAGATAGAACACAGCGGTAAAAACAGAGGATTGGAATTGGTTTAGGTTTAAAATGGCTAATACCTGATCCATTAAAACATTCCTGGATCAGTTCTGATACATTGGATCAAAGTGGGGTATTCACTTTGAGCCACTCCTAAAGAACACACATGGTTTTGGACAAGCTGAGAGATACAGAACTGTCACTGAAAGAGAAAGAAGCTGGTGGACTTTGGTGGTACAGTTATATTACAGGATTACAGGAGGTGCTGAGCCCTGGAGTAGCAATGATAGAGATGCCATTCTCCCTAATACAGTCAGTGGAGCATCGACATGATTTTGAGGCTGTTATTTTAAGGTAGAAATGCTACATAATGTTGCTTTAAGTGGCAACAGAGGCAAAACAGTAAAGGTTGAGCTTATTGTAGTGTTTTGTCATCTTCTATTTGGCCTCGAAATTGTAAATTTCGAGTATAATTTTAAGTGCCACACAAGCTTTACTGTCCAAGACTGCTTAGCTTACCTTAGCTTAGCTTCATTCTCTAAAGCCATTTTGCCATAGGCATGTGAGGCAACAACCCATTGCCCTTGATGCACGAGACGTGAGACAGGCCTAAAACTGTTTAGTCTGATGTCTGAAACCTGAGACTGTGGTCTGAGGAATCTTTACTATACAGACAGTTTTTTTGTACATGCATGATATTGGCCAGCAGCCCTTCTGTATTAAACCAGTGCAGCGTTACTAAATTAATTAAACAGCATGTTATACCGTCAATATGGGGCTGGTAACTGTCTGCACAGGGGCACAGGCTTAGAGTGTATAGTTCCTCCAAGCACATCCTTGTAGTCAGTGTGTTTATGTTATAGCAAATCAGTTCATCATCCAGCCAGCAGTGTGTACCTGTGTATGTCTGCTAAGACCTAGGTTAAGAACCTACATTTCTCTTAGGAGACCAGGCTTCTTAAGGTCACACCTGCATCCACCTGTTGGTCAAGCCCATACTAAATGAGGACCAGCTGGCGTCTGCAGC
The DNA here is from genome assembly GCF_030463535.1 of Salminus brasiliensis. Classification (NCBI taxonomy): domain Eukaryota; kingdom Metazoa; phylum Chordata; class Actinopteri; order Characiformes; family Bryconidae; genus Salminus; species Salminus brasiliensis. The sequence continues at coordinate 14,595,405 of NC_132891.1, forward strand.
TGTGTGAGACGAAAAAAACACACATGTGCATACACACACACACACACACACACACACTGCAGCTGAAGCTAACTAAGGTCTTGTGAGGTAAAAGTGCTGCTTTATTTAGCTCAGGGGTCCCAACCTTTTAATAACACACACATTCATAAGTATGTTTCTGCATTAGGCAGCATCAAATGAAAAAAGAAGCAAGGCTTGAGCTGCATTAACTACTGATGTCAACATAGAGACTTGTGCATCATCATATAAAATGTTTAGTTGTATTTATATGATGGATAAACATCCCTATATAGGGACCCTTTACATGTATGAGCTGCTAATTTAGGTGAGAGAAGTGCATTCTAGTGGTGTTCCAGTGTATCAGTGTTGAACTTACGCAGAAAGCAGTGAAAGAGTGTCAACTAAACCACCTGGTTAAACTACCTATCCAGTGCACCATTCAAACTTTCTGACTACATTTCCCTTGTGTCCCCACATGCAGGTCTGACTGGGTGGAGATCTTGGAGCCGCGCTCGCGAGAGCGCATGTATGTCAACCTGCTGACGGGTGAGTGCGGCTGGGAGCCGCCGCTGAGCGTGCCCGTTCGCCAGGCTGACGGCAACCAGTGGTGGGAGTTGTTTGACAACAACAACAACCGTTTCTACTACTACAACTCCACCAATCAGCAGACGGTGTGGCACCGGCCTCAGGGCTGCGACATTGTGCCCCTGGCCCAGCTCCAGGCCATGAAGAAGAGCTCGGAGGGTCTGGCTGAGCTGAAGGGTCAGGGGCAGCCCATGAGGACTGGGGCAGGGGCAGCAGAAGGCAGGACAACCCCCCTGCCTGGAGCGGTTTTACCCATCTCATCCAACTCTCTGGAGCTGGAGGGCGGGAGGGAGACGCCAACAGGCAAAGAGAGAGAGGACAGTCTGGAGAAGAGAAGCCAGGGCAGCAGGTGAGGGAAGGGAATGTGGAACAGTTATCCATATATATGTATGTAAATAAATGTGTTGGTTTCCTGGCATTGACAACGCTTCAGTCCACATATTTCCAGTATAATTGAGGTCTAAACAAGAAGGCAGTTCCAAAAGCGTAAAATTAGCCTATTTTATGCATTCCACAACCACATTTTGGTGAGTGTTCTTGCTCATTGTCCTGTTGGAACAACCAATTATGTGCACAATTTCACCGTCTAGCTGATGGTTAGGGGCTATGCTGAAGATTTCTGAGGTAGTCTTACTTATTTATTATTTCATCAACCTTGTGCTATGTACCAGTTCCACTGAAACAGCAAAACATTGTCCTCACCCTTCTAATGTCAAGAGCATTGCAAGTCATAGGGGGAGTCTTAGTGAGTGGGTGGGTTAATCGGCTCAGCTAAATTGGCTAAAACATCCTTGATTGGAGTTTAAACAACAAAAATATGGACATCTTCTCATCCTCTTTCTTTCAGGGGGCTTAGTCGTAGCACTGCATTACAAATGAAAAATATTATAGGAGTGACTTCTATGGTGTTAATTGTGAATCTTAATGAATATATGTCCAATTGCTGCCAAAATTCCCAGATGACGATGCTATATAAATACGAGAAGGTGACCAAAAGCAAGTTCCAGTTAAACAGCAAAACCTGTTGAACCCCTTAACACCCCAAGGTTTATTACACACACAAGCTGTATTACTTAGTAACTACAGGGACTTCTGTAGAACCTGGTGGGGCTATTCTCTGGTAATAGACGTTTATAATAACACCTTCGGCCTACCGGCGAGCCACAGGCTGTTTAAGGGGTTAACTACATTTAAAAAAAGTTGTAAAAGAAAAAAAAGTCCCACAGTTGTAAGTTCACACACAATGTGAACCTAATTTGCATTCGTGCAGCCCAAAAGTAAACATGCAAAACTTTGTGCATAACTCTTGTACTGACACAGGTCATAGAGACATACACAAGTATGCGTTCTGATCTGCAGCATGTACACAATTCACGCCCACACATTCATGGCCTGTGAGGCAGGTGAAATAAGGACTCTAGAAACCAGGCGAACAGAGTGTGAGAAAATGAGAGCAAGGCTGTTTGCCGTATGCCCGTCTACCATAAACCATAACGTATGCTGTCATAAGTCTTTTTTCTCTTATCATAAGGCCCCCTATTTTGGCCCGTAGTTCCTCACACTAAAACACACACTAGATTATGAGTCATCCTGAAAAGACTGAGACTGCAGAGCCAGTTGACTCCCATCACTCTTCTCAGCTGATGTCTTCCACCAGCTCTGAACGCAGCCAGACTGTGACTCAGAGTGTGACTATGGGGGGGTGATGTGGCAGTGTGAAATGGGATTTCTCTCTGGTGGTCTCTGATCTGTTTCAGTGGGCTCGAGTCTACCCCAGATCATCCCTCAGCTGGGTGCCATCTTAACTCCTGATCCTATTAGCATGTTAGCTGCAATAGATAGTCCCAGCACAGGCTAATGCAGCATAGGTCATTCAGGTGATCATAGCTTCCAGCCATGGAGCCGACATTTGGTGTTACCTGTTTATAGCAACATGTCCGTGGGTGCAGTACTAAATTTTTTATCTCAGGCTCTCAGCATAGCAGTTGTCCCTGAGCGCCTTGGCCATCTGAAGAAAATAAAGGGAAGAAAAACTATAGAAATATAAATATAATGGATTTATGATGTTGGTATTTTGGGTCTTGGTATATATTATGTTGGGAATAACATAATATATATATATATATACAGTGAGTCCAAGAAGTATTTGATCCCTTGCTGATTTTCTTTGTTTGCCCACTAATAAAGACACTATCCTTCTGCACTTTTAATGGTAGATATATTCTAACATGGAGAGACAGAATATCAAGACAAAAATCCAGAATATAATTTTAAAGAATATATTTTAATTAATTTGTATTTCAATGAGGAAAATAAGTATTTGATCCCTCTTGCCAAACACACTCAATACTTAGTGGCAAAGCCTTTGTTTGCAAGCACAGCGGTGAGACGTTTGTTGTAGTTAACCACAAGTTTAGCACACACACCAGGGGGAATTTTGGCCCACTCTTCTTTGCAGATCCTCTCTAAATCATGAAGGTTGGTGGGCTGTCGCTTGGCAACTCTGACCTTCAGCTCCCTCCATAGATTTTCGATCGGATTGAGGTCTGGCGACTGGCTGGGCCACTCCATGACCTTAATGTGATTTTTCTTGAGCCAATCCTTTGTTGCCTTTGCTGTATGTTTAGGGTCGTTATCATGTTGGAAGACCCAACCACGGCCCATTTTCAGATCCCTGGCAGAGGGGAGGAGGTTGTCCCTCAGGATTGTGCGGTACATGGCTCCATCCATCTTCCCAGTGATGCGGTGAAGTAGCCCTGTACCCTTGGCAGAGAAACACCCCCAAAACATTATGCTTCCACCTCCATGCTTGACGGTGGGCACAGTGTTCTTGGGGTCATAGGCAGCATTTTTCTTCCTCCACACATGGCGGGTGGAGTTGAGGCCAAAAAGTTCAATTTTGGTCTCGTCTGACCACAAAACCTTCTCCCAATAACTTGGTTCATCTTTCAAATGATCATTGGCATACTTGAGGCGCGCCTCCACATGTGCTCTATTCAGCAGGGGTACCTTTCGGGCACTGCAGGATGTGAATCCATTGTTGCGCAAAGTGTTGCCAATTGTTTCCTTGCAAACTGTGGTCCCAGCTGCCTTCAGGTCATTTGCTAACTCCTGCCGAGTGGTTGCAGGACGATTTCTGACTGTTCTCAGCATCATTGCCACCCCACGAGGCGAAATCTTCTTTGGAGCACCGGGCCGAGGTCTGTTGATTGTCATGTTATACTCTTTAAACTTTCTGATAATTGCACCAATAGTTGTTACTTTCACATCCAACACCTTACTAATCTTTTTGTAGCCCATTCCAGCTTTGTGAAGGTCAACAATTCTGACTCTGAGGTCCTGTGACAGCTCTTTGGTTTTACCCATGTTGGAGACTTGAAATCTGTGTGATCTGTCTGATTCTGTGGACAGGTGTTTTTCACACAAGTGATTAGTGAGAACAGGTGGCTTCAGGTCAGGTAACAAGTTGATTGGGAGTGTCTAACTGGTCTGTAAAAGCCAGAACTGCTAATGAATACTAAGGGATCAAATACTTATTTCACTCCATGAAATACAAATCAATTAATATATATTCCTTAGATTTATTTTCTGGATTTTCTTTTTAATATTCTGTCTCTCCATGTAAGAATACATCTACCATTAAAAGTATAGAATGATCATGTCTTTATTAGTGGGCCAACGAAGAAAATCAGCAAGGGATCAAATACTTCTTGGACTCACTGTATATATATATATATATATATATATATATATTCAATAAGCATTGGGCGCTATAATTCAGCATACAGTACTGCTCTAAAGTGTTCGGTTGGCTATGTAATACTGTCTGTCTGGGCAGTTCGCATTCAACAAAGGACACACAGTAAGTCCATTTGATTGAGCACTATGAATGATAACACAGGGCAGCTGCGGGTGTAGGGATAGTCCTTTTACTTTATGCAATACAAATGACAATGTAAAACACATGCAAATCTCTGGTGGAAGAGAGCTTCTTGCACATTTTAAGGGTTACAGCTGTTTTCGTTGTTTTTAATGATGCAAGGCAGCCGGGTTTGTTTAGTGTAGGAGGAGCAGAATGAGGATTTGAAGAGGGATTTAAGGAGGGAGGAGAGCGAGGGACGGTGGGGGGTACAAGTAGGCTTGTTTTGAATTCAGAAGGAGAGAGGAACAGTGTATAACAGCATCAGCGGCGGCAGAAAATATGACAAAAAAAATCTAAACTGAGCTGCGTCTCTGAGCGAAGCCTATTTTAATATAATATATCGATTTCATAAATTAATTTAATGCCATTTTCATTTGATGAAGGTTAGATACAATAAAATGCTGCTGAAAAAGCTGTGTTAGTTATGTTAGTTTATTAGAGCATTAGACATTGTAAAAGTATAATATTTAAAAACTAAATCAGCTTTATAGTGTCCAGAGCTAATGCTTGAGCCACAAGAGCTCCATCACCACAAATGACTGCATCAATAAGGCCTGGCCATGGAAGCAATCAGCTTGCGGCACTGCTGAGGTATTAGGGAGGCCCAGGTTGCTTTCATAATGGCCTTCATCTCGTCTGTACTGCTGTGTCGGGTGTTTCTCATCTTCTTCTTGACAATAACCCAAATATTCTGTATGGGCTTCAGGTCTGGAGAGTTGGATGGCCAGTCCAGCACAGTAACACCATGGCCAACAAACCATTTGGGAGTAGGTTTGGCACTGGGGGCAGGTGCTAGGTCCTGCTGGACTTTGGTCCACTGAGCAACAGTCCAGTTCCTTATCTCCTTAGCCCAGGTTAGATGCTTCTAACGTAGGTTTAGAGTGGCTTGATGTTGACGAGTGGCAGTTCCAAGAGATCCAAGATCTCTCCGGTCATCCCTGATGCTCGTGCATCTTTTCCTACCACATTTTCCCCTTCCAGTCAACTTTCCATTAACATGGAACGTGTACCTCTCACTCTTTCTGATCAGACCTTTCTGACACCACATCTGCTTCTCTGCACTTTAGTTCGGACTCTCACACACCTGTTGACTGCAGAGTGTGTGTGTGTGTGTGTGTGTAAGTTAGTGCATGTAGGGCACGGCATGTGCAGAGGCCGCTGTGGTTTGGCAGGAGGAGCTGAAAACGTGACCAAGCTTCTGCACTGCATTGCTGCACACAAGGAACACACACACACACACACACACACTTACATACGCATACAGTGAGAGCTGCAGTGCCTATATATGGCAAGCAGCAACATGAGCTAGATTTGATGTGTGTGTGTATTTCTTTGTGTGATAGAGATTTAAAATGAGACAGAGAGAAAGAGAGAGAGATAGAGAGAGAGAGAGAGAGAGAGAGAGAGAGAGAGAGAGAGAGACACAGAGAGGGGGGGTGAAAGAGTTGGGTGTTATACTCCTGTCAGCACCTCTGAATAAATTCCACAAGCTTGTTCAGCACAGACACACACACCCACACACCCACATCTCTCTCCCATCATTTCTCTCTCTCTCTCTCTCTCTCTCTCTCTCTCACTCTTTTTCTCACAGGCATACTCTTAATCTCTTGCTATCACTATTTCAATATCTCTCAATCTCTCTCTCTATCTGTCACTGTCACAATAAAGTGATAGAGAGATTAAGTGATAGTGAGGGAGTGCCCCCACTATCACTTAATCTCTCTATCACTTTATTTCAATATCTCTCAATGACTCTCAATATCACTCTCAATATCTCTCTCTCCATCTCTCTCTAACTCTCTCTCTCTCTCTCTCTCTCTCTCTCTCTCTCTCTCTCTGCTTTCTCTCTTGTTTGTCCTTTGAGCCTTTGTGTTTATAAGCAGTGTATTACAATATTTCCTGATGTGAAGTAGAGAAAGCAGAGGGTCACTCCAGTCTGAACAGAGAAATATGTGTGTGTGTGTGTGTGTGTGTATGTGTGTATGTGCGCTGTTCTTTAGCCATGTGTCGTTCTCCATAACCCTGCAATAATAACCAGACATATTTTGCAGTCTGTTTTTGTGTATTTATGATTGTAAGACTGAGTGTGGGTGCATGTTAATGTATATAGGTGTGTGTATGAATGTGTGTTTGTATGTGTGTGTGTGCTGTATTTTCCTTCAACAGTTTTTCATTTTGGGATGTTTGCTCCACACTGGAGTCTCTAACTCTGTATAAGATGGGAAGGTGCTGATATGGGAATTGTGGGCTGATGCTGACATCTTTTTTTTTTTAAACACTAGTGTGTAGTGTGATAGTGTGCGGTTTGGGACACAGCCCCATTAAACTAAAGCGTCAGACAGAAGAAGTCAAAGCACGGAAACGTGGGAAGGTCTGCAGCACGGACACTCAGCCGTGATGAAGCGGGCAGATGTGAACAGCATGACGTCGGTGAAGCGAGTGGGCAGGAGTAACCTTGCCTTAGAACCACCAGAGTTCACTTGTTTGACACGTTTGCTTGTTTGGTGTGCAGCTGAGTTGGAAAGGCAGCACTCACACTGACTTTAGCAAACCGTACCAACAGAGCCATCACACCAGGGTTCACTTTAATCCAACCATAGCTAATGAGTGTAAACACCCTAAATCTGAGGTTTGGGTAATCATCAACCCATACCAGCATGATTCCAGTACCACAGTGTGTCCCTGCTGTCAGGATGGGTACACTAGACATAGAGAACAGCAGAGCTGTGTGATTGCGAGAGAGAGCGTGTGTGCGCCTGTGAGAGAGAGAGAGAGAGAGAGAGAGAGAGAGAGAGAGAGAGAGAGGGAGAGAGAGTGGGCCTGTGTAGCAGGCTTCTCAAACAGCTAATGGAATCAGCCTTAAATGGTCACACACTTTCGTTTGTTAACACAACACACTCTGGCTGACACACCCACACACACACACACACACCCTCGCTAAGCATGTACTGTAAGGAACTCCATCCAATACCACCACCACCACCCCCACACAAACACACAAACACACACGCACACACACTTTTGAACTGTAGTCTTGTGAATGTTTTGGCAGAGCTTGTGTGGAGGACAACTGACTGCCATCCTGAGGTCAATGAGTTTCTTTCATAGATTTGAATTTCTTTCTCTCTCTCTGTCTCTTCATGTCTCTGTCTCTCACTCTCCCGCGGTCTCTCTCTCCTTCTCTTTGTAAATCTCTCTTCCCCTCTCTCTCTCCTTTCTCCCTTCTTTATCTATCTTTCTCTCTCTGTCTCTTTGTCTCTCACTCTCCCTCAGTCTCTCTCTTCCTCTCCTTGTAAATCTCTCTTCCCCTCTCTCTCTCTCTCCTTTCTCTCTTCTTTATCTATATTTCTCTCTCTGTCTCTTTGTCTCTCACTCTCCCTCTGTCTCTGTCTCTCTCTCTCTCTCTCTCTCCTTTATCTATCTTTCTCTCTGTGTCTCTTTGTCTCTCTGTCACTCACTATCCCTTGTTCTCTCGTTCCTTCCCTCACTCCCCGTCTTTCTTATTTGCTTATTATTATGTCATTGTTATTCGTTTATTTGTTTACTCCCACCAGCCTCATGTCTCTCTCTCTCTCTCTCTCTCTCTCTAAATATTTGTAGCACTATTTTCCTCTCTCCCTCTATCTCTTGTTCGTTCTCTCTAGGCAGGTGGCCTTCAGAATGAGCACTGCTGTTAGGTGATATTTACTGGAGACTGGAACCTGTTGCTGAGGGCTCAGAGGGGCAGTAGATTCACTAGGTGAAGCTCTCAGGTGGTCCGCTGTGTATGATGTCAGTATGATGCTGTGATGTGATCTAACAGACTCTACGGCTGTAGATGGAGAGAGACTGTGTGTCTGTGTTTGAGTGCTCGCTGTAAATGACGAAGACTAACTCTGTCATTTTCGGAACGTGGGCCCTTTCATTTGTCACAGCAGCCTGACTGTGTGTATGTGCGACTGAATGATAGTGTGTGTGTGTGTTTATACGCATACATACAGTACGGGTGACAGTGTGTGTTTGTTTGTACATGTGGAGTCTTAAACTTCTGTAACTCTAGTTACTTTTTCATGGCTTAAAGTTCGTCTGTGTATGTGTGTGTGTGTCCTGCCTGCAGCACTGTGCAGAAATCCTTTAGGGAAACAGGATTTAGCATGTAGTCAGAGGTCCCAGGCCTACTGCACAGTACTGTAATGTAATACTGTACTCAGTGTATGTGTGTGTGTGTGTGTGTATGAGGTTCATCTTCCTCCACCACCTCTCCGGCATATGGGTCATCTCTCTGGCTTAGATCAGGCATTGCGTGTGTCAGTGCAAGTGAGTGTGTGGTCACTTGTTTGCCAGTGAAGCACAAAGGGCAGTCAGTATGGCACCAGGCGTGTTCACTCACTCATTTACACATGAATCTCTGCCATTGTTGCCGCTGAGCTGGTTTTTTTTACTCTGGGGCTGCTGGGAGTCACTGAGCTGGCTGAGTTTATTCAGTGTGACCTACTGTAAATGGACAGCCATTTACTTTAAAGCCTGTATTAAGGCCCATATGTGGGTCCTCTCCTCAATTCCTCACTCTCATAACATGTACATGACGTACATTTGAGTTCCACTGGCAGTTATTAGTTATTTACTAATATATTCATGATAGAAGACAGACAGATACAGGGATTTTGCATGACAGTGACGATGTGCCATAAAGACAAAAATTAAAATCACTGGGTTTCAAGAACATACAAATACGAGATATCAAGTCCCATATCTGTGCATCGCTGTTTTCAAGCGGCTTTTCTGACTTTTATTCTGGAATTTTCTTCTTATCTTTGACCACAATTTGACCACAATTGGCCGTGCTTTCTCCAGGAGGGTAGATGGCACTCTCTCCCATCATCACTCTTAAAGCGACGTTGGCCAGCACATGCGTCTGTTAGCTTTGCATGTATTAGTCTTCTTACCCTCCTAGTGTCGGGAGCATTGCTAGTGCTAGGTGGGTAAGCTGGCAGTACCGAATTGGCAGTAACAATTTGTAGCAATACAGGTGCTACAAAGGGTTCTTTGAGTGATGCCATAGAAGAACCATCTTTGTTTTGACAATCAGCCATAACATTAGTACCATTGTTGATAAGGTCTCCCATGTGCCACCACAACACATGTGACCATTCAAAGCGTGGACTCCACAAGCCTTCACAGGTCTTCCTGCGGTGTTCCTGGTATTCAGCAACAGGGTCATGGGCACCTGAGGCTCATTGATGCGATCCATGGAGGCCCCACATTACAGCTTCCAGGACTTGGTGCCAGACACCACAGGACACCCTGTGGAGGCTTGTGGAGTCCACGCTTCGAATGGTCAGATGTGTTGTGGTGGCACACGGAAGACCTAATCAACATTAGGTAGGTGTACTAATGTTATGGTCAAAGTTGGTATTGAGCTGGATTTTCCAGCAAGGTTTTAAGCCATTGGCTGTAGCTTAGCCTAACCATAGCAGTGGCAGATAGCACTCTCAGGCAGATACACGGACAGAGCTGGCATCTTTGGGCTGTGCTATTTTCAGGGCGTGTTGATGTGTGATCTGAGCTGTGTGTGTTTGTAAGAATTTTAGTGGTGCAATGCAATCTGAAGGATGAGAAGACAAACACATCAACAAACCACAGTATGTGGAACAGGTTCTTCTGCCATTATCAACTATCTACAGGCTATAAATACCTGTGGGGTGTGTGAGACGTGATTTATAGGTTGACAGGGGGTGGTACAGTGCCGTGAACGTCTCGCTTGATGTGTGGAAAATGGGTCACAAAGCTGATGTTAATGATAATGGCAAAAAGGAGTGATTGCATTCTGTTGTGCCAGAGGCCATAATGTACACCTGCTGAATTTGCAAGTGTATCCACGCATACGGTCATACAGGTCTACCAGCAGTGGCAAAAATCCCAGTCTACAGGAGATTTAGTGCAAATATCAGTGCAGATATTGTCCTTCTGTGATCCCCTGTGTCTCATACACTTTCTCTCCCTCTCAGTTATTCTCCTATAGTCTCTCTCTCACTCTCTCTGCTCAATCAGCCTTCTGCCATAAAGAGGATTGGGTTGTCATTGTTAATCTGCTCAGCAGATTCTTGTATTATCTCCTCTCACTTGGAGAAATCCGCCCGGATTAGAATCCTCGTGTAAACATCCCTCCTTTCTCCTGCGGAGAACAAAGCTGGCACTTAGCCGCCCGTCCCCTCCGCCAGCCAGATAAAACGAGGGAGGTGGGGGAGAGGGTGCGAGAGAGTGAAACTGTTTAGATCAGAGCAGGCTGTGCAAACATGTAGCTCTTAAAACCATGTCAAGAAGCAGGTGCAGGTGATCTAACAGGTCCTCTCACCTGTTCTGCTTTGATGACATTTCCTTGATGAAGATGGCGTGCATGCACGCATGTGTGTGTGTGTGTGTGTGTGTGTGTTTTCGGGAATATTGTGACAGCATGATCAAACCTTAGCTAATCGTTTTTCCACACTAGCGAGCTTCCCTCTCCCTCTCTCTATCTCCATTCATATATGTGTATCTTTCTGTGTGGCTTTCCTCTCAATCCTACCATGGCTTTTCACTTTGAAAAATAACCTTTACATCAAGTGAAGTTTCTTTAAAATGACACATTACAAACATGGTTCTTTATGAAACCCAAAAAGTCATCTGTGTAAGCTCTGTCCCGATAATTACATTATATCAATTTATCATAAAATACATGGACATGACCTCAGTCATTTTTGCTGACCTCAGTGAGGCTCATTGTGTTCACATAATCAACAGCACCAATATTTTAGACAGTCGTGCTATTCCGTGCTCTCTATCGTGTAGTAAAACGGCGCTGTCCGTTCAGTGACCAACGCATCAATGACGGCACATCCATACACACAGAGTGGACTAATCACATTTAAAAAAGCATTTAGAAATAAGTCCCAAACTATTATTAATTATATAATGACAATGTAATTATAAATGAATATAAATATTAATAATAATAATGAAAAGTTCAATGCTGTTGAAAAGGGTGTAACTTTGTTATGTTATTATCATTGTATCAGTGGCATAAAATGGTCTTAAAATGACAGAAGTTACCTACTTCTGTGTGCGTCTTCTGACCATTGAGCATCAGTCTGTTCTCTTAATCTCTACTGAGAAGCCTCACTTTTCAGGCAGGAGCATCACGTCATCAAAGCAGGCTTCTGGAGAACGCAACTCAGTGTGTTTTGCAATGCTTGGAAGCCCTCCTCTTCTCCTTAAATGAGGCAGGAGATGCGGACCTCTTGGGAATTGCTTCAGCTGCACAATCACTTTGCATTTTCTTGTGGAGGCCCACTTTTTCAGATAGAATTGAGATCCTGTAGAGAGTGTGTCCTCTCAGTAAGTGTGTATTAATGCCTGCAAGTTAATGTTTCACTGTGAGAGTTAAGAAGTTGACATCTCTATCTATGTAAATGCAATTGCAGCATTTTCCAATGCCTCCAAATGGATCAACGGACAATGATGAATGGATATCACCTTCTAAAACAGTAAGAACACTGCAGGGCACCTATTCGGCTGCTGTAAGTAGCAACAGTGTTAGTGGGTCGAGGAGTTATGGCTGATCTTGGCCACACCAGGACTCAAGGTACAACAAACAACTAAGAGCGAGTGAGAGAGTGAAGGGAAGTAGGCGAGGGAATGAGAGCTGTGAAGTGGAGCAGCTCCTGGAAGAAGAAAAAACAAGGCGGTGAGCGGGTGAGATAGAGCCACCAGAGTGAGTAGCCACACCAGGAAAGCCAGCCTAACCAGGAAGCATGTAGTGCTTTTCTGTTTGCGGCTCACTCGTGTTGCTGCCAAACGTGTTGATGGAAGCGCCTCACTCATCTGACTGGTCCAGCAGCTCTCTTTCTATGGTGCTTTGAGCTGGTCAGATGGTAAGAACATATGGGCTACTGGGGCTGTTTCAGTCATGTCTGTTCTGAGAACTGTACCTCAACAAACACAGCGGCTGAAAGGACGATGCGGACTGACTATGGCTGTGTTTTGCCTTTCCAAGACAGCCATGTTGGTTTTTGGTTGCTTATGCGGTGCAAAATCGAGGTACGGTTTCTGACCTGGCCCACAACTTAGTTTCAAATATTAAATATGCTACTTTAAATATAAGATGACTCGAGTACAGTGAGGCACTGACATGTCTTCAAGGCTACATTCACACTACAAGTAACAGTTGCCCACAACTGGTTTTCTGACATTAGTCTGAGCTGTGGAGCAGTGGAATTAATTATGTTCTCTGAATGATGGTGCTCCGTCCAATACTTTTGGGATGAGTTGAGGAGTTGATCATCCAACATTCTGACTTCTTGAACACTTTTGTAGCTGAACATAATCAAATCCTCACAGCAGTGCTCCAGAATCTAGTAGAAAGCCTTTCCTGGACTGTAGAGACAGGTACTCCAAAGAAGAAACAATAAATGAGCAGGTGCCTCAGTACATTTGTCCATATAGTGTATCTAAGCATCGTTTCTGAAGATGTTGAGGTCTTGTTGAGGTCATGTGCAAGGTTTTAGGGACTGACTGTTCACACCGATCATCTGCCTTGGAGGGCCGCTGTGCCTGATCTTTGCTACACTTATGGAGCTGCAGGACAATCAGCATGTGTGTGGGGGAGTAGAGTAGGAAAGCTAAGTAGCCGTTCTTGGTTTTGACAGCTTCATCATGGAGATCTTCATGTCAGACCTTTGCACATACAGATTGTAAAAGTAGGCTAGCACACTGGCTGGCTTGACATGCATTTTGTGCTAAGTGCTTGTGCAGTAGTGCTGTTGATACTGGTTGATACTGTACCAGCCGGCTATAGCCGGTTGTGTTTATGCCAGGCTGAATTCCTGCCATACTTTCCCGTGTTGCCTTGGCCTCTGTGGCCCGGACCCAAGCACCACCCCCCTTTGCCTCACTCAGAGAATGAGAAAAAACGAAGAAGAAGTGAGCAAATCCTAACCTGATGCGTGCGAGTCGTAAGATGGCCCTTTGTAGAAGCTGACACTAGTAATTGTTCATAGTGAGACTATAAATTTGGCCACAGTTGCACCCTACCAAACCTGCACCTGCTGCTCTAATCACTTCATACTGCAGGTGAACGGACTGACTGCTACAACTCCAGGACACACCTTTACCTCACCTACTGGTACAAAATACACAGGAAACTGACTCATTTCCTGTCAGGTGTATTGAGTTGCTCATTCTGAAAAGGTTAACCCTTTAGCATATAATGATAGAAAGAAGGATTGTGCAATGTAAAAGCTTTTAAGAATCAGGGCTCTAAATGGCTCAGCAGACTAAAAGCCTGACAATATGGCTCGAGGATCACAAGTTCAAATCCCTGCCCAGGAGAGCACAATTGGCCAAGCTCTTTCTGGTTGGGTAGATGGTGCTCTCACTCCCCTGATGATTAAGTGCTGGGTCTGGTGCTTTTCTCCGAGCACACAGGCTGATTAAAGAAAAAAATAACAATTTAAATAGCTCAGTACAACTAATCGAATAAATATAACATTTATTTTTAATGACAAGTCTGAGAATGGATGCAGTCTCAGAATTATTTAACCTTTAATTCTTAGTAGAGCACTCTTTTAATGTTATGACCTGCTGCCAGAACCTGATGTCTGGCTATGCATCACATTTACAGCAGGTCATAACAGTAAAAGGGTGCCCTACCTTGTAATAAAGACGCTTGTCTTGAAGTGGTTGTATAATTCTGAGACTGCAATAGTTCATTAAACGTGGCATTTTGTGTTAAATTTGGAGAAATTACTGTATGTATTGAGCTACTTAAATTAGTATTGTTTGATTGGTTTATTGCAAACAGCTGAAAGTTTGTTAATTTTACTAATAAACCTAATTTGCAGCAGGGGTTGAATCATTTTAATCGCAACTGTATATTGCAGGATATTTCATTATATTCCCTTACATTTTCATTATATATTGCATTAAATGGTTTTGTCATCCTCATCACCTTAAATTGTGTCCTTTTACAGTATAAATACTGTAAGCATTCTTATTTCAATCGTATATTTCCTGTTGTGCAAAAGACTTCTTAACCTATGAGTGAACAGGAATATAAAAACATTGTATTCTTGATCTTTTGGAGCATTTCTGTTGATCCATTCATCATGAAATTTAGACTCAAATGATGTCAAAATGTATAGTTTACTGTAAAATCCCTTTATATTTCATCTTATACTCCAAATATTCTTATTCTTCTCTTTCTATGTAGCCACAGTCAGTCCTAGAGAAGTCTTTTTTCCTGGAGAGAAGAATTCGAGCATCTGTCTCTTGCTCAGCCATGGTCTCTGCCTTGTGCTAATTGAAACTCCCTGACTGCTAACCCAATTGGACCAGCCTTGTTCAAATCGAGTTAGCTTCACTTTCCAAAGCTCCTTAACTTTATTTGCCTCCTCCTCAGAATTCCACATCTTCAAAAGATTTCTTTTCCCTCCTCGTCAATATCGCAGAATACACCCACCCACTCGGGATTATGAAGTGCGCTGGTTGTGCAAATGCATGTGTGTGTGTGTGTGTTCAGAAGAATTTAATGTTTAAATGAAGAAGGAATCTGTGCAATTTCTTTTTTTTAGCTATGAAATCAGTATTGACGATTAACTCAGCCTTTCACATTGCCTTTCCTCAGGCCAACGTGTGTGTTTTGGTAGGATAGGACCGATCAAGATGATTTTTGTATTTATTGGGAGTGACACTAAGCGGTACGAGGAGGATATGGCACAGAGGAGTAAGCCATATGGAGCGCTGCCTTTTCCAGGCTCATATTCCACACATTAGGTCAATAAGGTCAGCATCGGGAGCAAAGGTCAAAAGATTTGACCCACTGAAGTGAGCAGAGGAAGCGATATTGATATTCCCACGTGGGGGCATACACACACACACACACACACACACACACACACAACGTTCTTTCTTCTTTCAGTATCTCATAACACAGAAACGAGTTCGCCTCCTCCCACTCTCCCACTCTCACTTTCACGCTCGCGCTCAAAAACTCTCCCAGGCATTCCAAAATCCGAGAATTCCAAAGTCAATTTCAAATTCCCTGCTCAACTCCCATGATAAATCCCTTTAGGATGCCCCCACCCCCTCTCGCTCTCTCACTTTCCCTCTCTCAGAATTAGGAATAGAGGGTAAGTTGGGTGTGTATAATGGCCGCGCATTGCTACGAGCATTCAGCTGTTTTGGGTGTGTTTACAGTCATGCAAGAGGCCGGGGTGTGTTAGTATTGGGTGTGTGTGGTCAGTGAGGTTGGAATCAGTGGTAAAGATCACTGCTCCCCACTGTAAAATCACACTATCCAGCACCACGTCCAACAAAAACACCTCCACTGTTCGCCCCCTCGTGACATTGAGCTGTGTGTGGCGGACTGTTCGCTTTTGTCTAGAGGCAGAAAAGGATTCAAATGAGAGAGTAAGTGAAAGAAAGAGAGTTGGGAATAAAAGAGGCTTGTGACTCTGGCCTGCCCCTAACACACACACACACACACACACACACACACACATACAAGCATGCACTGTCTCGCACATGCTGTACTTTTCATTTTCCACTGAGCTTGCTCTAAATAAAAGCTTCCAAGGCCTAAATGCCACACACTTCCTACATCATCCCTGTGGGGTGAAACAAACTCCATCCCAGATTCCAGGTGACAGATTTTCATTGATTTTTAGCTACTGTGTCCTCCTAGCTCAAGTGCAGAGCTAAGAGCAAACCTTGAACACCAGACATGTCTTGGCTGATGGATTAAATTTAGAGGAAGGGGACTCGTGTTCCTCCCCTTTTCTGTAAATTTACAAAAACCTGTACTGACAGTGTTCCTTGATCTTCACTCACACCTTTGTATCGACTCAGGCTCTTTAATTGAAGTCAGCTATAGAGGAGAACATGCTTGTGATCTGCAATTTCATCCTAATATCATCAGCATGCGTCCTTGCATCCCTCATAGTCCACTTGCCTGGTAAGTGACAGCACAGCATAATATTCTGATGAGCCTCTAGTCAAAGGCACCTGATTCAAGCCGGTTAAATGAATAGTTTGAATGCTTGAGTAGTCTGCAAATAGAAGCAAAATGTCTAAACCCACATTTCCACGGTCATCTCAACCCTTCCAGGCTACATTTTCTCACAGTCCACAGCTTGTACACCCCCCCCCCCATCTCATTCCTTTGTCCCTCTCCTTCCTCATACCTTTATCTCTTTTCTTCCCTCCCAGACTTCATAGCTGCCCCCTTAGCTCATTACAGAGGCCAGTGTTCAGCCCCTCGCAGCTGCAGAGGAATATGAGCTTTTCCCTCTGGGATTAAGCCATGGGGATTTGACCCCCAGTGGTTGATTGCTGCAGTTTGTTTCTTCCATATTTGTTGTTGGCTTGTGACGGTCTCTGTCTCTCTTTTCACATTTTGAGGTTTATGGACGCACACAGAGAGGCCTTGATGTTTTATGCATGCGTGTGTAGTGTTTTCTGTCTTTTGCTCAACACAAGCTAAATTGGTAGTTCTATTATAGGTCACACTCAGTGTTTTGTGTGTGTGTGTGTGTGTGTGGTTTGCCTCATAGACTGATAATGACTTTGAACCTACAGCACTTGTTTCTCATGCTTCTGAACATCAAAGCTTAGCTGGAGGATTTGGAACAGTCTGGAAGTGTCCTAATGGATTTTCATCCATTTTAGCCATTATAATACATAATGGAGGTCATCCTCCAGCACTGCCGATGTGATTAGACTATAGCTAATCTACTCTCGCGCACTCTTGTTGTATCACCTAACCTCCGCACCCGATCCATCATGGCTCTGCCGTTTCTTCTTTTCCCTGTAGATGATTGTTTATTTGACTGAGTTACACAATTTCTGGCTATGGAAGCTTTTGGTTGGCTTTGGCTGGGTAGTGTCAGTGAGCCAAAGGGAGGTTGAAGTCCTAAACTGTTAAAGTTTAATTACTGGTATATGAGGTCACGCTTGCTACATTTGTGAGGAGTAGGAAGTTCACAAGTGTATGTGTGAGTCTGTGTGCATAAAACATGTGGGAGATACGACTACATTGTGATAATTTGAGGATCGGGTATAGTATGTGGGTCATATATATATCATTATATATATATGTATATATATATATATATATATATATATATATATATATATATATATATATATATATATATATACAGTCATGCCCGAAAGTATTCATACCCCTGTCAAAGTTTGACTTAAATTTACTTTTATTTAACCAGAAGTTATATTTTTGCCTTGAAACGACACAGGCATCTCCCAGGAGATAACACGATGATGTACAAGAGGCATCATTGTGGGAAAAAGTATTTCTCAGCTTTTATACACATTTGAACAAAAAGTGGCATGTCCAAAATTATTCATACCCTTTGAAAACTGTCACAGTATATGGGAAAATCCAAAGTTCTATACCATTCCAAATAGTCCAAGCTGTTTTAAAGCATCCTAATTACCCTGATTCATTGGGAACAGCTGTTTTAATCAACTCAACAGGAGAAAAACAGCAGCTCTCTGCAGTTGGTTTGTGGACAGTCATGGCTAAGACAAAGGAGCTCACTAAGGACCTGCGGCTGTGCATTGTGGCCGCTCACAAGTCAGGAAAGGGCTATAAAGCCATATCAAAATGTTTTCAAGTTCCAGTGGCTACAGTGCAAAGTATTATTAAAAAATACAAGAAGTTCCGCACTGTGGAAAATCTCAGAAGATGTGGTCGGAAGCCAAACGTGACACCTGTGCTGGCCAGGAGAATAGTGAGAGAGGTGAAGAAAAATCCAAGGATCACCACCAAGGCCATCCTGGTGAATCTGGACTCTGCTGGTGGCGACATCTCAAGGCAGACAGTTCAACGGACTCAAAGAGTTGGAGCTCATCACTAAAGATGAATGGGCAAAAATACCAGTGGAGACATGCAAAAAGCTGGTCAGCAATTACAGGAAGCGTTTGATTGCTGTAATAGCCAATAAAGGCTTTTCTATTAATTATTGAGAAGGGTATGAATAATTTTGGACATGCCACTTTTTGTTCAAATGTGTATAAAAGCTGAGAAATATTTTGAACATCATCGTGTTATCTCCTGGGAGATGCCTGTGTCATTTCCAGGCAAAAATATAATTTCTGAAGAAAGACTGCTGATATATGAACTTAGCAGTAAAACAAGCACACCCTTCAGTTCAGTGCTCCTTCAGAAGCTCCTCAAATTCATTCATTGCACTTCATGGCTATTAGACCCTTTCACAAATGCCGGACTGACAAAATACTGACCATATTGTAGCGCTAGAGTGAACACTGACATGGCAAGTAATGTAGCTAACATTCACTAGGATGTGGGTTAGCATACAGCAAAGTGCTGAGAAGCTAACCAGTTGAGATTAGCTATCATTCGCATACGGGACAAAACAACACTGAACTACTGATTATGTGAAACAGCTAAAATAGGTTAATGTAGGGAAACAGAACCAGTTCCTTATCCCTGTCCATGCCTTTCAACTCTCTGAGGTCTAGAGGTCTGAGATCTACTGTTGAAATGTCTCATCAGTTCATCAGTTTCTCTGAGATCTCTACTTCTTGACTGTAAAGTCCCAATTCAGGAATTCGAAGGATGTGGTATACAAAGGCGTAGCCTTAAAAGGCTGTGTTCAGGCCACGAAGGCCAACCCTGAAAATAGTTCGCTATATACCGCTGTTCCTGCCCTTACTGTTGCATCACAAAAGGCTGCTCCTGTCACCTGTTGGCTGGCAAAGGATTCACCAGCTGGAGAAGAGCATGTTTCTCGGCCACATTCAAAGAAGTCTTTAAAATGGGACAGCCTAGTCGCACCTCTGTGACACAGTCGGTATTCAAATGCAGCCTCTGAAGGATGCAGCCCCTGAATTGGAACATAGCAAGTGTGTGTAGAGTTCAGCACACAGGTCAGTAAATTCATCAACAAAAACATCATCAACATGGGTCAGATCTAAACATCTGTTACAGCAGCTTTATGCAAAAAGTGGTGCTTTAGGCTCCCCCTGCAGGTAGGCAGTGTCATTCACTTTTTCACCACTGCCGTAAATACAAATCATGGATCGTTACACAGCTCTGGCGAGAGGTCTTGCGCAGTTACACTGTGCAGTAGCATCGCTCTGGGCCTGCAGTGGCAATGACAGAGACTATTACAAGTCTAAGTGTGTGAAAATCATATATAATTATTTATATAGTTTAATATAATTTTAATAGTTATATATCAGGAATCATCTGCCCTACTAATACGCTTTAGAATAAGCTGTTTTAATTTAAACACTTCCCTTAAGATGAGCATCTAAAAGTAGGCTGTCCTGCATAAACTACTTAAACATTATTTCACCCATGTCCAATCATAGATACAAGTATTTTCCAACTATATTATATCTCGAACTCCAGAGCCTATTTACTGGTGCTCAGACAGGGAGGTGGAGAGCGGCTCCACATTATGTGTGTATGTGCGTGTATGTGTGTGTATTTGTGTTTTCTCTGCATTAACTCTCCATCAGTCATAAAGCAGCTGATGACTGGGTTGCTCTGCTGCTATTTCCTGTTTATTCCTCCGAAAAGCACCCTTTGAACTTTTCCCTCTGCCTCTCCCCCAGGACATCCCGACTCAGCACTCAGACCCAGAGCCCTGATTTCCCCAGCAGCCCTCCGAGCCCCAACACTGCAAACACACAGCAAACACTGTGCAAAGCATGCTCACGTCTGGCTGTTTGGGAGTCAATTGTTCTTTTGTGTGTGTGTTTGTGTGTGTGTGTGTGTGTGTGTGTGTGTGAGAGAGAGAGAGAGAGAGAGAGAGAGAGAGAGAGATTCTACATGCTGGCTACAGTTGCTTTAAATGGGCTTGAAGACTATAATAATTGCTGTCATTGTATATATATATATATATGGACTTATAATAATAAGTAATAATTCCATCCGTTCAGAATAGCATACGTTAAAAATATAACCTAGGGAGCCACTATACAGTGCAAAACTCAGAGATCACCTTTTATTTATTTTAAAGCAGCCATTATGTCCAGGTTCTTCAATTACCAGAAACCAAATATTATAGAAGATCATACAAAGGTTTCACAAACTTAATATAATATCAGATGGTTCTGTGTTTACCCAGCCAACATGCTCATGCTCACATGGGTGGAATGTGGGCTAGGTAGGTTCCAAGTTTGCATGGGCTCTGAGTGGGTTTGTACATGTGTTGTTACTGGGACAGAGTTGGGCTTCCCGAGAGAGCCCCATCGTTACAACCCACCTTAATCTCACATGCGTCCCCTCTAGGCCCTGTATGCAGTGTACAACCCAGATTGGGCCCATATTTAACCCTTACAGTCCCATCGCTGACCCTAGTAGGCATCCATGTATGTGGCTAACATGGAGGCTGAAGATTTCTCAGCCTCGGAAGTTGGAGCAGTTTCTGCTTCTCATCATCCAAGCAATCTTGAACACATTCAATGATGCTGGGATCTGGACTTCTCACAGCGAAAGGATGGCCAGAAACACCTTCTGAATGTTCTGGGATCTGAAGTGAGGAGCTGGATTTTCTCCCCTCTCTCAAAGTTCAAAGCTCTAAGTGCTGTTTATTTGATAAAGCTTTGGTGGGATACCAGGCCTTGCACAGTTGTTAAGTGTCCCATGTTTTCTGTATGCTATAATTTTTGGAATTTAGATGTTTTCATTGGACTTTTCTGTCCTTTATATGAGTGGGCTATTATTTTACATCTAATCTCTGTGTATGTAATTCTTCACACACTTAAGAAAGCCTCCATACTTGTCTCTATCAGATATAGTCTAAAAGAGAGAGAGAGAGAGAGAGAGTGTGTGTGAGAGAGAGTTTTCCAGTCTTCCAGCTTTTGTATTGAGCTTGTTTACGGCCTGTAAACTCCATATTTACTCGCCACTATGAAAAGATTGTTGACATTTGGAGCCGTGAGATAGGAGGCACAATGGGTGGAGACTGACCACAATTTGGAGAGAGAGGGAGAGAGAGAGGGCGAGAGACTTTTAAAAGCTATTAGGACAAAATGGGCATTGTGTGTGAAAGAGCGAGCGGGTTAGTCAGAAAGGCGAGAGAGAGATGGAGAGACACTTAAAGAAAACAATTGGGTTTGAGAGGGGGATGTTTTTAGACTTGAAAAGTGAGGCGAAATGAGAAGGAGGAAGAGAGAGAGGGATGAGAGAGATGGGAGCTATGGTCTTTCTTGAAGAGCTGAGTGTAGTGAAGTGGTAAAAGATGAGAGAGAAAGAGGGAGAAGCTGAATGACTGCCTCTTTGGGACTGAAGATTCTCATGCTCTCTCTCTCTCTCTCTCTCTCTCTCTCTCTCGAGAGAGAGAGAGAGAGAGAGAGAGAGAGAGAGAGAGAGAGAATGGCAATCCAAGGTCAAGTGTATGTGTGTGTGTTCATTTTCAAGACAAAAATATCATGACTGTCAAAAAACATAAAACCGGACTACAGACCGGTTAGATCTAGCCTAGATCACCAAGAACTAATGAAATGGTGTGAAAGTGTGAAGCGTTAAGCTATAAGCAAAATTAGCTTAGTTTCATGGGCTAAGAAATCTTGCAGTTCTTCCAGGACCAATTAAAAGTGTCAGTTAAATAAAATACCAACACAGAAAGTAGCCCTAATCGTTCATGAGCCACTTAGCTAATTAGCTTTTTTGACTAAACTGGTCAAGTAATTTGCTATTAACTATTACCTGATATTTTTAACCAAACTGTTTAACTAATTTGTTCTTAGCTAATAAACTAAGCAAACTAGTATTCCACCAAACTGTTATTTTTTAAGCTTATTAGTGTTTAGCTAATAAATTAGTAGTTTGTAGACTAGTAAACTGAGCTAACTTTCAACCAAACTGTTTAGCTAATTAGTGTTTAGTTAATAAACCGAGCTAACTAGCTTTCAACCAAACTGTTTAGCTAATTAGTGTTTAACTAATAAACCGAGCTAACTAGCTTTCAACCAAACTGTTTAGCTAATTAGTGTTTAGTTAATAAACCGAGCTAACTAGCTTTCAACCAAACTGTTTAGCTAATTAGTGTTTAGCTAATAAACCGAGCTAACTACCTTTCAACCAAACTGTTTAGCTAATTAGTGTTTAGTTAATAAACTGAGCTAACTAGCTTTCAACCAAACTGTTTAGCTAATTAGTGTTTAACTAATAAACTGAGCTAACTAGCTTTCAACCAAACTGTTTAGCTAATTAGTGTTTAGTTAATAAACCGAGCTAACTAGCTTTCAACCAAACTGTTTAGCTAATTAGTGTTTAACTAATAAACCGAGCTAACTAGCTTTCAACCAAACTGTTTAGCTAATTAGTGTTTAACTAATAAACCGAGCTAACTAGCTTTCAACCAAACTGTTTAGCTAATTAGTGTTTAGTTAATAAACCGAGCTAACTAGCTTTCAACCAAACTGTTTAGCTAATTAGTGTTTAGTTAATAAACCGAGCTAACTAGCTTTCAACCAAACTGTTTAGCTAATTAGTGTTTAGTTAATAAACTGAGCTAACTAGCTTTCAACCAAACTGTTTAGCTAATTAGTGTTTAGCTAATAAACCGAGCTAACTAGCTTTCAACCAAACTGTTTAGCTAATTAGTGTTTAGTTAATAAACTGAGCTAACTAGCTTTCAACCAAACTGTTTAGCTAATTAGTGTTTAACTAATAAACCGAGCTAACTAGCTTTCTGTTTAGCTTCAGGCTAAAACTTTTTTTTGTTACTGAAATTAGTTTCAGAGTAGAAAAATACATGCAATAAATACATACAGGAATTTACATCTGAATTTAATAAAGATGTGAAACATGTTAGTATTTAATGCAGGTAGTTGCATTTATACATAACACACATGCACATCAATATGCCTCCATGTCCTGACATTGTATGAAAACAAGTGTTTGTATATGTGGTGTGTGTGTATGTGTGTGTGTGTCTGCTACCGTAAAACAGAAGGAGGGCCAAGACTGCAGCCTTGCCCCCTCCCTCCCTTCCTCTCTCCTTTTCCTCCCTCCTTCTCTCTCTCTCTCTCTCTCTCTCTCGGTCTCTCTGTCTCTCCCTTTCTCTAGCACTATGTAATTGAAGAGTACCTCAGTGAGAGTAGAAATTAACACTGGACTCTTTAAACCGGGAGCGGACACAGAGGGAGCTGTGTGTGTTAAAAATAGACGTGTTTAGTGAGACGACTGGCCACTTTAGCCCTTTTTTTCTGGTGTTATTCTTTTCTCCGTTCTCCCAACTCTCTCTCGGACGGGTTCGCGGGCATTCTCACGCCAGCACGGGGCACACTGCAACTTAGCCAGGCCAGGCTCTGTCCCAAGTGCTGTGGGAACACCAGGGGTAAGTGTGTGTGCTCTGACACACATACACTCTCATGCACACATGTTTTTGGGGTGGGCATGAGTGGGCACGTGTTTGTGTGAAAGTATGATCCATGTGGTGTGTTAAGGAGGTGATGGTTCATTTAATTAATTAATAATGAGGATCTGAGTTGAGTTAATTCATGTTGAGATGGTATCAGTTGATAATTGTTGAATTTGTGTTTTATGGGATGGAACGTTGCATGGATACATTATCAGTTGGATAATGTTAAGTTGGTACTCGTTGAATTGGTACTTTGACTTGGTACTTGTTAAGTTCATCTTTATTGAATTGAGACTTGGTAAATCGGGAATAGATGGTGAACGGGTTCTTGTCAAGTTAGTACTTGTTGAACTGGTACCTGTAGACCTGGCACTTCATGAGTTGGTACTTGTTGAATTGCCACTTTGAGTTGGTACTCATTGAATTGGTGCTTTGTGGGGTGGTACTTCTTAAATTGGTGCTTTTTAAGTTGGTACTTTATGAGTTAGTAATTGTTAAATTGGCACTTTGAGTTGGTACATAATGAATTGGTACTTGTACTGATACTTAATGAATTGGTACTTGTTGAACTGGTACTTGTTGAATTTGGTACTTTGAGTTGGTACGTTATGAATTGGTACTTGTTGAACTGGTACTTTATGAGTTGGTACTTGTTGAGTTGGTACTCATTAAATTGGTACTTTATGAGTTGGTACCTGTTAAACTGGTAGTTGTTGATTTTGGTACTTTGTGAGTTGATACTAGTTGAGTTGGTACTTGTTAAACTGGTGCTTTATGAGTTGGTACTTGTTGAACTGGTACTTTATGAGTTGGTACTTGTTGAGTTGGTACTCATTAAATTGGTACTTTATGAGTTGGTACCTGTTAAACTGGTAGTTGTTGATTTTGGTACTTTGTGAGTTGATACTAGTTGAGTTGGTACTTGTTAAACTGGTGCTTTATGAGTTGGTACTTGTTGAACTGGTACTTGATGATTTTGGTACTTTGTGAGTTGATACTAGTTGAGTTGGTACTTGTTGAACTGGTGCTTTATGAGTTGGTACTTGTTGAACTGGTACTTGATGATTTTGGTACTTTGTGAGTTGATACTAGTTGAGTTGGTACTTGTTAAACTGGTGCTTTATGAGTTGGTACTTGTTGAACTGGTACTTGATGATTTTGGTACTTTGTGAGTTGATACTAGTTGAGTTGGTACTTGTTAAACTGGTGCTTTATGAGTTGGTACTTGTTGAACTGGTACTTGATGATTTTGGTACTTTGTGAGTTGATACTAGTTGAGTTGGTACTTGTTGAACTGGTGCTTTATGAGTTGGTACTTGTTGAACTGGTACTTGTTGAACTGGTACTTGTTGAATTTGGTACTTTGTGAGTTGATACCTGTTGAGCTGGTACTTGTTGAATTTGGTACTTTGTGAGTTGGTACTTGTTGAGTTGGTACTCATTAAATTGGTACTTTATGAGTTGGTACCTGTTGAACTGGTAGTTGTTGAATTTGGTACTTTGTAAGTTGATACTAGTTGAGTTGGTACTTGTTGAACTGGTGCTTTATGAGTTGGTACTTGTTGATTTTGGTCCTTTGTGAGTTGATGCTAGTTGAGTTGGTACTTGTTGAACTGGTGCTTTATGAGTTGGTACTTGTTGATTTTGGTCCTTTGTGAGTTGATACTAGTTGAGTTGGTACTTGTTGAACTGGTGCTTTATGAGTTGGTACTTGTTGATTTTGGTCCTTTGTGAGTTGATACTAGTTGAGTTGGTATTTATTGAACTGGTGCTTTATGAGCTGGTACTTGTTGAACTGGTAGTTGTTGAATTTGGTACTTTGTGAGTTGGTACTTGTTGTATTCGCACTTTGGGTCAGTAGTTGTTGAGTTGGTACTTATTAGTTGGTCAAATTGATACTTGATGTTTTATAAGTTGATGCTTTCCTATAACTAAAGGACATTTTCAAGATTTGCAGTATTAGCGTTTCTAAAGTAATGTTAGACCATTAATAGTTTATATCTGAAGTACATTGTACTGAACAGTACTTCAGTTCTGTGTGTTTGTGTGTGTGGGTGCACAGATGTGTGCGCATGAGGAGTTTGGCTGTGTAACGTAAAATGTGTGGGGTGGGGTTTGTAATTGTGGTTGGGCCATGTTTTGTAGAGGTGTGGCGTGTGTTTCGGGTGGCCTGCGCTGTGGAGAGGAAACTGTTAGAACTGGCTGAGGTGAGATTAGCACAGAGGGTTTGTGGTATGAGGTGGAGGTGGATGCACCAATAACAAAATGCCCCCCCCCCCCCCCCCCCCAAATCAGGATCATTGTTCTTGTACTGGTTTTCTGAACTCAGATTTGTGTATACACGTATGTGTGTGTATGTGTGTGTGTGTATGTGTGTGTGTGTATGTGTGTGTGTGTGTGTGTGTGTGTGTGTGTGTGTGTGTGTGTGTTACTACTACTACTGTAATAAGTGTGGGGAACAGGGCCGTGTGTGAAATCCTGTTTTTCTCTTCGGCCGCCGCCTCTCTCTGGAACACACTCCCTGCACAGCCTTTCCTGTTGTGTTTCTCCTGTGCACTGTTACAGCACTTTGGAAAGTGTGTGAGTGAACTTGTAAGTATGTGTGTTTGATAGAGAGACAGAGAGACAGAGGGGACGGAGAGGGAGGGAGGAAGGTGGAGAGAAAACGTGCACTTGTCTGTTCTTAGTATTGTTGCCCACTCATTCGGCTGCTGATAAGAGAGACATGAAATTTCCACTGTAAGAAGGTTCTCTCTAGGTCTGTGAATACACAAGCATGCTCCCTCAACACGGCTGCAGAACCCCAGTTCAAGAACATACACGCTTGTGTAGATGTTTCCCTGCTCTTCCTCTATTTCAGTGGCGGTCAAGTTCTCCCTTCAATAGAGGCTACAGTGTCTTGCTTTGGCCTGTTCCTGTGGCCGAGAGACTAACAGGATAGAGTGAGACAGAGAGCAAGAGAGAGAGGAATGTGTTCTTAGAGCCAGTGCCAGAGCTGGCATTTCAGCCATGCATTCCTGTCTATTAGATATGGAGACGTTTGGATTAAGGCACATATTCGTTTAATAAACGAGACCTTGTCTGATACAGCGCTGCACAGCAGAAAGAGGCCGTTAACTTACAACTACAGAGAGGATTTACATATATGGAAATATTATAAACGACACAGAGACACATTTCTGCAGTTTCTTATACACGTTTATTGAGTCTGATAATAACAGCAGTTCCAGTTTTTAAATGAGTTTTGAATTATCCAAAAAAAAAATCCAAAGTTTTGAATACTAATTCTGAACTTTCAAGCAATGATTCCAAATGTTTCAAATGGTAAGTCCAAAGTTTTGACCAGTGATTCCAAGCTTAAGAGGGGTATTTCCAAATGGTTGAATTGTCATTTCAAACCTTTCAGTAGCTATTTTAAATATTATGACTGCACTTTTAAGCAGAAATTTTCTTTAAGTTTTTAACAGTGATTCTAAACTTTTGAGCAATTATTCCAAACTTCTGAAGAGTGATTCTAAATATTTGAATAGTTTTTTCCTAAACTTGTGAACAGTCATTCCAAACTGCTTTTCCACACTTTTAAGCAATTTTTGAATGGTAATTCCAAAGTTTTTAATGGTGATTCCAAATTTTATGAATTGTGATTCCAAATGGTGATTCTAGATTTTTAAATGGTGATTCCAAGCTTCAAAACAGTAGTGTGTCTTTGTGAGGAGTGTAATTGACTTAATTTACATCTTATTTACATTTTAATTCAATTTCATTTAAAGATGGTGACAGTATCTGAACAGCATTTTATTTTATTTTGGTGATTTCCCTACTGAAACACATCTGCAAAACCAATTAACAGAAAAAGTGGAATCACACTTTGTTTGAGAAATCACCAGAACTGTGCTGGACACCCGTTCTCGCTTTGCTCTTTCTAATTCAAACTAAGACAAAAGTCGAAAGTCAATCTGTCTGTTTCAATAAAAATGGTACTAAAATTATAATTATACCCTGTATAATTAAGATATTATAATTAAGGTCATGTGATCTTTATTTATTAGGCAATAATAACAAAAAATATTTGCTTTAATGTTCCTCTCTTATTGATGTTTCAGGGAACCAGCTCAAAGATGGCAGCCTGCCCCAGGCTCCAAGGCGGCCATGTTGGTGAAAGTAAGCAGCGCTGGCAGAAACCACTCTACAACACCCGCTAGCAGTCACCACCTTATTACCCCTCCCTCCAGCAGCACCGTCTATGCTCCGTCCAACCCCAGCTGGCCCGGCCCCTTTGGCAAGATGGCTGTTCCTGGAGACCCCAAGCAAGCCTTCCACCTCAAGAAGGCTGACAATGGCAGTTTCTGCCTGGTAATGCCCAATGCTGGCTCTACCTCGTGCCCGACCCCCCAGCATCCTGTCATGGCTGCTCACCGCCCTTCTTCACCTCCATATGGAGCCACGCCCACCGCATCTGCCCCGCCCATTTATGATGAGCCACCAGTTATGGATCCCCCCATTTATGATGAGCCACCAGTAGAAATGGAGGTGGAAGGGGTTCAACCCTTAAGCCGCAGTCCCTTCATATCGACTCCAACCCATAGTCTGCCCCGAGCAGCTCAACCACCCAAACTCCTTCAGTTCCCCCACGGTAAGCACAGGCGGAACCCCTCAGCCGGCGACTACAGCCCGGCTGGCCGCGAGTGCATAAAGCACATGGTCAATGTGGACCCAGCGTCCTCCAGACTCATCCAGCCCCAGCCTCCTTTGACCTCCAATCCCACCCTAACCCAACCGCAGCCTTCATTTGCCCACAATCCCAGTCTAATCCACCCCCAGCCTTCCTTGGTCCCCAATCCCGTTGACATACCTCCACAGATTCCTCCGGGCCTTCCATCCCAAGCCAAGAAGGAGATCTCTCTGGAGAAGAAGCATTCTTGGAGGGTACCAGAGCCCAGGCACAGCAGACAGAGCAGTTTGGCTTCCCAGGAATACCCAGGTCCAGCAGCAGTCACCTACCAGGACTCGGGTTACTCCACTGGACCTTCACCTAGCCTGAGAAGGAAGAACCGGAGGAGGGCTCAAGGGCCGGGTGCATTAGGTTCGGGACGTCCCGGGTCGGCAGGAAGCGGAGAACTCCTCGCACTCAATGAGAAGCTGATGGCGGAGATGAAGGCGGCAGTGAGCCGTTCTGTGTCCAAGGCCAGCCTGGACACAGAAATGGGCTCGGAAGCGTCTGGAAGCGTTACTGCCCGTTCCCCGCCAGGTTCACTACGGAGCGGAGCACGGGCTGGCGGGATGCGGGGTTCCAGGGACGATGTCACAACCAGTGAGCGCTCACTGCACCGCGATGGTAGTAATAGCCATGGCGATATACCGATGTCACCATTAGCGATGGAGGGCATGACTGGGAGACAAAAGAGGACATATGAGAAAGTGGACACTCTGGAGAAAAGTGGAGCCTCTCAGACAAGCCTGTCCTCTCCGGAACCAACCATTTCTCCCTCCCAGGTAATAAGTTTGTGTGGGTGTGTCTCTTTTAGGCTTGAGTGATGACTTTGTGATAATTGCTATATGTAGGCTGTTGCCCCCTGCAGTTATCAGACCAAATCTACTCCACTATACAGCGATGCACAGAAGCATGGACCAACTCCATAAAGATGGCAGTGTTTGTGTGTGATAGTTACTGTACAGGTCAAGTACAATCCGACACCGGTCAGATTAGACTCATTTTGCATTTTTCTGACCACTGCAGGACTAGACATTTACATCTTTAAGTGTAACTTTCAGTCATGCTGTCCATCCACACACACTCTCTCTCTCTATGTTGGCCTCTGGGTCAGATTCCCAGTGTGTCTCGTATGGTTTGTCTTAGTGGAAAAGCAAAACATCAGTCTCCATCCGGTCGCCGTGGAAACAATACGGCAGCAAGGGACTGACTAAGGGCTTCCTGTCTCGGAGTGTGCAAGCGTTCCATTCCAGCGTGATTGGCTTTATCTGTGTGTGTGTGTGTGTGTGTGTGTGTAAGTGGGTGTGGGTGTGATTGTAAACATTGAGGTTAGGCAGATTGTTTTTGGTAATAATATGATTAATCTAATCAGATGATGACAAGTTAGGTTTTTTTTTATTTGTAATATTTTTATTTATTACTCTTAATGTTAAGCTTTTTAGCAGATTGCATTGCGTCTACCGGCTGCTGCCAGGTTAGCCCCTTCCAAAAGGCCAAGAGAGAGCGCGAGAGCCAGAGAGAGTGAAGGAGAGTAGAAGAGAGAGACCGAGTAGGAGTGAGAGAATAAGAAAGACAGAGAGACAGAAAGTAAGATGGAGTGAGAGAGCCAGAGAGACTGAAAGGGAATAAGAGAGAGATTGAAAGAGACTGAGTGACTGAGACCAAGAGAGAGTGAGAGAGTCTGAAAGAAATGGAGAGACAGTGAAAGAGACAGAGAGTGAGTCTGAGAGACTTAAAGAGACTTGAGTGAGTCCAAAAGAGACAGAGTGAGACCGAGAGAGCATGAGAGCATCTGAAAGCATCTAAGACAGACCAACATAGACCAAGAGAGACTGAAAGAGAATGAGAATCGGTATGCTGTGTAAAAGGAGAATCTGCCTAAATTGAAACTGTAATAGCAACACACACACGCACACACACACAAACACGTGGGTTCAAAGCCTTTCAAAGGCTTGCTGCTGCTTAGTCACCTCCACTAAGTAGAAGAGGAAAACCTTCTCAGTCAGGCAGAGAGAGAGAGAGCGCAAGTGTGAGAGAGAGAGAGATGAAGAGAGAGGGAGAACGAGAGCAGGAAGGAGAAAGCTAGATTCCGCTACAGAGACCAGAGCTCAGGTGAGTTTAGTGATGGGCTGTCTGTACGTTTGTGGCCATGTCTAGAGGTCTTTGTGGGGGGCAAATGTCTTCAGGATGATCGAGAACATTCCGACTTGTGCGTGTGTGTGAGTTTGAGTGTGTGTGTGTGTGTGTGTGTGTGTGTGTGTCAATGCAGTAGACATAAATGTGGGAATGGAGTAGCTCTGTGCAGCAAGTAGGTCAGTGTTCAGCGTGAGAAACACTGCGATTCCCCCCGCTGTTTCTGTCAGCCACGGAGAAATACACACAGTGTCCGGTCAGTATGTGCACTTGATCACTTGTGCAACCGTGTTGTATGTGTGTGTGTGTGTGTGTGTGTGTGTGTGTGTGTGTGAGAGAGAGAGAATAAGCTCATGTGTGTGCTTTTTAATCATGAGGGCTGATAACTTAGAGGCTTAAAGGATAACTTGGGGATCCATCACTCTTCCTCTGGAGAGGGAGAGAGAGAGAGAGAGAGAGAGAGAGAGAGAGAGAGAGAGCAGGTATTTCACGCTTGTCATACTGTACACAGCGCTGCTAGGTGTTTCTACTTTGTGCTCCTCTATGACTGTTAGCATTAGCATGCTAGCTGTGAGTCAGAGTGTGTTAAACTCAGATTTTCCCACACTGATGCCTAGCAGGGGTTGCTAATGCTGGCTACTGCATCGTCCCCCCCTTCAGACATTCCCCCCCCCCACCCCACCCCACCCCACCCCAAGCCACCGGCATGTTTTTATTAAACAACTGGAACATAAATTAACCTCTACTCAGAGAATTCCCTGGACCTCTCCATAAACTTCCTCTTGGGCTCTCTCTCTGTCTCACTCTGTCCCTTTCCCTCTCTCTCTCTCTCGCTCTCTCTCTCCCTCTCCTTCTACATAAGCCATAATAGGAGCCCTGGTCCAGTTCCAGTGTGCAAAAATGAACTAGGGAGAACAATAGGAGCAGGACCTGAGCCAGTGCCCTTGTCACCTCCTCAAGTATCTTGTTTGTGTGGACACAACAGGCCCACTTGTTGATCCTCACCTCAGGCGATAGAGCATTAGCTAGCGAAAGAGGCTTATTTATGTCATTTATGCAGTGACTCTTTTGCTCATTCATAAACAAACATTGCAGTCACGTTTCACCATCTGAATGGTAATTCAATCCCACCTCAATGATTCTTATAGTAAATGTCTGTGTAAGACGGGCTAGTTGAGTATCTGTAGATCTGCTGGTCTCCTGGGATTCTCAGTACAATAGTCTCTAGAGCTTATTTAAGATGCTGTAATAAAGAAAACACATCCAGTGAGCTTCAGTTCTAGAGACAGAAATGCCGTGTTGATTAGAGAAGTAAACAGAGAATGGCCAGGCTGGTTAAAGCTAACAGAAAGACTACAGTAACTCAAATAAGCAATCTGTACAATTGTGGTGAGCAGACATGTGTCTCAGTATGTCCAACCAAGAACAGAAGGCTGGGGCTGCAGCAGGCACTGTGTTTTTACTGTGGATTATGTTTTGCTATATTGGGGATCTGGTCCATTTTGGCTTCGAAACATTATGCATTAGCCCATTTGTATGTCCGTTTGTTACTGAGGACACAGCAGCATGTTTAGCACTGCCACTGTTACTTTATCAAAAAGGCTTCCATGGCATATATTTAGTGTGCCGTAGCACTGCAACTGCCAAATATTCTAATCTTATCTCTCATTTACATGCTTGTAAGTGTTTTGTAGTGCTGTTATTTTAGAGAGAATTACAGATACTGTGCTTTGGGATGTCCTTGTGCCCTTTCCTGCTGCTAGGGGGAAGTTTCTAAAGAGCTGAGAACAGGTAAAAACACTGCTAAAACCAGCCATTCCCACCAACAGTAACACTGTGGAATACCCTGTAGGTTTGAGCTTGACTTCTGCAGAATCCAATCCAATGAACTCTCTCCTCAAGGCTGTTCCCCAGTTAAAAAATCAAAGAGGACGTGAATTCATCCGAGGTCAGATATCTCACCCGACCCCCAGGACATCCCAGTAGCCACTTTACAGCACTTAGGATGAACCTGTCCTGCACTTTGTCCTGTGTTATGGGGCTGCATCTCTAAAAGCAGCTCAAACTCAAACTTTCCTACATGATGCTTGAGGCTTTTTTCCAAGTTGGGAAGTGGCCTACACAGTGTTACCCATTGCCTGTTCTGTAAGCAAAGGGTATAAAAGTCATTGCACTACAAGTCATCTTTTTAAGTTGTCTTGTTGAAACGTGTCTTTAATTAATTGCAATATAGAGTC
Source organism: Salminus brasiliensis (assembly GCF_030463535.1). Lineage (NCBI taxonomy): Eukaryota > Metazoa > Chordata > Actinopteri > Characiformes > Bryconidae > Salminus > Salminus brasiliensis. The sequence goes on from NC_132891.1 coordinate 14,628,369, forward strand.
CATTTTCTTTACTTTTTTTAAATGAAGTAATATGTAAACAGTTTCAACCAACTTTACAAGTTTCAAAACTCCTCAATTTCTATTGAGGATATACTGTCCATGCCTCAGATTCTCACTAGTGTCAAATATTCCCACTATTATGTAGTTAATCATAATATTCTTATATATAAAAATAGACTGAGATAGATAGACAGACCCAATAGTGAGAATAACCACCTTTGGATTCGGATGACAATAGCGAGACATCATGGCATGGGCTGTAGTAGAGGCTGGAAGATGATGTTGGTTATAGAGGATTGCTCTTCAGTGTGGCATAAATTGCTCTGTACCACTCGCCGGAGTCGTCGTTCTCCTCTGGGATCAATGGCCCGTGAGGCACCACTGTTAAGAGGCACTCAATGTGCAAGTAGTCCATTCTCTGTACACTTAATTATATGAATTACATTTAGGCGTCTTGGCTTTACCTTATTCTCTTGAAGTTCCACCACTGCAACCACATTGATAAACACTGGAACAACATTGGAAACATGTTTGCATCCAGAGACAGAATGGGCCAGGAAGGAGTCACAGTTTGGTGTCTGAATCCATAGGGAGCAACGCAGATGCCAGGGAAGATGAGCCAAGGTTCTATAGAAACCCCTATTGAAATGACACACGGAGTGGTTGAGGGAGAGAGGAAAAGGCTTCACCATACAAAGCAGTTGGCACAACTCGCATAACTCATCAAAGGTGATGTGGCTTTGACCTTTCTGTAGCAACAGTATTAAAAACATCAAGCGCTACAAGCTTGGACGGAGCGCAGGAAAACTGGCCGGTGGAAAGCAGAGTGATGAGGCGGAGAGGTGAACGTAATGTGGACCAACTGGCTGGGTCTTAGCCTTAATCTTTGTGTTATAGTGATCTGCTGTCTTGGCTCAGTGGCCCACGCTTCCATACGCTTCATTAGCTGGGTAAATCAACCGCAGTTCTCTCTCTTTCTCTCATGGTCTCTCTCTCTCTCTCTCTGTCCCTCTTGTAATGAAACATTTAACATTAAACGATAAAATTTAAATCACAAACGTGGGGTTTGGAAAATCCCCCCCCTCTGAATCTGAAGTTTCCCCTCTTAGATATGGAGCCGATGGCCTGGTGAATTCATCAACTCTACTTTATGCGGGAAATGGCCGCATCGTTAAACCCGTATCACATGTGGCGTGGAGTCTGCGTTCAGCTAATGGTTCATAAATAGTAGGGTGATCCCTCAGCTTGCGACAATCTAATAACAGAAATACAGCTTTCGCGGTGTTGGGAGACTGACTTCAAGCCAGTGCTTGAGGGGGGGTGTTCTTTTCAGACTTTCCAGGCAAAGTGATCTTTGAACGAAATTGAGAAATTGTTTGGGAAAGTGATACAATGCATCTTTTGTTTTCTGTTTTCCTGATTAGCATTCAGGATTATGGGATTGTGCCCACAGTAATAAGACATTCAGTTTTGTAAGCCAAAGAATTCGTAAAGTAAGTAAATGGAATATTAAAGTCATTAGACTTGGTGCAACGTAATGTGAGGAGAAGGGGGAGTAGAGACAGACTTGGGGGGGGGTATAGCGTGAGCGAGTGAGGGGAGGCAGTATTGTTTGATGTTGGGATGTGATTTCCATATTGGGTCACCTATTTTGAGAGCGAGAGCAGCCCATGTGAATGTTTCCAGGTTTCTGAGCCTGTTCCGGTTACGGTGGGGGGGGGTTGGGGTGGATGAGTAAGCCGATCACTCGCTGCCTACGCACAGCGCACCCTGCGTACACACTCTTGCATGCTTTCTGCATCTCTTACACACATGTAGACACTTAAAAATACACCACCTCCTTTTTCTTCCCCCTTCGGTACTGACATAGATATCTTTTCATATAAAGATGTTGAAGTAATAATCTTTTTTTTTGCTTAAATGGAAAAAATCAGATTTCTTCAAAGCTGTGTGAACAGTCAGATTTGAGCCTCTTTCATAATGTGACATCCAGTTTGTGACCATGTGACTGTAATGAGTGATCTGTTATAAAAAGACCATTTGAGCATCATCTTTTTTGTTGTCTTTTGAGGAACCCAGCTCAGATTGGAATTTCGGAATTGCAGGTTATTGTGTATGCATCATCCAGTGTTGGTTTGATGCTAAAATGTGCACATGTGGTTTCTGCTACGGTCGTGTTCATGCTAAGCACAGATATGAGCCACATTCAAGCACAAATATGGACTCTCAGAGCTCTCAAAAAACTGACAGGAATTGGCTTAGAAATACGGCTATGTCTTTTAATGTGTCTTTTAATGTAAAGACAGCATTTGATATAATCCCTTTGTAGAGCTCTGTCTGCTTGGACAGGATCCAGCAGTTAATCTCAGAGTACTGTCAGGTATGAATGTCATTTCTTAAATATTTGTGGGGTTTCAGGCTCAGATTTGTCCTGCATTAATTTAGATTTTTGAATTTTTGCGTTTTTTTTTAGGCTATATTCAGGTTTAGTTCAAGCCCATTATAAGGGCCCATAAGTTGAAGTAATGAAGGATGTAAAAAATATCAAATATCAAAATATATCATGTTCAAACCTCGAAACAGCTCATTCCTCCGCCCTCTTTCAAATAAAATAAAAGATAAAAGTAGGGTACAGGTTCTTCAATTATTGTCACATCTGATAAAACTTCACTCTCTTTCCACGCTTAGACAGGAACACTGGAATCCAAAGGCCAGCCTGAGCTCCGCCCCCAGCACGGCGACGACCATGACGACGATGGCAGGCCACATCACGGCACCGCTTCTGTCCCTTCCGGTCACGGCCATGCCCCACAGACTCGCCACCCCTCATCCAGCTCCACCTACCAGTACCCTTACTCCACCCTGTGCAAGCCCTCAGCCAACGTGGACATGGAGGACTGGGCCAGCAAGAACTTCAATATGCACACTCAGGGCCTTTTCCGCCGCCGCGTCTCCATCGCCAACATGCTGTCGTGGAACGGTGGCTCCATCAAGAAGCCCATGCTGATCACCAGTGAGCGTGTCGTCAAGAAGGAGGCCTGCGAGATGTTCAAGCTGGTGCAGGTGTATATGGGCGACCGGCCGGCCCGTCTGGACCGCCGTCATGCGGCCCTGCTGGTGGTCACTAAGTGCTGGGGCACCCAGGGCCTGCGGGACGAGCTGTACGTGCAGCTGGTCAGACAGACCACAGACAACCTCAGCCTGTGCAGCCTGGAGGCAGGCTGGGAGCTGATGGCCATCAGCCTGGCCTTCTTCTCCCCCTCGCCCAAGTTCAGACGCTACTTGGAGGGCTACATCCAGAGACACCTGGAGCCCAGCAATGATAAGAAGAGTGAGTATGCAAAGTGTGAGCGTGTAAGAGTGTGTACGCAGAGTGGATATGCAAAGGGGATGCAAGACACAAATGCTTATGTGCGTGTCTGAGAGAGAGGGAGGAAATGCAACAGCGTTTAAATGGGTAGTAATTGTTGTTGAGGGTGCAGTATTGGTACACAAATCAGGTAGATTTAAATAGTACAAATCAGACACCATAATAATAATTTGAGATATATCTGAATGATACATATTCCATAATTATCTGTCTGATATCTACTCTTAAAAATCAGGCCTTGTAAGTATTCATTATTCTATTTTCCATTAGGCCAATTTAGTACCTGGTACCGGACACTGGGTACCTTTTCTTACCCTGCTCGTGGTTCCAAGTGAGCCGAGTAGGGACTAAAACGTGATGTAAAACCCATGCAGAGCGCTGATTGGCCAGAGAAAATAGTCACTCTACACTATGCAATGCAGACATCCAGCACAAACAAGCCATTTGTAAAATTTCATAAGCTTTTTAGTTGGCTAGCTGTTTTAATGGTTGCCACTGACAACAAAGCCTGTTTTCGTATTAAAGTTGTATAGAATCATTTGGCTGATGCAGGCTTTTTTTCCACAGACTACATTAGCTAGCTTTAGTGTTGTGCTATGTGCTATTGTGTATATACTGTTTTGGTTGCTATGTCGTATTATGAATTGAACAACACTATTTGTTTCCAAATCCTAATCCTTTTAGGATTCCTAAATAAAAAGTGGTTATCTAAAACCTGAGACTACAATAGGAAATACATGTTAGTTATGTGCCTGTAACCAGCAAAATGTGTCTTTTTTAATAGAGCTACCCTAGCTAGCTTCCGAAAGCGATTTTTCTTTACCACAAATTTGTTACTCTCTTAATAGAGTTGCTTTAAACAGAATAACCTGTTTAATTTGGAAACCCGTTCAGATCATGTCATTTAGAATCTGTAAACCAGAAAGAGAATAGAGTCGAGCAGTGTAGTGTAAGCTGTCTGTTAGAAAAGCACCAAAAGGACTTTTGGAGATGTTTTTTAAAATAGTGAAACCAGTGGGAGTCTGTTTGTCTGGTTTTTGAGCGCATGCAGTGCGTAGCTACTGCATCTGAAGTTCTTTGCTTTTTCCGTTTTATTGAACCCATAGTGAATGTTTATGTTTCAGGTAAGCCAGTGTGACTCCGAACACTCACTTCCATTGCAAGTCAATATTAGTGTCGGTGCTAAAATTATGATGGCTCAGTGCCTGTGCAAACAGGATGCATGGCTGGGGACAGGAGGAAAATAAAAAGCAGGGTTACTCCAGGTTATAGTTCCAAGGCTGTGGAACAAAGCATGATGATGTGTTTTTTTTTTTTTCAGATGGAAGGTGAAGCTTGTATTTATTTAATAGAAAAGAGGGTTTTTTTTTCGTTTTATCTCAAAAGGTGTTCTCTCTTTGCTTTATCAGTTTTACAGAGGATTATGGAACAACAGGACATAAAGAACAAGAAGAACTCAAAGTCCAGGAAGAAGAGGAAACAGAACAATGAAGAGGAGGAAGAGCAGGGTACGTTTTACTGCAGCATGGCACACACGCACACACACATACACTAGAAGATACACTACAGGTCCAAATGTTTGTGGACACCCCTTCTAATGACGCATTCAGCTACTTTAAGATGCACCCATTGCTGACACAGATGTGCAAATACACAGCTTGTCTACTCTCTGGAGCAGATAAGCATGAACCTGTTGGCAGCATGCCTAATGCCAGGTGTAGGCTAGAGGGGTATAAAGCACCCCACATTGATTACCACCACCCCACATTGAGCTGCGGAGCAGTGGAACTGTGTTCTCTGGAATGATGGGGCTCCATCCAGTACTTTTGGGATGAATTGGGGATTGGGAATGAGGAGTGGTGGTGATCATCCAACATATGGACCTCACCAACACCCTTGTTGCTGAATGCATTTAAATCCTCACAGCAATGGTACTGCTCCGTTTTGTCTGTATCCGTAAGCTTTCGGAGAACGTGACAGAGAGAGAGAGAGACAGAGAAAACTAGCTGAAAGATTTTCCTCACTGTCTGCTGTTTGTCTGTCATTCTGTCTGTCTGCCTTTCAAACACACACACAAATGAGATTAGAGCTCACAGCAGCATGATGTTCTTCAAGTCCCACGCTTTATATTGTACACTGCACAACTGCAGAGAGAGAGAGAGAGAGAGAATGAAAGAGAGAGAGTGTAAGATAGCCAGAAGGACTAAGAAAGGATTCCTTAAGAGGGACATATCCGGTAGGAAGTGTGCTTAGAAGTATAGAATAGAAAGACCAACAAAAACAAAGTATAGGCCATTTTTATCAGGCTACGCCCCCAGTGCCTCCACCCGGTTTATCCCTCGTCCTCTTTCCCTCCTCTCTGTGCCTTTTCTGGTCTCTCCTTTTCTCAGTTTTCCTCATTCCTTCACACTGCTCAGAGCAAAGACTTTATACTGGCACTTTTCAAAGATTATTCAGACCATTACTTATTAAGTTTTGTCAACATGGCATAATAATGACCCTGTGTGAGAAAAAACAGTAAACGTTAAAGTCAACTACATTCTAATAAAAGAAGCGATGCTGTAGAAGACAATAAGGATGTCCCCATCCGATCCAGTGTATTGAGATCCAGACATATTTTAGTGGAACAGGTATCTGCCATTTTTAACCATTGTAGGATATTAAACACACTATAAAATGTAATTTTAAGAAAAGTCGAAGGAAATCTCATTTAATCATATAAAACATGTTGCTTAAAATAGCACAAAAACGCACACACTGTGATAGTGCCCTCATATATGACCTCAGAAGCCGCTGGAGTTGCTCAGATGGCTTAGTGTTTTCCTCAATAGGACAGTTTATGAAAACACAGCAGGGAAATTACTAACAGAATAATGTTTTCCTACATTTAAATAATCAACATGGGCAAGATTACGTTGATTAGAAGTTCTGAATGTCAGCTTTAGTTCATTTTCAATGAATTGCCCAGCCCCACTGTGTGATGTGATGTTTTCTCTCGCGGAGTAGTGGAGTGAGTAGTTTGAGGAGGACAGCCTACTTTTAAAACAGCTCATTTTAAAGCTTTATATATATATACTTTTTTATTATTATTATTGGCTGTGTGTGGACTAATATTCTAGATTTCAAGAACAGTATCACACAAAAAAAAAAAAAATAGTGGTATCGAGCCATTTTTTGTTCTATTTCAATTAACTCAGAGCCAAGAAACACTTTTGAACCCCTGTAAACCTTGAAGACATAGATGTTCAGAAGACGGCCAAGGATCGTTGGTGGTCAGATGTGTCCTCCCAGGTTGCCGATGTCTGCGGGATGTTTTGTTTTGATTTTGTGCAAATGACGGACGCCTTCAAAGCTGCACTCTGTGGTTACTCACCACTTTCAGACATGGCCTGAGGCTCCTCTGGGTGTAATCGGCTGAGTCAAGATGTATGCTTGCATGTGTCTCAGTCATCCCGGCCCTGTTTATACAACTTGCTCTTTCGCATTGTGTTTAGTGGTGTGCTTGCGGTTTCACTGATGTCACCACCTGCTGTGACCAATGGCAAAGCTGCATCCAGCTGCATCCTAGGATCCTTTGGGGTTCTCCCAGACCACATCACACACGCACAGTCACACATCTAAACAAGTCATCAGAAAACCTCAGGGAGCAAGACTCTTTTGTAGCAATGAGATACAGGACTGGAGCGAGTCTGAAGTTCTATACCATCAAGACACAAAGCCTAGGAAAAGGCTGTGTGCGTTGCCATGGTAATGGAAACTACATTTTATTGGCCAAAAAAACACGCGCAAGAGAGGTCTGATGAGTGCATTTTGGGGATTTTTGAGGATCATATTTCTGCTTTGTGTTTACCATTGAAACTTTGCTGAATGCTTCAACTAACACCCTAAAATTCAATATATCAAGATGTGTCCCCAGAGGCTTTAAGGACATGGGACGTTCTCTGGCAACATGGATGCAATTGTTTGGCCTTGGCCCTATGTCTTTTTACTTAGTTTGGTTTGTTCCTTGTTCAAACACACCTATACAAGCTGGTAAGTACAGTCGATACTTGGGCGCTGGTGTGCTCGAACAGGGAGCTCATGCACAGGACATAGGCCCTCCGGGACCACTTTAGATCCCAGTTCCCAGGGCTACTTGCAGTTCCTTCTTGGCACAAGCTGATTTCCTGGGGCGTTCTCTTGGCTCCACCAATCTGACACGACCTGGTCAGTTAGCCAGGCGGGTGCTGATGGCATGGGCAACAAGAAGACTGTGGGATGAATAACGTCAGGCCTCACCAGCTGTCTGCCGACGCTGCAGCCCCTTAGAGATGGCATTGTGCAAGAGGAGCAGATTTCAGGGGCCCCAGTTTCACTTCTGTTTGAAACGGGCACAAGTGCATTGATCAGAGTTTATTGTACAGTGCATATGCTGGGCCCCACTCACTCTCCATCTGAGCCAACCTGGAGCGCGAGAGGCGTGGCCTGGCAGCCGGCGGGGAGGACTAGGCCGGAGGGATGTTGTGGGAAAGAAAACAGGCTTGCGTTAAAATGTTGAGCACTCCACTGGAAACGTTGGAAAGATGGTTCCAAGTCTATAGGATTAAAGAGAGGCCTTTACAGCAACAGCTATTGGTATGCAAAACAGGCCTTTCCTATCTTTCATTTCTTTCTGCTCTCTCTCTCTCTCTCCACCCCTCTCCTCAATCCCTCCCACTCCGTCTGGCCTGGAGTGCCGGTGTCAGTCGGCTGTACTTTGTTTTCAAGAGGCTGTTAATACAAGCGGTGGGAGGACAGAGAGATGTGAAACAAGAAAACGAGTAGGAGAAGAGAGGGTGGGAGGGAAGGATGTAAGTAGATAGGAAAAGATGAATAGACGTTAGGGTGGGGTTGACGAATAGGTTGACGGAAAAAAAAAAAAAGAAGATAGTTGAGTCTGAAACAATAAAAACAAATGAAAACAAACGTTTTAAAGAGGAGAGGGAGCTGATAAAGAAAAAAACAAAAGGAAAGGAAATCTGAACAGGGAGCACTGAAGGTGGAATGAGCGGGGGAAAGTGGGCGGGAATAGTGACAAAGTGTGCGAGAGAGAGGGATCAAAGAGAACCAGGCTCTTGTGAAATATCTGACCCGTATGTTGACCGTATTTTCACAGCCTGATAAACCAGAGAGTCATCCATGTAAAACACCAGCTGTAAGATCTGCCGTCTTCTTTTTTCTTCTCTCTACTTTAGTCTTCTCTTCATTGGCCGAGGGCAACTAGAGAGCCCCGTCAGTTCGAAACCGGCTTTCAACTCTCAGATTACAAACTTCCTTTGCAGGCCACGACAGATCTTGGGTGGCTTTGACTCATCCGGTGTCTGCTGCAGGTGTGTGTATGCGTGTGCATGAATGTATGCACAAAAGGCTGGCCATTTGCCTGGTTAAGTGAGCAGGGAGGGGCATTGGTCTGAGATATGATATGCTGCTGGTGCTTGGACCCCTTAATTGCCCTTTGGAGCACACTTCCAATATAACTCGCTTTCTGTCCGTTCTATTTAGACGACAGGTGGTTCTGAAGGAGTCTCTTCCTTCTCTTCCTCTGTGGTCACTCCTCCTTACTCATCCCATCTTGTCTGTTATTAACTCGCCCTCGCTCTGGTCATTTATGCAGCTGGTGTGCTGTCTGGTGTTGCTTGGTTTATGAGAAGCCACAACGCTAACAGTGTATTGCTTTAACAGTGCATTGTTTGTTTTCAGACTGTGGTTGTTCAGCTTGAGGCAGCACACAACTCCCAGCAGTTTTCCCATCACTTTCCCCCATTGCTTTTCCAAAGTACAGCACCTCTTTGAAGAGCTGCTTTTTCTCTTTTTCCACTGACTTGCAGTTCTTCTTCTTGCTTCTTGTTCTACTAAAATCTTTGTGCTAAACGCTCTTAAAACACAGTATATCTCACTGTATGAACAAAACCTTGTATCTTTGAAATAAACTTTAATCAGGGATATAAATAGGGTCTGTCGTTATCCACTTTTTTTTGTGCTGCCCTCAATCAGGAGAGAGAAGCCGGTTAGCATTAGCTCAGTTAGCTCAGTTATTTAGGCACATTAAGTAGACCACTGCAGTTTAGTGGTTCATCCAAGTTTGCTTTAATAGAACTCAGCACGTCGCTATACACACAACTACAGTGGGCTTCCACAGCTCCCCCATACCATTTTTGTGCCATTTTGTGGAATTAATCTTTTTACATGGACTTCAATTACAATTTGAGAACGCACACCAAATCTCATAAAAAAATGGCAAGTCAAAATCTGGAACAAACATTAAATAGTTAGAGGTAAAGACCCACTTTTCTCAAGAGCATAATCATTATAGTCAGACGACTGGGTTTAGACCTCGCTAAAACAGACAAGGCTTGTGAGGGCTACGGCAGGAACAAACCACAAGCCAGCTACTGCGTGCACCTAAGGCTCATTGATGTGTAAGGGCCACAAAGGCTAACCCCATCTGGTCTGAATCAACAGAAGGGCTTCTGTGCCACAAGTCACAGAAACATGTGCACCGGTAACCTGTGGGATGTGCTTGAGTAACAAGATCAATCTGAGGTAGCTCTACCTCAGCTCAGACTTGAAGGATCTGCTGCTAACGTCTTGGTGCCAGATACCACAGGACACCTTCAGAGGTCTTGTAGAGTGGGATATTTTGGCAGCAAGCATCTACTTCCCCCTCTCCCTCTCTCAATCAGGGAGGAGCAATACGTTCTCTGCTAGCGATGCCGAATGTCAGGCCTGGGGTCAGTCCAGTAAAGCTGTTATCACCTGCAAGCAGTAAATCACCACCTCACACTCACTGACCTCAGATCAGTAGACTGGCCAAGAATGACTCACCTTCCCACAACACAGGACAGAAGAGGAGGAATTACAGCATGTCCTCCTGGCCTGTGCTGTCTGTTTTGCATCAAAAACAGGCCCAATGTTCAGCCGTGGTTCTTTACAGGAGTTTCAGTAGCCTGCAAGGCGGTGGGGGTAGTATTTGGCCCTGCACAGAGTAAGAGAACCGGGAAGACACGCAGAGATCTGTGGTTCACACTGTTTAAGACACTGTTTTTAGAACTATGGACCATTGAGTTATAGTCTTTTATCCGTCACCAGTGTTTTACATTTCATTCCAGTGTGAGGCGAGCGTCACGGTTGCTAAAGGTTGCTCCACTTTCGAGAAATGTTATCATACTGTAGTAATGGAAGAGGAATTTTCTGAAAGTTGAGAAAGGATCCAGGTCTAAGGGGGGGATGGGGGGGCTGTTTGATCTTGTGTTGGTAACAAAATCTGGCATATGGAGTTTCAACTGTGCTGTGTATTTTTCTTAGCTTCAACCAAAGTGTAGTAAAACATCCTGAGGAAAAAAATGCTTATGCTCATGATAATCTAAACTACACACACACATATAATATGCACACGCACACATAAGCTCAGCTTCAGCCCCGGCAAATATGGGAACTACAAATATGGGAACTACAATATAACAACTACAAATATGGGGATAAGTGATAAATGATTATTACAATAGTGTGACCTTGATTGCACTCCCTTTTGCTTGCTTTGACAATGTAAACAATCAAATTACAATTCTAATCAACCTCTCCTGTAAGCTAATAGCAAAAAATACACTATAAAAGTCCCATTCCCTTTACTGTCCAAAGTGCAAAATAGCAATAGCCTCCAAAAATAGAATACTAATAACTACCTACGTCATATTTACATTTTACATTTTACATTTACATTTAAGGAATTTAGCAGATGCTCTTATCCAGAGCGACTTACAAAGTGCTTTGCTATTTACCCAAGAAAAGCCTTAGCTAGTTAGAATAGACTAAAAAATCAAAGATATCTCTTATTCGCTATTCGTCCAAGTACTCTCTGAAGAGGTGGGTCTTCAGTCTGCGTTTGAAGACAGCGAGCGACTCGGCCGTTCGGACAACCAAGGGAAGCTCGTTCCACCACTTTGGTGCTAGGACAGAAAAAAGCCTGGACGCTTGGATTTTTGAGGGACGGCGGGTCGAGCCGAGCCGTACTTGAAGCTCGACGTGCTCTAGGTGTGGATTGGCTTTTGACCATTGCCGTCAAGTACGGAGGGGCTGGTCCATTCTTGACTTTGTAGGCCAGCGTCAGGGTTTTGAATCTGATGCGGGCAGCTACAGGAAGCCATATTTGCAAGCAGTAGAGCTATTTTTGTTTAAGGCCTATCCACAAATAGGTTCACAATGTAGTGTAGGTCAGGTGAGTGAGGGAGCTATTCCAAAAGCTTGAGTTTGTGACTCTTCAAGTAGTCCATGGTGGATTAAGAGGCACGTTTTAAATCAGTATCCTGTTGTATCCTGACAAGCCTCTTTTCAGCTTTGTCCCAAGCAGTTTGACTTTTGCATCCAGGATTTGCTTGTATTTTGTGGAATCCATTCTTGCCTCCAGTCTTGCACTACTGCTAATGTTACTGGTGGCAACACAACCCCAAAACATGATACATCCACCCTCATGCTTCACAGTTGACTTTGATCAGTCCACAGCACTTGTTTCTGAAACTTACATGGCTTCTTATGTCTGTTCTATGAATGTCATGTTTGTTCAGGCAATGGCATACACCAGAATAGTGCACCACCCTCTTGATCTTAATGCAGGTTCTTGGCAGGCAAATAGGGGATTTGCCTGTCTTACCAGCATACAAGCAGCTCTCTCCAGTAGTCATATTGGGCTTCCAGATCTCGTCTTGACTGCCACAGTTCCCCAGAAATGCCATTTCTTAAAAGTAAAAATTGCAAGCTGAAAATGCTTGGCTGTCTTCTTGTAGCCCATTCCTCCCTTCTGAGCAACGATTACTAATTTGACTTGATGCATTCCATCATCCCATCCAGGCCTAAACGATATGTACTGTATCACAGTACTGAAAAACTACAAAAGATTAAACTTGCAGACCTAATTTAAAGGAACAAATGTCAAACCCCCATTCTCTGGGTTATTTTTTTTTCTAAACAAATCCACACACAGAATTTAGGTCTCTGGATTGTGCTAGAAGTCACAAGACCACAGGATTTTGTTCTGTTCTCACAGCAAAGCTCTGACTCTGTGCGAATTAATCAGTTGATCATTTACACTGTCGGTTATTTCTGTCCTTCACAGGTCTGCCAATCAGCACTTATGCCAAGTACTGCTACCGCAAGCTGCAGAAAGTTGCCGTGACCGGGGGCAAGAAGGTAAGAGTGGCCCTAGGTACTGATCACAGGCTCGTTTATCCTTTCCCTTTGGCCGTAATTCTTTAGCCTGATTATCCTGATTCCAGACCAGTAATTGCGGCCAGCAGGCACTCGGGACGGTTGATTAAAGTCATCTGCGCTCTCCAGGTAAACAGAAGCGCAAACAGGGTATCTGAAAGGTCAATGATTTAAACTGCTTTTGCGGAGAGAAGCATGTGGGGATGGCCGCTCTGCATGTTTCAGGTGCCGAAACAAAACAGGCTGTAATGTGTTCAGACTGGCCTTTGACTGCTGAAGTGTAACACACAGTGTAGCAGTGTGCAAGTGCCTACATGTGTTAGCAATCAGAGCACTAAGCCCTTAGGAAAGCTCCATGAGAACCACTCAGACTTTGGGGTGGGGGGGCTATAATAAGCCCCCAGGCACCCCCTCCCCCAAGCACACACAAACACCACAGTAAAACTTACATTAGCTCTACCCCCTCCCTTTCTCTCCTTTCTCCAGTCCTTACCCTGTAATCAGCTGTCCCACCCATGTCTCCACAGTTTTTACTGAGGTGCTATTTTTAAGGCCACACCACGCAGTGGTACTTTGTACTGTATAGTGGCATGAAGGCATACTGTGCTAAAATTGCTGTTGCAAATTGCTGGTCAGAGTAAAAGATGGGGTATTATAGTACAGTGTGGAGGAAGTAAGCGTTACTTCTATAATTGATTCTCATATTGACTATTTCAGTACGGTTCCAGCACTAATATATTTTATACATGCATATTTACATACATCCCCAACATTTTACAGAAGGGAAAAACCATATTTACCTTCAGTGGAAAGCGGATTTTATTCCAAGACATTCTGGAGCATTTCTCTTGGCCCATGCATCATGTAATTTTGATACAATGCAAAGAACGACTGCCAGATTTAAATCATGTCAGGATGTACTAATCCCTTTCTTCTACTCTCTCCCTCCACAGGGGCTCAGAAAGCCCACTCTCGATGAGATTGATCATGGGCGCAACGCCATTGTGACACCGTCTCTGTTCGGCAGCGCCCTGGAGGAAATCATGGAACGGCAGAGCGAGCTCTTCCCTCAAAGGAGGCTGCCCTGGGTGCAGGTGCAACTCTCTCAGTGCGTGTTAACCCTTGGTGGAGCTCAGACAGAGGGCATCTTCAGGTGAGACACAAAGAGAAAGAGCGCTTACAGTGAATTCATTAATGCCAGGGGTACAGGAGTGAATGTTCATTAAAGGGTGTTGCTGTTTTTAAATAGTATTCAGTCCAGGAGCATATTTATATAAAAACATGCACACTGTCACCAAATATCAGTCATCTGTGCCAGTCATGTATGTGCACTGACCAAATAACATGTGACCATTATGTATTGGTTATAACTAAACACCAGTAATATAATATAATTATGTATTAGCTATACAAAACATCTACAACCATGTATCAGCTATAACCAGATATTTTCAACCACCATGTATCAGCTATAACCAGTCATCTTCAACCACCATGTATCAGCTATAACCAGTCGTCTTCAACCACCATGTATCAGCTATAACCAGTCGTCTTCAACCACCATGTATCAGCTATAACCAGTCGTCTTCAACCACCATGTATCAGCTATAACAATGTATCAGCTATAACCAGTCGTCTTCAACCACCATGTATCAGCTATAACCAGTCGTCTTCAACCACCATGTATCAGCTATAACCAGTCGTCTTCAACCACCATGTATCAGCTATAAACAGACATCTTCAATGATCATAAATTGCCTATTTACTAGACTTTCTTCGAACTCCTTCTTAGCTATGACCAGGCACCTACAGCCATCATATATTAGCTACAACCACACATCTTCAACCATCATATATTAGCTATTACCAGGCATCTACAACCATCATATATTAGCTATGACCAGTCATTTTTAACCATCATATATTAGCTATTACCAGGCATGTACATCATATATTAGCTATAACCACACATCTTCAACCATCATATATTAGCTATTACCAGGCATGTACATCATATATTAGCTATAACCACGCATCTATAACCATCATATATTAGCTATTACCAGGCATCTATAACCATCATATATTAGCTATTACCAGGCATCTACAACCATCATATATTAGCTATTACCAGGCATCTACAACCATCACATATTAGCTATTACCAGGCATCTGCAACCATCATATATTAGCTATGACCAGTCATTTTTAACCAACATATATTAGCTATAACCACGCATCTATAACCATCATATATTAGCTATTACCAGGCATCTATAACCATCATATATTAGCTATTACCAGGCATCTACAACCATCACATATTAGCTATTACCAGGCATCTACAACCATCACATATTAGCTATTACCAGGCATCTACAACCATCATATATTAGCTATGACCAGTCATTTTTAACCATCATATATTAGCTATAACCACACATCTTCAACCATCATATATTAGCTATTACCAGGCATGTACATCATATATTAGCTATAACCACGCATCTATAACCATCATATATTAGCTATGACCAGTCATCTTTAACCATTATATATTAGCTATAACCACACATCTTCAACCATCATATATTAGCTATTACCAGGCATCTATAACCATCATATATTAGCTATTACCAGGCATCTACAACCATCATATATTAGCTATTACCAGGCATGTACATCATATATTAGCTATAACCACGCATCTATAACCATCATATATTAGCTATGACCAGTCATCTTTAACCATTATATATTAGCTATAACCACGCATCTATAACCATCATATATTAGCTATTACCAGGCATCTACAACCATCATATATTAGCTATTACCAGGCATCTGCAACCATCATATATTAGCTATGACCCGTCATTTTTAACCATCATATATTAGTTATGACCAGACCATCTTCAAATGTCATGTATTGACTGTGCACAATCTACAACCCTGTATTAACTTTAACTAGACATCCTTGACCATCATTTATTATCTATGACAAGACACCTACAACCATTGTATATTACCTACAGTATCAAGAGATCTATGACCATCATGTTTTATCTATGAACAGACCTGTTGATACCCTCTGGTCAGTTAGCACATACACTGAAATGAGGCCAGACTGGAGCTTTGCCTTCCTTCTAGCCGTGAAGCATATTTTAAAAACAGGTTGTGTGTCTGGCACTGGGAGAGCTGCCATTTCACTAGTTCATTTCTCCTCTGCATGTCTGGCCAAGTTAATTATAACACCCAAATAGACGTGTGTCTGTGATACCCGGTTCAAAGACTGATGGTTCAATCCTGTTTTCTGCTCCCCTCCTCCCTCTCCCCCTCCTCCTCCAAAACAATACTATGCAAACCAGCTCATCCTTGCCCGTGTCATCTTCTCAGACGCTGTTTCCTCATCGGCCCCATGACTGGGTGGTCCCTACAGGAGCTATTTGTCCAAACAGATCCCCGTCTGTTTGACACTTGGCAAAAGGAGTCCTAAAAGAGAGCGCATTAATCGTTTAAACAGGACAGCGCCTTCATTTGTTAGGCTGCCTGATGCGTTTTCAAAAAGCGAGTGTCGGTTTCGCCTCGATGCGCTCAAGAGCCAAACAAGCCCAAATTACAGCGCTGACTTTCCTCTGGTGTGGGATGTGCAAGGTCAGGAACAAATTCGTTGGACTTTGAGGAGTTGGGAGAGCTGATCTAGGATCAGTTTTTGCTTGTGCATCTAAATGAATGTCTTAGTAAATGTGTCCACTGGCTGAGTGGATGCATTTCTGGTCTGTGTGCATGTGTGTACAGACAGAAAACAGGCAAACACATTCCTTCCAGCTCTTACTGTCCCTTTCCTAATTATGTCTTTTTATGACGCCTGTGTGCGATGTGAGTTTTGTCAGAAAATCTGCCCCAACCGAGCAAATCTTTTGTTTTTAATATCACCCCATATTAAAGGGTGATTTCTGTGAAATATGATATTTGTTACAGGGCCCTTGTGCTCTATATTCCCAGTGTCATCCTCATCTTCCTTCCTCATCTACTCAGTCAGTCCTTGTGTGTAATGCAGTACACACACACACACACACTGGACCATCTGCTTTCATTAAATCTGATAAAGCAACTTGACTAAGATGCCAGAAAAACGTGTTCATAATAAGGCATGCATTTGTTTATCCGCCATGTCAGTGTCATTCTCATTCAAAAACAACGTATTGCATAAACTAGTGCCACCTTGTGGCCAATTCCTTTTTAGAAGACATATTCAAGTGTCAGCCACTGTCTTAGAAAGTGGAATAAATACCATCCCTAGAACCACAAATTGTTTAGCCAGCTAACTTCAAGCTCACTTTGACCTAAACCCCTGTATTTTCTGTCCCACAATAGTGGACCACTGTTTATTGTGATACATTCTCATGGCAACACGCCAGCTTGGCCTGCACACCTATCCTATTGCGTTCTGGACTGAAGATCTTTAACAGCTCTTGAGTTAATCAGGGCCGGGTTTCTGATGAAGGTGAATCCCTGCAGTCCTTTTCTTTTTAGATAAATTTAGAGATGTTCAAAGAGTCTGTGGCATTAATTATGTGTCCAGTTTCCAGTCCTGGATTCTGTCCCGAGTTTTGGGTGATCGGACCACGTTCGGATTTCACTTGTCCGCCACTTGTCCACTCCACCAAACTGTTCACAGTCTCCTGAAGCAGGACAATTTTGATAAAAAAAAAAAAGACGGAAATGGAAATGATGTACGTGTTGGTGTGCTTTTTATGCAGGAAAGTAAAATGGGGTCTCATCTGGTCACACATGGGATGCATTATTGACGCATGTCTAAACAGGACGTGAAATTATATCACATATTGGAACACTTGGTGTTTTCACGTTATAAACAAAATGATACAAAGAACAGTGTCAGAGTATTTATATGATGTCATTTCTGTACTGCAGAGTGCCAGGAGACATTGATGAGGTAAACGCCCTCAAACTACAGGTGGACCAGTGGAAGATTCCAGAAAACCTCTCTGACCCCAATGTCCCAGGTAGGAGCAACATCATCAGTGACTGGAGTGAAAAACAGTCCTGTCATGTTTTTGTTTATAGTTTTATCCAGTTCTGGAGTGATGGACAAGCCTCTAATCAGAACTGGTTTTGCCCCCTCTCTCTCTCTCTCTCTCTCAGCATCGCTGTTGAAGCTATGGTACAGGGAGCTGGAGGAGCCAGTGATTCCACAGAGTTTTTACACACAGTGTATCAGTCACTATGAAGATCCCGAGGCAGCCATCAACGTCGTGCAGTCATTACCAGAGCTCAACAGACTGGTGCTTTGCTACTTCATCCACTTCTTACAGGTAACACACACACACACACACACACACACACACACACACACACATCAACCATAACATTAGCACCACTCACAGGTGAAATAAAAAACACTGATTTTCTTCATCTACAGTAGCATCTGCCAAGGGCTGGGATATTGAGGCAGCAAGTGAACAGTCCGTTCTTAAAGGTGTTGTGTTAAAAGCAGGACAGTGGGCAAGCATAAGGATCTGAGACACTTTGACAAAAAACAGATTATGATGGCTAGACGCCAGGGGCAGAGCATCTCCAAAACATCAGGCTGGTCTTGTGGGGTTATTCTGGTATGCAGTAGTTAGTACCTACAGAAAGTGCTCCAAGGCTCATTGATGCGATCCATGGAAGCCTCACCTCTTAGCTTGCAGGACTTAAAGGATCTGCTGCTTACGTCTTGTAGCCAGATACCACAGGACGCCTTCAGAGGTCTTATGTAACCCATGCCTCTGAGGTCAGATTTGCAATGGCATAAGGAGGAATTTCTCAACAGTAGGCAGGTGATGCTACAGTTATGGGTAGACAGTGTAGAAGTGAATGTATAAAAGGACAGTTTCCAGTGGTTTGTACGTATGGCCTCAGGACCAACAGGACTTTTGCCTACTTCAACTTGTCAAAACCTTGACACACAAAGACGGATGGCAAATTAAAGAACTGAATAAGCGAGTGGAGAAGCATAACGAGTGCAGACACAGTTAAGCTAGTAAAAAAAGCATTAAAATGCTGAGCAGGTTCAGCTGACTTCAGTTTTAAAGCATGGCAGGAGGAAAACATCCAGGTGACTCCAAAAGAGTCAGCTTTTGGCTAACATTAGCTGCATGGCTAATTGCTATTTGCATCTAAAACTTTCTTTTAGTTCATTATGACTGATTACCAACTAAAGAGGGTAATGCAGAAGACCCTCTGTGCTGGGACACTCCACAGATCCTCGCGGTCACCTGATCTTTACACAGTTAAACACAACTAGGAGAGATTTGATACTGAGATGTTACTGCTCTCCACCACCATCATCAAAACCATCCAACCAGTACAGTTTCAGAAACAGTGTCTCTATGCCAAGCCACTTTAAAGAAGTAGTTCTGGAGGCTTATTGTGGCTCACAGCCTAGAAATCTATCGAACTAGTAAGAATGGCCCCTTTTTGGTCTCTAAATCTGTCCCCTCCAATGCACTGCACACTATTTACGCAGTGTGTTCTCCGCTAGAGCTTGTTAGACTGGCTTTCTGCAATTTCACAGATTAAATACAGGTACACACCCTCTCACATACATACACACACACACACACACACACACACACAGGAGATTACACAATATCAGTTTGTTTGTACCAGACTTGAGCTTTAAAACTGATGCATTTAATCAAGTAAGCAAGCCATCTGATAGCGCAGTGCCCAAACACTCTGCCATCCTCCAAAAATAAAATTTTTACAATAGTTAGATCTAAAAACATCTGACCATCCTGAGCAATGTCACTTTGCCATCAGCAGCTGCAGTCTGAGAGAGCAAAACTGGCCGTGCAACATTGCATCACTCTACATGCAATGTTGGCGTCTGTTGATGGTGCAGTGTAGCTGGAGTCCCGGTGCTTTCCTCTGAGCATGTCGGCTGCCTGGCAATGTTGCCTCTGTGGCTGGCTTCATATGTATCGAAGTCCTTACCCACCTAGTGTTGCTAGGTAGATAGTTTCTTTTAAATTTTTTTCTAAATTCTGAACATGTTCCCTTTATCTCACATAATCCCTTCTTCTCCGTCAGGTCTTTGCCCAGCCGGTGAATGTGAGCAAGACCAAGATGGATGTGAATAATCTGGCCATGGTGATGGCTCCCAACTGCCTGCGCTGCCAGTCTGATGACCCTCGTATCATCTTCGAGAACACACGAAAGGAGATGTCCTTCCTCCGCATGCTCATTGTGCACCTGGACACCAGCTTCGTCAAGGGCCTCATCTGACCTCTCAAAACTTGGGATGTAGAACTAATGGCACTGGTGACAAGAAGAATGAATTTCTTTGCGGTGGACGCAAGCTTTCAACCCCATGCGGATTTTGTCTCGTTTGGTTATCTGACTTCCTAGCTTTATAAACCGAAGCTTCCGAATCTGAATCACCAGCAAACAAAGCCTCAAGCTAATGACTCAGCGACTCACTGAATACCAGCTTCCGCAGGAGGCTTCTCCTGACTTGTTTGATTTGACTTCATTTTAAGTGAATCCTCAGCCAGGAAAGGGGCTCATTGAGGAGTCTCCACAGCACTGTACAGACTGGAAAACTTCGGGAATGGCTCGTTCTCACAGCAGAGGTCTTGCAGATGATGCGGGCGTATGATTTGCCGCATTCACAGCAGCCAGACTGCTGAGCACAAGAAACCAAATGTGCAGGGATATGAATGACACAGCAGCATTTGAAACAGCAGCATGTTCTTTGCTTCTTCGGATTATCACTACTAATTTTTGTCTTTTTGAAAAGCAGGGTTTTGGATACCCTTTGTGGACAATCGTGATCTTTTTTTCCTCTTACTCTAACAGATTATGCAAGCGATGACCCTCAGATCCTCAGTGTATTTCTCTAATTTAATAGGGTATGACTGTGTTAGGTATTTAACAGATGGGTATCTGTATGCTGTCGAGCTTACAGGGGGAGAATGCAATGCTCTAGCTTTGTCTTTAAGGCAGGAGAGAAGCTTAGTGGAGTAACAGTTGATGGCCTGCAAAAGGTCCATGACTTTATCAACTTGTATCAGGGCCCACTGCAAGGTCATCTCACTCAAATCTGGAGCACAGGGCCTGGACGGTGCTTTTAAACAAACCAACCTCCTTTTGACTCCCCTCTCCGTTTGAGTGGGGAGCAATTAGATCTTTAAAGGAGCATAACCTGCTTGCTATTTTTAGCCATTAGCAGGACAGCGGAAAGGCATGCAGTCAACAAGGACTCATCACTCGAACTGTTCACTACAGCGGGGGAATTGAGTACGTTCAGTAGTCAGCATCCCTGGCTCTGTAACAACCATTAACAAACATGACCTAAAGTATCGTTTGGGGAGTGTAGCTTTTTTTACGCCACTATTTCCCTAAAGCCGTAAACAGAAGTTGGGGATGATTTCATATTTCAGAGTGTGTGGTTAAGGGGACAAGCAGTAGTATATTTAGCTCTGCGGTCAGAGTTTGGAGGTTTAGCACCCAGCATGGGACTGGAATGCCTGTCGGTTTTGGCAAGAGACCATGCTGGAGCGTATACCCCCCCCCCATGACTCCTATTTTTTAGGCTGTAGGGCCCCAAATGAGAGGGTTCCGCCAGCCAAAAAAAAAGGGCCAACAAGATTAGCTGCTTGTTAAAGCCCCTTTCCAGCATTTCCACAGCCATTCGTCTGGGTCCTGCCAGTCCAGGCAGCCTGATCCTGCACTTTACTTCAGTCCCAGTTGTCTTCCTAATGACTGAGAAGTAGGAGAACAGGCTCTGTTGCATTGTGCCTGCTGTAAAAAAAATAAAAATAAAAAAATAAAAGAGTGTGTCCTAAAGAATATGCTGACTTAGCAGACACACTTCAGGGCATTGCTCCCGTACGTTCCACATTGCCTATTGAAGCAAAATGAACAGCCTGATTAGAAGATGCAATGCAAAAGATGCAAGATGCTTGGATTAATACCACACTATTACCAATAGAATCAATCGAGTACATTAAGAAACATAAAAACTGACTTAACTGATCAACTACAAACCATGCAGAGCCTTTTAAATATTCCAGACTACTTTACTGGAAAACAGAAAAAGCCTTTAAACTTACGACTTAATCAAAATCTGAAAACAGAATGGCAAAAAAAAAAATATTTCTAAATGTCTATGCATTTAAATGGGTGTAAAATACAAAACAAAAGGTATTTTCATAATGAAATTTATCACTTGATCACTGCTAATACATTTAGGAGGTAATTTTTTCATCCAGTAAGGTTTATTCAATGATTTGCAACAGCTTTTGTGGATGGACTGGTCTTGTAGCTCCAACTAACATGATTGTTTACCTGCAGTCTGTTTGCTTAGAAGTCAGGTTTTAGGTCCATCAGGAAAGGTTTCATCCGTACAGCAGGTCCATCCCACTGGAGTGGTCCTGTTTAGCTGTATATAAATATAAATATGATCATATGTGATTGTCAGCGTGCTCTCCATGTTTAGCTATGAACTCAGTTTACCAGATCTGTCACTTTTGTTACAACACAAAAAAGCCACTTCATCCATTTTTGCATTGTTTTAAATAGGATCCTCCTGGTGACTAAAAATGAATCCAACTGTGTGCGCTGTTGATGCACCCCATCCTGTATTGCACTTACCCTTTTCCCCTCCCTGTCTGTGGGTGTCCTTCCAGGGACCGTACACTCTGACTGTAAATGCTCCTCTACGTTTTTTTCTTCCTTTTCCTTTTGGCACAGCATCAAAGGTGCCTGCGCCCTGAGAGTGCAGGATCTCTGAACAGCAGCTAAAGCTGACTATGAACACATGGATGATGTGCATTTAGATTTTCTTCATTTCGTAAAGAAAGAATAAAGTTTGTAAATTTGCCAAATTGTACACACTGTGTCCTGAGTGTCCTTAAAAGCCGTCCAGTGACTGTACAGGGTTGCATATAAAGGATTATCAGAAAAAAAACCTTACCCGTAACACCCGTAACTGATAACGAGATGTCGACTGTGCGGATGCGAATTCCAAACTATCACAACATTGTATAGAACAGTATAGCCAAGGATTTGTCCGTATTCAGTCGTTGAGAATCAGGGCTGTTGAACTTTGACGCAAACTTTGGGTGTGCAACATGTGATGCGTGAGCATCCACTGCCAGAGCCTTTCATCACAGTACCTGGCCATTTTATCACTGATGAGTGGCAGCTAGCGTCGCATGTGCCCCAAAGAAGAGCAGTGAATGAGAGCCACGCGGGTGCAGATATGGCTGAGCTGTTAAAGAGTGTAGCAGAGGAAAAGCAGATCCTACCTGGCTGCTGCTGCTGCCCCTGTTGAACTGGGTCATTTCCTACAAATAAAATGCTAGGCCCGCACGCTAAACCTGGCCTCTGAGAGCTTAAGACTCGAGCCTGGAGATTCACACCCCATACTCTAATGTATGTAAAAACGTAAAATTAGCCTGAGGCTAATTTTTATCAGTCCTGTGACTGATAAAGTAAACACTGAGTGAACATCTATGGCCCATTGTTGCTCTTCTCAATAAATACTAACTTCTATAGCTTTAGGAACGGAGAGGAAAAGCCACATAGTACTGGAGAGAAATGGAAGCAGATAGAAGGCATTGAGATCCATGTTTAACATCATGAAGATAAGCAAGCAAGCGTTTCTTGGTCTGCCCCAGTCTGTGCTTCTTCATGCGTATAACAGCTCCATCAGCTGTTCGGCCCTGTGCGTATAGACACAGCCCCACACCCACACCCGAGCCAGAAGGTAAGACAGGTTGTGTGTTCAGTTGGAAGGAAGGTCGTGCAGATCGAGGTGGACGATGACCGCTGTCGTCATCATCATCAAATCATTCACGAAAAAAGGTCTCTAGCTAATTTAGTCATGAGCAGGCTGGCTAATATGCTGGCTAAAGTGAACATATCTATGCCAAGCCACCACAATCTCACCACAGTACAGCGCTGCACACTGAGGTGAGGTGCTATCTTAGTGTTTAGCATTATGGCTAATTCTACAATAAACAGTATAATTACAGAAAGGTGACAATATGGTCTCCTGGCTGACCATGTGTGAAATCTCTCTCTTCTAATAGTTTAGTTGGAGAATATGGGGAAAATGCAGTCTTCTCTAGTTATGGCTAACGTTAGCATCTCCTCAATTCTGGATCTTTGGACCTGGGTCGCCCCTTTAGGGTTCAGCACAGCCAGAGCAGGCACATACTTGGTCATGGATGCACCTTCGCAAGCTCCCCAAAGTAGAACCTGACGTGGTATGTGTATAGTGGAACCGTGGCTTTGGCTCCATAGGCAGGCCGGCCCTTACGCTTATTTCATGCCCTTCACGCTTATTTCAAACCATGAGGAAATTGAGTTTCCACAATATGGGCCTTTTAAAACTATTTTGAAGAGATACCAAAATAACAATTTAAAAAAATGAGTGTAAGATCTGCCAAACTACCCAGTGAACAAAGGCAGAGGCAAAATACAGAACGAACAAACTAAGTAACTCTGCTGACCTCTTGTGGTCAGAAAAAAAGGTACAGTAAAGGTAAAGGTAAAAAGGTGCAGGTGCACGTATTTGTCACTGTACAGTGTACACTGTACAGCGAAATGTGTCCTCCGCATTTAACCCATCTGGTAGTGAACACACACTCACACACACACATGTGTTAGGGGCAGTGAGTACACACACACACCCAGAGCGGTGGGCAGCCAACTCCAGCACCCGGGGAGCAGAGAGGGTAAAGGGCCTTGCTCAAGGGCCCAACAGTGGCAGCTTGCCGAGCCCGGGAATCGAACCCACAACCCTGTTATCGATATCCTGGCGCTCTAATCGCTGAGCCACCACTGCCCCTATAGAAATCACATGACCTTTCCTGCAGTGATGTTTCTCATGACATGTGTTTACACCTGGTCACTACATGCGTCTTGAGTATAAGGCCAAGCCACATAGAAATGCAGGTGTAAAAACACCCAAGACTCATTTAAACCGATACTAATCCCATCACTCAAACCACTTCAGGAGGTGGTCTGAGACGCATTACAGCCACATGTTACAGCAGTGTAAACACATCCATCTCTCCAAGACACATTCAACAACCAAAACTCCTCCCAGTACAACCAAAACACCAGTAATAATTGCCGTGCAATGAGCGAACTTGCATATCCCGTCCCACACAGCAACTGGATTCTCAATCTGACTAACCGGAGACGCATTTGACTACTATCAAGTGTAAATCTTACCAGATTACGATCCAGATACTAGTCAGATGAAGTGGTCAGGTGTTAACGGGGTCTAAGATATCTGTGCTAAAGCCTGTTCCATGATGGTCTCAAAATTTCAGCACAAAACAAGTAGAACATCTCCATTATCAGCCATTATCAGTAAAGCAAGGGTGACAAATCAGGCATTTGGACAACAGCTGTCTCTATCTGGACAACAGCTCTGTGGTCAGTTATTTATTCTGATACACTACTCACAAAAAGTTAGGGATATTTGGCTTCGGGTTAAAAAAAAACAGGTGACCTTCTCTAAACTTTTGAATGCACATGTCCAACTGTTCAATGTTACAGTAGTTTTTGCACAACTTTTCTAAAAAGGAGTTTAACAGGTGTTTGATCTATAAATCAACCAATACATTTCCTGGTTCAATTCGAATGGCTCCTAAAACAGTCCTCCTCATCATGCTGTTCACATTTTGCCATTATGAGACCAACACGACACCAAACAGGCTTCTAAACAGGATGTTCTCAGACGGAAGTGGCCACTGAGCTAAGAGTGTCACAGAGGGTCATTAGCAGATTGCAACAGAGATACAGAGAGTCACAGAAAGGCATAGAAGTGGACGTCCTTGGGCCACGTCCCATGCTGATGACCGCTTCATTGTGAACAGTGCCCTGCTGAACCCGATGATGAATGGCACACAACTCCAGGCACATTTAAGGGAGGTGAGAGGCACCTAAGTGTCACGTCAGACCATTCGAAATCACTTATATCAGCGTGGTCTGTGTGCTAGATGACCTGCAAGGGTACCAGACCACACCACTAGGCGCAGGGCATGAGCCAGGGAGCATTTACACTGGACGAGGGACCAGTGGGACTCAAGGAGAGCGCTATGCACCAGCCACTGTTGTCACCAGACGAGCCTTTGGTGGTGGTGGGGGTGTAACAGTGTGGGCAGGTGTGTCTAGTGAATACAGAGGTACAGTGACAAGCCCATACTACTTAAATAACATCATTCATTCAGTCATTGTGCTTCTGCATGAACAACACAGGCTTAATTTCATCTTCATGGACGACAATGCTCCAGCTCATCGAGGATGCATCGTTAGGGAATGGCTGCTGGAGACAGGGGTACCAATCAATTGGAGTGGCCTGCACTTTCACCAGACCTAAATTCCTTAGAAAACCCTGTGGGATCCGCCGAGTCGCCGTATAGAGGCTCATAACCCTTTACCCCAGAACCTCAATGACCTGAGGGCCGCCCTTCTAGAAAAGTGGGATGCCATGCCTCAGCAGACTATAAGTGAACAGCAGGAGACGTCGTTGTCAAGCTGTACTTGATGCTCAAGGGCACATAAGTTACTGAGACATTGACATTTGTTGTTGGGGTATACCCACCACTGTTGTTGGCTTTTGTTTTAATAAATTGATTGAGATGAGGAAATAATCAACGATTACATGCTTCTATTTAAATGCCCTACTTTAATGATATTATATCACTGTTACGTTTCCAGAAATGTCACCCGAATGCCAAATATCTCTAACGTTTTGTGAATCGCGCATATTCAGAAGCAGATTCTACAAGATTATTTTAGAAAAAGTCTCAGGCAGACCTCTCACTAAAGGTGCTGACAGCATAATGCCCAATAATCTGTAAGAACACTGCCATGTTTAAAATGGGACTATATGGGTCAGAGTTGCAAATGCAGGGTTGACCCTAAAATACTGGTGTTCTGTGAAATTCATTTTGATACAAACCATAAAAAACAAATGCTTATTATACGTTTTCTGATTCTAAAAGTGAATGTTGTAACATATTCAAGGAATAATTACTGTAGCAATTATTAGGTGAGGAGCATTGTTATAGGTGAGGGGCAGAGCATCGTTAGGGAACGGCTGCTGAAGACTGGGGTACCTCAAATGGAGTTGCCTGCACTTTCACCAGACCTGAATTCCTTAGAAAACCTATTATCAATAGATTTGAATTTTAAGTAACTCTTTTATAAAGGCCTCTTTTTGTAAGGCTACATGACTCCTACATAAGCCCTTCCTGATGACATTTACAAAGGCTTTTCACAAAACTTTTTATTAAACATTTAGACATTTATATTATAACAATTATATCATCTGAGGGGAAAATTAATGGGTGGTCCAGAGGAGGATGGGTCCCCCTTGTGATTTGATTATTTGATTTGATGATGGGGAGTGTTATTTAGTGTTAATTAAGCAACATTCAATATGCAAGCTTTGTTAAATTACCTCACTAAGCAAATAAATATCTGATCCTACTGCCTCGATCGAGTATAAAAGGCATCAGTAGCCACAGATTCATTAAAAACACTGTACAGATACTCTCTCGTACTGAATTGTGCTAAACGCATTGTGCTAAACTTCATACAGTTAATCCAGACTAATTACTAATGACTCTGTTTGTACTGAAGTCATATGCTAAGAAAAGCATTGTAACATACTGGTTGAGGCAGAACTCATGATCAGGACATGCAGGGGTCAAAAGGTAGGTAGGTTGGTTGGTTGGTTGGTAGAGCACAAGGTCAGGCAGTGTCATGGTGACTCCACAAAGAGCACTCCAAACTAATAGTCCCCTTATTAACAGCACCTGTGTGCTTGGAGTTTCAGGTGAAGGGCAGAGCTTAGCTCATGCTTATTAGAGTCAAGCTTATTATGACTTGAGCCATGAGCTCCCCACTGAGACCAGCAGAGGGAGACATTACAAGCATATTGTGCATCACAATAACAATAAGTATCATATTATGCTAAAATATTGTCATATTGCCTACCCATGTTATGGCTTATGTAGGTGTCATGTAGTTTTATGAACAATGACCCTCAGTAAGAAGTGTAATCGAATATTCCCACACACTTCACCTTATGTACCCTCAGAGCTACCCCTTCATCAGCTGTATCTGGATATATCAGCATCATAGCTATACTATGATGAAGTAGAATTAAGGCCATTGCTAAACTTGATTAGATTTGGTTAACTGGTTGAAGGGGGCAACTTTTTTCCCCTCACACAGGACCAGAGGCACTACCAGGGATTTTGGGCCCCATGAAAAGATTTTATGCTGGGTCCATCAACTCACTCAACAATTCTGATAAAGTACTCAATTATTATTTTTTTAGGGCCCCTGTCAGTCACAGGCCCTTAAACTCATCCTAACCTTTTCTGCCCATACAACACTCCCTGCACAGGGCTAACTTTACATCACATATACTGAGAAAGACTCTTCAGAAAAGAAATCTGCATCCCTTCTCCAACTCCTTCAACCCCCCCCCCCCCCCCCCCCCCCACCACCACCACCACCATGTGTAAAAAGCACTGTAAAGTAAACGTATTTAAATAGTACAGTGATTCAGACCGAGGGGAATATGATAATAAAGGACAGGTCTTGTCAGCATTGTGGTCAGTGTCATTTGGATTCGAACACATGACATTGAAGTTGGACCAGGTAGAGTGGACTAGGTCAGCAGGAAGGTGGCTCTCAAGAAGCAAGGATGGAGACCACTGATTTACTAAGTATCTACCACCGATTTGTGAAAGCAGTTCAATTACTTCACTAGGCTAATAAAACTGATCTTATTGTCTCGGTTAAGCTGTACAAAATTAACCCTTTAATAGGTCTTGTAAGTCTTTGGACAACCTTTTTTTCACTATCAGATGGCTGTAGTAAAAATGGTAGTGAAACCGCCCAGGTGGTTAACCACATTCCCCTCATTGATCAGTGTTGTAATGCTGATTACATCCACAGGGTGGCAGTGTTGCAAAAGATTATCATTGTTTCACAGCTGAAAATAAATATTGTGTATTGGAGTGACACCGCTCCAATACACAAGACATGTACTTCAAGATACACAGAAAGTTACCATAAGAAACAAAAATCTTGCATTTCAAATTCTACACTCATAACAATTAGATTTTTGTTAAATTGCAGTAACGTGACAATAAAATGCCTCTCTCTGTTACCCCAAAAAGCAGGTGTGACTGCTTGGTTGAGCTGCCCAGTTAGGGTAAACAGAATTGAGCATAAACATTAGCTCAGCATAAACAAACTGTATGTGTTTTACCTTCAGACTGGCATATATTTAAAGCCATTTTATACTTACTTTTTTATACATAATAATATATGCGCCAAAAGTATTTCCATCAAACCAATCATAGCTGAGCCTCATTATACAACACAGAATAGCTATAGCTACAGAAACTCAGCTAGCAGTAAACATTACATTTTATTGGTGAAATATAAAATTTATGAAGCTGCAATTGAATAGATGGACATATCTGTCACGGTTAATTTACCACAGTAAACTTTGCTTCAATCTCTTGTTGTGGATATGTTTACGTATAGTTTATATCATTTTTCTATTCTAATAAATTAAAATTATTTTGTTATAATACACATATATAATGTGTTCTATTCAGATGTTACTAGATGCATTTGTGCATCTATTCTAGTTCAACTGCATTACAGTGACGGACCTGCAACGCCTATTAGTTCATCCTCAGATTTACCCTAACTCAATTTTAAAGTCGATTCAAGAACTTGGACTGAGGCTGGTATCAGTGCATCAACAGCCACCACATACAGAAATCTCCAGGAAAGGGGCTACAACTGTGATTTATCAAGTCAAAGTCAAGACTGTGTACTAGGAGATTTTTACCTGACTCATATGTTAATTGGCAGATTTAGTAAGTCTGTTAGAGCAGGGAAACCAGCAAACTGTACTGGACTCAGGCTCCCGTTGGCCACCACCTCCAAGGGAAAGATGATGAACACCTGACTCAGCAATACGGACAAGATAAAGGCCACTATCAAAGCAACCTGGGCTTCATAACCATGGGTAACTGAAGGCACATGAACAGTTTGTAGGGACCAATCACAGTTTCTTCAGTCAATAGGAAGAGTCCTGCGGAATTTCCCAAATATAATGATATGTTTTATGATAGCATCCTTGTGCTCAGGATGAAAAACAGCAGTTATACTATGTTAGTGTACTTAAGAATTCTTTCGGGAGATATTTCACTTCTCTTAGTATAACTGAAAATGAATACCTGAACATTTTTCTACAAAAGAAAATATATGCTTCTTTTTACTTCTTACATATTTCAACATATTCCACCAATGTGTAATCTACCCAAACTTTTGCCAATTTGTACTTGTGGACAGACCGCACTGCCCATTATAAAACAGAACACACTACGAAAAACTAAACAGACTCTACATTTGATTGT
The DNA here is from genome assembly GCF_030463535.1 of Salminus brasiliensis. NCBI lineage: Eukaryota > Metazoa > Chordata > Actinopteri > Characiformes > Bryconidae > Salminus > Salminus brasiliensis. The sequence goes on from NC_132891.1 coordinate 14,658,444, forward strand.
GTGTCTAAACCTTTTAAAGCCAATTGTATCATATTTGATACATTTAAGCTTTGAGACTTATGTAACATCAGTATGACAATATCTCATTTACTATTATTAAATAATATATGGATAACAATAATATATCATAATTAATCATTGATAACATGCATCTTTTCTGCTCCTTGGTGGATTACCCATGCACAATTTTGTGTTCGATATGTTTAGGTTGTTAAAAGTCAGTGTTATTTCATATATATCTATAAGTTTGACATTTATTTGATGGTCAGAGTAAGATTCTGATACAACACCTTCATTTGTGTACAGCCTTTCTGTATTGTGTCTACCCATTTGGTGCTATAGGTCAGGTCCAGGAGCAGTCCAGCCTGTCTCCCTAATTTACAGAACAGTAACTGGTTTGTGACCAGCTATGATCCCTTTCTGTGTGCGCTGATACAGGCATACGAAGCTCACAGACTCAGGTTCAAAGTGGTTAGAAAACTGGTCATCTAGGTAAAAAACATACTGATAAACAAGCTGATCTTCAGTTTGGACTGGCTGGTTGAGTAGCTCGGCTAGGTTGTTTAACCCCATCCAATTCCTACCTTATGTTGGTCAACATAAGGTTATTCAGCCAGTCTGTTTAGCCCCTTCAGCAGATACTTTCTCCAGTCTCCCTCGTCTGGCACGCCACTGTGGCTAGATCCTCGTGTTCTGGGTCCAGATCTGCTGTAGAAATAAAGAACAGGGCGCAGAGCAAAGTCACCACACTGCAAAAAATGATTAACATGTTGCAAAAACTAAAAAGGTCATTATAAAATGAAAACGATGCATTACAATAACACAGAAGTCATAAAGGCACCTCATACACGCATGTTTCTCTGCTTTGCCTCATCTAGCAAGCCTGACTAACTCCATCCCCCTTTAACAACAGGTACTTTGGGGTCTCAGGGGCTGACTTTGGGAAGCTCTGCTGTATCTGTTTTATTAGATAATCTAGCTCAACACCTCACTATTCCAGGCTGTGGTTTAGTTATAGCCCAACCAGCTGGAATATACTGCCCCCTGGTGGTGTCACGCATGTACAACGCCGTTGATCTTTGCATGTAATAGAGAAATAGTCCTGAATCAAAGCTGTTCACTGTTTACGGATAAAACAGAGGAACAGCTGAGGGGTCCCTGAGCAGGACACCTAACCCCCAACTGCTCCTCAGGTACCGAGGTGGCCGTGTTTGTGAGGACAGTCAAGAAAGGATTCAATGGCGTTTACTATATTATGTCGCGCTATTGTGAATATAGTATTTCAGTGGTGCTCAGGTGCTCATATGCTGTACTGCCATCGACACACAAACACGACCTGCGAGATCTTTGACTAGTGTGTCCATCCTTCCAGTGCACTTCCAGATACTGCAGAATCCACACCAATGAAACATGCAGCTGCTCTGGGAGCTCGTGGCGGATCGTCGCCATATGCTGTTCTGTTCTGATCACCTGTCTAAGCAATCTTACAGGTGATTAAATAACATCGAGCGAGCCCTGTGAGTTGACGAAGTAGTTAAAGGTCTAGCATGTTCTGTCAGTTGAGGACCGAGAGCCAACCGAAAGCCTAAGAGCAGCGCGCATGCGCAGAAGGCGCGGCGCCTCGTAAGCACCGGCCTGGCTGAGCCGGAGAAAACAAACTGCGTGGAGAAGCAGCATGAGACCTGAAGGACTCCGCGCGCTCCTACGACTGTTCACCGGAGCCTGGGAGTGAAATTCTCTGCACAGACAGGTAAACGTCTCTGTGGTTATATCCCGACGACACACGAGGAAGTCTTAAACAGGAGGTTGACGCGGAATTCGTGGTGTTTGGTGGTGATGCTGTTGTGATTAAACGAAACTTGTCTTCAGTACATGTGTTCATCTGATGCTAACGGGCACTAAATACACCGCCGGGGACGAAAACGCATTCGGCGGGAGTTTTGACGGTCAGTGGCGTATTGTTCGGTGCAAAATGGCTTAAAATGCATGTTCAGTTTTCTATATGTTCAAAGGACTTTAGGTGAAGTTGGCATTCGCCTTCCCGAGCCATAATTACGGTAGTGCCATGCAGCGAGGAGTAGGCCGAAAGGAGGCCGCTGAGGAATCGCGCTTTGACTGACAGATCTATGGACCTATCAGAGAGCTGGAATCAGCGTCCGTCAGGGACCTTGGCCAATCAGCTGTTTCGATAACCGTAGGCATCGTGGTGGGCATGCGAACAATGTGAATCGTCTAAATAGACCAAGTTCCACATAATGGCGATATGAATTCATACACATTTTTCAATATTTCCCACAACGTTACTTTATACCCACACAGCCTTCAGCTTATGTGATTACGGGGTTTGTTTGGCGTGTGCGGACCTCGCTACCGAGCAGCTCGCTGCATGTTCGCTGACAACGTTGCTCCCACGTTTCTTCGGTCTGTCTGCGAAAGTGGGGGAAAAGTTGAAAGCTCTTGTTTACCATTTCTCCCATCATCTAGCGGATTTTCTCCGACTTTACGTGCACGAAAAGCAGTTCGCGTGTGAAGTTTCGCGAACGAGATTCGTTATGCGGTCAGCTAGCGAGGATGAGGCGCCGTGTCAAGAAGGTAAACAACGAAGAGGAAACGTATTGCGCGCCATTTGCGTCACGCCGCTCCGGCGGCTCCTACGGTTATAGGAAACCCGGTCAGAACTGCCTCTCCGCGGCTTGTTTTCTAATTATTTTAGACTAATGTGCATTTTAATGGACTTGTATCGGTTCCGCCCAGCACAGTCCGCTTGGACTCGCCTGAACGTGACGATACACGAGACTGGCGGCCCGAGCGGCGGCGCGTCACCGGGAGGAGAGGATCTGATTGGCTCGGGTCTGAGGAGCCAGTTATGAAACGACGCTCGCGGCGACGCTGAAGACCGCGTTTTAAGCAGAAGCGAGGCGATCTGCTCTCGTTATCAGGTGTCATTTAAACCAGTCGAGCTGTCTGGGTCTGTTTTTATTACTGAATGTGCTGAATTCAGTAAAGCCAGTGAACGGAGTGTAGGTGTATGATTCTGAGAGGCTGGACATCACCCCCCCCCCCCCCTCCTTTTTACCAGCCTCTACCCTGCCCGTTACTCGGCAGTGTTAGTAATAAGCATGGCAGCGCATAGCAATACGATATTGACCATATTGTAATGCTGCATCCCTTATATCAATACTTCTGTCATATTAGTGCTTTTTTCATACATATTTACTACACATTAAATAAATATACACATGGGGGATTTTATGCATTAATTATAATGCAATTATTACAATGTTGTTAATTCTGTTACTTTTTGTTTTTAGCCAAATAAGCAGTATAAATATAGACCAGCCTTTGGTTCCCTGCTCTCCCCTGCTGTCCTTGCTCAGGGTTCTCTGGCATCCTGGAAAGTCGGCAAAACATGGAAATCAAGAAAACTGCTGAAATGTGCCGAATTTCCTGGGACTATTACCCGACGCGAACTATTGAGCTGCTGTGTTATTGCATCATATTGCATATTTTGGCTAATTATTCAAGGCTGTCATGCTGTACTGTAGGGCTGGGTGATATGGTAAAAAAATATTTAGTTATTTTAAAAATAAAATCCTTGATTTTTAAAGAGATTTTCATGATCCACAATGTTTATCATGGTAGACAGAATGCCTCAGTAGTCACAGATATTTAACTATCCTATTTAGTAGTGATTTTTTTTTTATTATTGAATATGTGCTGCACTTTATCCAGTTCAACCAGACTAATTACACAGTTTGTAAAAAACATGTAGTTGAATCAGCTTAGAAAAGCATACTGTGTATCACGATATATCACGATTTATCACAGTACAATGAAATAAGGTCATATTGCCCACCTCTGCTGTACTGTAATGTCCCGTTTGCTCCCAATATCCGAAGTTTTTGGAGGGATTTGCAACTTTTTGGACCGAATGGTGTTGAATAGTACATCCGTTAACTGTCCAGTGTGTGAAACCGATGGCTATTGAGAGGGTTTTAATATGTTGCCATACACTGAAGTCGCGGAAAGGTTTTCCTATAAAACTGCCTTTTTTGACGTTAGTTTAGTTTTGTCTGTGATCGTCTGCTTCTAAGGGCTGTACTGCTTTGTTATCTACCGTTGGTCACCCCCACCTGTCCTTGTCTAAAGACTGCTTTTAAGGAGCTGCAGCCCCTGATTATGGGATTTGAAGTTCAAGCCCATATTCATAAAGGTTTTCAGAGGAGCAGTGCTGATTCTAGGGTCTGTCCTTGTCTGTAAAGTAAACATATAGGAGAAAGAAATCAGACCATCTTCAGAAGCTTTATGATTATAAGTGCAGGGTAACTGGGGCAGGTTTCTCAGGAAACGCAGGATGATGGCCTGGTCGCTAGAGGGTGCAAAAGAGCTCAGTTGTTCTTTATGGGACAGTCTTGTGCTCAGTCATGATGACTAGACATTCTTCCTGTGCACTGATTTAGGGTTTCCTGACCTACCTGAGTTTGGAGGTTCTAACAGACGTCACAAAACCTGCAGGCAGTGTTATAATTATAATTTCAGTTCTGCTGTTTTTCAGCACTATTTCAAAACGTTATAGATATATCTGAAAGAGGGGACAGCTGGAAATGCTGCCCTTTACCATAATAAAAACTTAACATAGTAATACATGATCTGACAAAAGCCTGCAGATGAAGTGATTACTTATTGTGGTGGGCCAATTCCAGATCCTGGAGGAACCTGCATAGTTCAGTACGTTCTCTGCTGTCATTCAGTTCAAGAATTTTTAATTAGCGAATGAGTTGGATCGGAAGTGCCTTGAGCAGAGAGAACCATAAATTGGATTGAGAAGTAATGCCATACTGAGTAATGTAGAGCTGTGTCACTTGATAGTTGATATTGACTCTAAAGTTTTTTTGATTCCGATCCAATTATAATGTCAGTCTAATTCATATTTCACAATAACATACTAGAAATTATTGTCCAGTCATGATTTACTGGGTTTTATATTAAAAGTGCAGGTTCTAAACTTTCAGCTGACATCACCCTTATGTTTGAAAGTAGAAAAGTTTAATGATCGTAAATCTAAAGGACTGTTGTTTCCATTCAGTTTTGTTCTGCAGAGATTTTTACATTTGCCTTGTTTATGACATTTCTTGACAAAATATATGGAAATAAGTGCAGAATCGAACCTGTTGGTTTCAGAATGTAAATGGGGTGTAATTATACACCGTTATGTAACTACGTATAGTTACATTTAAGCAGTAATGGATAAAGTACACAAATCACGAGACACCCCCGGTAAGATATGCCTTGGTTAAATGTAGTAATTATTTATTTATAGGTCTACATGACATGTAATTAAAAATAAAAAATAAAGCACATTTCTCCAGTACGTTTTGAGGCTGATGGTCTATGGTGGAGTGTGTGTGTGTGTGTGTGTGTGTAAGTTTAAGAGCATAAGCAAAACAACATTAGCCCTGAATGTAAATTGTGAATCAACATTAAGTGAAAGGATGCGTAGCTGATCAATGGCTTCGTTGTCCTCTAGGTTGGTGTGAAGCATCCAGCATGACCAAGACTCCTCCTCACCGTCAAGGGATCACATTCGAGGTGGGGGCACCGTTGGAGGCCCGGGACAGCCTGAAGAACTGGTATGGGTTACTTTGTCTCTTTTTCTCCTTAAACTTACTGTTATCTACTTCATCTCTCATGACCGTCTTGGTCTCCCTCTCTCCATTGCCCCCCCTTCTTCCACTCTCTTAGAGAGTCTGGCGCAGCTGCCAGAGGCCTTCACCCTCTTCAGCATTCTAAACCACCAGCACAGCCATTTGCTTTCCTCTAAATCCTGTGATGCAAAAACTCTTATGCAGAGGTTTTAGGAGGCCCTGGTCTAATTCCATGCAACTCTCGAAGTTTCTCAAAGTCACTGTTTATTTGCTGAATTTAGTATAGTTGGGGGGGGGAAATGCACCACACATTACACAGTGTTTCCGCACGCAGCAGTACCCAAATAAACAGTATACGGCTGTATGGGATGCTGTGTCAGTAGCAGTCTGTACAAACCGTGGCCACAAGCACTTCAGCTGGTCTCCTCAGCCGTGCTTATTGCTGTTGTGTTTATGCTAAATCAGAAGTAGTAATCAAGACATGCTGTAATCAAGACATTCTCATGCCAGTAGGGGATGTTAGGCCTATCATGACAACTACGTTATCAACTTATCGTACAATGTGTGGACACAACCTCCATAATTTGTGCTGACCTCGATATTGCTCGCATTTTTGTTTACATAAAAATGAACGTCCCCAAGATTTCAGACAGTCCCGCTGTTCTCCCATCCGCTCTGTTGGAGGCGGGGTTTGAGTCTGTGAGTAGCGCCATCCAAGGAAAAGACCAGTGCATCAGTAACAATGCCTCCATACATACCGAGCGGACTATGACAGGCGAAGACATGTTACTTGAGGCTAATTGCTATTTTTCCTGCTTAATCCCAGCCAGTAAGTTTGGAAGGAGTAAGTCTAGATGCACTTGGTTTCAAAGCCGCATTCCTTAGCTCCGGTGTGGGAACGTTTTGGTTTTAAGCCAAATGACCAAGTAGAGCCCATTCTGTGAATGAGCTGGTATGTCGGCTTTGTTTATTTGTGTTATATTTTTGTAGGATATTTAAAATGTTAAATGTTTATTAGGATGTAATTATATAATTATATTATCATTATCAGTTGCAAAAATAGTCTTAGGGTGTTTCCACGCCCATACTTGGTTTGCTCTGGTCCAAATCAGTAAACGAGAAAAGTTGGAGCGTTTTTCTCTTTGGTTTGTTTTCACACAGGTAAAAATTCAAGCTCACTACAATGTGTTACACCAAACCACATCAGAACGTTCTTTCCACTTATTTCTCAGACCAGTCTGGGGCAGGAGCAAGAAAGTAAAAAAGTGAATATTTCTGTGTAATTTAACATGAAGCAATGGCAGAGTTGGCGTTTGTGCACAGCTGTAGTAAATCTGGGCAGCATACCAGGTTAAATGGCTAATGGGAGTTGTTTAGCTTAAACTTGCGGAGTGAACCTGATCAGATCATGTTCTCACCACAAAAAACCACAAAAACTCCAGAGTTTGTGTGGGACCAGACCAAGACCACCTCCTCTCAAGGGTCTCGGTGCATCCGAGCGTGATTACTGTACTCACATCTGACCAAACAAATCACAACAAGGGTGAAAACGACTCAAGATTTAACCTAAAACCTCATTTTTAATATATTCTAATATAATTATTTCTAATATTTATTTATTTATTTTTGTATAATAAGGTATGTGGCCAACATAGAGAAGATTGACTATGATGACGAGAAGGTCCTGATTCACTACCGGCAGTGGAGCCATCGCTACGACGAGTGGTTTGACTGGAACAGTCCCTATCTGCGGCCTGTGGAGCGCGTCCAGCTCCGGCGACAGGGCCTGCATGATCACGCATCCCCGGTGACTCATTTTGTACTGTCACTGCATTATGCAGAATTGAATTTTTCAGATGAGCAGACTCTGGTAACAGAGTAATCACAGTAACGCTTGTGTTTGGTTTCTTTCAGGGGTTTCATATTAACCAAAAGGTTCTAGCCAGCTGGTCAGACTGCCGCTACTACCCTGCTAAGATCCTCTCTCACGACAAAGATGGTTAGTTGTCGGCCCTTAATGTCCTGATGTGCTTGCGTGTATGATTTTTCTGAAATTTGATGGCTGGCTCTGGCAGGACATTTGATGGCCTTGCTTTTGTATCTTGTCTCAGATTTCTACACAGTGAAGTTTTTCGACGGTGTCGTCAAGACTGTGAAGGGAATAAAAATTAAGCCCTTCAGGAAGGAGGTGAGAATCTCCTCTCTCTCTACATGTATGGAGATAAGACAGTAAGGCATAGTTATTGTCTATTTGTAGCATCTATATACGTAGTAATTTTGTATTCAGATGAAGAGCAAAGTGTATTTGTAAATACACACTGCCTTTATAAAAAAAAAAAAAAAAAAAAGATTAGTTCTGACTTTAGCCCTGTTGAGATGCTGTGGCAGGACCTTGGAGCAAGCTGTTAGTGCTCAAAAACCCTCCAGTGAGGCTGAATGAAAGCAAGTCTGCTTGCAGAAGAGTGTGCCAAAATTTCTCCATGTAAATGTGAAAGACTGATCTCCAGTTATAGGAAGCGTTCGGTCGCACAACCAATTATTAAGCTTAATTAATTAATTTATTTTATTTTACATGGATGATGTAGATGATGTCTCGTATGACGTTTTGTATGAGGAACTAAATATCCATAAAGTGTGCAAAAATGGAGATCACCCCACAGTACTATTTTAAGAATAGGACATTACCCAAATAGGGATGGGGAATGTGGCAGTGGCAGCGATATTGTGATCAGTTACATTACTACAGTGCATATCATGGATATTGTCAGAAACACTGATTACCTGAATGTTTTAGTATTTTTCCCCCAAAGAAAGCAGAATTGGATTAAGTGAAGTGAAGTGCAGTGCGTCAAATGTTATACTATTAAAATTAAGATTTTTAAATTAATATTATTACTATTATTGTTTTTATTATATTTGTATAGTATTTTAGACGTGGTACTAATGTGTTTTTGTATGAGAATGCCGTGCTTGATACAGTGTATGCAGTTTCTTCAAATACATTTCAGTGATTGGCTCTCTACTCTTTTTGATGTATAGAACGCTAACGGCAAGTCTGCACCGCAAAGCCAAAAGCGGGGCGGCCCGCCGGTGAAACACTGTAAGGCCAAAGAGAACGGCACCAGCAGGAGCAATGGCACCCGCCATAGCACTTCAGACCATGATGGGCACAGTGACTCGGAAGCAGAAAACGGTAGAGTGGTCGAAGAATCCGGGAAGCTTCAGAACGGCACAGCGGACAAGAGCGAAGTGACAGAGAGGGTGAACGGGTCTGCAGAGCGAGAGGAGAAGCTGCCCACTGGAGAAGAGAAGGCCATAGTACCAGAGAACAGGGAGGTAGAGGTTAGAGAGGTAAATGGAGAAGCCGAGGAAGAGAAAGCAGACGTACTTCAGAATGGCACTCATGAGAGCAACGAGGAGAAACAGGAGAAAGATGAAGAGTCAGAAGCTAGCCTTGGCCTTGCCAGGAGGACAAGGGGCAAAATGGCTGAAGGTAAGCTTGAACTGCCTGTTTTGAGTACAGTTACACTGACTTCACACTTCAAGTGTTTTTGAGGGTGTGATGACTAACTCATTTGTTTAAGACTCATCCCCAAGATAGAAATCTGTACCAGTACTGCGCTGGGTGTGTGTGTAACCTCCTCCTCATGATACTGAGGTTCTTTTACTGAAAAGGTTCTTTTACTGAAAATAGCCCTGGTATCAGAACTGAATGTCAAGGTGAATTTTGCGGCCAAATCGTAATAATGCAGAGCCAGGCAAGTTTGTGGGATCCTTGTACAGTAGGGGTGTTTTGGTGTAACACAAGCCTGCTTGTGAATTTGCCATATTTACTTGCTACTAGTGCGCACTATGTGTTCTCCATCCGACTGCATGCACCTAACCGCCCCGTGGCAGTTCAGTACGCATACATGCACCATTACACCCCTAATTTATTTAAGGCAGGCAGTGAGACAATCCAGTATATCAAGGTCAAAAACATATGGTAAGGGTAAACGCTCAGGATTGCACAACTAACAACTAATGCTGGCCTTATTTAATAAGCTGTGTAACTTAATAAGCTGGCCTTATTACCACACTTTTCAAGCGACTTAATTAGCTGAACAACTAATTTAGCTGTTGAGTGCTGCACACCCAGTCAAAACAAAAGGTGGAACTGCTTACTGGCACATCTACCATAAACAATACAGAAGTACTGAACCTAATTCTACCACGTTATCATATACTCACCACAGTACAGCATCACACACTGAATCTTAGTATAAAACTACGTGTTACGGCTGTGGTTGGCAAATACGGGGCAATTTTAGTTATTGCATGCGTTCAACTCCACTCCAGTCATGGAGCAAATGTAGCGTTGGTTTAAAAGAAATGAATAAATAAATACAGCAAAGGTGCAAGAACTTGTCACTGTACTATGTGCCATCTGTGGTAGTGAACACCCAGAGCAGTGGGCAGCCAACTTCAGTGCCTGGGGAGCAGAGAGGGTAAAGGGCATTTCTGAAGGGTCCAACAGAAACCGCATGCCGAGCCCGGGTATCTGCTCCAGGCTCCAATATGATTGCAGCACGTCTGTTTCCCTCCCTGACTCATGCTTTATGTTGGCTTGTGTGTCTTTTGCAGGCAAAGACGCAGAAAGGCAGAGCGTGCCAGAACTGAGGAAGAGACGCGCATCCTCAGGACAAACGCCTCCGTCCAAGAGGAGCAGAGCCAACTCAAGCACAGGTCATAACATGCAGCCTCTCCGTTAGGGTTTTTTTTTTTTTTTTTTCCTCCCCCTTTTCATTTTCTCACCGTCACTAGTCCTCCCGCACACTGCTTATTGTTAATTAGCATGGCTTAATATCTGACAATTGTATGTGACGCCCATACAGACAGAACCAGTCGGTCACAGATCCTGCCTGCTAAACCAGATTCCGTCCAAAAATCCTCAGATGATAACGATGGCCAAAATCAACCAGCTCATGCAGAGAGCCCTAACCCTACAGGAGAGTCTGGGCCCACAGCTGATCTCGGTATGTTTGTGTGAGTGAGTTTTTGTGTGAGTGTGTGTGTTTGCTTCAATCATCTACACCCAAATGTGGTTGTAAAAATTTCATTTTAGAGCAGTGATATGATAAAATGTTATATTCAGTTCAGTATACTCATTTATTTTTCTTCAGCAGCTTTGATCCAGAGGCAAGTCCACCTTCCAACCACCAACAAGTACAGCAGGGAACCCTGTAAGTATGCCCACTCTCTCCCTTTTACTCTTTGCACTTGCCCCTTCACACACTCACAAATCTGTTCAATTTGCTAGGAAATTCATTGAAAATATAAATGTATGCATTCTGTTCAAATATTGTTTAAGGGCAGCATCTGTGATCAAAACCCAAATATTATTGGTAAAAATTACTCACTGACATCCAGGGTCTTTAGATCTTTTCCCTGATATCACTGCATAAAAACCCAGGTTTCATTAAAATAGAGATACTTAAAGCAACTGATTGATCTGTACCGCTATGTTTTTAAAAAATAAATAAATAAATAAACAACAACAATAATTGGCTGGTTTACCCAATCAGGATGCTTTTGGGAGCAGGTTAAATGCACCATGTCCTCTTGATAAAAGCAACAGAGAGCGAATCATATGAAACAAAAGAATTAAGGACTGTTAAGCAGTAACCAGCAGTAAACGCATAAGCTCTTTATCTGGTCAGAAAGTGTTTCTTTCAAGTTCTTTTCGAGTCTGGTATTATTTACAGTTCAGAAACTTGCACACAGTACTGTACATACATTCTCAAGTAACACTCTTTCTCCTCTGTCTCCCTCAAACAGTGTACAGGGTCATTAAAAACCAGCCGCCACCCATCCTCTCCATTGAGCTGGACCACAACCCGTTTAAGTGCCAGATCCCTGGCTGCACAAAGTCCTTCCGCAAGGCCTCCCTTCTACACTACCACATGAAGTACTACCACTCACAGTGCGACCTGAGCCCCACACGCAGCGCCCAGTCAAGAGGCTCGGACCGGCAGCCCCACTGCCAAGAGACCCCTCGCAGGCGCCGCACGGTTTCTGCATCACTAGGTCAGATTCCTCTTTGGGTGGGGACGTAGCATTGGGATGAAAACGTTTTAGCATCAGTTTCAGGATTTTGTACATTGCAAAAGAGGGATTAAATAAACTGGGCAGGTTCTCACTACTGAATTCTTTACAGCCGATGGCAATTTTTAATTAATTAATAATTAATTTTTAGTTATTTGATTTGTTGTTTTTTTTGTTTGTTTGTTTTGAATATGTGTTCTTTAGAGGTGGCTGAAAGTGCAAACACTTCCCAACTGTAGGGGAATTATGCGCTTTGCTTTATGTGTTTTCATTATAGGATTTGTTCTCCTGACAAATTGTTTTCCTGTTCATTGTACTCCAAATAGTTTTTAGGTTTACTGCTCATCAATTCATTGCACAGAATTGTGCTGTTGTTTTTTCCCCCTCCAATCAAGACCACGTTAACCATAATGTCTGCTTGTCCAATAGAAACCGATCCACTAAATGTTACCTTTTTATTTTTTAAAATTATTTATTTATTTATTTATTTATTTGCTCAAAAATAATTCTCTCTCACTCTCACTTCCACTCTCTCACTTCTCCCTCCCACAGACACTCCATCTCCACTAAGTGACAGCAAGTCTGGCCACACTCCATCGCCCCCTACTGCCAACGGTGTGCATCGTCAGCGCAGTTCCTCCCACTGCGAGCGAAGCAAAGAGAACCAGCACGCCAACCGCTCCCTCCATGACGACAGAGACTGGGTCGCCATGGAAACAGGTACAGGAGAGCATCTCCTTCGTCACATCTAGTGCCGGGCGAAGCCTCTCAGCTAACTGCTCAGGATGTGATGGAAAGCGCTTAGAATTGCATCTCTTTTCTTTCTCCCCCTCATCTCTCTACAGAAAGGGAGAAGCGGCGAGAGAGGAGACAAAGGGATTTCTTCTGCATCAAGTCGAAGAAAAAGAAGAAGAAGAAAAAGAAGTCTAAGTCAGGTAAGACGGTTTGGGCTGTAAGAAACATGTGGCTGCTCTGTATATTTTCTGGCACCCTTGTGCTTTTCTGCTGTACCTACAGGCTCTGCAAAGACGCGCACACACACACACACGCGCACGTCAGGCTGTATCTGTGGATTTAGAAGTAATCTTTTTTCAGAAGCGTTATTTTGATATGTGATCGTAAATGTCCTTTAACTTGATGTATTGTCACAAGTCATTAACATTAGTGCTTTGCTGCTGGAATCCTTTCTGTGTTTTAGGACTTGTGGTGGTTTTTTTTTTTTTTTAGCTAAAGCCTTTTGTTCTTCACTGTGGGTCCTGGGTAGCCTATTTTAGGACCACTGATTAAAATTCTGAGGGGTTTCAGTCTGGTGTCTAAGAGCGCAATTAATTTGGTTGTGAAGCGGGTGTTTTTTTTCTTTGTTTTTTTTATAAACAAGAATAAACAAGAATGTTCCTTAGCAGGGCAGAACTAAATACCTACAGTTTAAATCCTCTACTAGCTTGATTAACTGTTAGCGGTTAGGGCACTAGAAGTTACAGGGCGGTTTACACCATGTCTTGGGCATCACTGCTCGGTATAAGTTCGGTACAAAAGGAAAAGGCAACGAAAACTCTCCCAAATGCTTAACGCTAGGTTTCTGTTCATTAATTTTGAATAGATAGTCTAATGTTAGTTCCACCTAATGTCATATAGTCCCCCTGAGGTACCCTGTAAGTGCACTAAGCATTAAAATGTAAGCAGTGAAGGCTGGGCCATATGGACAAAATACATTGCTTAATATATTTTGGCTGAAATGCGATATAAAATATGCAGTCAAAAATATATAAATAAATAAGTAAATTAAAAAGTGATAAATTAGGACATTGCATGGAACCATTTGTGAGAGGGAAGTAATATAGTAATATAACTAAACACATAGAACCGAAGGAATGCCTTTCAAATATTATTTGTAAAATAAATGTTTGTAAAACTAAAACATTTATTACTGCTTAAAATACCTAAACGTTGCATCAGGTTTAAAAGTTAACTTTTAAATATTTTACTGCTTACCTCAGGCTTTAATAAATATATGACTTAAAGCAACACTATAGAAAATTGCCATTTCTTAATCCTGGGCTCCCCCTACAGTCAGGAGGTATAACTCACGTATAACACGCTATTACATATTACATGGGCCCGGGGAGTTATAGTTCTGAAGCCTTCCTTCAGCGTTACGTTCACTGCAGGATTTAAGTGTAAGTAATTTTTTTTTCCCTACATTCTTAAGGTTGACTGTTTATTCTTTAAGCGTGGAGAAGCAAATTCGACTACCAGACCATCCCTAAAGGACACGCTTTTCTGGACGAGCTGAGTGATACAGAAGTTATACAAAGTGAAAGAAGGATGTGGACTGACGTAACATTACCAGCTTTTAAACTAATAAGACGCAGCGATACACAGTTCTCCAGAGCGTTAACCTGCCAGCTTCGCCCGAGTTACGTACTGCAGTTAGCAGCGTGCCAAGCCCGCAGTAGTAATGACCACGATGCGGGTCAGCATGGCACAATGATGGTGAAACTTGCACCTATGAATTGCCAGATGAATTTGAAGTTTATAAGGGCGTCTTTGTAAGGACATCTTGTCCTCCCAATGTGGCTTTCAGGGAAATAGCTTATTAGCACACACTCACTTTTAATCTCTCAATCTCCAATTAATTGAACAGTCACACTCAAATATAGCTCGCAGCCAAAATGCGTAAGGTTTTACTTTAGTAAGCCGGTCGTTAAGGGTTACACCTAATGGGGTTTGTGGTGATAAGTTGGTGTGTTGTCATTTTTGTCGTGCTTACTGGCCAGTGCTAGCTTTCGCTCATTACTAACAATGTTAGCAGTTGGATCCCCCCCCTGTAGAACACTGCTGTGTGTGTGTGTGTGTATGTGTGTGTATGTGTGTGTATGTGTGTGTATGTGTGTGTATGTGTGTGTGTGTGTGTGTGTGTGTGTGTGTGTGTGTGTGTGTGTGTGTGTGTGTGTGTATCTGTGTCCTAACGCTGTGTGGCGTCTGCTCTCCCTTCCTCTGACAGACTCTCACAGCAGTGAGAAGAGCACTGGCTTTAGCCCCTCCCCCTGCAATCTGAAACTGTCGCTCAAATTGCCCCTCTCCCACAAACACTGCTCCTACGCTGCACACTGCCCCGAACAGGAGCTGGATGACGGTGGGTACCAAACACACAGCTCCTTCTCCAATCAGATCAGTCATTTTACTTTCTCTCTGCTTTAGTCTCATTATGTTCTTTAATCTGGGCTTAATTTGGCCATCCTTTGTCTACTTGTGGCTTTTTGTGGGTCATGTCTTCTCATCTCTGCTTTCAGCTTTGCTCTTTTTACTTTGGGTCACTGTGTGTGTGTGTGTGTGTGTGTGTGTGTGTGTGTGTGTGTGTGTGTGTGTGTACACGTGTGTGTATTGATTAGAAGACCTATAAAAAAAAAAAACACACAAACATGGTCTCCATCTGAATACTATTGGGTTGTTTTTTTCCCTTCGCTCTCCTGTTCTACAGGTGAGGACAGTGGCAGTGACTGGTCCACAGAAAGCCCCCTGTGGAGTGAGGAGGAGTCGGAGGTGGGGCTGGACCTCAACACATCCCTCTCCGAGCAGGGCGTGGAGACGGTGGTGGCTCATGACTCAGAGATAGTTCGTTGTGTGTGTGAGGTGCAGGAGGAGAACGACTTCATGATCCAGGTGGGCTCATTTCCTAGCTTCTTCACCCCTATGGTTAATGCTTTTCGTGCCATTTACTGATTTATTGCTTATATCTCCCATATAATGACCACATAATCTTGCTGCTGTTGATGTTGAAGTAACCTCTCGCTCTTTCTCCCTGCCATCTGTAGTGTGATGAGTGTCTGTGCTGGCAACACGGCACTTGCATGGGCCTGTACGAGGACAGCGTGCCTGACTCCTACATCTGCTACATCTGCAGGGACCCTCCAGGTGAGCTGCAGCTGCAAGAGAACTCCCATCTTCTCTTAGATGAGGCCAGTGGAGTGCTCATGTGGTGTGATGTGCTCATGGTGGGACATTTGGGGCATCTGTGCTGAAATTCTGTGTCATTTTGTGCATGCTTGTGTATTTTTAGCTCAGAGACAGAGTCAGCGCTACTGGTACGATAAGGACTGGCTGAGCAGTGGCCACATGTACGGACTGTCCTTCCTGCAAGAAAACTACTCGCACCAGAACAGTAAGAAAATGGCCACCACACACCAGCTCTTGGGCGACGTCCACCGCGTGTTTGAGGTGCTCAGCGGCCTCCAGCTCAAGATGAGCATCCTACAGTAGGTTAAAGCTCAGTGAGGTTTTACCGTGATATGCTGGACACTGGTTAAGCTTAGTCCTTAATAGAGAAAATCATTTAAATAATTAATTAATCCCTCATTTTTCCCAGTATGCTTTGTTTATCCTTTATTTTAGCAGGGGTGCCCAAACATTTGCATAAGACTATATAAAGATCTGTATTGGTTCCAAATTAGTAAGAATCATGTTTTCCTTCTCCGTTAGGACACAAGCCCATCCAGATCTGAAATTGTGGCGGCAGCCCTGGAGGTCCAACGAGGGTATGCGCAGGAAATGGGCAAGTGACTCTGGAATGGCAACGCCTTCTCCCCCCTCTCCTCAAGCATCGGAGCCAAAGGACGAGCCTGAGCCTGAATCACCGTCTCCGGTGGGGACCCCATGCTCTTTTCACACCTCCTACATCAGCAGTGAGCATTGCTATCAAAAACCGCGCACATACTACCCAGCGCTGGAGCGGCGGCTGGTGGTGGAGACACGTGGCGGCTCGGAGTTGGAGCACAGCCTGCGCAGCAGCGAGGATCTGCTGGAGCTTGCTGAGCACAGATACGGTGCCCCACTGGAGTACGACCACTGCAAACTACAGCTGGCTGACCGCACTTTCAGCAACGCTAAGGTGAGTTTTCTATGGCAGGTCCTAGGAAATTATGACCTGCTAGTAGAGGTTTGCTAGCCTTCATGAATATCACATGTAGTAGGTGCTGATCACATGTTGTTTTACATCACATTCAGAACAGCAAGCCAGCCCATAGCAGACCAATTATGTTTGTTTTGCTAATAAGTTGTGCTAATAACCAGTGTTTATTATAACTAGACTACATTACCGCCCAGCTCGGCTCGGCTAGGCTGTGATTCCTATACAGAAAAGTCTATAGTAGACCCTTAAGGTGTGTTTATACTTGTAGTTTGGTTCTCTCTGTCCGTACCAAGCAGGAGAATTATACACGGTTAGATTTCAGTCATTCAATCAGATTTTTAGTTTCGCTCATACTGACATATTTGCAATCGGACCAAAATTAGGGGAAACAAGGTGACGTATGACGCACATATGACGCATATGTCTGCAGGTCCTGCGTGATCCATGCAATAACTACACGGTGGGGGTTCATTTGCAGCACTGCGGTCATTGTGGGCAAACATCCAGCAGGCTGTGGGTTGAAGCAGGCGGGTAATGTCTCTAACTGGGAAAAGCAGAGCTCGGTTGGATAGATAGGAGCGGGTGGAAATAACTATACTGCAAGTGAACTGCAGAGAACCCTTAAACTAGGCGTCTTACATCATGTCATATTGAAATCAGCATTAAAACTGGTAATAGACAAATTTATTTATTTATTTCCACAGAAATTCCACTGGTGCAGGTTACACCATACACTTTTAAGACCCAGTACCTTTTTAAGCACCAGACCTCAATGACATAATATGTTTGGGTTGGCAGGAACAAGAGTGTCGCATGAAGCTGCTGGCGGCCGCAGAGAGAGAGAAGAACTGTGTGATCGAGGTGAAGGAGGAAGAACCTGACCCTGTGATCTGCGATACCAAGCCTGATCCTGATCTCCTGCTGCACCAGCAGTGGCAGCTGAATCTGCTGGAGCACATTGAGGCCGTGCAGGAAGAAGTCAGCCACAGAATGGACCTAATAGAGAGGGAACTGGATGGTAAGCAACAAAACCAACAGTGATTCATCTTTGCTGTATTTGTGCTTTGCTTTTTCATACAAGCACATTTGTAACAGCAAAGTATTGGTGCAATATACTGTCTCTCTAACGCTCAGTCTATGCATATTTTTGAGAACAGAGGCTCCAGTCCTTCCATAGAGAACACAAAACCAGCCCTAACAAAACACTCACATGCACATTCCACCCTGAAGGGGGCTCTAACATCTCACAGATTCTGATGTTAAATTTCTCAAGGGAAAAAAACTTCAAGTCTGACCAAATCTAGCACAGCAGTCTCAATCTCTATAAAAAATGTAATTTCTATGTTTTAAATTAAATTATTATTTTAAAAATAAATCTGTATAATATTTAAAATGTATTTTATGGTTAATTAAAAAATTAAAACAAACATTTTAATTATTATTTTTTATCAAATAATAAAATAATAATTTAATAAATACTTCATAGTCACCAGTACCATGTTTTCTTTTAATCACCATGACAATTAGCACCTGGGTTAGGTTTGTTTTGTTGCAACATGCAAATAACTTTAATGTTTTTAATTATTTTTTAACAATAAAGGGGGGTATAAATTAAAATGTATTTTATGGTTCAATAAAAAGATTTTTTCCCTATTCAGTAATTAAAGTGAAACACAGCTTAAGCTTTTATCCCTTAAACACACACACAATCATACTCCTGCATTTAACATGGTCTGCAATGTAAATGTGTACTGTTGGGACAAAATTGTGGATTCAGGGTTACACAGTCCAAGCTCCACGCGTCCATGGTTGGCACATCTAATTTAGTGACCAAAACTGATGGACATTTCCTTTTCTTTTTTCTTTCTCCCCCCCCTCCCCAGTTCTGGAAAGTTGGTTGGACTATACAGGGGAGCTGGAGCCCCCGGATCCTCTGGCCCGGCTGCCCCAGCTGAAACACCGCATCCGCCAACTGCTGACGGACCTGGGAACCGTTCAGCAGATCGCACTCTGCTCCTCGTCCACATGAGGGCGCCAGAGCACACAGCTCTCCACACAACCACACAGGAGAGAGCTGGATGTCAAGAGACTTGAACCCCGAACTGAACAGACACTGTACTGGTGGTATTGGTGGTGAGGCACAGTTGGCCGGCATGATGATGCTTGCATTTGTGATGGCATATCCCATGCACCAGTCCTCTTCTGGAGGAAACTCCAGGCCAGACGAATCAAGCCATGACAGACAGACAGGCAGAAAGAAAGTTACTTGAAAGCTTGGTAGGTTAGAGGTTTGAATGTATATGAGGGTTGTGGTCCATTTTTGGGGGCATCAATCACTCTTCTTGCTTTTTTGTAGGAGGGCACATCTGAAAATGAGGGTAATGGCATTAAATGCAAGGAACTTGTGTTTTTGTTATCTGAAACATGGAAGCTTTTGGCACTTAGAATTACATTAGGAATACTGGTTTGGCTGCAGATATTATGCAAAATGACTTTGTTCGTGTTTGACTACCTGGGTATCCTCACGCGGCTCCGGACAGAGAGTGTTTGAGGCAACGGCGATGGGTTTTGTAGCTGTTTAAATAAAGAAAACAACAGAAGTACACATGAAAAATGTTAATATGAAAATATATTTTAATCTGAAAAGTAACTGCATCTTACTTCTATATTTGTACTGAATAGACAATGTAAATTGCCTACTGTGTAATCTTTAATCCATGTTCCAGACAGTTTCTGCTCGTTTTCATTTTGGCTATTACATTTGATCTAAACTGCTATGTTATTAACTGTGAGTCTGCATTCATATTAATAGTAATGATGATGATGATGAGACGTTTATCCCTAACTTTTCGTGAATACTGTAGTACTGTCGTTCCTTTCATGTCTGCCTCGGTTTCAATGCGATCGCTATTGCTTGTGTTTCCTGTGAATGCAGATGTTTTTACTGGTGTATTTAACACAAAGCACAAAGGTTTTCAGATTTTCATATGGAAAAATGTTCAGCGTCGCTTTTACTACCCCCCCCCCCCCTTTCCGTTTTAGGATCCTAAAACATTCTGTA
The DNA here is from genome assembly GCF_030463535.1 of Salminus brasiliensis. Taxonomy (NCBI): domain Eukaryota; kingdom Metazoa; phylum Chordata; class Actinopteri; order Characiformes; family Bryconidae; genus Salminus; species Salminus brasiliensis. The sequence continues at coordinate 14,678,143 of NC_132891.1, forward strand.
TTATTCTGTATTATTTTTTCCATACACAAATGGGTATATTTTCCATACATTTTCAAGGCTTCCTCAGCCTTTTTATTTATTATAATTGAGAAAATTAAGTTATTGACTTTTTGTGTTTTTCCTCTCATTCATTCTTTCATTCTTTAACCCCTGTTGCTGTACTTTCTGTAGCGCAGTAGTTCGTACTCTGTGTACATCCTGGTTGCGTGTGTGTAGTTGTTGGCCGGTGTGACGGTCATGATGAGGGAGCATGTCTGTGTCAGGAGAGCAGATGGTCCCACAGCGTGTAGTGAGTCATAGAGAGGGGAGGCTCTCTCCAATCAGTTATGTTCTGTTTGTTTGTTTGTTTGTTTTTTCCCCTCAATAGTACTTCATTTGAATTTCACAACCTGTGCCTGAGATCGCTCTTCAGTTTCAGACCGCTGTACTTAAAGGCATACCTCCCAGGACAACTGTCCGCGTTTCTCAAATACATGTACGGCTCATGTAAACCATCATATACAAGGGCAGACTTTTTTTTTTTTTTTTTTATAAAAGCTTTTTATTAATCTGTTTTTATCTGTGCAGCCGGTTTCTGGCCTGTTCTCTGTATATTCACTTGAATTCGCTGTGAATTGTGTTGCATGTCTGCCCTCCTGCAGTAACAATCAACAAATACAGTAATCATTCAACAACGCATTTGGAACATGATTATTTTTTTTTCTTCTTCATTTTGACTATTTCAGTGAATATCCCTTCATCTCCAAGTCTGCTGGAAAACTGGAGAAATTCTTTGTTACGCATATTAATACGCAAGGCAAAGCCAAGAAAATAAACCTGTACTGACTTCCATAAGTCTCTGTAGTCGTGGCATCTTCGTTTAGTCTTTTTGGTCAGGTTTGCCAGCTTCTCTCGTATTTCGGGCATATCTGACCTTTTCCCTGTTCGATTTGTTTCAATATGAATGGGTATGGGTTGTACAGCCCTCCTGTGTAGATTAGACCAAGGCTATGTCCAGACTGCCAGCCCAGATCCGTTTTTTTGCCATATCTAGATCCCAATCGCATTTGGAGGTGGTTTGAACTGCAGTTAGGATCAGATTTGTACAGATGTGTCTCAGTCTGAACTCTCTGGCCACTCAAATCAGATCTCAAAGTTTCTTCCTCGTCACTTGCCTAACGCCTGTTAAAGCCAGAGCAACCTCCAGCTCTCCTGCTTCCGCTTATGGAAGCAGCTCGTTAGCGCCTACATCGTTACCACAGCAACCCACGCAGAGATGTTTGATGTTCCAGTATGAAAATCCGATCTGATCACTTGGCAAATAACAGTGCGGGCAGTCAGCTCACCAGATCTAAAGTCCCGCCTTTCAACAAAATGAGTCAATCAGCTTACTCAACCCTATGAGGTCGAAATGCCAATTTTGCTACATCAGCTGCACGCTGAACTGACTCATAGCCCAAACAAACAAGATAACAATATTTAATAAGTATTATTATTATTATTATTATTGTAGTAGTAGTATATACAATATAATAACAGGTTTAGCTGAATTTAGTAGACATCACAAAAGCAAATTGACAATTGATTCAGTTCACAGGCATAGATGCAATACTTTATATTTAATTAATACAATTAATACTTTGACTCTTTAACAGCCTCTTAATTTAGATAATCCAGTGGCATCTGAGAGAACAATGTACATGGGACAAAATATCGGGTTTAAAGGGCCTTGCTCAAGGGCCCAACAGTGGCAGCTTGCCAAGCCTAGGAATTGAACCCACAACCCTGTTGTGCCTGGCGCTCTAACTGCTGAGCCACCACTGCAAGGACTTGTTGAATAAAGATTAATGAAGTTAAATATTACTTCTGCCTTTATACTTTAGAGGGTCTGTAGTTCAATACCCGGGCTCGGCAAGCTGCCACAGTTGGGCCCTTGAGCAAGGCCCTTCTCTGCTCTCCAGGTGCTGCAGCAATGGCTGCCCACCACTGTGGGCATGTGTGCTTACTGTCCACTGTTTCCCTAGTATGTGTGTGTGTGTGTGTGTTCACGGATGAGTTAGAGGCGGATGCCAAGTTCCATGTGTGTCCAACACATTTGGTGAATATGGTTATCTTGTCTTGTCTCCCTCGTTTATGAGGATTCTTCACAAGGGGGCGCTAGTAGTACTCAAATAGATTTGGTACTCTGCATCAATGACCGTGTCCTTGTATATAAGCGCCTTTCAGGTCATGTAGGGATGGTTTACAGTAAAACCTGCAAGACTAGCAGTACAGTACAAAACTATAAGGATAATAAACAAATTGTTACACATTGACAAAAGTTTTAATTCTGCAAAAATCAATTTATGTGGCAGAATTGTGCCGCTTCAGCTCTGCCTTTTTCTTTGGAAATAAATGTCTACAAAAGCAACCATCAGACATTGAGAGTGAATGTAAGCCAGCAGAATTATTATTTGTAATGAAGACTTTGTGGACTTGATATCATACGAAGCTCTTATATCTGACTGAATCCCTGAGACGCTACTTCACCAGCAACGACGGACCCTTTAATGAATCATTCATTTGAACCGATTCTTTTCGAGGAGTCGGTAGAGCCAAAGTCCAACCAAATACATCTGTTTTAGGCTTCCACTTCCACTAAAATACAGTGGAATACATATCTTTCACAGTTAACTTTATAAAATCACAATGTCAAACACCACACTGTAGCTACTAAAGACGACGCAACTTAACTAAGACGAAACTAAGGCACAATCTTTCTGATCAAATATTTCACTATACATTTTAACAACCCTTTTGAGTTTGCAGATGTTCACTCAGGAACCGCAGCTGGCTTCATTAGCAGACCACGAGACAGTGTACAGTGGTCCGATTCACTGTGAAAGGACAGTTCAAAAGAATCGGTTCCATAAACTGACTCGAGCCTCTCATCACTCACTGAGAGCGGCGGTGTGGCTCCGCCTCTTCCCGCGGAGAGCGAACAGAACTGGAGCAGCGAGCAGAAGCTCCCTCAACTCGCCTGGATACACACTTCTCGTTCAGCGCTCCTTCAGTCCTCCGTGTTTCACCAGCGGTGAGTATTCTGTTCGTCTGCTTTCTACACGGGACAACTTCTCACACCTCTCCAGTCTTTACAAGCCTGGAGCGTGTAAAGCATTTCGCCCGGGAGTGTTGCTGAACTGACAAACGAGCTTCAGTCAGTCAGTCAGTCAGTCAGTCAGAGCGCTAGCTTGCCTGCTAACTAACCGTTAGCCAGCCCTATCTCGGTGGGTAACAGATCATCAGCTGACAAATGAAGGTTGTCTGATTATCATGATGAATTTGACACTTTACAGTCGTGTATATGAAGGCGGGTGCCTTAGGCACAGTCATAACGCCTCTCATGAAGTATATACATGTGTACGCTGGATCCATGCTCCATCTAACCAGCTAGCGCCCCTCCACAGACTGCTGCCTACCGGCCAGCCACACTGCTCAGCTGTCTGGTCAAAGCGTGCTACTATAGCTAGTGCTAGTGGATAGTTTAGGCAACTTACAGCTGCCTGAATAAAACTGTGGGTAGGATAATGTGAAAGGCCCACAGTATAACACCAGAAAATGCTCCTAGTAGACGTGTGTAGGCAGGATGTTAGCTAGCTGTGTTTGGATAGCCTAAATTTAAATGGCTAGCTACATCAGGGTAAAGGTAAGGTAATATAGGTGATACTATTTTTTTATTATTATTATTTTTAATAATTTTTTACGTTTTAATTCAAATACACAATTTTAGCTTACTAATATTATTTAAGACATCGGCGGAAAACTTTAAGAATTATTAAAAAAAAAAAAGGCCAAAAACGGTAAATTGTGTAAATTGCACAGCACATATCGCCGCGTAGCACTCTACAGCGCACCTGTTGGTGGTCTTTATAGAAGCACTGTTTATACATCTCAGCAAACGTTGTGACAACGTTGTGCAAACCTGGACTGGATGTCTGTTTGGTGCTTTCTACGTTGTCTCAACGTTACAAGGCAATTCCTAAATTTGACAAAATTGGGAGAACGTGAGAAGTACGGAGCTCCTGTGGAAGAGTGAGGGACCCCTGGACCCCCCGGACCCACGTTTACTAGTCCCAGTAGAGCTCATGGTGTTTTATGAAAGTCCATGGAATTTTGCCAACTTGCCCAAAAAGGTAGGCATGATGCCATATGACAGCCTTACTGATTAATAAGGTTGATTATAATGTTTCGGCAACCTTTTTACAACGTTTCAGCAAGGGCCGTTGGTGCATTTCTCAAGGTCGAAGGTAAGGGTTATTACCGATTGTGTCGGTGGGTCTCCAGATGTGGGAAGTTTTATAATTGTGCCCAAGTTTAAATGGAGGCATCATGAATGTTTCACTTAAAGGTTCATCCTCTCATGTTCAGCCTGTGCACCAGCGGATGTGATTTCCCCAGTGGGATTTAAAGTTTCATTAATGAGGTTTAATTAAAGAATGGTAATAAATAGAGCCATGGTGCTCCCATGCGAACACCCTGACCTTCAGAATGTCAATCCACGCTTATTTTGGAGTATGCTCGCCATCAAACTGTCTTCAGACCATCGTTTCCAAGAACACTAAGGGCTTTGTCAGCGGATGCGAGGCACATCCAAGTGCATTATCCTCGCGTGTGTCTGATAACAGTGCTGCTAACCCCGTTTCCCAAAATACTAGGGAATCAACAAAGCAACTGGCAAAGCCATCTGATTAGTGACAGCGGTTATGGAGGCCAGATGGCCTAATACGTAAGCTAACCTCTCTGCAGTCCCTAGCAGGACATGCTTTAGGCTCATGTAAAGTCAGCTGCAATGCCTGGGCAGAGGGGATAGGATTACAAAAACAAATGCTTATTGAGGCCTCTACTTTGTTTTCTTTCCCTGGCCGGCCTCCTTCTTTGTGTCGAAGCCCCGCAGCTTCACTGTGAGCTCCCACACTTCTTTATTGCTTGATGGGTGCAAATAAATCACATCTTATACTTTATTGTTCCGTTGGCGCAGCGAGAACTGTTGAGCATCAGAGCTGCTTTGTTATGGATGTAGTGCAGCCTAGTTGGGTCATTGGGTAGACGAGTAATGCTTCTGATACAGGGCAGGAAGAATTAGTGTAAGGTGGAGTCTAAGACTATTGATCTTTGAGACCTGTAGCATAGAAAGCAGGCCTGCCTCACCTAGTCTTAACGAGGGCATTGTATGTTCCTTAGGACAGTGTAGGGAATTATGTGTCTTGAGGTGCAGTAGTGACCCACACTGACTGAAACTGGAAGTATAGTATTGCTAATATATCAGGGGGTGATCTTCACAGAGCATCTCCATTCTTACTGAATCAGTATTTGGTGAACACAGTGAGGCTGTGAAGGTTTGCATCAACCTCCGTTGATCAGATCCTGCATGAGAAGCCAGGTGTAACCCAGGATGCTTTGTGATCACAGTGGCTTCATGCGAATCACTTTTGGACGTGGTCAGATTCAAGTGTAAATTGGAGCGGTGTTTTGCATCTGCATGCAGTTCTTAAGTTGATAGTCTGGTAGTTTTTTTGAAGGAATGGCCGTTATTAGACCTATGTATGATGGAACCAAGCACAGTTCAGAAAATCTTCGGGACAGTAATGATGCTGACAGTTTCGCAAACCTCTCCACTGGTGTCTCCAAAATGGTGTCTTCTGTTTGTTTTTTTTTTATGACGGTAATGATTTGTGAGGTATAAACCTCTATTGCCGTGTTTGGGTGGCGGTGATGGCAACATTGTCATTTGCAGCAGCTTCTTGTAAAATGCGGTGGAGTGCATGACCTGTGGATGTGAGATTCAGTAGTGCACACAGCATGTTTGTAATGTGACTGTGACCTTTGTTCAAATTTGTTGTTGTTGTTGTTGTTGTTATCATTATTATATCAAAGCCAATCCATGTTGATTCTTCACATTGACCCCGTTGTTTGGTGCGTTATTGCTGCAGTAGTGTGAACATGTGGTAATTGTTGTCCTTCACCCACTGATGACTGTCTTCCAAGCTGCTGCAGGGTAAGATGTCTAAAATGTCCACATTACACTCGCTTTTCCTTCGTCTACATTAAAACCGGTGTTGACACTTTGAAGTTCACGTCAGGTTCCAGTAGTCTCACACCTAAGCGCATTACCCTTTAAAGCAGGTCAGGTGGTTGAGCATGTAAAAGAGCTCCTGAAAGTAGGGCTGCGTTAGAAGGGAGGACCAGCCATTATCTTACCAGTATAGATTATTCCAATATTACAGAGGAGATGGCAAGATTTCAGGTGGCCTAAGCTTAATTGCAGCTGTTTCTGAGAACAAGCACTTAGCTGGTTAAATATTACATTACACACTGTTGCTTTTTATGGTGGCAATGGCAAGTAGTAGCTCCTCACAGAAAGGTGGGACGAAATCCATTCTCCATTCACTGTACAGCATGATTATCCCCAGAGAGAACATATTAGGAGATGTAGCACAGTCTTACTGTTATCAACATTGTATCTGAAACTCTTGGATTGTAAATAAGTTGGCTGTATTTGTCTTGTAGGCATCCAAGTCCTGCCCACAAACAGCACCACTGAAAAGAGTTGATGGGGATTTCTCTCTAGTGCACAGTTTCACACATCAGGCCGCTCCGAATGACTTTGTTCACACCCTAATAGCTAAGTGATGCAGAACATCTTAAAATTGGAGGAATTCTTTCATCACTTGCCAAGCGTCAAATGTGGGTAAATTTGCAGAAAATGTGGTCACTGGCTGGTTGGCTGCTGGCCTAACTACTTTAGGAATTGCTGCAATGCTATTAATGCAAGGCTTAAAGCGCTGTGTAAGAATTTCATGCCTCACTGCCCACTGTTCTGAACCTGGGAAAGAAATTAGACATGTGTTCACTATGGGTTTCTTGTTTGTTTGTTTTTTGATTTAATAATTATTATTCAAGGACAACAAAACACACAATGCCTGATACACACACACACACACACACACACACACACACACACACACACACACACACACACACTTCCTATAAACTGCTGGAAGATACTTACTCACAGTCAGTCTTGGTCTGAATGTGAACTGACCTCAATCCAACCCAGCTGTCAGGTGTACCATGCAAGTTTGAGCTTAACGGCAGTTTAACCTGGTATATTGCACAGGTATTTACTACAGCTATGGACAAATGCATCTCTGCCGTTGCTCCATGTTAAACTGTACAGAAATCTGCAGTAGTCAGAACATGGGACCTTTTTCCTGTGTTTATTTTCCGACCAATAAGTGGCGAGAACATTCTCGTTCATTACACGTGTGAAAACAGACCAGGCCAAGAGGACAACGCTCCAAGTTTGCGAACTCTCTAAATGATTCAGACCAGAACAAACCAAGTATATGTGCAAAAAATGCCCTTAAACTCACTTAACCTATGAATGGTTTAAACTCCACCATAGTTTAACTCACTTGTCTCATGTGTGGTTTAAACTTCACCACAGTTTATATATAGCTTAAATGCCATCGCAGTTAAACTCTCGACCCATGGATGGTTTAATCGCTCTGTAAACCTGCCTGTGGACTGTTTGTACTCCACCACAATCTTTACTTTTTTTGCCAATAGGTATAGGTATGTCATCTTTGATCAGCGCGAGCAAGTGGACATCATTCTAATGATTGAAACTGATTTTGACCCCTTTTTGTAGACCTATTTAGTGGCTTTTCCAGAAGTCTGTAAGTCAGTTTTGTGAGATCAGGTTGTAAAAGTGCTGTAAAAATGAGTTTGATTTGAACTATTTAGTGTTTTGGTGGGTCAGACACTACCCTACCTTACTTCTGCCAAATTTTTCAGTGGTATTTTAATCAACATTCAACAGGCTTCAGTATACACCGGTTTGACCTAGCTGAAGTAATGAATGTGTGTTTTGTGTGCTGAGTTAAAGAAGGTTGTGATTGTACCTGAATGCTTTAGGTCTATGAGTAATCTGCTCTGTAGTTTGCTGAGGCTGGTTGTGGCTCTGGTGTTGTCTGTTCTTTTGCAGGTGATAAATAATGCTGAGCTGTTAAATTCGGAGGAGTTTTAGAAGTCTCCAATTTCATGAAAATCTTTATTCACTCCAGACTCACTGTTTGGACTGCTGTCTGAGCGTAATGTGAAATAAATGTTATCTTCACAAGCAAAAAATGAACTAAGCTGTGCTCCTTCTGCACGGCGTAGTTTCTTCTCCAACACCCCTCTCACCTCTCTCATTCTCGCTTAATTAGCAACCCCTCCTTGAGCTGAGTCAGGTGTGGTAGAGCAGGAAAGCACACCATTAAGCAATGCAGGGGGGTCTCGAGGAATGAAGCTGGGAAACACAGCTATTCTTTAAGTCTCACATGTTGGTGATTTGGCCAGTTTCCAAGGCCAATGCCAAATGCACCTGTACTAGATTCTTAAAAACTGCTATTCAATTACCTGTCTTATTGAATAGTGATTTGTATTCACTGAAGATATCTATGATGCACTCACTTTGTATCATGATCACGATTTTGATGAAATGGCATCATAGTACCACACACATCAAATCAAATCAAAATCAAATCAAATCAAATTTTATTTGTCACATACATAGTCATACACAGTATAGCTTGCAGTGAAATGCTTTTATGACAGTCTGCCCACATCAAAGCTATACAATAAAGATCTACATTTAAACTTAACTAAACCTTAACTTAATGAAGTAAAGTGCAAAAGAAAAATAAAATAAAAAAATAAAAGTAGAATGTTACATTTAAGTTAAATGATAAAATATGAAAGTATAGAAATATAAGCAAAAAAATACAAATACAAATATATATACACAGATGAAATAGTATATACACATATATACAAAAAATAAAAAATACATAATATATAATTTTTTATTTATTGTTTAATTTACTTTTTTTTTTCCAGTGCCCTGTAACAATCCCAAAATGCACCACGATAAGGAGTTTACAAACAGTGTACACTAAACCGACCTGGACTACGCAGAAGTCCTCATGTTATTTTGAAGATTCGCATGCGGCTTCTCTAAAAAAGACAGACGTTCAGATTGTTTAATCAATGCACTCTGCCGTCACACAGCTGTGAGCTCACACACAACGACATGTCCCAAATTGTTCACTACATTGTGTGGAATTCTGTTCCTGTAATAGTTCTCTGTATAGTGATCTCGATTCCCGTGTAGGGGATAGCGAATAGGCTCTTGCTCTCTTGCTCTTTTGCTCTTTCGTTCTCGCTCTCTCTCAAATTGAAAATGTGTTTAACCTTTTCCTTGAAAAAAGTATTGATGGATTTGTTGGCTTTATAATCAAATGTTCACCTTGAGCCTAAACACACACACACACACATACACACACACACACACCCACTTGTCTAAACAGAAACTCAGGTTTCATGAAGAATAGACTGGACAAACAGTTTGATTGGAAAATAACCCCACTTACAGTGTAAACATAGCCTCAGTAAGACACTGAGTCTTCTGTCTTACTGTTCCTGTTAACGACAGACTATCTTTATCATCCATGACCAGGCAGTGTTTTGTGAGTAGGCAGTGCTTGTTGTAAAGTCCTTATTTAAGCAGCGCCAAATGCTTCCCAGCTTGTCCATTTGGTCACTAAGGTTAGACTCTTCTTCTGTTTTTCAGTGGTTTGGAGATGCGATAATCTGAATCCAGATGTTTTGAATAGACTTCCGGCTAGATAGCAGAAGCTGCAGATGACTAAACCAGGCTTAAATGTCGAAATTCCTTTGATTTTAGTTGCACTGATGATGCAGTGCAGTGATGCTCCTCAGGTAAAGTGTTTTGGCCTGAAAACTCCCTGGCATGACAATCCTTTGCCGGTTTGCCCCCTTCCCAGTTTCTTCTTTTGCGTGTCTGACTAATTTTAATTTAGGATAGACGAGGAGTAAACACACGGTGCTGCTTTCAGATCATCCTTATATTTATTTTAAATCTTTCACCCGTGTGATAAAGTATTTACCCCATCAGGGTTGGTTGGTGGGTTGGTCGGTCGGTCAGTCTGCTGCAGACCTCTGAAGACTATAACAGTTGCATCTTGTTTACTTCCCATTGGTCTTTTTGTGTGGGGGCTAGGAAGTTGCTAATAGAGTGGCAATGGAAAATCTGATTGACTTACAGTAAAACCTGGAAGACTTTTGGAAGAAACCTTGAACAACAGACCAACAGCGTAAGCAGTGTACTCGTCATGTCTTAAGAGCAACAGAAAACCAGTGTTCTCCTCCAAAGCAGCACTTTCATCTAACGATGGATGAAAATGTGGACATGTAATGGTCCCACTGATGGCCCTCTCACTGAATGCCGAGACTCACCACCACTTTCAGTCCAGGTTCTCGCTCAAATCGGTCTGAAAGGCTTGCTTTTATGCAACACAAGGTCTTTTCCATAGCCTTGTTTTCTTGCTCCACTGCCAAGGAGCGAGAAGCTGGCCAAAACCTCCCACGCTGTTTGGATGCTGTAACCTACATTGCTACGTTCTCTGTGGGCTTCGAACATCAGGACATTTGAGCGTCTCCCTGAAGAGTTCAGGATCTGAGAGACACTCTACAAGCCATTCAGTCTTTGATCCCATAGAGGCCTTCCTACTCGTTCTGTGAAGTCGTTACTCACCTCATCCTGCCTCCTCCCCATCGCTATGCCAACAGCTTCCCAGGGCGACAGCGTGTTTTGTGTTTGCTCCTGCTCCTTACTTTCCGTTGGCTTTGCACCTCATAGCCCTCTGTCACAGCCTTCTATTTCTGGTCGAGTTCCTTTGGGGCACTACAGCGTTCACACTCCTCTGGGCAGCTGGTCAGGGAGTGATGTGTGAGATGAATGGTGGACATCACGTTGACCCCGTTTGTGCTTTATCTGTCTGCTTCAATTAGATCATTGTCCATTATTTCTGGATGCCCTTTGGTAGACCGTAGGCAAGCACAAGTCAAGTCCCTAATGCTGAGAATGTACAAAAGAGTTGGTTTATCATGGTTTAGTTAATCTCCATCATAATATCTCGCTAGATTACACCACCATGTTGTTGTTTTTTGCCCCAGCTGTTGTTGGTCCTGCTAATTACATCCCTACTGTTCCGCTTACTAGAGCTGGCCAGTTCTCCAATTTATCACTAGAGGTTGAGTCATTTCAGCATTGTAATTGCTCACCAGATAACACCAAGCTAGCAGCTAAAATTAGCAGACATGGTACCACCCTGAAGTCCTGAATCATGTGTGTGCTGTTGCTTATTTGAGTGATGATGGGTGACTGATCCAGACTGACCTTGTTGTTATGCCTTCAGGTTCCCTTGAGCCCTAAATTAGTTATCAGTCATACCGGCTCTTTTTTGAATAGATTTCTGAAGTGATCCTTTAAAATGCTTCAGTTTGAGTTTTCAGGAAAGCCTAGTTTCCTTAGGAATTATTTATTAGTTATCTATTTATGGTTAATTTTGTGGAAGAAATATTAAAGCATCTTCAGTACTACGCTTCTTCATTCCAGGATGCAAAGCAACAGAAGTGGCAAAGCTTCATATTAAATCTGCCTCGGAATACAAGATTAGTGGTTATACGTAAAGCAACACTAAGTAGAATTTTTGAATCTTTGTGATGCTTCACTGGTGTGTAATAGGGAGAGTAGTGCCTCTATCAACATGCTGTTAACTGCACTATGTAACTTCAGTAAAGTGTGCAAGGCACCAAATTCTGTGATACTGCTCTACCGCCTCAGTCCACATGCTTCTTTCATTTTCAGTGAAGCTTCTATATTTCTCAGCTCATCCAGAATAACGTGTCCTTTAGTGGTGGTTCAAAGTGCAAATGACGGTAAGGAATACCAGATTTCCATAGTGTTGCGTAAATGGAAATTTTACATTTTAAATAGAATTGCAAATTACATTAAATGTTTACTGTTGAAATTACTATGAAACAATGTTTCTTGCCTAAGTTAATAAGTCAATTGCATATAATATCAGGTTCTTTAGAATATTTCATATAAATAATTATGCTGTGTGTTTATTTATTTATTTATTTATTTATTTATTTATTTATTATTGCTTGTCTCCAGTTCCAATGTTCTGGTCATCAACAAAAAAACATTTGGCCCTACACTCAGTGATGTCATATCCTCTGGAGGGAAACATGAAAGGCTTCTTCAAACTTTCTCTCTCGTTATATTATATGTATATAAAATGGCATCGGTATCTTAATTATTATTAATGAAATATTGTTAATGGTTTAAATAGTTTAACAGTTTGTCAGTAACGGAGTTGGCAGTCAAATCTTTGCAGACTTGAAATGTACTCTATGTACAAATACAGTGTGTGTGGGTGTCTGTGTGTGTGTGTATCCCACAGATGCTAGGAGAAATGGGTTTAGGAAAACACATCTTTATCCCAGTGTATTTATGGAAAAATGGGCCTGCTTAGAATATCTCTCTTTAGTAAACAGATCCAAAAAATGGCCTCATCAGAAAGACTTGGAAGGCCCATAAATACTAATCATTCCTTTAACAGAGCACTGACAGATCACTGACTGAGCACTGTCCCTAAGGATACAGTCTCCCGATGATTAAGCAGTAACTACAGTTATCCAGAAAACAATGGAAACGCGGAGAAGGAGAGATGGACTGAGTAATGCAAGAACGAAAGCACACACCAAACGTTTACTACGCCAGTGGATCTAATAAATATTCTGGCTGATTTGCATACATCACGTTCATTTGGTCTCTTGTGTTCAGCATGTGATTGAGATCTTGCAGCCTCTTTTCATTTGAGAAGAACGTTGGACAGCTGCTTTACTGTAAAGTGCAGTTGCTTCCCCAAACAAAGCAGACGCTGATGTAATGCTGAATTTTAATGCTAGCTTTCAAAGAGGGGTGTGTGTGCATGCAGACAGTGGCATGCAAAAGTTTGGGCACATTGATTCCAAAAGGCATGAAGTCAAGGGTGACACATTTTTTTTATTTGTTTATTTATTTATTTTTTTAAGACGTCCAATGCTGCATTTTGTAGTGAGGATGCAGGAAAGGTCTTCCTCTGATTGCTCTGGCATGAAGGTCATATTTGTGCTGTAGTAGAACAGTGAAGATTCTGCTAAGTGTTCCTGTTCTTCCAGACCAGCTGCCTAAAAAAATGCTTTGCTATCTTATTGCTTTGTGGGCATCAGTTATTTTCATTTTCGGAGACGGCTGCTTTTGTTGGGACAAGGTTTGAGGAGTTGAGTATATCTAAAGCTATGAAATTTGCTTCACCTGGCCTTTCCCTTCATAATGGTTGTGAACAAGCCATAGACCTAACAAAGTCATTAAATAGACCATGGTAAAAGCTGAGATTTGTGAGTTTCTGGGCTGTGTTGACTGTAATTCCTGCAGACTTTTCAGGTGCACTTTCATGCTTTTATCATTAAATATTAAGAGGGCACTTAAAGCAAGTGATGGAAGCTGAAAGGGGTCCAGCTTTCATAAAAGGTTGAGAAGACTTAAAGAAGCCCGGTGCTGTTTATACATTCTGCCGTTGTAAAGTACAACGGATACAGCATCCGAACCTGGCCAACTCCACCGTCATGGGGCCGTCTGCATGTGCCATTCACCTTTCGTCTGAGCCACTAAAATAGAGAGCAATCGGATGATGACTGGAAGCATGTATATATCTCACAAAACTGCAATATTTTCTTTTGCGGTTATCATACCATGATAATGCTGTTGCAACCCTATTCTCAACTAGAAAGTAGACCACACATGCAGGAGCTATAGGATTTAACATTGATTCAGTGTCCGAGTTTAACATCAGATCAATGTCTTCAGCTTCATTATGCCTCATCACTTTTCACGTCTTGCCAAAGGCATGTTCATGCAGTCAGTAGAGGTTGACCTTGCACTTGCTAAAGATGGATGTGACTTCTGAAAGGAAAAGTTGCCCTTGACTCTTTGACTTGCTCATCTGTGCCAAGGAAGGGTAGATACCCCTGCAGAGAAGTGAGGGGGGGGGTGTCTTCCTCAAACACAGGCAGCTGTTGGACGTCCACAGTGTGAGCCATATCTGTTGCTGTGACTTTGCACTCCTCTGAAAAGGGTCTGTGTGCTAGTAAAGTGATACTGAGCTCGGTAGGGGATGTTAAATGTTGTATGGAGTTGCAGGGCATCGTCTTCTCTCTTCTGCATTTCCCACCGAGATCCCACTCAACCTTTGCACTTCATAGTCCCCACAGCCTGTGCCCTTAACCAGCATTAAGAGATGTACAGAGAAAGTTAGAATGCTAGTTATAGGCCAGAAATAATACCAGGAAGGGAATGGTGGACCAACTGCTGGTTCTGCTTACAGGGGTTTTTCATCTGTGCTATTTATTTATTTATTTTATTTTTTTTTTTTTTAGAACTCTCCATGGCTAAAATGTGTATCCTATTTGACTTGCTCAACTCAAGAGTGTCTGTAGTAGAGTGTTGAATGACAATGTTGCAAAAAATGCAGGAGAGTCTCGGGTACTTGTAAATGTTAGATTCGTCTGTATTGGTAATCCAAGCACAAAAGTTCCAGTTCGGATTGGATCACAGGTTTGGGTCGAAATCATGGGTCGGATCATTTTTTGACTCGGTTAAAAAGCAAAGAGTAATTTTTCAGTTTGAAAGTATTTTCAATTACTGCTTGCTTTGTATTAGTAACTTTAGTAATTTTGACAGTCTTCAGTCTGTTCTGAGTTTGACTCTCTTGAAGATTTTTCGTTTTTACCATCAGCCCGTGTCCATATAAGACTCCCACACCTCACACCAATGAAACTCTGCTGTCCTCTCACACACCAGAGTGATGTCACTTCATATGTGTGGCCGTGCTCCAGGTGTTGTCTTCTGGCTCTCGTGGCACACTGTTTACAATACACACACTCGGTTCACACGTTTACGCGACAGGCTGTGTGTTTCCACTGCAGCTCTGCATCCAGGTTGGGGGAATTATTACTGTATAAAATAACAGCAGCAGTAAAGCCGTATTCCACACTGTTATGGTTAAACTTCTGCGATTAATCTGCGGTTCATATGCGTCCTGAACTGTGAGGGGGCAATCTGTCCATTACATTGTAGAATTTAACAAACGTATATGAAAAATACTGAATATTTGAAACACAATTTTTATACCAGTGCATCTTTACAAGTGATAGACCGAGAGATACTGAAAAGATGCTTGATTTCATTAGTAATTTCAGAACAAACCAATGTGACAATTAAGAGAATTAGCTAGTTACTATTTTTAGTGTTTCTCTGGATACTGTAGACTTCTGTGGAGGTAACACAGGCTGCCAGCTTGAAGGAAACCTCTCAAAAGATTAAGATATGATCTTCATGATTCTCTTTATCTTTTTCTCTGTCTGTTTACCCTAATGTATATAAAAATAAAGTTTGTTACTGGTTGTTGTGTTTTCAGAATTTAATCTTAGAATTGCCATGTTTTTTTTTGGGCTACTTCATAAGAAATTTAAATGAAGCTTGAATTAATGCTTTTTTTTCTTTTTTGCTGGATATATCAGTTGTGTATATTACATGGGAGAACTTGCTTTATTGTCATAATAATCTTTAAAATGACAAACCGTTGGCTTAAGTCATTTTGGATTGTGGCAAAGCCTCATGTGTACACCCCTTGCATCTACTAGTATGTATTTTTGAGACACCCCGAACACTGAATGCCTCCACATCTCCTAATAACTATCACCAAGGGTTCTCTATACATTGAACATCCTTAAACATTTGGGAACATTTCGAGAATTATTTATATTTATTTATATTTGTTTGACATTGAATGAAACCTGATTTTCTTTAGCTTTGTGGTAGGCTATAATTGATGACTGCATTAATGTAAAAGCTGCATAATGCATCTGGTTCTGAGACTTTCTGTCTGTTTTTGTCCTTTTCCCTCTGTACTTTGCGTCACTGTTAGTTCTGTCAAACAGTATTCAGTCTAGTGGGAAATGATGGGCATAAAATGTAATATTTGCAATTGGAAAATACCCAAACAGCCATCAAATTTGGCAGTGCCCATATTGTTTATTAGAGTCTGTGAAGCATTGGCAGTCCTGTGCCTAACAGACATAGCTTTAATTTTGAAGCTAATTGGATCTAGTGGAGAGTTTTCACACTGTCAGCTCTGTTTATTGCTGTGTAGAATGAGTAATGTTAAGCTCTCTTGGTGAGGCAGAGCCTGGTGGAAGCATTGCAGGTTGGTTGAACTGGGGATGGGAATCTTACCCAAGTGTGACACTGGTACTGGACCCCAGTTGTTAGTTGGGTTAAGGGGCATATGAATAACAAAAAATACTTACTTGTCTAGCAGACCCTGAACATAGATTATTGTCTATCAGACATTTAATTGTGTGACTGTGATATTTTGTGTTTTTCTCAAGTAAGGGTATCATTTCAAATTTGCTAACCTAGCTAGCTGCTAACCTAGCTAGCGCTGTGGTGGCATCATCAGGAGATCGGAGTTCGATATCTGGTGAAGATAGGAGTCCCAGAGAGCCCTCCGTCCAATATCCATGTGTTGATATCGTTGCTTTCCTTGTAATAATCACTGAGAATGACCTTAGCACCACCTAATATTAAGTAGGTCCCTCTTGTGCCACCACACTAGATCTGACCATTCAAGGTGGATGAGGCCGTCCTGTGGTATCGGCACCAAGACGTAAGCAGCAGGTTCTTTAAGTTTTGTAAGTTGTTAGGTGGAACATCTATTGATTCTCAGTGAGCCTTAAGTGCCCATGACCCTGCCTGGCTGGTTTACCCTGTTGTATTTTTAGAGCACTTTTGGTAGGTACTGACCACTGCATACTGGGAACTCCCCACAACACATGTCTGATGTTTTTTGGGGATGCTCTGACCCAGTCATCCAGTCATCACAGTCTGACCCTTGTTAGAGTGAGTCATATTCTTATGATTGTCCTTTATCTCTGCTTTTAACACCGCAACCTCAAGAACTGACTGTTCACTCGCGGCTTGACCAATGCCACTGTAGATGGAGATAACCAATGTTTTTAACATCACCTGGTATGAATGTTATGACGCATCAGTATATATGCAGTATACTGCTTTTACATAGTGCTTTATGCTTATCTTATATTTTTTAGGAAGTATGTTTACACACCCCTTCTTTGCATTATGTGTCTGTTTATGTGCAGTTTAATGTAACACGACTGTAACGCTGCAGTTTTCTTTCAGGATCTGTAAGTCTGTCCACCCACAAAGAACAGCCAATGTGTCTTCTCATAGCGGTGCTGATCTCTGCTCAAACACTGACGGAATTTATAGACGAGCAGTTCCCTCGGGGTTTGTTGTCCCAGTGAGAACATGGATCTGATTTGTTGTGAAAGCCAGGTGTGAACGTCTGTGATTTGATTTTGTACACGTTCTGCAGCAACTATATAGCCACTATGAATTTCCCCACAGTGGGACTAATAAATTATAGGATTATCTTCTAGTCAGTAAAGTGTGGCGTACGGCCATGGCGTGGCATTCTTGGTGCCTGAGGGCAATATGACTATTTGATCGTATTGTGATCAGTTTTGTTGTTGTGATATGTTTTTCTAAGCATATCAAGGATGCTGTTGGTGCTTAATAAACACTGATCAAATGCAAGTTTCATTACTAACAGTGTAATTAGACTGGTTTAATTAGATGAAGTGCCGCAGATGTTTAATATAAATCACTATGTGAGAGTATCTGAATAGTAGTTTATAAGAATCTGATGATGCTGTGATGATTACATGTATTGGGATAAATATTGTGTATTACGGAAAAAAGTCTTTAAATATCGTGATTGTAGTATTTTTACCATATCAACCAGCCCAACAGTGCAGCATATGGTAAAATGTAGTACTCATGATATTTAACTTGAATTAAGACCATAGACCAAAGGCAAAACAGCAGTCTTTACCTTTAAAGACAAACCAAAGCTCATTATGTTCTGCATGTGTTCTTGCTCTGAAGCTCCTAAATCACACTCTTCTTGTACAACCTTGAGAACATGACGTACTCATTGACAGGGGCACCGTATGCGAGGGAGGAGTTAGGGCGATTTTAAGGGCCTGTGACTGCCATGGACCCTAAAAAAGTATTGATTGAGTATTTTGGCAGAATTGTTAGAGGTGTGGAGCCCAGCGTAATATCTTTTCATGGGGCCCAAAAGCCCTGACGGCGCCGTGCTTACTGATATGAACAAATCCTGTAATTAGTGGCATAGAATTTTGAAGTGTGTGTGTGTGTGTGTGTGTGTGTGTGTGTGTGTGTGTGTGTGTGTGTGTGTGTGTTTCTTTGGGCTGTTCTTAACAGTTTCATTAGCAATACAAAGCAAAGGGACTGTGCATACACACACACACAGCTTAGTCTAGTAGAGCAGAATCGTAGATGAGTGCATGAGAATTTCGGTTCTACATTTCTACCCCAATCTGTGCCTGGAAGAACTGTCATTATATTTATGATTCCATCATAACTTCTGTGTATATGAGGGCAATTTGGGGTGAGCCGTTTTCAAATGATATGTTAATGGGAATTTAATGAGGCCGCTTGTTTCCATGCACTGAAGCTGATATTGTTAATTATGATTAAATCAGCCCCTGTTTCACTGTTGTACGATAGTTTCATGAATTGGACAGAGTGTCTGTATTTGTGCACATTTGGGCTACTGTTATATAAATAACCTTAATCTATTTTCCCTTTTGGTCCTGGCTGCAGTAAAAGCCTCTGGCAAGAGAAGTCTTCAACACAAAACCAGGATTTTATTTATTAGATATTAAAATAATATTAAATAACAAGTATGTCTTCTGTTATCTAGCTAAATTACAAGTCAATCTGATCAACAATCTAGATTTGTTGTAAGTCATTATGCGACTATTCTTAAAAATAATTGTTGAACCATACTCAACATGCCTAACTAGGATGAACTATTAACCACTAACTACCAGCTGCAGGGCAAGGAATGTGTTGCACAAGTTTTCTGAAAATGCAGGAAGAACATAATGCAAATAGGGTCATAAATTTACATACATCAACACCTAATATCTAGTTAAATGTCCCTGAGTAAATTGTATCTTGACCACAGGTTTTTGGTAGCTATCAACAAGCTTCTAGAAAATGTCTTGGTTGGATATCTGACCACTCTCTCATGTTCAAGCCTATTGTTGGCCTGCTTTATCAATTCCTCGGCCACCTTTGATGCAACATCCAAGTTTCAGTTGTCTGCTTGGTTTGACCTCATGCTAAAGATTTCTGACTTCTGAGGTAGTCCACTGGCTGCTAAACAGCCTCATAATGTGATGTTACCTCTGCCATGATTACCAGTTGGTGCAGTGTTTTTGGGGTCAAATCCCTCACCTTTACACCTCTAGACATACATTTGGCATACTTTTTCTTTGTGGTCAGTGGTCTAAAACTTCAGTCAAGTCTTAAGTGTCTATAGGGACTGCTTTTTAGGACTGTGGTCTCTCAGTCCATGAATGATCTACAACTTACTTATACAACTTGCTCCAGCAGCTTCCAGGTCATGGCCTTGGTGGTTCTTGTGTTGTTCCTGACCATCCGAACCAATTTCCTCTAAGCTGAGAGTGACCATTTGGGTTAATTCCAAACGTACTGCATGTTGTACAATTTCTCTGAACTTCGAAGGAACCATTGCAAGCCCAATATTACCATGAAATTAACGTCCGCAATGAGAGTTTGTTGACTTCTCACCTTTACTCAGTGGGTGGTGATCTGATGGTCACAATCAGATCACCGTGATCAAATATTAATGGCAGATGTGCTAATGGGCAAATAGTTAGCCGTGGGTTGTTTTCTCTTGCTCTGTGATTGGGGCGTTCACAGTGAACCTGAGTAAGTGCTTTTGTCTGAGAAGACAACCTGTCTTAGTACACATGGCATCACAGCTTATTGTCTACTTGGAGTCCTTATTATCCTAAATAAAAAAAACAGTAGATGTTTCCATATGTGTCTTCACTCCCTACCTGGTCTCTCCATTGGGGAAAACTGCCAGCCTTAGTCTCGCTGGTGCTTCTGCTTGTTTTTGTGCTACAGGCAGGGAACCATCAATCAGAGACATTAATGAGGAGCAACTACCATCAGACATAAGAGACAGATGGGAGGCCAAAGGCACTGGGGAGAAGGTCCCTCATTCATCGTGCATTAAATGAAGGACTGCAAGCTACAGAATTAGCTCATGAGCTTCCTTTTTGTATAGAGACTCAGGAATGTCTCTTGCTGAACTGATTCAAAGATCCTGAAATCATCAGTTTAGTCATAGCAAGTTGTTGTAAATGTACACAGGCCTGCCATGACCTGGAAGCTGCAAGTTTTA